>NC_073245.2:72340000-72955000 GCF_029281585.2 Gorilla gorilla gorilla | reverse complement strand
CACTTGCGGTGTCCATTTCCACAAAATCTATCTTATAAAAATAAACATAATGGCAACAATAATAACAGCAAATGCATACAACGTTTATCCTGGGCTCAGCACCACTCTAAGTGCTTTAAGTACATTAACTCATTTAACCCTCATAATAACCCTGTACACGGGGTACTATTATTATTCTGCTTGAAGATGAGGAAACTGAGGCACAGAGTAGTTAAGTCACTTGGCCCAGGTCACAGAGCTAGTAAATGAAAATGTTAGGATTCAAACCCTGGACATTTGTCTCTGGAGTCCATGCTCTTACATGCTGTACCGCATTTTCCCAATATTAAAAATGATACGGTCTGACGATTTGCATTATCTAAATGAACCTGGGTTTTAGATCAATGTTGATTGATTAGTTTCTTTGAATAGTTAGCTCTCCTCTTTGCTGGTTTATTACAATGAGTTAGAAAAACTCTGAAGGACAGGAAGTAGAGCAAGGAACCATCAAATATTCATTCAACACCCACGGAAAACCCATTTGGGAAAATAAAATGTAAGTAAATGGGGAAACTAGAGCTCAACTTGCTAAAATTCAGTTTGTGAGCATTTGCAAATCCATGCATAAAATAATGAACACATTTTCCACAAAGGGCACAGCCTGGATTCAGAAACATTACTTGGGTCACAAAAAACAGCTGAGTTCAAGAAAAAAAAAAACAAACAAACAAAACCAAAGAAAAAGTGTTCTTCAGTGCGTTCTGCCTTGGCCTGTTGCTCTGTAATGATAGTTGCTATAGAAATGCTCAGGTGAGGTGTTCTCGTGAACACAATGGGTGGTACATTCAGCATTATCTTTATTACAAGTTTAGGGCTTCTGTCAAAATCAAGTCTCCATAAAAAGGAAATCAACCAACTCCATGAAAGTTAATCCATGATTTTTTTAAAAAGTCAGTATATTTATAACTATCTGAGAATTAGGAATGAAAAATAGAGGTCTTCTTTATTTAGCTCTTTCTACTTAAATAATGCAGTGATGGGAGAGATTTTTGTGGGAATGTATAATTTAATATAATTGAGTAAGGGAATTAGAACATTTCATCCACTCTGCTATTTAATGACACAGTTCTTAAGATAGCTGAGGACATTATGTTATAGCGAGGTTGAGGTTTCCCGGAGAGCTAAGCGGGAAAACAGAGGCAAGAGGAAATCTTGGGAACAAAGGGCACGAACAGAAATATTTAACAAATTCGAGTCAGAGAAATGTGGCTGAATGCACATGTGTAAATGAGCTCATGGATATTCAGAACAGAAATTAAATCAGCTCACATAGACAGCATGAAAGACCTTCCTCCTTCCCAGCCTGCTTTCCTCCGAGAGGCCACAACAGGGTAAGCTCATTCTCTGATGTGCTCCCAACCCCATTTTCTGCCCAAGCTCGGGGACTCCTTGCAGATTATTTGCCACACTTAAATGAAGGAAAGGCAAAGAACAAAGCCTCTTCTTTTCATTTTTTCATTGCACAGCAAAAGACTCTTCATCTTAGATCACAGAGGATTATCTCCTTCACCTACCAGTTCCTCTCCCCTCCCTACTCCACTGCACCCATTTCCTAATGTTGCCTCACAAATCCCCATAAACACAGCCATTCGGGACAGCACACATTTATTACCACAGGGTTGCTGCTCCTCTCGGGTCCAGGCAGGGCCTTGCTGTGCCCTTGACTCAGGGCCTCCCAAGGCTACAGTCAAGGTGCTGCCTGGGCTGCCATCTCAGGTGGTGGGTGGAGTTCTCCTCCAAGCCTGCAGCTCCTGCAAGCCAGCCCTCTCTATGGGTAGTTCACAGCACGGGCGGTTTGCCTCTTCAGGGCCACAGGAGGATATGTCTCTGCTTGACATCTCTGACATCAGAGAAGGATGGAGGCCTCTTTAACAGGGCGCCCCCCGACTGGATTGGGTCAGGCCCACCTGAGATAATCTCGTTTTGATAATCATCATCAACTAATTAAACTAGGACCTTAATTATCTCCAAAAAATCCCTGCACTTGTCATATACCATTGGTTAGAAGCCAGTCGCAGGGGCTGGGGGAGGGAATTCTCTGGGTTGTGACTCATTCAGAGTCACCTTGGGTGTGCTCTGCATACCCTCTGACATGGTTTGGATGTTGTCCCCTCTGAATCTCATGTTGAATTAGAATCAGTGTTGGAGGTGGGGCCTGGTGGAGGTGATTGGCTTATGGAGGTGATCCCTCTTGGCTTGGTGCTGTCTTTGCAATAGTGAGTGAGTTCTCACAACAGCTGGCTGTGTAAAAGGGTTTGGCACCTCCCCCCTCACACTCTCACTTGCTTCTACTCTCACCATGTGATGCACGGGCTCCCCCCTTGCCTTCCGCCATGATTGTAGCTCCCTGAGGCCTCCCTAGAAGCTAAGCAGGTGCTGGCAACATGCTTACGCTACAGCCTGCAGAACTGTGAGCCAGTTTAACCCCTTTCCTTATAAACTACCTAGTCTCAGGTTTTTCTTTCTTTCTTTCTTTCTTTCTTTCTTTCTTTCTTTCTTTCTTTCTTTCTTTCTTTCTTTCTTTTCTTTCTTTCTTTCCTTTCTTTCCTTCCTTCCTTCCTTTCCGTTCTTTCTTCTTTCTTTCTTTCCTTCTTTCTTTTTTCCTTCCCTTTCCTTTCTTTTCTTTTCTTTCTTTTCTTTTTTTTGAGACAGAGTCTCACTCTGTCGCCCAGGCTGGATTTCAGTGGTGCAATCTCAGCTCACTGCAACCTCTACCTCCCGGGTTTAAGCGATTCTCATGCCTCAGCCTCCTGAATAGCTGGGACTACAGGCATGTGCCACCACACCCAGCTAATTTTTGTATTTTTAGTAGAGACAGGGCTTCATCATGTTGGCCAGGCTGGTCTCAAACTCCTGACCTCTGGTGATCCACCTGCCTTGGCCTCCCAGAGTTCTGTGATTACAAGTGTGAGCCACCATGACTGGCCTGTTTCTTCTTTTTAATTTTTTTTTTAATGTCCATAGGTTTTGGGGAACAGGTGGTGTTTGGTTACATGAGTAAATTCTTTAGTGATGATTTCTGAGATTTTGGTGCACCCATCTCCTGAGCAGTATTCACTGAACACAATTTGTAATCTTTTATCCCTCACCCCCTTCCCACCCTTTCCCCTGAGTCCCCAAAGTCCTTTGTGTCATTCTTATGTCTTTGCATCCTCATAGCTTAGCCCCCACTTATGAGTGAGAACATATGATGTTTGGTTTTCCATTCTTGAGTTACTTCACATAGAATAATAGTCTCCAATCCCATCCAGGTTGCTGCAAATGCCATTAATTCATTCCTTTTTATGGCTGAGTAGTATTCCATTATAGATATATGTCTGTATATATATATACACACACACATATATACACACACACACCAATATATGGTATATATGGTGTGAGTGTATGTGTGTATATATATATATATACACACACCAATATATGGTATATATGTATACTAATTATATATTTTATATATGTATGTATGTATGTATATATACCAATTTCTTTATCCACTCCTTGATTGATGGGCATTTGGATTGGTTCCACATTTTTACAATTGAGAATTGCACTGCAATAAACATGCATGAGCAAGTATCTTTTTCATACAATGACTTCCTTTCCTCTGGGTAGATACCCAGTAGTGGGATTGCTGGATCAAAAAAAAAAAAAAAGTAGGCACATAGACCAGTGGAACAGAATAGAGAATCCAGAAATAAACCCATATACTTACAGCCATCCTGGGATAACTGGCAAGTCACATGTAGGAGAATGAAACTGGATCCTCATCTCTCACCTTATACAAGAATCAACTCAAGATGCAACAAATACTTAAATCTAAGGCCTGAGACTATAAAAATTCTAGAAGATAACATGAGATATTTCTTTATACAAATGCAAGAACAGACTAATACAACCTCCTCGCCCCAACTCTCAGATCCTTTCATGGACAAGGCAGGAAGGTTGAAGGAGGCCCAGGAAGGTGGAGGTGTTTGTCTTTTGCTGAGGGTGGGGCTTGTCAGCACCAGGGCCCAGGGCCCCAGGTGTTCTTTCCTAGAACCCTCTCACCTTGTCTCATTGTCTAGCTGTTCTGAGGTAACAGTGGCCGTATGCCAAGTAGGTGTGCCCAGCAAAGTGACCCCTCCCTCCTCTAAAGGGAGCCCAGATGCTTCTCCACTGCACACTGATTCCCTTGTTCGCTTTTCACGTTGGACCAGGCCTGCAAGGTGTCAGGCTGCACTGGCAATGAGGATACAGTGGAGGGCTCCAGGCACCTGCTCCCAAGGAGCTTATACTTTAGACTGTGGTCAGAGAGGGGCTGGGTTCCAATCCTACCTTCACCAGAAGTCCTTTAGTTTCAATGGACATTACCCATCTTGAACTGGCTCAAGAAAAAGGGCAATTTCTTAGCAATCATGGTTGGTTTTCCTGACTTAGAAAGCAAGGCAGAAGCTCCCTTCAGGCGTAGTTGGATCCAGAGCTTTGTCTCTTGATAAATAATCAATAAATAAAGACGTTTTCTGTTCCCGTTCTAATTTCAGATGGGCAGGCTAAGTGTCTTTTGTCCTAGGATGCTACTAAACATTCCACAAGGTCAATAATAACTCTCCAACAACCTGCCCGTTTTCCTCTGAGCCCTTGGATCTCACATCTAGACAGGCATAGGGTCTGACTCCCCAAGTTTGTAATGTCCTTGTCCATGTGCTGCTTTAAGACAGCATGGCGCGGCCGGCCACCTCCCCAGAATGGGGCATGGGTCCCACTGGCCCTCCTTGCCACGTCACTTCAGCCAAGTGTCCATTTTATATTAAGGTGCCAGTTTCTGTTGTAACCAAGACATATTTAGCAATGCAAAAACTCAACATATCAGCTCCTTGACTGGAAGTACATGCTGCAGGCATGGCTGGGTCTAGAAGCTCCCAAGATGTCACTGGGACTCTGTTTCTTTCTGTGTCTTCACCCTGTTTACCCTCGGTATGTTACCTTTCTTCTCTCCTTTTCCTAACAGGTTTCCTCCATGTGGCAGGAAATATGGCTTTGAGGCATAGGGTCAGGGCCAGGACTAGGGAGAGGTGAGTGAGGCACCTCAGGCCAAATTCAAGGAGGTTCTGGCTCTCAGGGCTGTGCAGGACTAAGTACCTGCTACGTTTCATGACCCTTGCCCCAGCACCCTTCCCCTAGGCCCAGCTCTGCACAGAATTCAGGAACCATCAGCTCAGCAATCCCAGCAGAAAGAGCTTTCTTCTCTCACAGTTTTCATAGGTTGCAAATCAATTCCAGCAACAATGATTGATTGGCCCTGCTTGGGCACAAGGTCTCATTTTGAACCAACCCCTGTTGCTGGGGATGGAGCACTCAATTGACCAGAGCTGAATCACCTGCATCCCTGGAGCCTGGGATAGCCAGGCAATCTGATCCATGATCTCCTGGAGAATCAAATGGAATGGGGGAGAAGCAGCACCCCAAAACACAAAAGCAACAAATGGCTCCTGTACTTCCACCCAAGCAAATGAGCCCCTAATTAGACACTATTTGTTATAATTTTGTAGTGTTGTGTGTTTTTTAGGCTTGCCTCTTCAGTCATATTCCAAAGTCTATGAGGATGAGAACAGTGCTTGATGTCCCCACATCACTGACCACCGTGTCTTACACGTAGTAGGTGCTCAGGAAACCTCTGCAGGGTAATGTGCTTCCACATTACAGTTGCTAATGATGCAGATTCTTGCACTGCTTGATAGGAAACCCTGATGGTTTCTAGCCATCATTTGGTTACGTCAATCCATGCTAGAGATGATGCAGTGTAGAGAGAGGTATTTGGGGATTCCAAAATGCTGAGTTTCTCAGAGGATTATTTTCTATGGGTTATATGCATGTGCAGAATCAGAACCTCCTCCAGGAGCTGAGAGAACCTGATTCACTTTCTGGAAAGCCACAGCCTCTCATTGCAGCACTCTTGCTTGGAGAGCTAAGTGCCTAATGGGGGAAAATGCTGGATTCTATGTTGGTGTTCTGGGAACACCTGCCTCATAGACTCTGGAGCACCTACTCTTTCCAGCCAACAAGAAAACTTGGGAAAGTCAGTGAGGGTCAGGAGCCAGGCACTGAGGCATTGGATCCAGAGCCTTCTGGTGAGTCAGCATAGACAACTGGGGAGATGTTCCTGCTTGCCTTCACTCATGCTGGGGCATTGCAAGGTTTCCTGTGTTCTGGGGGTGGGGAGGAGGCAAGCATTTCTTTCTAATGACACTAGGGTCAGAGCTTAACAAAGAGTAGATCCTACAGAAGGGAAGCAAGATCAGGAAACACCATCTCTGGGCTGTTTTGGCAGATGCAAATTGGTTCTGCCTTTTATACGTCAAATTGGGGAAGAATTGTTCTTTGGGGAAAGATTGGAATCAGAAAGGAGAGATCTCCTTCCCTGGCACCAAAGGGTGTGAGCACCTGATGGGCAGAGAGCCCCTGCAATATGCAAACTGGCTTGCAGAGGCCCTCCTATTAAAATGCCAAACAGTCAAGAAGCAGTGTCCTTCTGACAGCTTCTCAGAATAAACAGGGTGGTGGTTTGCATTCGAGATGTGCAGACGTGCTAGAGTTGGCTCTCAGTTTGGCAGAAGCAGAGTTAAAGGGGCACCCTCTAACACTAAGGGACTTATTACAGAAAGCAGTCAGCATTGCAAAGCAAGAGAGAGTCTGAAGTTAAGAGAGGGCTTCACGACTGATGGACTATTTCATATTCGCATTCCTGAGTGGAGGAGGGAAGGAAGGATGGAGAGATGCCAATATCAATCAATATTAACATCTTAGACTTTTGTTCATCTTAAAAATTCAGCTCAAATGCACCCTCTTACTTTTCAATTGTTTTAAAATGGAGCAAAGTTTTCATTTGCTCTAACTTTTTCATTTACAGTTTCTGCACGCAATAGAGTGTCTCTCTTCTGTAGATGAGGCTTCCTTAAACCATATTCATTGGCACAGTAGCTCCCTGGGTGTTACAAGTGTTCTTTTGCAAAGAGGTTCCTTGGGCTAAAACGTCCAAGAAAGGTGGGTTGAACGAAGCAAAGCAAGTGTCCCCCCTGCAGGACTTTAATATATCAGTACTCACCATGAGGCTCTAAGAGGGGAGGTTCAACGAGGAATCCAGGCTTCCTACTGGTGTATTCCACTCAGAACTCCTTTTCCCACAAAATATCTCATGCGAGTCGGCAAAACGTTTTAGACGTTTCAAACCAGACAACTAAGATGCCACATCTGAGATGTACCCTGGGGACCTCGGAGCACAGAGACCTATGTTAAATGATGAATTAAGATGGACTCAAATATGAGATCCCGCTAGACTCAAATGTGAGGAGGCTGGAGAATGGCGGGTAAAAAGCAAGCACTGAGTCGCCCAGACAGTGAGCTGTAAGAATGCAGACCCAGTCAGGGGCTGTGTTAGCCAAATGTCCTCTCAAGCCACACTGCGGGGACTTGCTCCCTTGTCCAATGATTGAGCAGAGACCTCGACCCACAAGAAACCTATCGTCTGACCCCTTCCCTCCAAGCCACTGGTGGTCAAAAGAGAATAGCCAGCAGACACATGCTAACCACTGCTCCATTCCCTGTATTGAATCATTTCATTTCTGATTTTTTTGTGTGTATGTGTGATCGTTTCTCCACCTACTGTAGGTCAAAGGCTTTTTATTTTCAGGAGTCTCTAGACTGTAATCTCACAAATGGCACTGGGAGTCTAAATAAGACTATCTGCCTGAAATGGTGAGTTCCTCAGAGGTGGACCCATGTCAGGTTGCTGCACACTCAAATACAGATACTCACTTAATACTTCAAATAAGAACTACGATTTTTTTTTGCTAGCAACATCTCAGATTCAACCTACCTTTTTTTCTGGCCTCAACATTTTATTTTATGAAAGTTTCTTTCACAATAAAAAATGAAGAAAATACACATATATACACATATGCACATATATATTTACACATATAATGTAAAAAGGTACATATAACCTTGGTTTGGTTTCCAAGAAGGAAGGAGGAGGCAGAGACGGCTGATGGGTCAGGTATTCAAATTTAATGATGCTTCTGCTTTGAAATGTTAAAGCATTGCTTGGTTGGGATATAATGAATACAAGTTAAAGTATCATCTGAAGGACCATCAACGGGTTGTAAATAAACCCATTTAGGAGTTGGTATCAGTCAGGGTTCAACAAGAGAAGTAGAACTAGTAGAAGAGTATATCTCGATATCTATCTGTCTATCTATCTATCTATCTATCTTTCTATCTATTGTTCTGTCTATCTATCATCTATCTATATCTATCTATCTATTTACCTATCTATCTATATATCTAGAGACATTGATGACAAGAAATGGGCTCATTCTGTTGTAGGGGCTTCCCAAGCAAGTTCTAAACCCATAGGGCAGGCAGTCCAGAAAGGAAGACGGTGTGGGGTGGAAACCCATGGGCACAGGCCAAGCTCTACACCTCAGCGCGGCTTCTAAGGTCTTACAACTGATTCACTCAGTCCCACCCACTGTACAGGGTACTATCTTATTAAAGTGGACAAATCAGGGATTTAATTATATCTGTAAAATACTTTCAGAGCAACACCTGGCTCAGTGTTTAAGAACTGGGGCCTACAGCCTGACCAAGTTGCCATCCTAGAGTTCGGTTTTTTTTTGTTTTTTTTTTTGTTGTTGTTGTTTGTTTTTGACAGGGTCTTGCTGTGTCACCCAGGCTGGAATACAGTAGCATGATCATGGCTCACTGCAGCCTCAACTTCCTGGGCTCAAGCGATCCTCCCACCTCAACCCTCAGAGTAGCTGGGACCACAGGTGCACACCACCATGCCTGGCTAGCTTTCATATTTTCTGTAGAGACAAGGTTTTGCCGTGTTGCCCAAGCTGGTCTCAAACTCCTGAGCTCGAGCAATTCACCCGCCTTGGCCTCCCAAAGTGATGGGATTCTAGGCGTCAGCCACTGCACCCGAGCTGGAGTTCTTTATGAGTACAGACTACAGGGTTAGGTCAGAAATGTCAGAGTGGGGATTTGGGCCCTGGTTTGATTTACTTTAAAATCAGGGGTAAAAATCCTTGCTTTTTCTCCTTTGGGGGAAGACAGAGGTATTCCCCCTCCTATATTCTTTGAAATTCATATATTTTGTTTTTTCTCTGTAGATGTAGCATCATCCAACTTCTGACAGTCTCTCTATCAGTAAGTTCATTCCGTTTTGGTCAAAAACAAATATCTAGCTTTCTTCCAACTGTCTGTAGCCCACTCTAAAGTCCAAGGTCTCTGAAGTTGTGTTGTCTCCTGATTATAAGTAAAACTAAGCAGAAAGGGCGTTTGCCCATTTACTCCTTTAAGTGGAATGCCGTAGACTGTGTCCTTTTTCTAACAATTGCTCCATATGTTGATTTTTTAAAAATTATGTAAGTTTTTTCCATTATCAGGGTCTACTTCTTGAATTAGACCTACTCTTGATTTTTAAAAAAGGGGATTGGGTATATCTTTTGAGACTGAAACATTAATATGTCAGCTTGGCTCTGATTTGCTTGCAGTAGGAGAGAAAAGCATTTTGAGAAAACAGAAGCAGCTTGCATACACTATGTCCATGACGATTTGCAGCTGCGGGCGCAGCTCACCCAGTGCTCACGTAGTTAGCCTCGCTCGGCCGGGGTGGGTCTGTGATCGTGGTAGGATACTACCCAATGTTGGCTGTGACTTGATGGAGGTAAAGACTGGGCAGCACACTGTGGGTCCCCACGGAAATGCTATTTGGGCAGACTTCGCTTCTGTAAAAGTCTTCCCTTCAAACACCCTGAGGGGGTGTGGACACCAGAAGGAGCCTGCCTGTGTCCAGCAGGGTCTCCGGTTTGGTCATTCAAGGGATAGTCATCAGGGGTCTGATGTGTGTTGGGCACAGGACTCAACTCTGGGGGAGGGGCGTGGACAGAGAGAAGCTGCCTGGGCCTCTTGAGACTAACGGACCAGGAGGGAAGGCAGACCCTTTAAGAATTTACAGCCACGAGTGCTGCATACCTTGGTGGACAGTCTCAGAAGCACCGCGGAGGCCAGGAGCAGGCCCAGTAGCAGCTAAGCCTGCATCTTTGTCGGGAATAGGATTTGTAGACCAGGCACTGCCCTCAAACCCGGACAAAAGGACCTTGTTCTGGGCCTTGCACTTTAGCAACTCCCCCTCCCCCTGCTGCTCCCCCCACCATCACAGCCCTGCCGATGGCTGGCTGGCAGCTGCTGAGGGAGGGGGGCGTGAGGGCTCCGCTGACAGTCCTGTCTTCAGCCCCATTTCCTCTGAGACACTCATGAAGGAAGGATGGCAGCCCTGCTCTGTCTCCTGAGCTCAGATGAGGAGAGCTGTTCTACAATCTCCCCACCATCCAATCCCTTCTCCTCCCTTTCTTCAGAAAAGCATTTCGGAAGCACAGGTCATGAAAGGACAATAGTGTGCTTCCTGGCTGCACCCTCTGTGTTAGGTATCATTCTGCTGTAGCCCTTATCTCACCCTCTCCTTGTAGGAACTTTGGAGCATGTTCTGTCCTGATCCCTGTTTTCCGGATGGAGAAACTGAAGCATTCAAAGGGCGACTTTCCCACTCTCAGGGAGCAGCAGCCATCCAGCCCTAAGCCTGGGTTCCCAGCATCCTATCACACTGCCTTCCATGCTGGAGGGATACTTCTGCAGATGGAACCTGGAATCTGCTCTAATTTCTCTTTTGTTGGTAAATCTTCATCAAATTGTGACTGTTGTAGCAAAACAATGGTGAGTCTTGGTAGCCTCCGGGTTCTGGGATAGAGAATGTCTCCTCTGCCCATGCATTGATCTCTGCGTCTGCCTCCATCCCAAACCCATCACTCTCCTGTGCAGGCAGATACCTTCGGGGACTGGCAGCGACCAATGAAAGGAACAGAGGATCCCGTGTGAGAGGATGGGTGACGAGGAGTTCTGAGGGAGTGAGAGGCTGGACGGAGCAACGCTGTGTGAAGGGCGGCCCTGCCCGTTTCCTTCCATCTGGGAACAGGAGCCCCTTGATACTGAATCTTATCATTCCCCCCAAAACCTGGACATACTGACTTTTATGTGAAATACCTTATTTTTTAAAATGTTGCCGATGAGTTAAAAACAGGTCCGGAGCTGGCAGATGGAGGGTCTCTCTGGCCCAGGCTGCCCATCGGTGATGCTTGCCCTCACCTGCTGGTATCAGTCCTGCAAGAGGCCCCAGGTCTGCTCAAACCAGGCCAGAGGTGGCTGACATGCACTTTGAGAAAGGACGTTCTGACTTTGACTCTGACCGGAAGGCCGGGGCCAGCAGTTCGTCTTCAGGTTGCCTTCTGCTTCCCGGCTTTACTGAGAAGGGGGAATGCAGATGTAAATGAAAAAGAAATGTGCTGGATGGACTGGAGGGAAATCAGCTCAGCTAAGTGCACGGCCCTGGGTAGCTGTGAGGCTGGGGCAAGTCATGGGAGATTCATATTTTTTCCAGGCCAGTTCTCCCATTCATAATGTAACATTTACAATTTTTTTTCTGCCCCAGTAGAACGGAAAGGAATCTAACCGCAGGTTCTTTTCTAGCAGCATTGGCTCGGAGCTGCCTATCCACCTACCAAGAGACTCCCGCCTCACTCTCCACCTACCAAGAGACTCCCGCCTCACTCTCCACCTACCAAGAGACTCCCGTCTCACTCTCCACCTTGTGTGTGTGTTTTTATGCTTCCTCCACAATACCTTCTTCCTTTTTTTTTTTTTTCTTCCTGGTCCCATTTCTCTCTTCTGTAACGAAAAAGCAATAGTAGCAGTGGGTTGCCTGTAAGATAAGTTTGTTTTGTTTTCAACCTTTTTATTATTTAACCCTCACCCACAGGGAGGTAAACTGATACCCTATCAAGGAAGAGACAGACAAACCCAGGAAACAGGCAGGGGGATTGTGCGGAAATTCCAGATCAGGATTTGCTTGGGCTGGAAGATTTAATTTGCCAGACTGCTGGGCCTGTCAAAGGTGTCTGCAGTAACCACTCGGGTCTTCATAAAGCCGAAACAGCAGAGGAGGAAAATGAAATCTTGGATCAATTTCTCTGTTTGGAGACCTTAACTTACGTTCAGTTGAGGAGAAAAAAGAAAAAAAAAAAAAGGAAAGAGAGAATCCAACCAGCCAACTGGAATTGTCATGGCAGGTTAGCCTAGGAAACCGATGCATGGGTTTGTACATTCATAAGGAAATAGAGGGAGCCCGAAACTCTGTTCCGGTTCTTTAGAAAGAACCCAGAATTGTTCTCTTTTTACCTCCCAATGGCCCCGTCTGTAAATACATGCTTCTTCCCACAGGGACAAGATGAGGCCGGCCAATTGAAGAGGAAGGTAAGGATGCCGTGGGCAGGACAGCTGCAAGGTCAAGGGTCTGGGGCCCAGGGAGACCCCTGGTAAGAATGACTGTGTGTCCATGACGGGGCTAAGACACGCTCATGGAAGTGTCTGGGCATCACTGCCTGCCTGCTCTGGCTCTTTCCCACACACTGGAACCCTGGCATCTGTGCTAAAGGAGCCCTCTCATCTGCCTGCCCACAGCATGCTCCATTGCTGTCTGCCATATAGGTGCCTAAAAACGCTTTCAAGAATTGAAAAGAAAGGGTTGGCATGGAGCAGTATCTAGAACAGATTTGCAGTTTCCTTGCCTTCAAAGGTAGTCGCTTCAGTTTATGAATTGGAACAGATGAGCTATTAATTTATTTTCATTTATTGTGCTTCATTCAGAGTTTATGCAGAAATGGGATACTTGCATAGTCTTAAGTATTGCCCTCCAAATATTTGATAATTACAAAGGGAAAAGTAGTAAGTTTACAGTGGAGAATCTTGGCATGCACTACACTAGCCTTAGTTCAAGGTTAACATCACAGAAATACACAGTGACATCACGGGCTCCTTCTAGGGTGCACTGGGAAGGCACATTACTTCAGGGGTATCCCCCTGAATAATCTAATCACAAGTAAACAACAAACTCCCATTCTGATATTTTCTACAAAATAACTGACTAATATTCTTCCAAAGTGTCAAGGTCATGAAAGACAAGGGAAGACTGAGGAAGACTGCCCAAAATTGGAAGAGACCAAAAGGACACAAATGACCAAATACAATGTGGGGTCCCAGGATGGATCCTGGAATAGAAAAAGGACATTAGCAGGAAAACTGGGGATATTCAATTAAGTTCCATATTCTAGTTAACAGTATTGTGGCAAGAATAACTTCTTAGTTTTGATGAATGTGTGATGGCTCTTTAAGATGGTAACATAAGGGGAAGCTGGGTGAAGGGTAGTTGAATGCTCTATTATTTTTGCAAATTTTCTGTAGGTTTAGAATTCTCTGTCTCTCAAAAAAAAATTAACTGTTAGAAAAAAGTAGCATGTTCAGAGGTGTTCCCTGTATGATATCCAAGAATGTCTCATAACTTCTATCCACAAAGACACCTGACCTTTCTCTTTGACTCCTTATTCACATTTTAATCATGCACATGGAAGTCATCAGTGTGCCCCAAGGACATAGGACACTGGGCACAGCTGAAATCTCATAAATAAATTACCAAATATATATGCTAAGAGGACCATTTCCTTTTCCCATGGTTCAAGGAATTGTCTGCATCTCATTCACTGTAAATGCTCTATGGTGTCCTTAGGGAAGGTGGAGGTCAGAATGGCTGGTGGAGATTGACTGTTCATGTAGGTCACTGCTATGGTTCATCAAGAGGGATGTGAGGGATGGACATTCACCATTCTGTGGTTGACAGTTCTAGTCTGGTTGCAAAGAACAGAAGTGTGTCCAAGTAAGCTCAGCATTCTGTTGTACAAACATAAAAGGCAATCTTAAAGACAAAGACATCGGCCATGTAGCTGTGTGGCTGGGTTTTAAAAGTTGAGACATAGTTTCATTAATGGGCTAAGAATTTATGGCTACGTCAGGTACTTTATTGTGTGAAGGATTTCATGTTACTTTTTTGTTTTGTTTTGTATTTTTGTGGAGAGGTTTCTGATTGGGAGAAAATACGAATTCCTTGCTCTGCAAAAAAGGGAGTACATCAGTCAGCTATTGCCACACCGATGCTGTGTAACAAATGACTCCATAGCTAAATGGCTTATAAGAAGCCCTGATTTTCTTCACTCATGTGTCTGCAGGTCAATGCAATTCAGCTGATTGAGGCTGAGTTCAGCTCCAGGCTGTGAGTTCAATCCATGTCTGATGCATGTGCCCATGTCTGATGCATTCAGTCTATGTCTGATGCACATCTGATGCATGATTTGGGGTCCACCAGATAATATGGACAAGGAGGCTTAGTTTAGATAACCCATGATAGCTCTGCTTTTTATCTATTCAGTTTGCTTTGCTGTCTGTTTTTGTTGTTGTTGTTGTTGTTGTTTGTTTGTTTTTTATGGTAACTGCACCTTGTTTTGTGTTTGTGGAAATGACCCCTGCCCACTCCACATAGTCCTGGTGGACTTTGTCAACCAGGATGCTGTTTCTTGCTTGGCCACAGAAGCAGGTCTTCTGACCAGACACAAGCAATTGCAGGACTCTTTTCCCCTGGCCAGAGTCAGTATCTCAAGAAGGGCACACTGAAGAGGTTAGGCAAACCGACATCCTCTATGGAAAGTGAATGAAAACATTGGCTGTCTCTCTGGTAACTGCCATGCTGGAAGCCACATGTTTGACATGATGGTTCATTTTCCTAGCCATGGTGAAGAATTCAACTGTAATAGGACAGGGTGAGGTGAACAAGGGGGAGAGAGCTAGCTACTGCACAACCTCATTGAGCTATTCAATCTACCTTAGACTAAAAGTTCCTGGGCCTGATGTTCCAAATTCTAAGCTAACATAATTGCTTCTTGTAGGAAAAAGTTTTACTTTTTTTTTTTTTTGACACATTTAATCCAAATTAAACAACACAGCCATGGTAGAAGGAGCAGGAAGTGGCCTCCTCAGCAATGTGTCTTTTTGTTTATTTTTAGAGACAGGATCTCACTGTGTTGCCCAGGCTGGAGTACGGTGGCACCATCATAGCTCACTGCAGCTTTGAACTCCTGAGCTCACTTGATCTTTCAATCCCTCTGCCTCAGCCTCCCCAGTCTCTGGGATTACAAACATGTGCCACTATGTCTGGCTACTTTTTGGTGTTTTTTTTTGTAGAGATGGAGTCTCACTATGTGGCCCAGTCTATATCCTCGGCTCAAGTGATCCACCTACTTTGGTCCCCCAAAGCCCTGAAATTATAGGCATGAGTCACTGCACCTGGCCAATAATGAATCTTTTCAAAACACATTTATTGAGAGATAATTTATGTCTTGTAGAATTCACCCATTTACACTGGACAATTAAGTAATATTGAGTAAATTCATATAGTTGTGCAACGACCACCATTATCTTAGCTGAGACTGTTTTAGTATTGCACCATTTAACTGTCTCATGCTTCAGGGAGGACAGTTGGCCTCACTTGTCACTTTTCACACTCTTAGCTCTGGCTGTCTCCTTGCAGGGCCTCCTTTAGCTTGCACCAAAGACTCTGAACCTGGGCTCAACCTGCTGTGTCTATAACTAATTGTGCCAATGAGCTCCCTCTTCTCAGAAGATCATGTTGTCCCTCCCGAAGATTCCTATTATGCATCAATCCAGAAAAGAAAAAAAAATTAAACATTGGAATCCTTATTTGAGAAGGAAAATAAACTTCTCTTTTGGGTTGAAATTTATCCATTGGAATGTGGTCATATGTGGTTTGAATCTGAAGCCATTCTTCACTGCATTATTTGGGTTTATTGCATAACTTCTAGTAAGCTATGCTGGAGAACTTGGCTGAACATTAATTTGAAATATTTTAAGTTTCTGGCAGACTTTTGGACTAAGATATAGCATGGCTTTGGAGTCTACCTCCTTAACTAGAAAATACATACAGGCTGTGTGGCCCCTTTCAAATGCCCTTACATGGGTGATCCTTGGAAGGGGGACCCTGAGAACAGGTGAATGTTAGGGGGGAAGCTGGAACTTCTACCAGCAATCAAAGACCCCCTTTCTGTGTCTCAAGAGCCAGAATATCTGCATCTTTGGGATTCACTGTCTCCTTTATTTTTTCACTGACTTCCTCTGCTCACACACGGCACTCATGACTATGATATCTCAAATCACATGACTGAAAGCCCGAAGCTCACCGCCAGGTAATGCTGTCTCTGCATCTTTGGGTTGCAATTCTGGAGATGAGTGGGTAGTGGTGGCTAGTGCCCCACTGGTCCAGGGCTGGATGTGGTTAGTGTGGCTGCTCCTCCAGCAGGGCTGTTCTTGGGCCAGTTCTCAGAGAAGGGGCTTGTTGCTAAGCCAGCTCCTCCAAAATGGGCACTCCTCTGACGTCATGGAGCCAAGAAGACAGACTGCTGGAGTGTAGGTATGGTCCAAATCAAAGATGATAAAAAGAGAAGAAAAAATAGAAGAACATCTGCTAAGCTGGAAATAATTTAAGTCAGAGATCTCCTAGCTTTGCAAAGTCACAGAACTTTCTTAGGCTAATTCTAGAAACTTCTTCCCACTCACTCCCTAAAAATTTAAAATTAGAATTAGCTTTCTCTCGTAAGTTTCAGAAGACTTCCCCAAATGCATAGTATTTCCAGTAACATCCAAAGGTATGCCTCCCCATCCCCACACCTTGAATGTGAGAATATCAAAATGCATGTTTTTTTGTTTGTTTGTTTTACTCTCCTAAAGCCCCTTTTTAAGCACGTGCAAAACCCAGTAGCCAAGAGTCTAAGATCCAGTCAGAGTCTGAGCCAACACCCTCTGGTTGGCAAGAGCATGTGGTTAAATATTCAGGAATTCAGCAAGTCAGCTATTAAATCATTGGTAGCTTTCAGTCAGCCATGGCGGGACTATTTACACAACAGAAATTGGCAAATGCTAAAAAGTCCATTCCTTTACCATTTTTTTTGTTCCAGAGAGCTGGCTTACCAGAATATACCTGATTCAAATCTGGTTTCAGCTACCTACGAGTTGTCTGCCTGTGGGTTTGTTATTTAATATCCCAGTGCCTTAGTTTCCTCATCTGTAAAACGGGGACAGTATCTATCTCATGGAGGGTTTCCCTGAGACCTGCAAGAGGTAAAGTGTATGTAAAGCTCTTGGAACATCGCACTGGTTACCATATAACTAAAAGAACAATTGTATCTATCTTACAGGGAATTTCTGTGAGACCTTCACGAGGTGAGGCAGAGACAAAACTTTTAGAACCTGCTCAGTCAACACTGGTGACTGTACAGCAGAACACTAGCCAAGACGAAGGACCCCTGCTCTACCCACTCAGGACAGCCCAAGAAAACAAGAAAACGCCTTCTGCAGAGAAGCAATTGCAGCAATTCAGACACAGTCATCTCATCAGGAAAGGTCATTAGGTTGGCATTAGGGACACAAGAAACAACAGCCTAATTTAAAAAGAAAAGCTTTCAGGAAAATAGATTTTCTGCCTCCTTGCTTCCAGAAAACTCTCCCCAAACCACGGAGGCATTTATAATTATAGCAACAATAAATGAACAAGGGCAGAGACTGAAGTCATTAAGGAATCACAGGCAGAAATGCTGCCTTCAAGGATGGCAGCAATTTTTTTTCTCACAATGGTCTTAAAAAATAACCTTTCATGCTTGTGGTTGGCATGTGCAGGAGGGCAGATTCTTAGCATGGAGTCCCCTCAATCTTCCTGGGAAGATGATCTGTGCCTTGGGTTGGAGGAGGGGTCAAGGAATTCCAGCACGGTCCAGTCCTCATTCTCTCCTGCTTTTGAGGAACAAGGCTTCCAGGTGTCCAAGCTCAGGTGGCACTCTTAGCACCAGAGAGATGATGAGAGCAAGGTGAGCCAGAGGTTGCCTTAGAGGGAGTCCCACGCCTGAAAGCCTAACCCTTGTTCCTTGGCCGGACTCAAGGCCCATCCTCATAACATGCTGTGTTTGCATCCTGACTGGACGGTTTAGAACTGCTTACTGCCTTTGAGCTTGAAACCTCTCCTCTCTGCATTGCAGACAAGGACACCTGTCCTTCAATCCATGGTGTCACTAAATGAGGTCTGGCAGCTACTGGATGCTCACACAATTTCATGTATCTTCCCTTCATTTTTTTTTCCTTTTTAACTTCCCTTCCTGCCCAGCCTGTGAGCGATCACAGAACTCATGAGGAATACATGGCACTGTTCTCCCACCCTCTGCTTCTCAGTCTCTGGTTTGCTCAGTAACACACGTCTGCCAGGGGTGCCACGCGGCTCACTGCTCACTGCCAGGGACCGATGCTGAGCTCGTCGACCAGCTTCCTTTGATTCCTTCTTCGATGAGATGCACTTCTTTGGTGGAGGCAGGGAATAAGCTAATAAAGAAATTACAAATTCTGATAAGTGCTTGAGGAAAGCAAACGAGATGCTGAGAATCTCACTCCATCTCAGTAGCAGGAGGCGCAGGGCTGCAGCTCTGTGGATGCTGCGCAGAAAAGACCACACGAGGGGGTGACTTTAAGCTGAGACTTGCTAGATGACAGTCAGGCAGCTCCGAGGGAGCAAGATCCAGGAGAAACACAAACCCATACACACACATACACACTTCCACACACACATACTCACATGCACATATCCATACACACGCATGCACACACTCACACTTGCACACATACACATACAACACACACTCTCAACATACATACACCCCCCACACACTCACATACACACACACATACACGTGTACTCATACTCGCACACATACACACACACACATACATTCACATATACTCACACAGATACACACACAAATACACATACACATACATTCACACGTACACTCACACTCATACAAGACACTCGTATACACACTACACACACGTAGAAACACAAACACATTTGCTCACGTACACACTCATGCACACACTTGCACACATACTCGCACATATACACGCATGCACACACATACACTCACATCACATATACACACATACACACACACACATATACATACATGCACGCACCTATACACACACGTGTACTCACAGACACATGAACATACACACACACGAACACATACACATGCATACTTACACACCCACATATGTTGTGCCGGGGGCCCAGCAAGAGGCAGGACACTATGGAATCCTAATCAAACATAAGAAACCAAAAGTACCACTGAATTCTTGACAATGGCTATGCGTTTCTTAGAGTAGCACCAGCTCTCCTTTTTATTCCCTAAAGTTTTCAAAAATAAAACAAAGCCACAAAGGCAAAGGCCTTGGAAAGGGGCGTATTTGAGGACCGGAAGGGCCGCGTGGCTGTGGGAGTAAAAAAGGGAGCTGCGGTGAGCAGGTTCTATCAGGCAGGGCTCATGGACCACGTTATGGGTTTGGATTTTATTCCAAGAGTCTTCTTGGCATCCTTGGTGGTCAGAATAATCTCCCTCAGCCTCCCGCCATGGCTAACCATATCCAATCCCAGAACCCGTGGCTGTGTGAGTTTCCACAGCAAAGGGGAAGGCAGGTTGCAAATGGAATTTAGGTTGCTACCTGCCGGCCCTAAGAAAGAGACATTATCCTGGATTTCCCAGGCGGGCCGGGATTTCCCAGGCGGGCCGTGTCATCGCAGGTCCTCGAGACGGAAGAGGGAGGCAGGAGAGGGAGTCCAAGTGATGTGGGAGGCAGGAGAGGGAGTCCAAGTGATGTGGGAGGCAGGAGAGGGAGGCCAAGTGATGTGGGAGGCAGGAGAGGGAGGCCAAGTGATGTGGGAGGCAGGAGAGGGAGGCCAAGTGATGTGGGAGGCAGGAGAGGGAGGCCAAGTGATGTGGGAGGCAGGAGAGGGAGGCCAAGTGATGTGGGAGGCAGGAGAGGGAGGCCAAGTGATGTGGGAGGCAGGAGAGGGAGGCCAAGTGATGTGGGAGGCAGGAGAGGGAGGCCAAGTGATGTGGCGTGAAAGGATGCGGCCCTTCACTGCTGATGACTTTGGAAACAAAGAAAGCGGCCAAGAGCCTGGGAGCATGGAGGCCTCCAGAAGCTGGGAAAGGCAGGAAGTGGCTTCCACCCTGGAGCCTCCTGAAGAAACCAACCCTGAAATCCCCTTGATTTTAGCCCAGTGAGACCCACGTTGGACTTTGGCTTCTAAAACTACCAGGTAATAACATCGTACTGTGTAAACCACTGAGTCTGTGGTCACTTGTTACACTCACAGGAACAGATTGCAGCAGCCTAGTCCCTGGGAAGGAAGGGGTCCACTCAACAGACTTCCCCAGGAATGTATCCTTGAGCTCAGGTTTTAAACCCTAGCACAGCATTTCTCAAACAGGCGTGGTTTGACCCTGCAGGGGGGAAGAGGAGGGGAGGAGAAAGAAGGGGCATTTGGCAATGTCTGGAGAGAGATTTGGCAATGGCATTTGGCAGGGGGCATTTGGCAATGTCTAGAGAGAAATTAGATTGTGACTGTGGGGGTGGTGCAGTGCTGGTATCTAGTGGATTGGGATCAGAAGTGCTGCTCACCGTCCTGCAATGAATAGGACAGCCCTCACTGCAGAGATCGTCTCGCCCTCCCCCACCAAATGTCAAGAGCGGTGAAGTTGAGAAACTTTGCACAGAAAATGAAATTCTTTAGCCCAACTAAATGCACATGTTTTGAAAGGTAATTTTAAGGGTGAAAACATAGTACACTGTGAGTGGAATTTTATTTTCAGGTGCCTGATATTCCTATAATTTATCCTGACACCAGGTAATAAGGAGCTTGTTCTCTACCCTATTAGAAAATACTTCACAGTTCCTTTAATATGTCAGAAGGTACTGCCCCAAACACCAAGGGACTCACAGGAAATGGAGCAAATTCTCATGGTCCTGTTTTCTATTGATGTCTACAGATCTTGCTTTTCTCTTTTTGCCTTACAGTGTCTTCTTCTACCTGCCCTCCACCAGAGGGTATTGGTTAATTCTTTGACACTGAGAAATTCAAATCTGACCCGTCTGACTTTTGATCCCTGGAATAAATGAAAGAAAAGACTTTGCAATGATTACGACGATGAGTGGACACAGTTCTTTGTCATTGAACCCCAGGCAGAAAGCCACTGAGCTGAATGATACGTAGGAAAGTCCTTTGTAAATGGCCAAGCTCTAATTTTGCTGCCTACTCTGAGCTTACTAGAGAATGCTACTGCTAGGGAGAACCCACATTCTTCAAAGGTTAGGCTATGCTTAAATCGATGAGCCGGGTGCATTTGCTAAACTATAGGAGTAACAACTATCCCTCTGTCTCCTCAGGGGCTTCCTCAGTATATTTTATTCAGAGCTGGCACAAGATGAATGGGCCCCAAGAATTTTATAAGAAGACCACATAGGATCTCAGATTGAGGAAGTCAATCTCAGATCAGAAAAAGATAAGTTCTCCAACGGTTTGACGGAAGCCTCATTCAGTGCGAAGGTTCTGAGACTACCAGACAGATACACACACACACACACACACACACACACACACACACACACACACACAGAAAGATTCATGCAGATCCTTGTGTGTATCCACTGTCTGTGTATAATACAGACCTTGTGTGTATCCACTGTCTGTATATAATATATATAATATAGCAGACCCCTGTGTGTATCCACTGTCTGTATATAATATCTGTATATAATATTCCCATCAGGTCAGTTTGCCATTTCATATACTATTTATTGACAAGTCGTTCACTGTATACCACATTTTGTGTTTCATTATTCTGCACAGGGGTCCTGTAAGCTAGGGATGATCATTTTTCCTTTTTCAGGTAAGTAAACAGACTCAGTGCACACTGGTATTTACCTGCTGAGACCAGCAGAAACTCAAACACGAGTGTCTCCTCACTTCATTAGGCTGTGTTTTGGAGAATCCAGAAGTCCTAACTTAATAGAAAAAACTACTAAAAATAAAACTCTGTACCTAAAATATAAGGATTCTGGTTACAGCCAAGGATTTCCGGGTATCTTATCTTGACTTGCTGGAATCTTAACTTTTTCACCTTAACATGGCTATCATCTGACTGGACGTGGCTGCCTTTTGGTTATCTTAATCTGCCTCCCTTGCAGCTATGATTGTGTAGTCAGCAGCTTACCCTCTGTCTCTAAGATATGCCAGAATGGGTCAACAATCCTAGAAGTGGGGTGATGGCCAGTATAGATTATTGTATCAGTGCTTCCCAAAATATGTTCCAAAGAATGTGGAATGGTAAAAAGGGGACTTGTTTGGGAATTCTCTCTTACTAGTGAAAGAAATTTGTGTGCCCACTCTGAATCCAGAGTGCCTTGTGCCACTATGTGATGGAGCTAGTTAGCTGAATTTGTAAAGTCATATGTTCCCCCAGGCATTACGTCTATGGGAGAGAATGGTCTTGGTGCATCTCCAGGATGCTGTGAAGTGCTGAAGCATGTGGCTGCCTGCTAACGGTACAATTTCATTTCCTACAATCCTTCTGAGTGTGGGAAGAACACTTGGAAAGCTCACAGTGTTCTGAGGGTCTTCCACCTCCTCCAGCAACTTGATATTTTTGGTTGTGGTTGCAAGCCCGTTTGAAGTCCCCTCTGTCTGCAGAGCTCATTAGAAGTGAGAAACTGCTTCTAAACTAGCAAATGACAAATTTTCTTCACTTACACAGGTGCCAAAGGAACAGGTCATTATGAATTGCTCCTGTTTAGATTAATCACAGTAAACACCCATTCCTGCGTTGACCCATCACTTATCAACAACAGCTAAATGAGGCATTATTTAATCATGGAACCCTGAGCACCAGCCACCCTCTCTGTCCACAGAAACATGACTATCTGGTTCTTTAACAAATATCTGAAGATTTCAGCTGCCAGCAGATATTGATCGATTTCGGAGCTCCTTCCCAAAATCAATGCCTGCACACAGCCAGGACTCAAGGCTCTGGGAAAGAGGGAGTTGACAATCTGAACCTCCTTTTAACAGTCGGGTTGCCAGAGACCTGGGTGTCCAGGCTGAGGGATGTGCCCACCTGACTGCCTTCACAGCTTGTCTTCCAAGGTGCTGTCTGCTTGAGGAAGTCAGAGCTGCTCCTAGAGGATATACATTTATGAACAAAAGAAAAATGTCTATTGGGCCCCAAACTACATCTTCATCCTTCTTATCACCTAAGCGATTTTAAGTTGATGATGTTTAATGAGATCCACGTCGTTCAGATAGACTTCAAGCTGTGACCCAGCAAGGCAACACCAATTTAGCCTTACTAAACACACCTCCCGATTTTTTTTAAAGTACTTCATGCCACATAAATTAGACTGCCATTGAGATAATTGGAACCTTGTGGCTGTTAATTTTTCACAGATACACTATTTTGAAAATAAATCATGAACCATCATCTTTGAATGTTAAAGTTAATTTACATTGAACACACTTTTCTACTTCAAAGCATTCATAGGTGGATATCTTTAACAGATAATTGACAGAGATGGAACCTCCCTTCACTGCCATCAGAGCCACGAACCTAAAATACCCACGTCAATCCAAAGCAGCCAGAATCCTTTTGGCTTTTTGTCGATCATCTTTTCTGAACTGGAACTGTCCAAATAGTCATCTAAAATAATTGATCAAAACTGTTGTTCCAAAAAGGATCACTTTTTGGCAGGGGAGGCATTCCAAGAGTACATTCTGCATTTGCACAGAGGCTATGTGAATTTTCAATAGACAGAATATCTCAATGACCATTCAATACAAATGAATAGGCTTCTCTGATATATAAAGAACTCAATTACATGTTTCAATAAAGAATGTAAGTGTGCTTTTCTTTTTCAAAAAGACCTCCTTTTTTTGCCTGTAGGTAGCGTAAACATCAGCACAAAGCAAATAGCTGAACTGCACTCCTGTATCGCACTTGATTTTAAAATACCAATGTTCTCCCTCCCAGAGTTGCTCCATGCCCTGAAATGTCAAATAGAAAATATCAAAATTACTGGTAATTCTAAATGGCCGACTAACCAGGTGTATGTCTTGATAGTAAAATAAAACAATGTATTGGATGTCAAAAACACATTAGCTAAAACTCATTTCCTCCACTTCCCACAATTGCACCACCTCCATCATTTTTCATCAGGCAGAAGGTATAGAGAGACATCCGATAAATAAAGCATAAATGCATTCTGCAATTACAAAATGTTAAATAAAACACTACACATTGTAAGGCAAAGGCAAGGAGGTGTGGAGAGGAAGCAGAAGAACAAAGTTGAACTTATCGGGGTTCTCCCAAAGCTTCCTGACATCGTCCCTATTGAAATTAAACTTCCTTAGAGGGACTCTTTGTAAGGGATTTTAGTGACTGGAGTGGAAGATAAGCCAACATATTCTAAGTGAGCTCCAAAATGTCCAGTTGGAGGCAGTGCTTTGCCTGTGTTTGCCTCTGATAAACCATAGGCCTCTGTGGGCTTCTGACTCATTGACTTAAGGGGCATCAGCCAGGTGTCTAGCTGCAGCAGGGCTTGTTCCGTTGGGAATGATATCACGTGGACCAGATGCCACATGTGGTGCAGTGCAGCTGCTATCAATCTGCACTATAGCAGAGCTTCTCAAATTTTAAAGAGCACACAAATCACCTGGAGATCTAAATAAAACATGCAGGTGACTTTAGCTGGTCTGGGTGGAGCCCAAGATTCTGTCTTCCTGAGGAGTTCCCTTGCCATAAGAATGCTGGTGGCCCCGGGGCCACCCTTTTGGCAGTGAAGCTCCATGGTAGGAAACATTTCTGAGTCTACAGAAAAACAAGACATCAGAGAGATGGGTTATCTCTTAGAGCATAAGTTTTTATCTGTGAGCTTGCCATACCCTTCATGAGATCTACAGTGAAAATCAGGCCATTATTAAAGCAGCAAAATTGAAAATGCCATTTTTAAAGATATAATTGAAAGGAAAATGATGCCCATCGCCTGTATTTGATTCTTGATTGTAAAAGAAGGCAGATCGATAGACAGTGTCTCAAGAATGTGGTTCCTGGATAGGTTATTCATTGCAGCAAAGGTAAACTATGGAATGTGTATTCCACACTGAATTATCTGGGGCTTTGACAAAATGTGATCATATTCAAGTCATCCTTTCACATGGACAGTGGCTCTCGGCAGTGAAAGGACTGAAGTGGGCTCCTTCTTGCCTCTCCATTTTATTGTTATTATGATGATGATTTGCCCCATTTCTTTTGTCTTCTCCCCGTGAGACTGACTTAGCAATATGAATCCACAAATTACAAATGGTACCAAGAAATGATAGCAAGGATTGGTTGAGTATTGCTGGGGAGTGGCATGGAATCTGGCCAGCTCGGTTGCCTCCTGCCCGCAGATGGTGGTTACCCATGGGGTGGGACAAAGTGGAATTGGCTGGATCCTATGGCGTTCTTCCATAGGTTGTCATCAGTCTCCACTTCCTTTTCTTGGTTCCCTGTCTTAGCTGCCTTATTGAACCCCTGTTGAGGATCAACATGGATGCCTGACCTGGAAGCCTGGTACCCAACGAGGGGAAGGACACATCCATAACTGCCTCTTGGCTGCTAACCAGTCCTCCCTGTGTGGAATTTAATGGCAGAATTCAAATCATTACTCTTCCTTACTTTTTCCCTGAAGATGTCCCTTCTCCAAGATCTCCCCATGCCTGACCCTCGCTAGACCTTTAGCTAAAAGGCAAGCTTGCTTTCAATGATGGGGACTTGCTGGCTGTTCCACTACCATGGATCAAATTTGCTTTTCAAACGCCATCGCTGATGGTCTTGATGTGTTTTCCTGTTGCTTGTGTCACTCAGCGGTGTCTAGTTCAGCCTGGAAACATTCCCTTTGACTCTCTGTGATGTTTTCAAAGGTAGGAACAAACCCCATCCTTTTTTATTCTAACCCGCCACAGTGGCAGGTTAAGCTGTGATCACCGGTGGGAGTGAAGATGAGAGGAAGAGAGGGTCCCCTGAACTTCTCATACTTACTTTCCCAGAGACCACATGAGATGCTCTGCAACCCAGAAGTGTAGCTCTGAGCCAATCCTCATTTAGGACCTGTGCTTGTGTAACGATATGTTGGTGGAGGTGGTTCTGATCATCAGATAGAAAGGACTCACACTGACCCTCAGAGGTGAGCATGCTGGGCTCCAGTAGTACACTTTGTTAGTCTGCTCAGTGGCCTTGGCCTCCCACTCCCCATGCCCAGCGAGAACCCCCTGCCCGCCACACTGAGTGTCATAAGGAGCCCTTGACATCAGCTTGTAAACTCTTCGGTGTCATAGAAGGATGGTGGGGAAGCCAAGTGCTGCAGTGGAGGGAGAAGACTAGCCAGGGAAAGAAGCAGGCAGGAGGTGAGCCTTGTCCTACAGGCTGAGTTTGGAGCTGTCAGCCATCGCTCTTATGACGGATGAGAACAGCCACAGGGGGAGGCTGGCAAGGGGTCCTGGAGCAAGAGCGATGACTCAGAGAGGCCGCCAGCCCTGTCACTGCTGCATTCATGGACTGTTGTGCTGTGTGGCCAGAATGAAGGAGCCGACAGGCTGAGCAAGGGGCTGTGGGCATTAAGCCCAGGACCCACAGAAACACTCCCCATTGCATAATCTCCCACCTGCCCAGGGGCTCCAACTGGTTCAGTTCTTAATGACCATGTGGACTTGGAGCATAAGGATGCAGACACAGCCCCCTTTGTCGGGATATTCTTAATTCCAGACGGCAGTGAATGTCTGTATTAAAAGTAGCCAGGGAACCTGAAGATCATTAGCAGAAGGCAGCACAATTTCTGGGGCAGGCAGTCATTGAAAATGTGGTTTGGAAACCAGGTATGCGTTTTCAGCTGTGAGATCCATGCTGAACTCGGTCCCCACAGCAGGCCGCCTCTCACGTTTTCTCCTCTTTCCCAAAAGTGCTCTGGACATGACTAATTCTCACTGCTCTGGTCTCTTTACTGACGTCATTCATTTGTTGCACACTTTGAGCCAGGAATCATCCTAAGCACTTTACAAATAGGTATGCATGTTAGTTCCATGTTGCAGGTGGGCTGACTTGCAGGAAGGCGCAAGAAGTTAGATAACTTCACAACCAAGATCACAGAGCTGGGGAGGCATTGTGGATCCCTGAAGTCTGAGTCACGCTCCCACACCCTGAACCATTTGCTAAGCCTGCTCAGTCCTTCTTTTAAGCCTCCAGGTAGAAGGCAAATCCTAGAAAAGAGGTCCTGTAGAACACAGCACAGTTCTCACTGCTGTAGATGGAGAGTAATGGAAAATTCCCAAGCAGTATCGAAATCTATAGACAATGAGTTATTGACCAGGTAATCACGGTAACCACTCGACACAGGAGTAGAGATAGTAATTAGGTCTTGACGCCTTCTGAATTCCAAGGAGAGAGAATAGTGAGAATGCAGAGACCAACATTTTAGGATATGCCTTGGTTTCTGCCGACCACTCCAGGTGGGAAACCAGAGGGGTCTCCATTCTCAACATCCCTGTGGGCAACCAGCTCATTGCTTTTCTTTATAAAACTAGGTTGAGCCTTGGCCAACATAATGAAAATATCAGAAGCAGTAAATACGTATCTTGTCAAGTGGCTGATTAATGTGTTCTCATAATTGGATGCACAGTGAGGCTCAGCTGAAACAGTCACAGACGACTGTTAACCAGGCCCTAAGCTGCCACACAGGGAGCATATTGGGTTGCATTAAAATCTATTAGCATTAAAATCTATTCCATGAGATCAATATGACGCCACTTCTTTCTTCTCTTACTTGGAGGTTTCGACCAGCCATTTCCAACATCACCTCATCATTGCCATAAGCTCTTACAGCCAAGAGAGCCATGAGCACACAGTGGGCACTCATATGTGTTTGCCAAATAAATTATGCTGATTATACTGTTCAAAATGATGCCTTATTGATTACTCCATCTTCCAGAAGCCAGGAGGGTGAACAGCTTATTAAGGGCAGCACAATATCTGGAGAAATTCCTGTCTCCCTCTAGGCCTGGTTTGCAAAGTTTCTGCCGCAAATAATACAGCTATTTAGACCAACAGCAAGTATGAAGAATGGCTTTTCCAAGCTCAAGGAAGTCAAAATTATTCATGCACGCCCTGTGGATTCTCAGGTTGCTTCTAGGTCCTGCTCAGGTTTCTAAATTAGATCCTGAGCAAACAGCATAAAGAAGTAGGGGGAATTGCCCATTCCTTAAGGCTCCCATCCAAGTTTCCCATCAAGAACCCTCCTCTGGCCCATGTTGACTCTGCTCAGTTGTTGCCACTGCCCATGGGACCGACCCACAGCATCGTTTCTGCCCCATGTGAAGGCCACACACGTTTGTGAGCTTTTGTCCCAGCTTGTCTGAAGGTTCATATACAATGAAAGCACACAGGCCAAACCCAACCCACCACTTGATTTCTTATTACCTGTGAGCTAAGAATGCTTTTTATACTTTTTTTAAGACTTTATATTTTTAATATAGTTTTAACTTACAGCATAACTTGGCAGGTAGTACACAGAGTTCCACATATCTTTCCCTGCTACCCATGGGGCCTGACACACATGTTTTCCTATTACATCTTACACTAGTGTCGGACATTTTCTAAAACTAACAAACCAGCACTATACATTATTATGAACCAAAGTCCATACTTGACATCAGGGTTCACTCTTGGCACCGTACCTTCTATGGGTTTTGACAAACGTGTGATGACATGTATCCACCATTACAGTGTCGAGGAAGGTACTTCCATCACTGCCCAAGTCCCCTGAGCTTCACTTATGCAATAAACCAAAAGGCCCCTAATATTTCATGGCATGTGAAAATTGTATCACGTTTACATTGCAATGTCCATAAATAGTTTTACTGGAACCCGGCACCTCTGTTAACATATTGTCAGTGGTGGCTTCCACTCTACAACAGCAGATTTGGGTACTTCCAACAGAGACCATGTGGCCTGCAAAAGCCAAAAATGTTTACTATCCGGCCCTTTGCAGGAAACGTTCCCTGACCCCTTGTCTAGACTGTCAGTTCTGGAAAGTCCAATTTGTCACCTCTCAGCATTTAGTGAAGGGATTTGATCATAGTCGGTTTCCTAATTTAAGATCCAAAACCTCCTCTTAGAAATGTTAACAATTGTTTCCATTGTCAGCTGTCTCCCAGAGTCCTAGAATCCCTTCTATCATTTTTCTGATGGGTCTTTATCCTTGACAGAAGTCCTGATTTTTTCAAATAGTGAACCTTCGATAAGAGGTGAGCCTAGAGGATTAACTTTGCCCAGAGAAAAGACGGACCCTTGCCCAGCTTCTTGACAGCCAGCTCTGAGCCCTGGGCATGTAATGTTTGGTAAGAGTGTTGTTGTTTACTGGGGGACCTTGAGCCACATGGTAACAGCTCACCCTCCCTTCAGAGAGCCTGGAAACCAAAGGCTAAGTGACCAACCTCGGTAAGTACCTGAACCCCAAGGCTCAGGCGAGCTTCGCTGGTTGGTGACACTGACTAAGCGCTATCACACATCCTTGCCAGAGGAGTAGACGCTGTCCGTACGACTCCATCGGGAGGGACAAATGGAGCTCGCATCTGGAGTCCTCTGGACCCTGCCCTATGCTTTTCTTCTCCGGGCTGATTTTAACCTGAGTCCCTTCATCCTGATAAACCATGACCATAAGCATGACAGCTCATATTCCATGAGTTTGTCTAGTGAATTATTCATCCTGAGCATGGTCTTGGGGACCACCCCATATACTAAAGGTGGTTGTTTTGATTGTTGTATTGTTGAAATGTTAAGTTAATCAGGCATGAAGCAGCGTGCTCAGTGGCAGAGCATTCCAAAATCATCTCTACTGTGGGTGTCAAGGGGTAAGGTCCACTCAGGTCATACAAGTAGAGCCTCCTACTGCCACCTGTCTCTGCTGTCTATATCGTGAGAAGGAGAGTCTCTCTCCTTTCCTTAAATTAGTTTATTTTTGTCTTTGCTGTTTTGAAGTAGATGTCATCACTTCCATTTTATTTCCTTTTTTTGTCTTTGAGACATGGTCTTGTTCAGGTATCTCACTGATGCTGGAGTGGACAGCGTGATCATAGCTCACTGCAACCTCAGCCTGTCAGTGTCAGGTGATTCTCCCACCTCAGCCTCCCAAGTAGCAGAGACTAAAGTCCCGCACCACTACGTCTGGCTAATTTTAGTATTTTCTGTAGAGATGGGGTTTTACTATGTTGCCCAGGAATGGTCTTGAACTCCTGGGCTCAAGCAATCCACTTGCCTCAGCTTCTTAAAGTGATGGAATTATAAGTGTGAGTCACTGTGCCCAGCCCATCACTTCCATTTTAAAGATGAGGAAACTGAAGCTAAGAGAAGCTAGACAGCCTGCCTTAATTTCAAGGTCAATAAATAGCAGAACCAGAAAAGCCCAGAGCTAAACAAGTGTGAAAGTCTTTGTTTGTTGGTTGGTTTGTTTTTTTCAACTACAGATTAACTTCCAAACTTCCAGGAGTCTCCTGGCTACAAACTAATTTTCAGTCTTTTTATTAAAGGCTCATTTTGACCAAGTGGGACCTAGGAGAAAAGTTTCGGAAAACATTTCGCAGTTCCCATTTGATAAGATTTGTAAGAGTGAGATAAAAGTACAGGGCTTTCTGTTCTAATTAGAGCTGAATGTTAGAATGAATTGGTAGCAGGTCACTGTGACCCATAAAACTTGGCTCTTTATAGAAAACTTTTGCTGTTATTGTTTTCACTGAAAAGAATGTCTTTTTCTTTTAAAAACCTGGAAAATGCAAAAGAGAAGAAAGAAGGGAATGCTCACCCAGTGTCTGTGAGGCAGATGCAGTGGACCTCATGTTTTGTGCCGTTTCCCCACTGTATGGATGAGGGATAATTTATGATCAAATTATTTCATTTTGATAATCATTCATTAGCTGTGAGAGTTGCTCTCAGTCCTGACTGTGGAATAGAGTCAGAATCTCTGGGCACGGGCCAGCCCCCCAGAGGAATGCAGCACTGAGAACCATCCTTCTAGATTCAACTGTGCAGGGCATCCAGTTAGAATGCAGTTAGATGTGGGCTGCTTATCTAATAAGGTTCTTTTAAAGACGCTGATGTCCAAGTGATTCCTGCCTCAGCCTCCTCCTGAGTAGCTGGGATTGCAGGCATGTGCCACCACGCCCGGCTCATTTTGCATTTTCAGTAGAGACAGGGTTTCACCATATTGGTCAGGCTGGTCTTGAACTGCTGACCTCAGGTGATCCACCTGCCTAGGCCTCCCAGTGTGCTGGGATTACAGGCGTGAGCCACTGCACTGGGCCAATACCTTGAATTCTTAAGTGCATCTCTTATTAAGGCTGAAGGCTACATTTTTGTAACACCAAGAAAGCATATCTGGGAGGTAAATTTCATGAGCATGTGTCACCCCCACACATGTGGGAGTGGGGTCCTTGGATTGCTCCCTCTGCTTCAGAACCTCTGCAATTGCTGCTCTATTTCCTTTGGGCAGGAGTGTGACAAAAGAACAAGCTGGGGCCATGCTGATCTGTATTTGTTTTTATGTAGCCATATTTTTCTCTTCCTAAAAATGATCTAGTATTTCACATTTATCTTTATTTTATTATTTTAAATACTTTCCAAATTGTGTCTAAATCTGGCCGAAATCTGGTCCATTTTTTACTGGTTTTCTTTGAAATTTGGTGAACGCTTGCCGCCTGTGTTCTCAGATCTTTGTTACAGTTCCAGCAATTTTTCTATAATTATGTCATTGATGATTGATTCTATTTTGGTAGCTCTGATATTTTCCTTAGAAAATGTCTGTAGTTCTTAGCAAGGGTTTTCTTATCTATAATTATCCGTTTATAATAGCATATCTTTAACTTTTTCATCAGTATTGTGTGAGGGCTTCTCAATTTTTCAACTTTTCTCTGTGCCTCTATAAATATTTTAGTGGAAACTTGGGAGATACTGATTTACGGCAGAATGCCGACCAGAGTTTATCTGAAACCTCCATTGCTTGGCTTGATTTGGGGACTCAAGAGAGCCCTAAGGAATCCCAGCTTGACTTGCACCTTTAACAAATCATACTCTCCAAACGGCACTAAGAACACAGCTTTAACACTATCATAGAGAGGTTATTTCCCTTATGCTAGGTAAATGCAGCCTACTAATCATATGGCGTTTCACACTCATTCATTCTATAAATATTTATCAGTCACCTACAGACCAGGCAAGTATCTAGTTCTTGGGATAGAGAACAAAGGACAGAATCCCTGATCTCATGGAGCAGGCAAATGATAAACAAAATAAATAAGTTATAGGGGATGTTAAAAGGTGCTCAGTACTTAGGAACAAAATAAAGAAAAAGGATCCAAGGGGCCGGGCAGGCAGAGGCGCAGCAGCCAGTGTGTGCAAATAACCGACTTCAGGAGGTGTAAGTTTGTGTTCTTGGTTCAGTTTTTAGTTACTGACACTCAGGAACCAAGACCAACTGCCTGCTTGATTACACCGCCTGTACAACTTTGCCTTTCACGTCAAGTAATTATTTCAGAAATTTTCTAGTTTGAGACCTTGTCACATCAACAACTTCATGGCAAAGTGAATGACATTCTGAGCAATCGCTCCATCCCTGGATTGAGCAATTACCTTGAGACTCTTCCCTTCTGACTTCCACTGCTATATCAGTGAGCTTTCATGGGAATATGCCTTTGCATAATCTAAATAATGCAACAAACGAACAAAGCAAAAATACCTGTTCCACCCATATCCTCTCTACAGGCAGCAAGAAGAATGTCTGCCATAGCACATCCCGGCTGCTCCCAAGCTCCCCTTTTCTCAGTGTTGTGTTGCCTGAGAGTGGGTTGGGGAGTTTGACAAGCAGCGAACACCAAGAATGCTAAAGGATTCCAGAAAGGTCATTCGTTTTTCCCAGTGTCAGCGATCTGGGCAATATTGTTCATTTTTTTTCTGCCTGGGGAATATTAGCAGAAGAATCTGTCCACCCGAATGTCCACATTCTAATGCTGGGAACCTGAAATGTCACCATACATGGCCAAAGGGCCTTTGTACATATGATAAAGTTAAGGAGTTGGGGTACCCTGGGCTGTCTGGGTGGGCTCCATGTAATCACAGGAATCCTTATCAGGGGAAGAGGGAGTCAGAGTAGGAGATGTGAGGATGGAAGCAGAGGTGGGAGTGATGTAATTGCTCCCTGTGAAGATGGAGGAAGGGACCATGAGCCAAGGTGTGCAGGTGGCCTCTGGAAGCTGGGAAAGTCAAGGGAACAGATTTTCCCCTGGAACCTCCGGATGTCTAATCCCCAGAACGGTAAGAGATTGAATTCGTGTTGTTTTAAACCACCAAGAGGGTGGCAATTTGTTAGAGAAGCCACAGGAGACTTCTGAACACTAGGAGCTCAGCTGTGTCAGGCAGGGGAGACTCGGAGCATCCTTAGAAATGCAGACTGGGCACTGAGCGACATTTCCTGTGGTCCCTGAGCTCAGCTGAAGGCCTGCACCCCACACTCTGGGATTTGAGACTGCCTTGTCGCCTGCTGTAGCAGTGCCCTTTATTTCTGGGGCAGATCTCAATATTTGTGGGTTGACTCAGACAGATGTGGTTGGACAGAAGCACTGTGTTAAGAGAAGGATACTGGGGAAGAGCCTGTCTTCACATCCGACTTTATGCCAGGCTTGGCCTTTCAAAGGGCAGCTATGGAATTTCCCACACTGCCTACCAGAGAACTCTGTCCGAGACAAGCCCAGAAGTTTCAGCTTCTTTAGCATCACAGGGGAGCCCCTCTGCCTGGGAATCTGCATTTCAGCTTGCTGCCCACACCCCTGGGGGATTCCAGCACATCTGAAGGCATAGGGATTGCTGCTCTGCAGCTGCTTTGCTGCGTGGCCGCCAGTCCTGTGACCCCGACTCCTGTGACCCTGGTGCTCACTCTATCCTGGCATAACATATATGTCACAAGGGAACCACCATTTCACATTTTCCTTGTTTTCTTTCTGAGCAGCTGAGAAAAGCAAAACCTGCCTGTGTGTATCTAAGCATTGAACCAGAAATTCACTGTGAGCCGTCGGACTCTCCAGCTACTGAATCAGAGCAAGGAGAGAGCACCTGAGGATGCTGCCCCCAGGAAAGACGGGAGTGGTGTGTCAACTGCAGAGCCATGTTGATTCCGTGGGAAGGAACCTTGTTCCCTGCATGGGCACCTTTCTTGCTCGTCTGTTCTCCTCAGTCTCGGAGCTGGCTGCCTATGCGGAGATCACCTGTTAGAAAGTGGCAGTTCTGGGTATTATAAAATTGATCATTTCAGTGAGTAAAAACTGTAGAGGTGGTGAACCCCTTGTCCAGATCCCGGTCCCCCTTGGGCGGAAACTTCCGGGGAGTCCAGACGCTATTGGCACTAACCTACCCTGTCTGCCTTCTCTCTTCCTTCTGCAGAGAAGACACTGAAAATCGCAGACGGGCACAACACCCTCCCATTCCTGACGACTATGATCAGATGTCCTTTCTTTCCAAGCAAAGAGATAACCTTTTGGGACAGGGGCGTAACACACCAGCTGTACTGTGAGGATTAAATCTTTGCACTAGGAGAGTGATTTATGCTCCAACAAAGCCAAACAAAACCTAATTGGGTAGGGTGAGACCACCAAAAATTATGTTCACAATGAAAAACAGAACGAGAACTAATTACCCGGGTGCACTGTCCCATTTAGCTATAATTCTACAGTCAATTAGTATTCTGTTTAATTGTACAATTAATGAACATATAAATTAAATTCATAGTTTATTTCTACCACTAAATTACCTATTTGAATTGCCTCTTTGGAAAAAAAATAAGAGACTCAATGCGCACATTATTAAATGAGTTGGTAATGTACATTCTGGGCATGCCTTAATTGTAAAACAATTACTCCACTATTATGGCTGGGATGTTGCTTGTGTTATTGGGAACTGAATAGTTTAATTTTCTCTTATCAAATGAACAGGTAATAGTTTCACTGACTAACACACAATTCTCCTGGCAGTTTTCAAGACTTGCATGTGCAGGTCTTCATGCCATCCAAAGCACAGAAAGGCCCCGCATGAGAAACGGTGGTTTTGTTAGAACCTACGGGAGATACTGGCATGGGTGACTCCTGGCATGGATGGCTCCTGCTCTTGGAGATGGTGAATGAGCAGGAACTGGCTTGGATGGCTCCTGCTCTTGGTGGGGATGGTGAATGAGCTGGTAAAGCAAGGCCAGGCATTCCCCAGCCCTCACTGGCTGGTGAGTACAGAATGAGAGACAGACCCCACCGCAAAGGAATCTTCAGTGGTTTGCCTACTCCCCTTGGCTCCCTGGAAAGTTCCTGTTGAAGAATATCTGAAAATCCAGAGATGGGTGGGTGTTCATGTGTGCTCTTGGATGAGGTACTGCCTCCAGGCACTGCCGCTGCACCATCATTGTCCCCAACGTGCCTCTGCTGCCCACGTCCATGTTTGTGTGGACTGGTTCTCACCCAATCACTAAGGCACTGAAACCCTTGACATTCGAGGTTCAGTGGTGTCCTCAAGTGTCTAAGTTGTTAGAAGGGGGGTGGCACTGTCCTGTGTGCTTCAGAGGGGTGCTGAAGCCCTGCAGAATTTAGTGAGGTGGCCAAGCTCATCAGTCCTGCCACGGCCCCTCCTCTTCTGACTCCCCAGCCCATGCCCTGCTGGTCTCTGGGCACACACAGTGCCTTTCCTCTGGTTCTTCTACCAGGTTAGATCTCCCTCCAGCAGAAGTCCCCTTTGGTCCCTCAGGTTTCTTCCCCAGGGTTCCTGACAGCTCTCTAGATATCCTCCCTGTGTGTGTGTGTTCATCCTGGGATTCCTAATATATAAAATAAAATCCTTGTTACATCCCATTGTGAAATCATGCAGGCTGCATGGACTCCAATTCCAGCTCTGGCACCATCCACGCAGGTGACCTTGGACAAGACACTCAGTCTATGCCTCACTTCCTTATCAATGAAATGGAGACAACAGTATTTTCCCTGGTGAGGGAAGAAAGTCATGGGTGAGGGGCGTTCCCTTATGAATAAAGGAACAAGTACATGAAGGAGCCCAGAACATTGCTCAAAAGTGTCCCCGTTACTATGATGCAATTAGCCTCTGATGATGCAATTATGATGTAATTTGACAATGCCCAAATGGTGTTGAAAAGCAAAAATTCCATCAAGCCAAATAGCTAAGTTGACTAATTCAAACCAGATATCCGGGAGGGTGGAATTAGACTTGTGTGAAGAAGAAAGTGGCCTTGGAACTGAACTTCCATCAAACCAGTTCCTCTGAGACTCACAAAACCCAGTTATGTGATTGATTTGGTCTGTTTTTCATGTTGGAACACAGTCTGAGTCATCTGATTGCAGCAGAAATAATGACACTGGATTAACCGTCTCTCACCCACCTGCTGCATGTACAGGATGGCTGACTTGAGAGCCAGTGATCTGGGCTTGGAGCAAATGGTTCCACAGATGGCTTGTCAAAGTAAAAGTAAAAGTAAAAACTGTACAGGACAAAGTTAAACAGGCCAGGAAGACTTCTCTAAAGACTATTGCAATAAAGGAGAGAACCTGAGCTCAACTTCCATGATACAAAAGGTGGGAGGGTTTTCCAATGCTGGCATGAGCTGGTGGAAAGGATGGGAGGATGTCAGTGGAGGGGAGGTTGGTCAATGGGATGTGACCAGCAGGCCGAGTTATTCCCGAGCTTGCAAATGTTCTTCTCTGATTAGGCCACCTGTGTTTTCTAATGTGCATCCATCAGAGGAGTCAGGGGAGGCTCCTAGTCTCAGAAACTGGGAGCTTGGAGTGCCAACTCCTTCACCATTTACATGGCACAGAGACGATTTCCAGGTCCTTGAGAAAGGCATTTTCTGGATTGTAAAATGAGCCAGAATCTGGGGGAAGATTTGTAGCTCCAAAGGTTTTATAATTGCACGTTTTCTAAAGTAAATGCTCTATGAAAAGGGAGGTGAGGGGCTGATAGTCAGGATGGAATCTGTCTAAAGTTTCACCAAGCCGAGGGGAACGTGATGCTGTCTTGGTCACATATGAGAGTGGGCTGTGGGCTGGTGGCTCTGGGACAACACTAGTTGCTCATCCTCCCATGCTCTGCTCTGCAGCACCAAAGATGAAATTTATCTTTCAAGCAATCAATCCCCCAGCCCTAAATGCCCGAGCCCTAAATTCTGAGCAGTCATCAACAGCGTGTGCTGGTTCTGTTCCTGTTATTAGCTGTCTCTTAATAACCTTCGGGTCAGGGGTGTTATTGATGCTCCAGCTTAATTCAAATTATAATAGGATAAATCATCTGCCATCTCCAATCCTTGTTTATTGAATTTTGTATGATCCATTTAATTTAGGCCCTCCCATCTCTGAAGGTCGAAGCCTATTGAAAATCCGTCTCTTTATCCTCTCATGACCTAATTTATGTTTTTCCCTTTAACTTCTCCACCTACCTTATTGCTGTCACAGCCTCAGAGACTCCATGAGGCAGAGGCAGGACTGAGAATATTAACATTTTTATTGCTTTACTTGGTGTCCTATCAAAGACAAGCAGATGCAAAAAGACACAGATATTTTTAGATCCTTTGCAGTGTCCCTCTCCAGGACTTTCTATTCTGCCCAGAAAAACGTATGTACTCATGTTCACCCAATAAAAATTTTCCGAGCATTGACTCTAGATATTTTAAAAATATTTTTAATGGAGCATACTTTTTAAAAAGCATGGGGCCACAAATAGGAACCAAGCACAGACATTTGCCTTTCGAACAGCAGGTCACCCAGTTGGATTCCAGTGGTCCCTGGGCAGGGTGTGTTAAGTGCTGGATGGAGGTGAAATAGAGAGCAGCTAAGGAGTGATGGATGGGGAGACGGAGGATGAGGAAGGAGCCACGTAAAAGATTTGAAGTGGCCCTATTCCCCCAATATGTGGGTTCTATTTGGAAATAAGGAGCCCGGCGGAGATAAGTGATGGTGGTGAAGGGATTTCTTGGGAAAAGGTAGAACTGGTTTTGGAAGGGAAAACAGACTACAGGAAGAGATCTCAGACAGAAATACTCATCATCAAACACCAGCTGGGCAATCTGAATGGGCATGGGCTATCAAGAGGCAGGATAGTGAAGAAATTCAAAAAACAAGAAAACCTTTGCCATTCAAAGGCGACCAATCTTTCATAGCTGATGGTAAGGGTTTGCTTATTAATCATTGAAATCTGAGCCCAACCTTGGAAACATGGACATCAAGTAAGGGCTATTTGGAAGTTTCAAAGCACGTGATTTGATGATGCTAAAACAAAGTGCTGTTGTTTGGAGAAAGCAAGTGCTTCGGATGGGTGTTGATGGAAGGATCTGGGAGTGCTTACCGTGTGTCACTTGCTCGTCACTGGTAAGCCTCGCAGTCCCGGGTCCCCAGTTCACAATGGATGAAGCAGGCTCATCACTGGGCCAATGCCCAGCTCTGCCGACTCACGCCATTTAATCACAGGCAATTAGTGTGACTGACAGCTCTAATTAAGCTCTTACCTGAACAGGCGCCTTGCAGCTGCAACCTTGCAGGGAGCGGCTGCCCTACCTTTGATGCCTTTGATTCAGTCCCCTCTTATCAGGGCTGTTTTAGGTCTCATCCAAATTTCTTCATCACCTTTAATGAACATTTTCATCCCATTTCTTCTAACGATTTTAAGATGCTGGTGCAAGACGTTCACTTGAGAAAAAAAAGTTACTGTATTGTCAGTCCAGCAGGCTCATCAGTACAGAAAGAGGGCTTTACGTCAAAATTGGCAGCCGCTTGGAACAGCCTTTGATTCATCAGTGTTTTCATATCTGACAATATTGGTGTTTGGCCATAGAGCCTTCTGAAGGCAATCCTGCCATTTCTCCATTCTTTGAAAGTGAGACCTAATTTCTTGAGCCTTTGAAAGTAGACATTTTGGAAGGGATTAATGAAGTAAAATTGAAGAAAAAAATTACTTCACATTTTAAAATATTTGAGCTTTTCTGACTTCTATGATGGAATGCATTTAAAGTACAAATGGACAGTGAAATCTTACATAACTCCATTTGAGTTGTGGTTCCCTTCAGTTGTGTTGTAAGATTTGGAGCAAAGTTCATGAGCATCTTGAAGGGTTTTCTCCATCGGTTCCATCAGCCAAATGTATTTTCTATACTGGCGATCTTTTTGGTGATAGTCAAGGTACTCTTGTATATGTCTGCTTTGGGGACAAAACAAATATGCAAAGGCTTCTTTCGTTGATGTTCCATACTTCACAGAGGTTTTCAATTCAGGTTCATTCTTCTGCTCACTGCCTTAGCTTTTGGGCCTTTCCCTCCTCTCACATCTTGCTTTCCTGGACCAGCCCTGAGCCCCTGGTTTGTGGTTTACTGTAATGGCCTCCTAACTAGTCTCTCTTGCCTGTCCCCATGACAATATTTATTTATTTATTTGTTCATTAATTAATGAGACAGGGTCTTGCTCTGTATCCCAGGCTGGAGTGCAGTGGTGCAATCATGGATCACTGCAGCCTTGACCTTCTGGGCTCAATGAATCCTCTCACCTCAGCTTCCTGAGTAGTTGAGACTATTTTTTTTTTTTTTTTTTTTTTTAGAGAAAGACAGGATCTCATTATCTTGCCCAGGCTGGTCTCAGGCCCTTGGCCTCAAGTGATCCTCCCACCTCTGCCTCTCAAAGTGCTGGGACTACAAGCATACCCCACCTTGCCCGGCTCCCATGACAAAGTCTTCATCCTGCATTTGAAGGCCTCCTTCACTGGTGACCTTGCTTCATACTACCCATCCAGCCATCTTCCACTTGTCTTCCATTGGACTCCTACCCAGCTTCTCACGGAGGCTGGCCTCACCACCTCCCCTTGCTATCCTTACTGTATAATCCTTGTGTTCCCATTCCACTGCCACAGGATGTCCCTCTACATTCTTCAAGGCTGTCAAAGGCTCACAGGGACCTGGGGCCCACTGGGATCTCCTGTGCTTCTGGCCGCAAACAGAGTAACAACCAGCATGCATTGAGCCTACTTGTGCTGGGCATCAAACCTCACAGAGCTCATTCATCCAATGCAGGCTATGGCCCTAGGAGTGAAGAACTCTAAACTCTTCACAGAGGAGGACACTGAGACCAGAGAAGTCCACACGTCCAACGTCAGGCAGCCACTCAGTGGTGAAGGTGGCTAATGGGCAGGGGTCCCCGGGCCAAGAGAGTATGCTCCTCCCTGCCATGCTGTCCCTGCCGGCTGAGTCCCACATGCTGACATCATTCATGCTCTGCAGAGTTGTCACATGGCATCTCTGCCTCAGCAATGGCCTGATCTGCTCATTCGGGCTGGAAAATCTGCAAAGCAAAGAGGGTGGTCCCCATCCCCGACTTGCCTGAATGAGGGCTTTACAGATGGAAAAGAGTGATTTAATGACCATGGAAATAATTAGTTAACTTATGAGCACTGTAGGAATTAGCCAACCACATACACTGCTGTCTCCACTAGCTACTTGGATTTCAGATGGAAAAGAATAAAATGACCATGTCCAGGTAAGAGTCTGCAAACTGGACTTGTTTAATCATTTTCACAAATGTGGTTTCTCACTTGTGTGAGATGGAGGGCGAGGGAAGGCTGTGCTGTGGATTTCTGTGATGATACAGCCTGATCCATGTCTTACTCTCCTTTAGAGTAGAATTCCACAAGCCTCCTCGGTGGGCGTCTTTCAGCCATGCTTATGTTGCCACTATCATAGCTGTCAGCAGTGGCTTGTGCTGATAGGTCCAAGCCAGAGTGCTGTTCACCACCTCTTTGCCTCCTGAAGTAGTTTTTTTTTTGGGTTTAATTGATACACTGGTATGGGGAGACCATGGTAGCTGTGGCTTCCTTTTCTATAGGGGAGAACATTCAGAGTGTTTATTCCTCAGATATGCTGTGCAGGCTATGGAAGAGACTGTCCTCCAACTTCCCACCTTGAGCCTGCAGTGGGAGAATGCACCGCCATACAGGCATGAATGAGTTAAAGCCACCTTCACAGAGCACAGGCAAGTGCCCCTGGTGGAGGGTTTTTAGAAGTTGCACAAGTGCACAAGCCAGAGATTCAGCCAAGAAATCCATCCTTTAAAGGAAAAGCATAACATCATCTCACAAACCGTATTTACAACACATGGGCCTCACCACCTAGTGCTAATATGAACTCTCATGCACATTTGTTGAACACTTACTACGTGCCAGGCACTGTGCTAAGGGCTGAACATACATTATTTCATTGCATCTGCATAGTAACCTCATGAGGAAAACTTCATGCTCACTAGTTAAGGATGACAAAACTGAAGTTCCAAGAACCTAAGTAATTTACTGTGATATTGTGAAATATGTATTTGTTTTTTGTTTAGGTTTCTGGCATGCAATTCCTAAAATCCTTGGAGTCTTCAACATACTATCTTTTTATATGCTAAGGCAAATCTTGTGGTATGTGTATCTGTGTATAGTTTGTATGCTAATGCATACTATGTATCGCATATATATCATTATATGCTCTGTGTATACGGAGAGCTCTATGTATACAGAGAGCATACAATGATATAAGCACCTAAGCACATAACTATATATATTATTATATATGATATATATGTATATATATTATATATGATATATAGCACATGATGATATAATGCATTATATGCTATATATCTATATGATATAATAAGCATATAACATATATGATTATATATGATATATGTATATAACCATATATAGTTTTTTATGATATAATGTACATAACTATATATAGATAGATAAGCTATAATGATATAAGCACATAAGCATGTAACGGTAGCTTCAAGAGGGAGCTGGTTGCTGAAGACCAAGACATAATTCAAGGGTTGGGACTTTAAGCCCCATCCCCAACCTCTAGGGAGGGGAGAGAGACTAAAGATCAAGATGATGACCAATGACCTATGGTTTAATTGATCATGTCGAAGTATGAAGCCTCTGTAAAATCCTAAGAGGACTGGGTTTGGAGAGCTTTTGGGTAGCTGAACACATGGAGGGTCCTGAAGAGTGGCCCTCAGGGAGGGCATGGAAGCTCTGCGCCCCTTCCCCATACCTCATCCTACACATCTCTTCATCTGTATCCTTTGCAATATCCTTTATAATATTAATAAACCAGTAAACCTAAGTGTTTCTTTGAGTTCTGTGATTCAGTCTAGCAAATTAATTGAACACAAAAGAGAGGGTCCTAGAAATCCCAACTTGGGGCCAGTGGTCAGAAGTTCCAAGGGCCTGGACTTATGACTGATTCTGAAGGAGTCGGGGAAGTTTTAGCAGCTGAGTCCTCACCTGGTGGGGTCTGACGCTATCTCCGGGCAGACGGTGTCATAACTGAACTGGAGGACACCCACCTGGTGTCTGCTGAAGAATCAATTGATTGCTTGTGGTCGGGAGAAACCCTCACACATTGGGCACATAAGTCTTCTGTGTTAATGATTGCGGTGTTGAATGAGAGGACAGAAAAATGATTTGACTTTTTCCAGACACTTACCTAAAGCCATTGGCTCATAACTGGCAAAGCCACATTTTGAACCAAGGTCTTCTGGACTCCAGAGCCTGCACTCAGAATCACAGCCCTGCCTGGCCCCACTTCTATAAGTTTGGCTTTGGAAACTTTATGCCAAGAGTCTTTTGAATTCCTTGTAGATACATTTACTGCAACTAGGGCGTGATCATCTGCACTTCTCTGAAACATGCACCCCAACTCCTGTGCAGGCTGACACAGTAACAGGCTTTCCCTTCCTCTCTTTTTGAAAATGAAAATTGATTTTTTCTATAGATGCTCATTTTAAACACCCACTCATTTCTAAATACATATTCTAAAAAAATGAACAATGAAGAAAAGCATAAAGTAAAATTTTCTGTAGAATCTTATCATAAATTGGCAATTGCTTTTAGCATTTCAGTAAAGTGGTTGTTATATTTCTCACCCTCTGCAAATAACTGCTGCACACAAACACGAGCACACAGTCACACGTGAACCCATTCAAGTGCATGTAATTGGGCTTGGGAGATAGGTGTGCAATTTGGAATCTAAATTTTCACCTGGTAATCTGTCAGAAGTATTTGTCCATGTTGATAGTCACAGAGCTACACATTACTGTGAGTGACATAGAGCATTCAGGTATATAATTGTATCGTAATTTATCAATCTAGCCTCTTATTCATTAACATTTAAGTTGTTTCTAGTTCTTTACTATTATAATGACTTTTAATGAACAACTTTCTACATATATTTTCAGCATTTGTCCACTTAAGTTCTCTAGTACTGACATTTCTAGACTAAAGATGTGCTTTGTTTACAAAAAAGGTAGAGTGGTGCTGGTTTCAGTTTGAAGTTGTGGAGAGCTGGAATAAGCATCACTCCCATTTTTATAAGAAATAAAACTGGACACAATACAAGTGCATGCCTTTTATTGAACCCTTCAGAGAACTGAGGTCAAAAGGCAAACAGCCCGGCGTGGTGGCTCACGCCTATAATCCCAACACTTGGGAGGCCTAGGTTGGCAGATCACTTCAGGTCAGGAGTTCGAGACCAGCCTGGCCAAGATGGTGAAACCCTGTCTCTACTAAAAATACAAAAATTAGCTGGGCATGGTGGTGCACGTCTGTAGTCCCAGCTACTCGGGAGGCTGAAGCAGGAGAATTGCTTGAACCCAGGAGGTGGAGGTTGCAGTGAGATGAGATCACGCCACTGCACTCCAGCCTGGGCAACAGAGCGAGACTTTGTCTCAAAAAACAAACAAACCAAAAAACAAACAAACAAAAAAAGCAAGTAACCAATCTGAAGTTTGGAGAGACAGGTGCCTTCAGGGAGAAAACTACATGAACATTTGCTTACCTGGGGCAAACAATGTCTGTAAAAGCTGGTAGGAAGAAGGCTCTTCCTGGTTTTTTCAGTTTCTTTTTTTTTTTTTTGACATGGAGTATCGCTCTGTCACCCAGGCTGGAGTGCAGTGGTGTGATCTCGGCTCACTGCAACTTCTGCCTCCCAGGTTCAAGTGATTCTTCTGCCTCAGCCTTCCTAGTAGCTGGGACTACAGGCAAGCACCACCACGCCCAGCTAACTTTTGTATTTTTAGTAGACACAGGGTTTCACCATATTGGCCAGGCTTGTCTCAAACTCCGACTTCAGGTGATCCGCCTGCCTTGGCCTCCCAAAGCATTGGGATTACAGGTGTGAACCACCGTGCCCAGCCCTGGTTTTTTTCTCCAGAAACCCACCACATGCCACAGAGCAGAGGGAAAGAATCCAGAGACAAAGGAGCTATGAGGACTACCAGTAAAGCGGGACACTCAACTGCATCCTGGAGCAGGAAAGGGCATTACTGGAAAAACTGGTGAAATCTGGCCAAAGCCTGGGTAATGTACCAATATCAATGTCTTAGTTTTCATCAGCATCCTCCCGGCATGTAGGTGCTGCCACTGTCGGAGCCTGGGTGTAAATAAACAGGAACCCTCTGTACTGTCTTTGCAACTTTTCATTAAATCTACAATTACACTAAAATTAAAAGTTTATTTTAGAATACAGGGCTCTTTTTATTGAGAAGAGAACCCTTATGACAAACTCATCAATTAGCGAAAGATAAAACACCTGGGTATAATTTGGTACCTTTCTTGGTCACCCACATCCATTGGATTTTAATTTAAATTTCAAGGTTCTTGATATATGGATGTTGGGAACTGGAAGAGAACCACAAGGTTTTCCGTCTTTTAATTTTTTCCTTTTTAATGTATCCTGGCAAATATAGTTTAAGCTACAAAACATTTCCCAAATTCAGGGCTAGGCTCTGGGTGTTTGGCTTTCCAATGTCTGGTTTTCCCGATTTGCCAATGACTTAATTCCTCCATGAGAACATCCCTTGTATTTCAAAGAGTCCAAGGGAGAGGTTGCTGTGTGTTCCAGCAGTTGTCCTGCCCTGCTTCAAAGGACAGGCTGGTGTCTCAGATGGTGGATGTGACACCCTCCAGCCTGTGTGAGGATAACGGCTCTGCCACTGGCTACCCTCCATGCCCTAGCCTCCACATCTCCAAAATACAAATAGTAATGCAGCTGCTGTGAGGATTAAGCGAATTAATACAGAAAACACACTGGAAAGAATATCTGGTTCAATACAAATTAATGTTATTGTTCTATTGGTTTCCTTTCAGCTATGCTGTGGTGACAAACACCTCCAGCATCTGTGCCCACTAGTGATAAGGCTCAGCTCTCACTCATGTCACCAGGGACCATCTGCGGCTTGGCTCTTTCTCTGGCTAGTGGTGTGTGCGGAAAAGTGCAATAAGACCCAGGGCCTGGCATAGGATTGGGGCATCCCGTTGGACTCTGTAGCGTGGTTAGGAGGATGGCGCTCACAATTTCCACTCACATTTTATTAAGCCACGCAAGTCCAGTGGATAAGCTTGGTGTTAGTAAGGGCAGGAAAGTGTAATCCCACTACAGGGAGGGCAGTGAATAATTGGGAGCAATAAAACAATCGACCGCAACTCTTATGATTAAATATTATCATGATTAGACTTATAAGTGCAAATCCCCAAAGCCGGTTCTTTGCAATCAAAGAATATGGTAATTCTCTTTTTATTTTTTTTTTTTCCTTTTTACAAAGGACGTCCCTTTCCCTTAAGTCCTATTAGTAGAGATTGCAATTTGCATAAAACAGCTTTCCTCTTCTGCATGAATTTTTCCATCCAATCACTAAAGAAGGTACACAATATTTGAATAAGACAGCTTCTCAGAACTGATTTTTTAAAACAACAGGTATCAGCCAGGCACAGTGGCTCATACCTGTAATCCCAGCACTTTAGGAGGCCAAGGCAGGTGAATCACCTGAGGTCAGGAGTTCGAGACCAGCCTGGCCAACATGGTGAAACCCGGTCTCTACTAAAAATACAAAAACTAGCCAGCCGTAGTGGTGGGCGCCTGTAATCCCAGCTACTCGGGAGGCTGAGGCATGATACTCGCTTGAACTCAGGAGGCGGAGGTTGCAGTGAGCCGAGATCGTGCCACTGCACTCCAGTCTGGGGGAGAGCGAGATTCCGTCTCAAAAATAAAAATTAAAAAAATTACAGACATCACTGAGACAAAATGTTGGAAAAGATCATCATACAACAGTTTCATGACAAGGTGTGATGGCATTTGTTTCAGAAGGGGAGGGGCTAGAATAGAGCCCAGTGTGCATGTTTACTCGACAATTGTTTGAGTGCGGGAGAGCCTGTCTTGTCTTGCCCAGTTAAAGACAAATCAAATGGAATAGTTCTGAAGTTTTGTGGATCCTCAATCACTTTTTGCACAGGGAGAACATCAAGTCCTCTCAAATCCTAATTCTGGGCCATATCCCAATAAGTCAGTACCTTCATCTGAAATATAACTACATTGCACTTCAGGTCTTATAGGTGGAATAGACTGAGGGGAAAGGAAAGAGTTCCAAAAGTATTTAAATCTGAAAATTCCAGATCCAGAACAAAACACCACAAAAATGACTTCAGGAAAAACAATTTAACTGTGCATTTAAGGGAACAAATAATTAAGAATTAGTTGTCTGATGCATAAAGCATGTTGTCAGAGGACTCTATGTCCTGATTCACTGACAATAACTATAATAAAAAATCCCTGATTTCAAGTTAGCCATTATGAGCATTTGAAGTACCAATTTTTCTGAAAGTGTGATAAGGTAGAGGCCATTTGGTAGTTATAATCACATTCCATGTAGGACTCTAGAAGGCATTGATATTCATTCTTAGTGGTTATCAATTTGACCTCTACTGAATAGCCCAGGTTTATGGGAAACTCATTAAGGAGTCAGGCGATGTCTCTGGTACTCCATCCTATCTGATAATTAATGGATTTACCCTAGGAGAGAGCTTAAGACTCCAAAACGAACTAACTCAAAAGCTCTCTACTTACCAGAGACAGCATGTTGGGGGTAGAATTTAATATCCATTTATTCATCTAAAAGCTGGGAAGATGCTTTGGCCATTAACAAGTTAGACACAATTTATTGGAGATATATATCTCCATACATGCATAAACAAAAAAATGTGTATACATATGGAAATTTAAAAGTATATATGTATATATGTATGTGGATGTGTTTGTTATATATACATATATATACACACACACACACACACACACACATACATTTCTCAGAAGTTTCTCTCTTCTTGTCTCCAGCTGCCATTTCTCAGCTTCCTGAGAAAGAGCAGATGGGAAATTAGAGCCCACTCTTAGATACCGACCACCTTCTGATACCAGTGAGCAAGGCTGTCAAGAAAGACCCCAAGAAGCAAGGACCCAAAGTGATGCAAGGTCATCAAAACCAGGTGACTTAAAGGTATTAGGATATACTAACTTCCAAATGCCTAGCCTTCAACTTCCACAAACATTGACTTTTAAATCGTTACAATTCTTTGGAATAGACATTATTATGCACACTTTATTGATAGAGAAGTGGAAACTCAGGCAGGTAAATTTGAGGTTTTACATGATTCTTCCATAGCTTTTTGTACTATGGAAAACTACATAACAGGCACATACTCATCTACATATCTATATATCCATATAAACATCATCTTTACACAGTTGATGAAGTCCAAGAAAACTCAAATGGAACTCAGTAATTCCTAAGAATTGTTATGACTAAGGCTGTCATGACTTGTTGTATCTGGTGGTCCTTGAAGTTATGAAATAGTACTTCTTAGTATACATATCAATGCATATTTACTACGTGGCCCTGTTTGGGAAAGTTCTTATCAGTGGTGAGCTATTTTCATTTAGTTTTTAAAGAAAGCGTTTTCAAGGATTTCTGGGAACAGAGGGTACTTGTCACTTACATGAACTTACCTGGCGAAGTCTCAATTGGTGAAATCCCATCTTTATTTCCACCTCCACATTAACAGCTGAAAGTAGTTGGAGGAAAACACAGCCAGCCTACCTGGATACAACCAGAAATCATAAGTTCCCCTTAAGGGAGCCCTCATTAAGCCTGGCGGGTCTCTGCAGCCCTTTATCCCAGTGGTTCTCCAGGGGAAGTCCCCTGGCCACAGTATGGGCATCACCTATGGAATCAGAAACTCGGGGGCTGAAACCCCACAATTTCACCTTTAACCAGCGTGCCAGGTGATTCTGATGTGTGCTGAAGTTTGAGACTCACTGCAAATTCTTTGACTCCCCCATTGCTTCAAGAGGATTAGTCCACTGTTGCTTTTCTCTCCTTAAAGCGGTGATGCCCCTTCCTCCATTCCCCCTCACAGAAAATCTTGTTTCCTTTTCCCGTAAGAATGCAGAAGCAGAAAGGAGAGGACTGTCACATTCTGCCATCCCCACCCCTGCCAGCCTGTGTGCAGCTTGACCATATGCTCTTCCTTCCCTGTTGTTACTCCTGTTTTCGTCCAGGGTCATCCCCTCCACTCTGGCCCTAGTTTCTCTCCTTTGAAATGCTCAAGGACAACATGACCCCAGCAGTTCACCAATTTCTCTCCTTCCTTTGCATCCTACTGCAGCGTAATCCCCATCTAAATCCAAGAAACAGACCCAAATCCAAACTCTGTGGATGCTACATCCCCTCCAGCCCATTTCTTTGTTCCCCTTTATATTAATTTTTTTCAAAAAGTTGTCTATACTTCTGTCAAGTTCCTCTGTTCTATTTTCCAGTTGAACTTATCCAATCAAGCCTTTATCCCTACCACTCACCAAAACAGTTCTTGTGAAGGAAGCTATCAATACCCCCATTGCTAAATCCAATGGTCTGGTTTTAGTTCTCATTTTATATCTTTGCCCCCAGCATCTTCAACAGCTGATGGCACCCTCCTTTCTTCACTCAGCTTCCGGGACACCAGTGTTTCTCATCCTCGCTCCTCACTGATGCTCCTTTTCAGTCTCTTTGCTGGTTACTCCTCATCTCTCTAACCTAAAAATGTTGGATTGCCTGTGGCCCAGATCCGAGATCTGTTCACTTCTCCATTTCTATTGAGTCCCAAAGGCAGTGATTCTCAACTTTGGCTGCACTTCAGAATCACTTGGGCAGCCTTGAAAACTCTCAGTGCACTGCAGATCCGTGCAGTCAGTCTCCCGGGTGGGACAGAGGCCTCAGTCTGTTTTCACTGCAGATCAGTGCAGTCAGTCTCCTGGGTGGGACAGAGGCCTCAGTCTGTTTTCATAGCTTCCCAGGTGATTGCTACATGCAGCCAAGTTTGTGAACCATTTCCCTGAGGGATCTCATCCAGTTTATTGGCAAATCATCTACATACTAACTACCCCAATTTTATAGCTATGGCAAGTCCTTCTCCCTTACAATCCAGATGCCTACTCATTGTTCACAATCAGGTAGCTAAGAAGCAACTCAAACTTAAAATGTTCCAATTGAGCTATGATTGCAGCTAAAAAATTCAATCATAGACTTCTTTGTCTTAGCAAATGGAAACTCCACATTTCCAAGTTCTTAAGGCAGAGATCCTAGGTGCCCCCAACTCCACTCTCCCTCTGAAGCCTCACATTCAATTTGCAGCCAATCCTACACTTCAAACCATCCCCGTCACCTGCCTGCTTCTCACCACTTCCCTGCTCCCTCCCCTGGACCGAGCTGCCATCCTCTCCTGCCTCAGTGGTTGTTGCCGCCTCCCTTGTGCTTGGACGTGCCCTCCCACATGACCTTCCAACACAGCCAGAGGTCTCTTTCAAAACATAAGTCAGCCCTTGTTTGTCCCCTGCCCAAACCTTCCAGTGGCTTCTGATCTACCTAAGGGTAAAACCCAAGGGCATCATTTTCTTTGGAGGGAGTTTTCTTAATCATTTTTATATCTATGGGGCATTTTATGCCATTGGTAACCGGACATCATCAAAACAGATGGTGGAATTGTTCTCAGCTAATAAAAATTTTACCTCTTTTTTACAAGGCAAGAGAACATTTTTAGATAGTTCTAGATCAGCATTTTCTAAACCTACTTGACCATGAAACATTTTAAAATTATGATATATGATGGAACACCAAGAGGAGCTCATGAAATATAAATGTGGGCTTAGATTATAGTAGACAGCACCAAAAAAGTTCTGAAAGGTGAATTAATTACTTAAATAAATGGTAAAAATTTGATTTATATGCACTTTGCTTTATTACAGAACAAAAAAATGAATTAGAGAAATCTGCTTATGCCTAAGTTAGTGAGAATAAAATATATCAACATAAAGTAATATTTTAGATTTTGCATTTTTGTTATAAAAGAGGACATGCTCCAAAAATGTTTTATTAAGCATTGCTTTTGGGGGTCTCTTCTAAAACACATAGCTCCTTAAAATTAGAAATGATGTTGCTTACCAGAATCTCTGGGACGCATTCAAAGCAGTGTGTAGAGGGAAATTTATAGCACTAAATGCCCACAAGAGAAAACAGGAAAGATCCAAAATTGACACCCTAACATGACAATTAAAAGAACTAGAAAAGCAAGAGCAAACACATTCAAAAGCTAGCAGAAGGCAAGAAATAACTAAAATCAGAGCAGAACTGAAGGAAATAGAGACATAAAAAACCCTTCAAAAAATTAATGAATCCAGGAGCTGGTTTTTTGAAAGGATCAACAAAATTGATAGACTGCTAGCAAGACTAACAAAGAAAAAAAGAGAGAAAAATCAAATAGACACAATAAAAAATGATAAAGGGGATATCACCACCGATCCCACAGAAATACAAACTACCATCAGAGAATACTACAAACACCTCTACACAAATAAACTAGAAAATCTAGAAGAAATGGATAAATTCCTCGACACATACACTCTCCCAAGACTAAACCAGGAAGAAGTTGAATCTCTGAATAGACCAATAACAGGAGCTGAAATTGTGGCAATAATCAATAGTTTACCAGCCAGAAAGAGTCCAGGACCAGATGGATTCATAGCCGAATTCTACCAGAGGTACAAGGAGGAACTGGTACCATTCCTTCTGAAACTATTCCAATCAATAGAAAAAGAGGGAATCCTCCCTAACTCATTTTATGAGGCCAGCATCATTCTGATACCAAAGCCGGGCAGAGACACAACCAAAAAAGAGAATTTTAGACGAATATCCTTGATGAACATTGATGCAAAAATCCTCATTAAAATTCTGGCAAAACGAATCCAGCAGCACATCAAAAAGCTTATCCACCATGATCAAGTGGGCTTCATCCCTGGGATGCAAGGCTGGTTCAATATACGCAAATCAATAAATGTAATCCAGCATATAAACAGAGCCAAAGACAAAAACCACATGATTATCTCAATAGATGCAGAAAAAGCCTTTGACAAAATTCAACAACCCTTCATGCTAAAAACTCTCAATAAATTAGGTATTGATGGGACGTATTTCAAAATAATAAGAGCTATCTATGACAAACCCACAGCCAATATCATACTGAATGGGCAAAAACTGGAAGCATTCCCTTTGAAAACTGGCACAATATGGGGATGCCCTCTCTCACCACTCCTATTCAACATAGTGTTGGAAGTTCTGGCCAGGGCAATTAGGCAGGAGAAGGAAATAAAGGGTATTCAATTAGGAAAAGAGGAAGTCAAATTGTCCCTGTTTGCAGATGACATGATTGTATATCTGGAAAACCCCATTGTCTCAGCCCAAAATCTCCTTAAGCTGATTGGCAACTTCAGCAAAGTCTCAGGATACAAAATCAATGTACAAAAGTCACAAGCATTCTTATACACCAACAATAGACAAACAGAGAGCCAAATCATTAGTGAACTCCCATTCACAATTGCTTCAAAGAGAATAAAATACCTAGGAATCCAACTTACAAGGGATGTGAAGGACCACTTCAAGGAGAACGACAAACCACTGCTCAACGAAATAAAAGAGGATACAAACAAATGGAAGAACATTCCATGCTCATGGGTAGGAAGAATCAATATCGTGAAAATGGCCATACTGCCCAAGGTAATTTACACATTCAATGCCATCCCCATCAAGCTACCAATGACTTTCTTCACAGAATTGGAAAAAACTACTTTAAAGTTCATATGGAACCAAAAAAGAGCCCGCATCGCCAAGGCAATCCTAAGCCAAAAGAACAAAGCTGGAGGCATCACACTACCTGACTTCAAACTATACTACAAGGCTACGGTAACCAAAACAGCATGGTACTGGTACCAAAACAGAGATATAGATCAATGGAACAGAACAGAGCCCTCAGAAATAACGCTGCATATCTACAACTATCTGATCTTTGACAAGCCTGACAAAAACAAGCAATGGGGAAAGGATTCCCTATTTAATAAATGGTGCTGGGAAAACTGGCTAGCCATATGTAGAAAGCTGAAACTGGATCCCTTCCTTACACCTTATACAAAAATCAATTCAAGATGGATTAAAGACTTAAACGTTAGACCTAAAACCATAAAAACCCTAGAAGAAAACCTAGGCATTACCATTCAGGACGTAGGCATGGGCAAGGACTTCATGTCCAAAACACCAAAAGCAATAGCAACAAAAGCCAAAATTGACAAATGGGATCTAATTAAACTAAAGAGCTTCTGCACAGCAAAAGAAACTACCATCAGAGTGAACAGGCAACCTACAACATGGGAGAAAATTTTCGCAACCTACTCATCTGACAAAGGGCTAATATCCAGAATCTACAATGAACTCAAACAAATTTACAAGAAAAAAACAAACAACCCCATCAAAAAGTGGGTGAAGGACATGAACAGATACTTCTCAAAAGAAGACATTTATGCAGCCAAAAAACACATGAAAAAATGCTCATCATCACTGGCCATCAGAGAAATGTAAATCAAAACCACAATGAGATACCATCTCACACCAGTTAGAATGGCAATCATTAAAAAGTCAGGAAACAACAGGTGCTGGAGAGGATGTGGAGAAATAGGAACACTTTTACACTGTTGGTGGGACTGTAAACTAGTTCAACCATTGTGGAAGTCAGTGTGGAGATTCCTCAGGGATCTAGAACTAGAAATACCATTTGACCCAGCCATCCCATTACTGAGTATATACCCAAAGGACTATAAATCATGCTGCTATAAAGACACATGCACACGTATGTTTATTGCGGCATTATTCACAATAGCAAAGACTTGGAACCAACCCAAATGTCCAACAATGATAGACTGGATTAAGAAAATGTGGCACATATACACCATGGAATACTATGCAGCCATAAAAAATGATGAGTTCGTGTTCTTTGTAGGGACATGGATGAAATTGGAAATCTTCATTCTCAGTAAACTATCGCAAGAACAAAAAACCAAACACCGCATATTCTCATTCATAGGTGGGAACTGAACAATGAGATCACATGGACACAGGAAGGGGAATATCACACTCTGGGGACTGTGATGGGGTGTGGGGAGGGGGGAGGGATAGCATTGGGAGATATACCTAATGCTAGATGACGAGTTAGTGGGCGCAGCGCACCAGCATGGCACATGTATACATATGTAACTAACCTGCACAATGTGCACATGTACCCTAAAACTTAAAGTATAATAAATAAATAAATAAATAAATAAAAATAAAAAAAAGAAGGTTATCTAAAGTTATTTGGAACTTAGTAGTCTGTTTGGCTAAGTTCCTCTTGTATTTGCACAATTAAATTCTATTTCTCAATGGCAGAATTTGCAGGTTGGCTCATTCTGGCATAGCTAGCAAAATGATCATTCTGGCATAGCTAGCAAAATGGGGCTGACCACACTAATAATTGTTTCAAAGCTCTCTATATTTAATAGCAGTGATGCACCTCTTTCCCAAGACCTCTTGTCAAGTGCACACGTATACAAATGAGCCATGGTTAAAAAAAAAAAAAAAAAAAAAAAGAAATGATGTTGCTAAGTGTTATTCTCATATGCATTACAGGATGAAATAAATCTATTTCTAAATTTTGTTTTAATTTGAGAAGACTATAAACATTCTGCCTCTCCATGACAGACTCTATATGACTGCCCCTATATGACAAAAAGCATGTAAACTATACTTTTCACAATATTCAGGAGCAAAATAAAGCTCCTCCAAAACAGCCTTTACCTTGGATGTTGCTTATTCATCGATCTTCTCTTGATATTTTTGAAAATGAACCTGTACATAATTCTCTTCACTTAGAAGTTTTCACTGTAGATGTTCCAGAGAACCTCAAGAATTTTTGTCATTTGCAATTGCTGTTGTTTAGATAAAACTGCCTCCCTCCAGCCTTAGGTCTGTGGGGAACCAATTTGTGCAGTATAAATATTTAAGACACCATAAATGTTGAATAATGCCACAAACATATGTTGAAATATTCAGACAAAACACACAGTGCAGAGCAGTGGTCAATCAGCAGGCGGCATCCACTTGAGGGTCATTGGTCAATGCCGTCTGGAATCCATGAGGTTCGCTGCTGGGCAACTGAGATGTAATGGAGTGTGGTGGGCATGAGCCGGATGCCTCTATCCAAATCTTGGCTCTGTCACGTAGTGTCTGTGTGCCAGGGAAAACACTTTAACAACTCTGTACCTCAACCATTTTATCTGTAAGATGGGAACAATAGTAGTCCTAAAGGATTAAATATATAAAGCATTTGAATAGAACCTGGCAAATAGTAAGCCTTCTGTGAGCATTCGATTATTTTTCTAATATAGGTTGTCATGTAGTGACAGGAACAACTACATTTGGTGTCAGTTTACAAACATGTGTAAAATACATTTTAAAAAGTGACAGCTGGAATTATAATTCTCCCAGTGCCCCAAGGCAACAGCCCTTAACATGTTCCATGGATCGCATTTGGGGAAACATCTTCCTGGAATAGTTGATACAGTCAGACTTGCTTCTAGCATTGGGCACTGTATTGAACTTCCCACGGGACATTCATCCAGAAATAGTGATCATAACAATAAATATGACTTATCATCCAAGCACTATGCTTTACCTCCAATTCCTAAAACAGTCCTGCAAAGCAACACCATATCCCCATTTCCCTGGTGATGAAAATGTGTAGCAGAGATTAATTGACCTTGACATCCTGGGGCTGGTGACAGGGGACGTGGCATGGGTTCAGGCTGCCCTGTCCCAAGCCCAATTCCTTCCCCTGGGTCCTGCCATCCCTAGACATCTAGGGGACTATAAACAACAAGGCATAAAACATGTTGACAAGAAAGAGGGCAAGAAAATATGGTCATTTAGGGATGAACAAAGATGCCATTAAAACGAGTTCAAAGGAAAGGGTTTATGAGGGTTGGGGTCAGAGACAGGCAAGAGGGCAGAAGCAGCCCTGGTCTCCTGCTTGAGTATTTCCATGGCCAATACCAAAGACAGGAGTCTCGCTGCTCCTGGTGAAGGGAGAGAAGGACCTCTGGACCAGAAAGAGGGCTCCTGGGCTGGAGTAACTGGCAAGAGTCTCATGAGAGAAATCTCAGGTTTGGGAGCCATCCTGAAGATTCAGTCTATCTTTTGAAAGGCCTTCATTCCTTACCTATTACTCCGGATTCCATCATCCTTATCTCCTGGTATCTCTGAAACTAGAGAAAGTAAATCTTGTCTTTTTTTCTTCTCCAGCCCTTAACTGAAACATATTATGCACCAAATTGTACATCTGCCTATAATTCCCACTCACAAGCAGCCCCACATACACACTGCAAAATTAAAAGGAGGACGACCCAAGGTGTCTCAGAGGTGTGGAGCATTCTCTTGGATTCTCTGAGGCTGGGGCTCCTCTCATCCACGTGTTCCTCCCTGCTCAGCACCAGGACTTTCCTTGGGGTAAATGAGCTAAAGCCAGCCTGGGTGACACCTGTGGGGAAGCTTGATGACTAAGAAGGTTGATTCCTGCTTCCTAGTTTGTTTTGAAATTTTATACTTTTATCCTGAATACAAATATTATATTTGTATTCAGAGGCCACAAACAGTAAAATAGAAGCCACCCATAATCCCTTTCCCTATAGATGACCACGGATTACTAATAGATTATCCTACTACTTCAGCTCCATAGCTCTTTTCTTTTAAAAAAAAAATACTGTGTGCATTTTCCAATGTAATACATATTTCTTATATTATTCCTAATGATTTATAGTGTAATATTTAATCATAATATAACGCCATTGTGTGTTTAACCAACTACTTAATAAAGAATATTCGGTAGTTCCCATTTGTTTCTATTATAAATAATAATGCAGCATATATCTTCTAACATAAATCTTTGTACATGTTATATTCTGTAATTATTTCTTAGGCTCTAATCTTAGAAGATAAATTTCTGGGAGGAAAGCTATGGGCATTTTTAAACATTTTAATTTGTATTTCTACGTGGCCCGGCAGGTATATGGTATCTATTTAAATTTTCACAAACAATTGTTAAACGTCCTTCTCCCTACCACAACTGCCTCATACTTTTACAAGTTATAAATACATTTAATTATACGTATATATTATATTAACATATAAATACAAATATATTTTAGCCTTTGTTCAGTCATATTTTTAAATATCTTCATTTACATTTTTTAACTAGTGTTGTTCTTTGATTTTTAAGAAATAATTTTTATTTCTTCTTTTCTGAATTATTAGCAATAGTCCATTAGCCACCTCTCTATAAATTTATTTATTTTTAAACTTACACAGTAATACATTCGTGCTCAGGATAGAAGTTCTCAACATCATGAAAAGCAGAGCATAAAATGTATTCTTTCTTCATTCTCTTCTATTCATTTTTCTCTTCCAGCAAATAATTGCTATTGAGAACATAAAGTATCTTCCTTCAGAGGCTTTCTAGGGATTTGGATGGCTGGGTTGGAGCATACATACACTTCAATCTGCAGCATGTCAATAATCTGTCCTGCACACATGTGTGCCAATTTAACTAACCCTGAATGGCACTGGACACTGCCCTATGCTCAAATGCTCCCCGCTCTCAGAGACATCCATCTTCAATTCTTGTTGTCAGTATCGTGCGCCAAAATTACTGTTTTCACCTGTGGGTCCCTGACTCCTTCTGAGATGGAGCAACCATTTTTTGCAGTTGCTGACTGTTTAGATTTCTTTTCTGAATTTCCTGACCACATCCTTTGCCCATGTAGGGTATGGAGCAGAAACAATACAGATGGTAGACAAGTGAGTGGAGAATTGCTTTAATGACAAAAATTGCTAGAGGTGAGAAATAGAAGTAGACTGCAGCGTGTATGGAAGCATATCTATATACATCCCTTACATTATATATGTAATATATAATATTATATATTAGTATTATTATTATTTTCAAGATGGAGTCTTGCTCTGTTGCCCAGACTGGAGTGCAGTGGCCTGATCTCAACGCACTGCAACCTCTGCCTCCCAGGTTCAGTGATTCTCCTGCCTCAGCCTCCCGAGTAGCAGGCCACTACGCCCAGCTAATTTTTTTGTATTTTTGGTAGAGACGGGGTTTCACCATGTTGGCCAGGATGGTCTCAAACTCCTACCCTCGTGATCCGCCTCCCTCGGCCTCCCAAAGTGCTGGGATTACAGACTTGGACCACTGCGTGCCCGGCCATATATCATATTATTGTATAAATTATATTATCTATGATACTATTATAGAAATTATATATATAATATATTATTGTTGCAAAATTAATATAATGATATATAGAACTTAATGGAATGTAAGGAATGCAAACAATTAATATATAAGTATATATGTATGTATATTTCAATTTTTTTACATTTTATTCAATTATAAATATATATATAATTGATATAATATGGCACATCATATCCATTAAATAAAATTGAATATATCAAAATTGTACAGACTATACATACATGGATCTATAATTTGTCTAATATTGTCCATCTATACTATACATACAATTTAATGGTATGGAATACAAGGAATGAAAAGAAAGGCAAGGGATGGCCTTAATGATAAAATAGTGCTAAGCCCAAGGAGGTAGCTCTTGGACGGAAGACCTGCAGGAGCTCTCAGTAGTGTGTGTTGGGGTCCTCAGGGCATCCTAGTGAAGATGTACATAACCGCTAATCACAACCATGGAAAGAATGATCTTAACCTTGACAATGGACTCACTAGGCAACATTAGACAGAATCAAGACCCCACGAGGTCCCTATGACAGGCAGAAGAGGAGGCGCTAAGTAAAGCAAAGCAAGAAAGTCCATTTGGTCAATCCCCTGCTCTGTGCAATAATGCTGTATGGAGCTTTGGTGTAGGGCAGGGATTCTTCCACTGTACTGCACGTTCGAACTGCTTCTCAGTCTGCAAAAACCCTGATGCGCAGGTGACTCTGGTGGCCAATGACGTCTGCATCTCTCAAGGTGAGAACCTGGCATCACCACGTTTCGTAACTTGCTGAGTGAGTCCAATGTGCAGCCAAGTTTGAGAACCACTGCTGTAGGCCACAGTGATTCTGACCCTGACAGAAAAATGAAATCTCCTGGGATTTTAATTTTAAAAATATCTTTTTAACATCCCCATTCCAGGCCATTGAAACATGCTCCAAGGTTGGGTTAAGAAACTTTTACTCGGCCGGGCGTGGTGGCTCATGCCTGTAATCCCAGCACTTTGGGAGGCCTTGGCGGGCAGATGAATGAGGTCAGGAGTTTGAGACCAGCCTGGCCAACAGAAACCCCCATCTCTACTAAAAATACAAAAATTACCCGGGCTTGGTGACGGGCGCCTGTAGTCCCAGCTACTCAGGAGGCTGAGGCATGAGAATCGCTTGAATCCAGGAGGCGGAGTTTGCAGTGAGCCGAGATCATGCCACTGCACTCCACCCAGCCTGGATGACAGAGTGAGATTTCATCTCAAAAAAAAAAAAAAGAAAGAAAGAAAGAAAGAAAATTTTAATCCTAAGAAAACCTCCCCTATTAGTACTGAGTCAGCCTACCAGTCGGAAAGTGGGGATTTTGAGCTCGAGGGCATGGGGACGTGTAAATACAAAAGAAGGAGCTCCCATTGGTGGGACAGACTTCACGCGCCAGGCCACTTGCACAAGAGAAGGCCGCCTTTCCATCCCACACACAATCCGGATGAGGGGCAGTTGACAACGTCTATTAAAATCAAATATATATTTTTCCCTTGACCCAGCTATTCCACTTCTAGGAATTTACCCTCGAGATATACCTTCACAATATAAAACAATGTGTGCCCAGGCATTTGTATGTTATTTGATAATTTTATGTTTAGAAATAACTAACCCAGATGCCCACCCATAGGAGACTGGCTGAATAAATTATGATATATCTGCTACCACACAGTACTAGGCAAATTAACATAATAAGATTCTTTTTACCATCAATTTAGGTTCAGGTATGTTAATTTACCTATATAAACTGGTCTGTTTACCTATATACCAGTTTGTCAGTTTGTTATACAGGTAAATTGCATGTCACAGGGATTTGGTGATCAGATATTTTGCCACCCAGGTAATAAGCACAGTCACCCTCTTCCCCCTCTTCACTCTCAAGTAGATCCTGGTGTCTGTTGTTCCTTTCTTTAGGTTCGTATGTACTCAGTGTTTAGCTGCCACTTATAAGTGAGAACATGCAGTATTTGGTTTTCTGTTCCTGTGATAGTTCACTTAGGATAATGGCCTTCAGCTCCACGCATGTTGCTACAAAGGACATAATCTCATTATTTTTACATGGCTGCCTGGTATTTCCATGGTGTATACGTACCACACCACATTGCCTTTATCCAGTCTACTGTTAATGGGCATTTAGGTTGATTCCATGTCTTTGCTATTACGAACAGTACTATAATGAACTTACATGTGCATGTGCCTTTATGGTAGAATGATTTATATTCCTTTGAGTATATACCCAATAATGGATTGCTGGGTTCTTTAAGAAATCACTAAACTGCTTTCCACAATGGCTGAACTAATTTACATTCCCACCAGCAGTGTATAAGTGTTCCCTTTTCTCTGCAACCTCAACCTCACCAGCAACTTTTGTTTTTGTTTTTGTTTTGACTTTAATAATAGCCATTCTGTCTGGTATGAGGTGGTATCTCATTCTGGTTTTGATGTGCATTTCTATAACGATTAGTGATGTCGATCATTTTTTTTCATATGCTTGTTTGCCACACATACGCCTTTTTTCTGAAAAGTGTGTAATCATGTCCTTTGCCCACTTTTTAATGGGGTTGTTTATTTTTCACTTGTTGATTTGTTTAAGTCTCTTATAGATTCTGGATATTAGAGTTTTGTTGGATGCATAGTTTGCAAATATTTTCTTCCATTTTGCAGGTTGACTGTTTACTCTGTTGATAGTTTCTTTTGCTGTGCAGAAGCTCTTTAGTTTGGTTAGGTCCTATTTGTCAATTTTTATTTTTGTCGCAATTGCTTTTGGCATCTTCGTTGTGAAGTCTTTGTCAGGTCCTATGTCCATGATGATATTTCCTAGGTTATCTTCTAGGGTTTTTACAGTTTCAGGTTTTACATTAAGTCTTTAATCCATCATTAAATCATCTTGAGGTGATTTTTCTATATGGTGTAAGGAAGGGGTCCTGTTTCAATCTTCTGCATATGGCTAGCCAGCTGTCCCAGCACCATTTATTGAATAGAGAGTCCTTTCCTCATTGCTTTTTTACCTTGCTGAAGAGCAGATGGTTATAAATATGCAGTGTTATTTCTGGGCTCTCTTTTCTGTTCCATTGGTCTATGTATCTGTTTTTATACCAGTACTATGCATACTGTTTTGGTTACTATAGCCTTGTCACATAGTTTGAAGTCAGGTAACATGATGCCTCTAGCTTAAAAGAATTTTTAAAAAATTAAAATAAACACAAAACAAAAATTTATAAAATATAAAAAAGATCTCTATGAACTGAAATTGGGTCACTTCTGGGTACGTTGTTAAGGAAAAGCAAGATGTAAAATATCATAAATAGTTTTATAGCTTCCGTATAAGTAGAGAAAAAGTAAGTGTGTTTGCTCATGCATATGTGTAGCATGTGTACCTGTGCAAATATACATTTGCTTAATTTTGCAAAATAAAAAGCCAGTAAAATAAAAGAAGTTAATCAAAGTGGTAAAGAGGTGGAATAGAAAGAAAGTCTTTGAGTATACACTTGTATTTGGTTTCACTTTTGAATTCCATAGAGATTTTACATATCCAAAGACCTATTAGTGATTACAAAAGAAAATCCCAAGAATGTATATATTTATATATTCATATATATACACTTCCAAATAAATCTAATTGTAAGTCAATTTGATAACATAATATAGATATCCCATAATATATATGAACATAATATATAATATATAATGTTATATATTTATATCTATTCCCAAATAAATCTAACTGTAAGTCAATTTGATAACATAACATGCAGAGAATTAATTATTTTGAGTAAGTCTTGCATATAACTTTCTAACTAGACACCTCAGTGGAAAATATTCTAAGGCTAAAAGAATGACCCGGACATCCTATGCTGTTTACTCAGGAGGTGGGATGACCGTAGTGATGTGATGGTGTAATTCTGAAATTATTTTGAATGTATCATAATATTTAGCAAATGACTACAAATATTGATGTTGTTTAAAAAGAGAGTTTTTATTGCAAGAGATGGGAGATGAAATTATAAAATGGGGAAATTGAAGAAAAACCTCTGGTGTTTAAGTGAAATTGGAGATAACGGTATACATTTGTGGCCTAAAAGACAAAAAAATTCTTCACTTTGACAACTGGAAGGGCCTAGAAGCAATGGCACCCAGTTGTAGTGAGCACACATAGTGCCAGGTCTTGCTTCCTAAAGCCATTTACCGTATAAGTTACCTGGACTCTGTGAAGAAACGCATTCTGGGCCCAGGGCAGGAAAAGCACGAGGCATACTTAGAACTTTTATATGTGACAAGAAGTAGCAAAGTGCTCAAAGCCCGATGTGGCACGTCCAACGTGAATAGGAGCTGGACTTCAGGGCTTCCCACTGGTCAATGGGGGACAAATTTGAGCACCAAAAATAAGGAAAAATATGGTAACAGTTTATAGTAGTGAATAAAACTGATATTTATAAGTCCATACTGATGTATTTTTAAATATAAGGGGTATGAGGAAGAGAACAAAAGGGGAGCTTTTTTAATAGATGAGTGTGGGCAAATATACACAAATGGTATGATAGAATTAAAACATAACCAGTTTGTAACTCTAATTGTAATCATTGATTCAGGCAGGGATTATCAATGGACCCAAAAAGCCACTGGACTGATAGGTTGATGGGAAAAGAAGATGCATGATATCCATGATTACTTATTAATTACCAAAGGAAAATGTGCCTTTGCAATGGACACCACCTTAATCGAGTGATCAAGCTTAGCTTCCCAACTGTGGGAAGTCCTGGTGTGCTCTGGCAGGGTGGTGAGAGGTGGGCAGCTTCACCTCCATGGTGCTCTTTTCAGGAATATTTGCCTTGAATCAAATGCCAAGGAAACAGTCAGGTAGGTCCAGAATGTGAGATGTCCCGCCTGAACATGGAAAAGGAGGCGGGAGGAATAATCTAGATTAAGCAGGGAGAGTGTGATCAACCATCACAGTTTGCCTGGGACTGAGGAGTTTCCTGGGATGCAGGGGGCTGGCTGGGGGAGGGTATGATAAAATATTAACAATTGGTGAATCTGTAGGAAGGGTGCCTCCCTGCATGTTTATTTTACTGTTATTATTACTGTCATTTAAACTTTTCTATGGTTGAAAAATTTCAGATATCAAGAAAAAAAAGGATCGTAGTCTTCTGCACACCAAACAGAAACCCGGATCTTGATTGGGGCCATACATGGCCATTAATCAAAAGTACTGGAGACATTGGCTAGTTAGACGTCCCAAACTAGCAAAGTCAGTTAAAGCAAGACTACTTAAGTGTGGTCCCCGACCTGCTGGGATCTGCAAACTGTTTTTCATTCATCCAAGGGAGATAGGCACAGAAATTCAGAGTAGGAGTTTAGGAACTATTATAACAAATTGACTGAGTGTTTTGTTTCTTTTGAATCTACTAATATTTAAAATGGGCTTGTGTTTTTTATGGCTTTACTTTACCATTCTATTTTATAGTAATCGATTGATCGATTGTATTTCTCAAAAGTACAGATCCATGAAGGATTGGAAATTGTTAAAAAAAAAAAAAGCTTTCTCCCCACAGATGATTGATAGATTGAGAATCACCAGGTTAAAGGAAGGAATAAATGGAAAGTAGTTTGCAAAATTTCTTGACTTTTCATTCATCCTGGCTTAACACAATTGTCAAGGCAAAGTGATGAAGGGACAAAAGAGGATCTTAAAGGGTCCCTGACTGCCTGCAGGTGCCACATTCATTCAGAGAAGGTTTGCAGAGTACCCATAAGCGCCAACGTCTGTGCTGGGTGCTGGGAGACTGCAGTGAGCAAGCCCACCTGGCATGAGTACTAAGCATTTATAGCCTCAACACGTGCTAAGTGCTAGGTCCCAGGAGATCTTTGGCAACTTGTGTGGCACAGAGAATGTCCTTGTTTCAGAGGCAGGCAGTGAGGAAGAAGAGGGGCACCTGGGTGATCTGGAGTTGCCTCCACGGTCCCATTTATCTGCATAGGAACAGAGAAAACCCCGCTTGCTGAGTGCAGACTCATTGGTTCAGGGTGCTTTTATATTTGTACTCTGCCTTCATTTTGGGACAGCCGATGCTGAGGCCCAATGTCCAGCGACACCAGAACAGGGTGAAAAGATGTGTGACTAAACCAGCCGGTCTTACCTTGAGCGATTCTGCCCCTAGGGGCATTTGGAAATGGCTGGAGACGGTTTTGATTGCCGCAAGTGCAGGGCAGCTGCTGCCGACATCTGGCGAATGAAAGCCAGGGACGCAGGTTCATATCCTACAGCGCACAGGACGGCCTCCAGAACGGGTCGTCTGAGCCCAAATGCCGACAGTGTCACAGCTGAGAAACTGTTCTAGTCTTAGGGAACGTGTCATGCGGTGGGCTTAGGTGTCAGCTGTCAGCTTAGGTGGCTTTTGGACACGGTGCTAGCAAACCTCACACCACATGACACTTCTGGAAGGGTGGTAGAGACACTTGCTGCGGGTTTCATTTGGAATCCTCTTACCACAGACTTTGTCCTGCAGCACAGGGCACATTAGTTCACGCAGATCATGAAAAACGGTGCCACTCATTTCACCCAATTCTTTCTCAAAATATTTACAGTTGCAAATTTGATGGTAACTGAATTTCTATATGAATTCAGCTCAGCCTGACTGATATTATTATGATTCTGAGATGATGTCTTGAACCTTTACTCAACAAGAAGTGCGATAATCCAACTATGCAGAGAGAATTCCTCACACGACAATAAACAACGCTAGCAATCTATAAATCATCTGTGCCTCTGTTCCATGTTCAAGGTCTGGCTGCCATTCATAAGACAGAAGATAATGTCACATGCAGTGGAATTTGCCTTCACTGAAGTATCCTTAGTATTGATTTTAGTGCTATGCGTATTTTTTCTTTTTTCTTTCTTTTTTTTCCTAGGCTGTGATGACTTAACACTTGGTGTTCAGATTAAGAGATTCATTTTGTTTCCAAGGAGCATATATGTTTCTTTAAGATACCAACAGATCTCACTTTTGCAAAGACAGAGTGACTCAAACCATAAATAAGAACTTTTATTGGATTTGAAAAAAATGGTACGTGTGAAAATCTTAGTAGACGTTGGAAAACAGGGTGAGCAATTTGAATAAGAAAATTTAAAGCATTCATGTTTTCCTTTGTTCATTCAACACATATATTTATTAAGCACTTTTCATGTGTGTTTATGAAGCTGCACTATATATATTACAAGGCATGCATTTTATAATGGCTGAATTTATCACTTTCTAAAATTATCACTATAGGGATTATTTAAAAATAATTTCTTGCCACGGTATTGCCCATTTTAAATACCGTTTAGCTATGGATTAAATTTATAAACATTTTCAAGTTTTTGGTGACATGGCCATTGATTAGAAACAACATACAGGTGTAGCAAGGGTAAGTTGAGTGTGACCAGTCACATGCAAACATCAGAGCTTGAATGATTAGATGTAACGTGTGACAAGAAAGAAGCTTGAGCCCATGTATTCGATGTACAAGAAAGACCAGCCTCATTTTTACAGTTTCAGCTAGGATTTTAACTACCTTCTGAGCAGTGCCCCTCCCTCCTTGCAGACAGGACACTTAATTCAGTCATTATAGAGGCTCTCTACTGCCCCTACCCACCAGCACCAAAGCATAGAATGGCTCTTCCTTATTAGTAGAGTCCGCCCTGGTTGGCACCCAAATGTCTATCATCCCAGGACACAAAGTCCTTGGACACAGAATGGCAGAGTGCTTAAAACACAGCTGGTTGAATTGAATATCAGGGTTCACACTGTACCTTGGCTGGTTACTAGTTATATAATCTAAAAAATCAAGATAAAAATGGTAACTTCTTTTGAAAACCGTTGTCAGGATGAAATTATGTGCTGCCTGGGAATCATGTTGCCACATTCTCAGGGCTCAACACTGCATAGCTTGTGTTTCTGGGCCAGGGTCCACAGCAATAAACCATGCACACAACTTCTGAGATTTGTCTTTGGCCAGGAAAGAAATGGTCTTGGAGTCTGTGTACTGTCCCTCAACAGGTGATGGTAAGAGGAGGGTGCAGGGGGGTGGGTGAGATGTTTTCAGGTGCACGGAATCAGACACCATGATTATTCTGATCTAAAGCCTCACTGCAGAATCAGACTCTCATTGCTTGCAAGAAGGATAAAATGCAAGAGGAAGAGCGAAGTGGAAACAACAGGTCCACTAGGTGAAAGACCTGGATTTTGTTCCAGTTTCTATCACTTAAACCTGAAGCCACCAGTATTGAGCCTGAGTGACCCAGGCATTTGATGCCCACCCTCTCTGAGCATCACCCCATCCTGCTAATTAGATGCCATTTCCATCATTTGGTGTTGGAGAAACCGAGGCTCCAAGGAGGGAGAACCGAGTAGCCTGTCCAAAGTTGTCCAGCTAATAGGTGATTCCAAAATCCATGTTTTTCTTATTCACTGATTCATTCCATTAGCATTATTGTACCTATCCAGATGAAAAGATATGGGTTCTTTCTTCCACACCATGTGGTTCTCCTGTGCTCTGTCCCTCTGCAAGTCATTCATCTCCAGAGTCTTGGTTTCCCTGTCTGTAAAATGGGGCTAATGATGCCTGCTCTTCCTGCCCATTACATGGAGTCAGATCCCAAATGGACTGATACAGGAAGGCCCTGCGTGGAGTGCATGGTGCTGTCTACACAAATGATAGCTTTTGGTGCATTCGACCAAGTTGTGCAAAGGGACATGGGAGGGCTTGAATAACATGAGGTGCTGTCTATGAGGTTCAGTTTTGGGCTTCCAGCCCTAATGTCTTGCAACACTGGCTGATTGAGAGGCTGTAATGCAAACTTGTAAGGATGATGACATATTCACCCTCAGGTGGCCTTAGTTATGTCCTAGTGAGGGTCCTGATTTACCCTGTCATTTCCAAGACCCACTGCTCTCAGGGCCATTCATTTTCAATAGGTATCGGTTCTTACCTCCTTAGCTTTGTGCTTTTCTGTCTCCTTCTTGTCCTCCTTGCCCCCCTTCACCCCCAGCACTCCAGGGTAAATGCCCAATGCACGGCACTGAAGAGTACAATGGCATAAATGCTGTTATTGAAGAATCTCTTGTTGGCATCCCTTGTTCCATTTCCCCAGACCCTTCTTCTTCTGAGAACTGCTCCTCCACACCCACCCCTCTCCTATCTGCTTGGTCCCCACTAGAGCTGCCAGGCCCTTCCCAAGCTCCTTTTACTTCCTTCCCAGCGTCCACCCTCTGCTGCAGGTAATAGTATGGAAGTGGGTGCAACACTGGTTGGGACAATCAGAGTCTTTCCTACACTGCTAGGACCTGAGCAGTCTCTCCTGTGACTGAGTGGCAGACACCTTAAAACCTGGGGCAGTTGGTAGCTATTCTCCCCTCCATTTGGAGAAAGAGAATCTGATGAGAAAGAGTGAGGCCAAAGGATGTGGGGACCAATGAAGGGGTGTGCATCCTGGCAGCCCCCAAATCCTCACATCCAGTTACTCCTGACATCCAATTACCTCCCATCCTTCTCTTGCACAATACTCCCTGGATGCACTGTCAACCGATACACCCTCTTTGGTTAGCTAGCTGGAGCTGGGCTGCTATCACTCCCAGCTAACAACTCCTAATGAACACAGAGTATTTTCTGTAGTTAGCAATCTTTAAAACAGTTAGTCCTTGTCCATGGTATTTATTCATAAGTCTAACTTTTATAAACTGCAGAGCTGCAGGTAGGCACAATTGCAAGTCCCCCGGATGGACTAGAATGAAGCACCAGCCTGCTACCCAAGGACAAGGCTAGTGGTAATGTGTACTGCTGTAATCACGACTCCTGGAAACCAAATCAATTCATTCACTTATTCATTCACATAAAAAAAATTGTTTTCCACTGCATCCCATCAGCAAAATACTCATGATGACTGTAGAGAATATACAAGTGGACCGCGGCAAGACTGGCCCTGAAAGAGCAAGTGAACGAATATAACTGTATATGAATGAGTGAGCATAGCTGTGCTGGATAAATGGACAAGTATCACCTGGAGGTACAGAGGAGGACCCCTGGGAGTTCAGAGGAAGTAGATGCTACTCCAAGCTCATGGAGAATGGAGGCATGGCGTAGGAAAGACATCATGGGTAGTGTTTTATTTAGTCTAACTAAGGAGTAGGATAAGATAGGAATTGGAGGACATGAATTCCAGACAGGGTAGGAGGATTGCTAGCATTCTCTTCCTGCCTGAGTCCTACCCCAATAAGGAGCTATACAGGAGGCGGGCAGCTAGAGACTTAAAAAAAAAATAAGATCACCTTTTTTACAGAATCCTAGTAGGCAGAGTACTACCCACCCCTGAGTTAAGCGGACTTGCCTGCCTGGTCACAGACACAACTGAACAGCTACCCCCTGTGCCAGAGACAGAGACACTTCTGATGCATGACAAAGATACAAGGTGACTGGAGTTTACCACCCCAAATGGGGCACATTGAGACCAAAAGAAGGTGCTAGTAAGAATTATTCCAGAAGAAGATAAAAAATCGAGACCAGGCCGGGTGCGGTGGCTCACGCTTGTAATCCCAGCACTTTGGGAGGCCGAGGCCGGCGAATCGCCAGGTCAGGAGATCGAGACCATCCTGGCGAACATGGTGAAACCCCGTCTCTACTAAAAATACAAAAAAAATTAGCCGGGCATGGTGGTGGGCACCTGTAGTCCCAGCTACTCAGAAGGCTGAGACAGGAGGATGGCGTGAACCTGGGAGGCGGAGCTTGTCGTGAGCAGAGATCTAGCCACTGCACTCCTGCCTGGGCGACAGAGCCAGACTCTGCCTCAAAAAAAAAAAAAAAAAAAAAATCGAGACCACTCTGGGCAAAATAAGAGTAGACCCAAACCTTCCTGCTGCTGCAGGGAGGCAGATTACAAAGAGAAAGAGGGCTTGACCTGAACATGCCAAGATCCAAACTCATTTTTCAGAAAACCTTGTTCCTCCCTGAGGATAAGTGGTGGAGAGTAAAACCAAAGGGTTTGGGCAGTTCTTTCCTAGCAAATATAAAGATTGTGGAATAAATGTTCTCTCCATTAAACATGACACAAAATGGAGGAGGGGATGGGATATTTAAGGTTATATGCAGTGAAAAAAATGGCAATGGGAAATAAGATTTGAAATGGCCTAGGGAAGTATCTGACTTGCAGAAATAAGTAAATGACACCATTGATTGAGTCCCTACAATGTGGAAGACTGTTGAATGAATGACTTGATGAGATGCTTTGCATAACTTCATTAATTCATCAATTCTGTGAATGACCCCACACAGCAGGTGTCATTATCAGTGCCACTCGACAGGCAGAAAACTGAGGTTCAGAGACATTTGGGGACTTGCCCAGAATGACGATGTGACACGGTTGAGATGTATGTCCCCTCTACATCTCACGCTGAAATGTGATCCCCAATGTGGGAGGCGGGGCCTGGTGGGAGATGTTTGGATCATGGTCCCCTCCACATCTCATGTTGAAATGTGATCCCCAATGTGGGAGGCGGGGCCTGGTGGGAGGTGTTTGGATCATGGGGGCAGATCCCCCAGGAATGGCCTGTGCCCTCCCCATGGTCATGAGTGGTGATGAGTTCACATGAGAGCTCGTCGTTTAAAAGAGCTTAGGATCTCCCTCTCCTCCAGCTCCCTCTTTCGGCAAGTGATACGCCTTTTTCTCCCTTCGCCTTTTGCCATAATTGGAAGTTTCCTGAGGCCCTCACTGGAAGCAGATGCCAGCACCACACTTCCTGTACAGACTTTAGAACCGTAAGCCAAAATCAACCTGTTTTCTTTATAAACTACGCAGCCCCAGGTATTCCTTTATAGCCATGCACACAGCTACTAAAAGGCAGAGGAGGGATTTGGATTGAAGGCTTCAGCTTCCAAATTCCGTGAGCTTTCTTCCGCTTCAACTGAAATTACCATTTTTGAGGACGCTCTTTTAAATGCGTGATAAAAACGTAAGAGGAACTAGAGCTGCTTGGCTCATCCCTGGAGAAGGGGCCACAGAGGTCTCCACGCTACTCGGGAGCTTGCTTGGCTTCATCTTGGCTTCAGAGGGAGCCAAAGCGGAACGCGCACTCGGCGCATCGGGCAGGGGCTGCGCTCGCCCTGGCTTAATTACAGGTAGTCGGCACGGACTCACCAAAGAAAAACCACGCGTGGTTGATCTGATAGAATTTTTCAAGGAAACAGCACTGAGTCAACAGGAGGAAGCCTGGCTATAATTTACTTGGACTTCAAGAAAGCTTTTGATATAGTAGCACACAAAAGACTAATATTCTAGGTCAGCAAGTATGTAATGGCGAGGGAGCTGCTTGAATGGATAGGGAACTTGTCAAGCTCTTCAAGATAGAGCGGATAAGAGTCAGAGCAAACAGCCCGGAGAAGGGAAGATGTGACAGTCGGAATTCTGCCGACAGCAGCACTCCGGAGGGCTTTGTTCATTTCCTGACTATCCTGTTAGCGAGGTTTGAGTTAAGAGAAGGCCAGTTGGCTTTTTCCGAGGGCCTGGAGATTTAAGTTTAAATTTTTTAGTCCAAGAGATAGTCCAGAGGTGCTTGTGGGTCAGGGTGAGGCTTTATTTGGTAGCTGGAGCTGAAGCAGCAATTTCCACTGAAGTTGCCTGAGGGAATTGAGATTCTTCTGAGGATTTAAAGTCGTCCAGGCCTCAGAATGTTTGAGCTTTGGTTTCACTCGCAGCATTTCTTTAACCGTCTAGTCACCATTTTCTAATTTCTCTTGAGGAGCCCCGTTCCTCACACCCTCAGGTCACATAACCCACATGAGGCTCAATCCTCAGCCCTAAAATGGGAAGCAGAACCCCAAGCTGACGTGAGCAGCACCTTGTGCTCCCCAGGGCTCCGTGGCTGGATCAGGGATGGACACGTGACTTGGGGTCACCCTGGGATTGCGGTGCCAGGACTGGCTCCTCCGCAGATGTTGCCTGACGAGGCGGCCAGCCTCCCGTGGGTAGGAGGATTAAGGGACAGGCGTCAGTGGAAGCCACAGCTGCACCTGGCGAGAGACAGGCTGGGGAAGAAGCAGGCGCAGGAGCCACGGAGACGTGAACCTGAGCCTGGGGGGACATCTTGTGAGTGGACATTTTCTTCCTGTTGAGGACGGCTTGGGTGGGGCTTTCTTTGGCTTGCAGCACAAAGAATCCTGACTGAAGCAAACATCCCCTCAATCCCACATTTCACGTATCACCATTGGGTTTTTAGACACAGAACCTTTTGTTCCAGAATTTAACATAGAAACATAAAATGGGAGCTGCTCTGCATGAAGCAGGGTTGAGGCCCTGACTGCCCCATCCCCAGTCACGGCCAGCCCTACCCAGGATTAAGGGTTCACTCCTAGAAGACTTTGGAGAATTTGGATACCTTTTCAGACCAATACACCCATTTAGTGTTCAAGGAAATGGAGGCCCACAAAGGGTAAGCAACTTGCCAGGGGTCACAAAGACCATTTGAACCAGAGCTGGGGTATCCTTTAATATGCCAAATCTGTTCTTTTCCATATCAAAATGGACTGCTTTTTTTTTCCTCTCAAATGTACAAATATGGGGGTGATATTCACAAACCCTGTAAGATTCTGATTCTGCTTCCAGTAACATTAATTGATCATCTAGTATAAATTGGGTTTTGTCCTATGAATGTGTGCACCTGATCAATTTTTCTTTATTCTTAATCAGTATCATCATTTTTTTGAGACTGTCGCTCAGACTGGAGTGCAGTGGTGTGATCCTAGCTCACTGCACTTTTGAATTCTAGGCTCAAGCAATCCTCCTGACTCAGCCTCCCAAGGAGATTGGACCACAGGATCATCATCATCACTTAAATAATTATCTTTGTTCGGTGCCCCAGTGATGTGCTAGACTCTGCTGAGTATATTGGCAGTGCTATCATGTAGCATCTTCATAAAGTCATTCTAAATATTAGCTGCTATCACTAGCCCCAAATTATAAATGGGCAAACTGAGGCTTAGGGAATTCAGATTCATTTGATCAACAGATATTTTGCCAGTGCCTGTGATGTGGCAGCAACTGTGCTGGGCATTGAGAACACAGCATCCAAAGAAAACGATACTCATTTCCCTCCATGGAGGACAGAGGCTAGTGTGGCTGGAGAGTAAAGAAAAAGGGGAGTGAGTCATGACCACTGCTGGGGAGATGGAGAGGGTGAGATTATCCAGGGGCTTTAACGAGGCTGCCGGGAATTGTTGTTTTTATCCCCTGATCCATGGAGGATCATTTATGGGTTTAAGAGAAGGTGGTGACAAGAATTGCACTTTAGATAGACAATTTGGAATAATGTGAGATTGCAGAGATACAGTGCACCAAAGGGATTTGAGAAATACTTGAGGGTAAAAATCCTTTAAGATGTGGGAAACTTTGCTTAAGGGGGATGAAGAGGGGAGAGACCAAGGGTGATGGCTAGGGTTTGAGCTAACCCACTGGATGGGGCATGACACTAGTCACCAACCTGGAGACCACAGACAGAGATCCTATAGGGGAGATCATGATTTCAGCTTGGGTATATTGAATTTGAGAGAGACTTGAAAGCTAGGGTTGTTGAGTGTTCTGTTGACTAGATCTGGTAGGCAGCAATCTTCTGGGAGCCTTCAGTTTATATGTAGCAATTTGAAGCATCGAAGTAGATGAAAACTTCTAGGAAAGAAAGAGGAACAGTAGGGCAAATACTAATAAAGACAAAGGGTAGGGCAAATAAGAACTAGAGGGTAAGAACAGAGCCTTGAGAATGCCCACAGTGGAAAGCCAGGTAGGAGAGCACGAGGAAGGCAGATTGGGAGGTGGGGTCCATGCTGGGGCTGTGCTGGCATGGATGGCCCAGGAAACAAGTCGTGTGTTAGCCAAGCAATAGCAGAAACTGGTGGAGTCCAGTCAAGGGTGAATGCAAAATGGAGACATGGATAGGACATGGCTGGCCAGGAGAGGGAAGTGGGAGGAGGGAGTCCTGAGGATTTTGCTTGTTTGTTATTAAGACGAGAGAGAAGCATATTTAAGAACTGAAAGAAAGAATGGCAACTGAGAGGTTGAGGTTATAAAAGGGAATAAAGTCTAATTGAGAATCTTAGTTTTCTGTGAAAGCAAGGGCTTCAGAACAATGACGGGAGAGTTGACCTCAGCCCAAGGAGGGTCAGCCCTTTTTCCATAGCAGGAGAGGGGAGGAAAGGGAGTGCCGATGGATTAGAAGACATCACCCATGGTCGGCCAGCCAAGAAGTAACAGGAGCTAATCTCACTCTCTAGCTGTTCTCACATGAATGTCACTCTCCCTTAGGACATGACTACATTAATTATCATTTGTTTTATCAGCCTTGTGACTTTGAGTGCAAATAGTTCCCCCAAACTATTTTGGGACATGCGCCTCCTAGTAACATTTGCTGTTTACTTGAGAACTTGGGTACTGGAATTTTAACACAAGACGTTAACGTAGCCCCATGAATGTTGGTCAGGGAACTCAGACTCTATGGGGCCTTTACAAATTTAGATTTCCAGGCACCAACACAGGGGACAGTGATGCGGAAGGTTGGTAGGTGAACCAACAGACGTCTGCTTTAAAATCTCCCTGTTTTGTATATTGTTTGGTTGGGTTTGGGAACAATGGAGTTAAGGTGTTATTGATAATATGTGGCATTTGAGGTGGGTCCCTGGGTAGCCAGGTCTACACAAATAGAATAATCAGTTGTCTCTGTAGCTGGTCCAGGATTCCAGGTGTCTGAAGGAATTGATTGGCCATAGAGTTCTGAACTGATTATAAACTAGTGGTCGTCAGCCGTGGCTGCACATTACAACCACCTGGGGAGAGTTTATCAGCTGCATTCGGGACAAGTTGAATTTGAATCTCTGGGTGAGGGATTCACTTTGTTTTAACTGCTTTACTGAGATATAATTTACATATCATCAATTTCCCCTGCTTTAAGTATACAATTCAACGGTTTTTAGCATACTTATAGAATTGTGCAACCATCATCATAATTACATCTTCATCCTTCCCAAAAGCTTCCTAGGTGATCCCAGTGTGCAGCCAGGGTTGAGACCTGCAATAAAAAAATTATTTCTTTATGCTTTGACCATGCATTGCATGTGTGGTGATAGACAATAGTCAAGGTCTATAGATGCCACATGCTTGTGTTCTGAAACTCTTAGTGGTTGAAGAAGACCAAAAAAGATTGCACATAAGCTAATAAAATCCAAACGTCTATCTCAAAGTCCCTATCTTAGTATTTATTCATTTATCCATTCAAATAATATTTGACTGATACATATACATAATATATATGTAAGGTATATGTATGTATGCATGTGTCATTCATTATTTACTGACCCTGCAATAAATCCCAGGGATTCACCAAGGAGGAGCAATTGGAGTTTTCAATAACTGGAATCATGAAAACTCCAAGAGGTCCTGAATTATCACCTATTTTGTTGTGTAAAGTGGCGTATGAAGTGTTCTGTACTGTTTATATGTTACTCAAGAACAAATCCTTTTTTAAAAATGTAAGTCATCATCTCTTAAAAATTTATTTTAAATATTTTTTCAGGACCTCTTGGAGTTTTCAATAACGGGAACTGTGAAGCCCAATATTGTTTATCTTCTAATAGAACACAATATACACAGAAAATCAGAGTATATAGGACAATATAAGTATAGCTTAAAAGTTACAATAGAAGTTTTGATTTTTTAGTTATAGTTGATAAAGATATTGCCCATATTTATCAGATGTGTTGCTCATCATAGCAATGACATACATGCTGTAACATGTACATTGAAAAGTCTATATGGGTTTAATAGGTTTGGGCCATAATCCCAAAAGACACAATCCTGAACATCGCAATCTTGAGTGTTGAAATCCTGAAAAATCGAAAACCCCTAAGGTCTATAATCCCGAAAATTACACTCTTGAAAGATCAAAATCCTCAAAATATAATTCTGGAAAGAATTTAAACTAAATCCTTAAAGAAAACATTTATTTACATTTTTAAAAGGGAATATTTTTGAGAAGCATAAAAATAGGGCAGAATACTTGATTGGCCACTTTATGCAATAAAATCAGCAATAATAACATATTTTTGCAAGCATAAACACTCAGATATACTAAAGACATTCACATGGGTATAACAGTGATGAGCAGGCAAGCTGTGTTCATAAAGAAATAGATCAAAAAGCAAGATGTATGAATGTGTATGACGATGATTGGTGACTGCATGCACGCAGGTTCATGACTGTGGTTATCTGGAATATGACAGATAACCTGTGTCTTTTGAGGAGACTGATCAAAAACTGTGATGAGTTACCACCACATGTGCAGATGGCTAAAGAAATGTTAAAGGAATGTCAAGCAATATTATCTTTCACAAATGCAAATGTACAAAAGCCATCTCTTATTATTTAAAAGGACATCGCTTTGTTAATTAATTAAAATTAATTAATTTCACACACACGCACAATGCTTACACACAAAGTCAACTTTGTGTAAGGTACTTCCATGGAGTCAATTTGCAAAAATGCGTAATATGAATTAGAGCTCTCTAAAACTCTTTACACAATTTATACCTTCAGTGTTGGAAATGATGCGAAGATGAAATACGGAGCATAGTGGGTTGGTGCTATGTGTGAAAGGGAAGTAGCCATACATAATTGAATAATTTGGCAGAAAATATTTCTTGTATTTTTCACCTGCATTTTCACTTCTATGATCTTCCAAACACTTGGTGCTCTTGTATTTGGAGAGTGGTTGTGATCTACACATTTTTTTTTTCTTGAGACAGAGTTTCACTCTTGTCATTCAGGCAGGAGTGCGGTGGCGTGATCTCAACTCACTGAAACTTCTGCCTCAGCCTCCCAAGTAGCTGGGATTACAGGTGCCTGCCGCTATGCCCAGCTAATTTTTGGTATTTTTAGTAGAGGTGTGGTTTCACCATGTTGGGCAGGCTGGTTTCAAACTCCTGACTTCAGGTGATCTGCTCACCTCAGCCTCCCAAAGTGCTGGGACTATGGGCGTAAGCCACTGTGCCTGGCCTGCACATTTTATAAGTATGTGCTCGTTCATTGGAAAGTCTGATTATTGCATGGCCATTGCAAATAAGAGAGACTTTCTGCTTTTGCAGCACCAATAATAACTAGCTTTTAATATTTTATCTTTCACCTTAGGTAGCCTCGTACACTAAACTTATCACAGCCTTTTTTCAAGGGAACAATTTCACAGATTTCTTCCATTACGTTGTGAAGGATACAGTAAGAAGGAAGGATATTCTGCTTCCCCAACACCAAATTAGCCAGAGTTGTCAGAGAGATGTTACTGATAAGATATGTATATAGACATAGATATAGAAGAGGAGATTTATTACAAGAATTGGCTCATACAATTATGGTGGCTGAGAAATTCCATGACAAGCTGTTCGCAAGCTGGGATGCTGGGATGCTGAGAGCTTCCTGGTTCAGTCAGTCTGAGGCCTCAGAACCAGGAAAGGCAATGATGTAACTCTCAGCCCAAGGCCAAAAGCCTCAGGACCTGGGGGTGCTGGTAGACATCCCAGAATCCAAAGACAAGTGACCCTGGAGTTGTGATGTCCAAGGTAGCAGAAGAAAAGTCTGTCCCAGCTCTCAGACAGAGAGACCCATCTGCCTTCTTGCCTTCCGTCTTTGTTCTTTCCAGGTCTCCAGCAGATTGGATGATGCCCACCAACAATGAGGGCAGATCTTTCTCATCAGCCCACTCAGACTCACACACCAGTCTCCTCTGGAAACACTCTCACAGACTCACCTCAAATAATGTTTTACAGGTTTCTAGGCATTCTTTATTCCGTCAAGTCGACATGTGGAATAAAGCCCACAAGTCCACACCTTATTTACTTGGCTCCCATATGCCTCTCCTTAAACCATACTCAATTTCCAAATAAAGACAACAACCAGTTGTCTTTGAAACAATAAAACAATAGTTTCACCTAACACGATGCAACTAACACAACGCAGTGATCCTGCGTACCAATGAAAGCACATGAATCCCTTCTGCACAATTCAACTTTCAGAATTTCACCATCTGAGACTTTAATCTTTCAGGTTGGTGATTTGGAAGGGTTTTAGATGTTAGGGATTTTAGACTCTAGGGATTTAAATTTTTCAGGATTCCAACATTTGCGATGATGGCATTGACGATTGTGTCCTTCAAGGTTACGACTGGCATTGGAGCTGAATGTGCTGAAAACTAGAGTGCCACAAAATAAGACAAAATAAGTCTACTGGCTTAAAATAAGACACACCTATTGTAGAATCTGGAGATGGAAATTAGGTACGTATACGATTTAGCAAGTGCCCAAGCACTGGGAGGAATCTGCGGCAGAAAAAAACAATGGTCCTTATGGCTTGTGATTGTCTTCACATATTTAACTATGAGATGATCAAAACAGCAAGCAGTGTGTGCCTAGATTGTAGGTGAGACTGAATGAAAGTCTGGGCTTGCCTTATGTCTTTCCTGGGTACTAGAAGACTTGAACAATTTAAATGTAAGAACGGGAATTCAAACACATGTGTCTTTTCTAATTGCCACACATGTAGGAATGAACATTTTGAGACACAGGCAGAAACACAATCTTACTTAGTGTTAAGATACCCTTCCCCACTACCCCAACCATGAGCCCATTCCAGCCCAGATTGGCTGTCTCCATCTTGTGAAGTCCTGCATGTTGGTTGGCGACTGATGCCTGTGGAGACACTACTCACAGGCCAAGATGAGGACTTGGTTCACGTGCTTGGGAAGAGAGGGAGAGACTTTTGAGCCAATTCTATGATTTAGATACCTGGAAACTGTTCCTCAGTAATAAAAGACTCAATTCTGTATTCAAGATGAATGATCTCTTGAAACCGTACCCCTGCCTCTGTTAGAGTCCTCTAATCTGGTTGAGAACAATTGTCATGAAAAGACCAAGTCATTCCCTGCAGCCCCCAGCCTGCTCTCAGCTGGCACCTCTCCTGTCCCATGGAGCCTGTCATGCTCATGTGAACAGCAGGGGAGACGTGGGCATGGGTGGGGGAGGATAGAGGACGAGGTGGAGAACCACAGCTTGGTATATTTCCCTTGATTGTTTTCTGGGAGAAATGACCAGCAGCTGGGCAGTTTGTGCAGCTAGAACTCCAGAAATGATTCATGTGTTGATATGTTAATTAGGAGCCATCATTTTTCAGTAGAGCAACCCAACAAATATGATGACTAAATAAATCTGTGTGTTTCACTGCCAACAGCAGCATTTAATCTGAAGAGGCAAAGCTCCATGCAGGCACCTCCTGGGGAGACAGCAGATTCTGATTTCAAGGGAAGGGGCACATTCATTCTGCTGCCTGGCCCAGGGAGGCGAGGTTCTGAGGATGGATGCTTATTGGGGGTTTAAGTGGATCTCATTCTCTAGATTATGCACTGGAATCAATTGGGCATACGAATTATAACAACAAAAACAACAACATTCACGAAAAATAGTAATATCAGAGAATGTGTATTCCCCATATTTTATGTGCCAGACACTGATTAAGACTATGACATATGTTATCTCATGAAATACTCACAGCAATATATAAGCAATAAGTATTATTGTTATCATCATCTCTAATTTCCAGAAGAGGTGTTGAGGCTCAGAGATGTTAAGCGACTTACCCAAACATGCCAAAGACAGTAAGAGGCAGGGCTGAAATTTGAATGAACACAGATGCATCAGGCATGAAACCTCTGCTCTTAATGACACTAGGAAGGGAATTGCAGATGGACAGACAGGAGTCCCAGTAAATACTTGAAGTTCTTCCACCCTCAGGATTTTTTCCCACTGCTGACAAGCCAGGATGTTGAATTGCTTTTGGCTGAGAACTTCTGTCCTCTTTGTGGAAACTTCTCTACCCCAAGACCCAGGCAAAGAGAAAGAATGCTAAGGCTGTTCCAAAGAGATAGGAGCAGATGATGTGGAGATGCAGGAGTAATAACCTGGAGTGGAGAAGAAACAAGAGAAGATGGGACACATCAGGATATCCTGGGACCATCACAGGCACCAGGTGTGCGGGTACGACTCATGCAAGACCGACATGAGTAAACCAGTTCTCTTCTTCCTTGGGGAGGAGACAGAGTCTTGCCTCCAAGAGCATGTTCTTTCCAAATCCAGCATTTTCACAAGTGTATCCTCACAACTCTAGTCTTGAATGGTGCATCTACCCCCATAAAGCTTTTCTGTTAAAAACTTTTGAGAAATGCTGGGTATTCTATTCCCCCTCTTGAAGAATCCAAATGCAATTGTTGTGCTAAAGGCTCTAGGCAATCTAGGCAATACCATTGCAAAAACAAGATGAATTTAACTTCAAGTAACACATAATTTATCAAGGACATTTGTTCACACCTTTTAAAGTAAACCACAAACACCATTCCAGGGGTTCCACCCTGGGAAAGGCTTTGCCATTTGAGAGGGGTCAGTGGTGTTGGAGATTTGCAGGCCCTGGAGCTCAGGAGTATGGAGATGTTCCTAACAGTAGGATGAAAGATTGCAGTGGCTGGCCCAAGGAGACCATTGAAAGTTAAAACTTCACCTGGCCAGTATTTCTCTGCTTCTGTCCATCAAATTAGAGGCAAATATAGTTTGCTAGTACCCTGAATTTCCTTATGTGAGAAACAGAATTGCCTTTGGCCTTAGAGCGTATTTGCCTCTGCTATTTCTCTCTTTAATATGCAAAATGTATATAATACGGGAATGTGTTTTGTTTGTGATGCTGAACACCTGGGGAGGCCTTGAACGCTGTCCTTGGTTCTAAGGGTTTGAGAGCTGTCCTTGGTCCCGAGTTGGGCAAGGCCATTTTCTGAACAGCTCCTGTGATATTTAAAATAGCTCCTCTAGTCATGTGAGGCCTCATATTCCAAGAACTTACAGAAAGAATAAAACATTTCTGCTCAACAAGGGGAATATTGCTTCCACAGTCTTCTAAATAGCGTCCTTTCTCAAATAGAGCACTGCCTTTTAGCTCTGAGCTCTCTGATGGGCTTGGCTGTACCCGCCCCCCCCCCCAAAAAAAGCCTAGATCCAAATTTGGGGGAAGAGGCTGCATTACCCTGCATGAAAAAAATCAGAGTGTGTGTTCTTGCAACTTGATTTCTTTCTCAGTCCCTCTAAATACTGATGAAACTCTACCATACATACAAAGTGCCTTCTTTGGGTGAGGAGAGGGTAGGAGATGGTGAGAATGCCTGGTTTTGGCTTCTGGATCGGTGTAGCAGTTCAGAGAAGCACCATGTGCAGGACTGTTGGAGGGTCATGTGTCATGGAAATTATGCTCCTGAGGAAGATATGACTATGGAAATGGAAGTCCCCAGACCCCTTTCTAGGAAAGATTTGAACTTCCATAGTAGAGTGGAATCTAAGAGTCCATGCATCTAGATTCCAAGAGCAGGGGCTGACAGGGCAGCAGGAACACTGAATCAGACCTTGGAATTGAGCACAACAAGCTCCCTTTACTATTTCCTCCACTGATGCTCATGAGAGGAAATGCATTGTTAGGATGATGGGAATGGATTGTTAGAGTAATGTAATGGAAAGGCTTCAGAAATACTTGTATTCTTTTTATGAGCCGGGCTCAAATGGTTGCATTGCACAGCCTGAATTGTAGCTAATGAAATCCCCTAAGATAGTAGGAACCAGTAAAACATTACATTATCCTATTACCTCCACCAAAATGTAAGTTGCATTGTTGCTGTTATAATTTTGGTGGGAGGGGTCCCATGTGCCACTGTTTTGCATTTTTGTAAGGCAAAAATGAGGAAGGTCTGGACATCTTTACTCTAGGGATGCAAATGACCGTGTGTGTTTAAAGTTAAAACCAGTAGAATTCAACCATGTGAGAGTGAAACCTTGAATAAAGTCACCAAACATGGAGAATGGGCTGAATTTTAGGAAAATCTAGGGTTATAAATCCCATTGCTACCCTGAACTAACCAAAAGTTTATGTGGATGCAACTAGGCCTTCAAAAGGTGGAAAACACTAAGCTCTTATAATTCACTGTTCTTGACTACATTCCTTTCTGGAGAACAGCTACACAGAGACCTCAAAGTGAAGTGAAGTTACTCAAAAAATACTTAATATTTTGAATCCTCACTTTGCTATACACAAAAACTGCACTGTGTAGATAACTTCAGCTGGATACAAATTCCAATTTAAAAACCCAACATAAAATGCACTCCCAAGAATATATAATTAGACAACATTTATTATGACAGCCTGGGTGCTTAAAGTGTTGAATATGGGTTAATCTTGGATAGATTTAAAACACCACCTGTTCACTTCTGTTAAAAAATATATTATAATTGTAATTTCTGTTTCACCGAAGTACTTAATCCTCATGTATTTAGTTTCATCTTTTGAATATGTAGAGGTATGGGAGAATACCTCCCATCAGTCAGAGCCAGCAGGCGGCCCCTTTACTGAAAACATCTGGGTGTCACAGAAATGTGACTTTCAGAACAGGCCCGTGGCTCATAGAGGCCTTCCTGTCTGGGAAACCATTGCTAGTGGAGCCATCAAGACCAATTCAGGACCAGGGAATCCTTTCAGCCCTGCAAGGGAAAAGGCTGCCCCAAGGCATGTGGGCATAGAGCTGGCCAGGACTTTGATGGCCTGAATTCACAGAGGCCAGAGGTAGTTGACTCCTTAAAACATTATACGTTGCGTGCACATTTCAAAATATCACTCTGTATCCCATAAATATGTGCAATTATTGTGTGTCAAAAATAAATAAAATAATAAATAATAATAAAATAAATAATAAAAGGGGAAAAAATGTGCTTGCTTCTCCAAAACAGAGAAGTTCTGTTGAAGCCATCCATCCATACCTTCTACTTTTTCAGTTCAGTGTTTCCTGGGGCCCCCGGGGTGGGTGAGGACAGGAATTAAAACAATGGAGAAGATGCTGACAACTGATTTTGTACTCACCTTGTGTCTTCTACCAGGTTATACGCTTCTTGAATGAAGGCCATTAGGGCCATAAGGTGATTGAAAGATATCTAGTTCAACCCTTTATCACTAAAGCCAGAGTCATGGGGTCATCTCCAGGGTTACATGGGGAGGCATCATAGCTAAGAGCTCAAGCTTTGGGGGTAGGGTATCCAGATTTGGCCTCCCAGAGGACACTTGTCAATGTCCAGAGACGTGGTTGTCACAACCAGGTGATACTACTGGCATCTATCGACTGGGAGAGGCCAGGGCCTGTGCTAAACATCCCGTGATGCCCGGGGCAGTGCACACCACAAAGAACATTCTGCCTCAAATGTCCATCATGCCAGGCCTGAGAAACCCCGTGTTAGCCATATAACCTAGCACAATTCATTCAACTTCTTCTGAGCTTCAGATTTTCTGTATGTAAAAGGGAATAACAATGATACCACTTCATTATCCACAGGCCTGGCCGAATTAGATGAGATAACAAACGGGAAGTGTTCATGAATTGCCAGCTAGCCTTGCTCCCCTTCTGCCTTCCCCCATTTAAACAGCCACCTTTGCAAACCTCTCCCAGTTGCTCTCTTTGACTTTAGGTAAACTGCTGTAGTCAGGCCCTTGTTAGGACACGGTTGGCCTGGGGCCACTGTCCAAAGAAGGAGTGCCAGGGTCTCTCTCCGTGGAATTCCCAGCGTGATCTTAGCTATCAGCCAGAGTGTAATTACGCCCTTCCTGCTCCCCTCCAGAATCAGGAGGGGCTGCTGCTGGCAGGAAAACAGTGGACATCTGTTGTGGCTTCCCATTCTGGCTCCATGATCAGCTGGGGGAGGCCAAATCCCTCACCCCGTCCTCACCTCCCTTTCCTCCTTTGTATAATGGGCATCCCCACAGTGCCTGCCTCATGGGGCTGTTTTATGAGGTCTTCAATGGGGTCATCTTTGTAAAGTGCTTAGAGCTGTGCTTGACACAAAATTAGCACCATATGCTTGTTAAATAATGCCCACCAATATGTCAGAGATAACGAGGGAGAAAAATGGCCACAGCATCAAGCCAACAGGACCAGAAACTTCTCATAGGCAACTACAAGGAGGGGGCAGTGAAGGCGGATCAGGTGCGTCCACTGTGGATCTGCTACACCTCACCGCTGACACCAGACAGCAGGGTCCAACAGCCCAGGTCCCCAGGAACCCCTGGGGAGGCTCCAAGAAAGTGGGCTGGGTGGGGAAGCACACACAGGTCATCTCCAGGCTGCCTCAGCACTTTTAAATTTGATTGACTTTTATTTTCCTCTAGAGACTGCAAATGCTGGGTTGCAGAAAAAGGAATCAGAATTAAACAGACATGGAAGGAGTTTAAGGTAGATTTACGATACTATCTTTTCAGGTCAGCTGGCTAGCAACAGGATTAAAGAAAGTTTTGTGGGAAAGCAAAATCATAATTTCAGGTTCCTCAAATGGACCCATTTATCTATAAATGAAAAAATCCCTTAAAGTGGAATATTCTATAATAGCATATTTAAAATACTTCTAAAGGTAGTCATTTTATACGGAGTTTATCTTGACCTTATGCTAAGCATATATCCTAATTCACACGTTTTAAGAGGTTGGATTATGGATGAAAATGTGGAAAGAAGAAAGGAATTGAGGGGCGATGTTTTTCGTTGGCCACTCACAATAGAAGCAGCCGTGGGAAGGAGAATTGTCTTTTCAGTGCCATGAGAACAATTTGAAAATGATTAGTTCTAGTTCCAGACCTTCCTACAATAACAAGAGGGGAAAAATGTTCTCTTTTGTAAAAGGTCTGAGAGTAGTGCCCAAATTCCATTTTAGAACATTAAATATAAAAATTGATTTTATTCACATCTAATGTTTTAGCGTAACTAAACAGCTTTCAGTGTTTGGGTAGAAATTCATTTACCAAAGGGTTAGTAGCAACATTTTTGAGATGGCTGTGTGCCCTCTGAGGGGGGGAAAGTGCAGAAGTGAATTACTCCTAACCAAAGGTTCAAGTTCCCAATTTTTGTTCTCAATCAAAAAATGTGTGTAAGACATCCAAGCAGTCCAAAGAAAGAAACATCAATAAAGTAGGCTATTCTAGCAAATTGTCCAGGTGTTTGGATTAATGCAAAGGTTGCCCCTGGTTTGCTAGTATTAACTAGGTGTCTACTTGGAGACAAACACCATCCTAGTGGTTGGGGGTACAGAGATGAACAAAACAGATGCCCTCATGGAGCTTGGCTGCCTGTAGGGGAAGACGGTCCAGAAATAATAATATCTTGAAAAGAAACACTTTATATCATGTGTCAGAAAGTGATAAGGGCTAGGAAAAAAAATATAGCGGGCAAAATAAATCAGGAGGCCTGGGGAAGGGTTAACAAAGGAGGCTGGTTACCATTTTAAATAGCACAATCTCTATAGGGCACATTTGAAGGTGAAAGTTTGTGCAAATATTTGGAGAGGACTTGGAAGTGAGTTATGCAGTTACTTGGGGGAGGAGTGTTCCCAGCAGGAGGGAATAGCCAGTGACCCTAGAAATGGAGGGAGAAAAAAGAAAGGAGAAAGGCAGTTTCCAAAATGTTTTTACTAGTGGTAAGTTCTCAATAATTAATTTTTTTTCAGATACTCTTAGGGCAACCAAGTTTGGCCACTCTTAAAAAGCAAAGTGGCTAAATTTCCCCTGCAGAGCTAGATTTGCATACAATGCTTAATTTTATACAATTAAAATCCAATGATGATCAAAAATAAAAATTTAATGCCTGGAACTTTAAGTATACTGTTCTTCAATTATTTGGGTTGTTAATGTAGCTAATCAGTCTTTTAAATTTGAAGCTATCGAAATTTGTAAAATATTTATAAGCAAGTGAAGAAATGCCACACAGAGATAGTGTTGAACAATAAATCTTTTAAATAAGAAAATGGAAATGTCATTTAGCATTTTTGTCATTTGCTTTCAGTTGAGCATGTCAAACATTACAGGCCAGCAAGATGGCAGACTTAATTAAGTGCATGTAAAAGAGATAGAAGTGGTTTTTATAGAAGCTATGTAAATGTGAAAATAGGCACGGATAATTATGTGTGCTCACACATTCTGTTTCACATTTGGATTCTAAATAGTTTTTAAGGCAGGGTAAGTGTGGGAGGTATACTTGATGTAAAGTCTTCGCTGTACGTTTTAGATGCTTCTACCCCTGATAGTTAAACAGACTCTGGAATATGACTGATGAATCATTTGAGGCCAAATACTTCTCAGTAGCAACTATGATGAGCAGTCATCAGTCACCTTTGGAGGCTGCATGATGACTATGTAATATTTTTTGCTAGAACTTGATGATTCAAGTGTATTTCGTAGCAGAGGGAACATTTATAATCTAAAAGCAATCACAGATTTGGGATATTTAAACTAAATTTTGTATTTTCCTGAGGCAAATAAATTTATAGGAAATACAATTATTTATAAGCTGGTTATATGCTGCAATAAATATTAGAATTGAACAAGCTTGAGACAAACTGTCAATTTTCCAAATAAATTTCTGTGGTGTATGTATTTTTAAAAGCAACCAAGTTCACTGTGCTTATAAAGCTGAGAAATGTTATGGCCATTGATGGATGATGATTGAGCACTTTAAGAAGCCATGTGGGCTTATTGTCTAATAGATGATGCAAATGCCTGGAGCAACCCCGAGTCATCATTATGCACCAAGCTGTCAATGAGTCATTGATGCCTACGCTCTTCCTTAATGCACCCATTTAGAAGGATCTCATTGTGTCCTCTCTATGGAATGAGTTTTGCACAGACATTCTCTAGAAAAATGCAGTGTATTGTTCAAAATCCCTAAATCCTACAGAGATTAACAGAAGTTCTGAAAGCCTGGGTTCTATGTAATGACTCACTGCCCATACACATATTTTACAGAATATATGGGGTGCACGTGTGTATATAGCAACTCTCATTGCTTAGTTCGCAGATGGACTAGAAGCACTGACCACAGTGTGTTTCAAGCGAAAAACCCACAGTCATAGAGATTAGGATTTAATTGTTGAGTTTCTAGGGCCACTCACAGCAGGTGTGCAGTGGGCTCACGATACACACTGAAAACCCCAGTCTGCTATTCCACAGTTCAGCAAAATGCCAATTATACATATTTTCAATACATAGAAGCTTATTTTTATGTTGACGGTTAAAATTCTCACTTTTCAGCTGAGTATTTTGGCTTCATGCAGGAGCTATTTGAAGGATAGAAAAATGATCTGGACATTCATCTGTCCGTAGATATGCAGCTAAACCTGTGTAGAGACTGTACCCTGTTCGTGGTCTTCTTCCAATAAGAATTTAATTTCCTGATTGAAGTGTTCTAACCTTGGTGCCCAGGCCTGGCCAGCAGCACACTTCTCTTCTTCACAGTCGAAGAAGCATCTTGTACCTGCCCTCAGTGCCTTTCCATGTAGACGCTTTTACACATGGCTTTGTTTCATTGATTAAAAGTCTTGTCTACAGACCTGGCTACTTCACCCCATGCTGCACACAGCAGAAGAGCTACCACATCAAACACAGGAACACTAATCACTGATAACTATTTTCAACTATAGTAAGTGGTTATTTTCCTGCTGTGCGGCTGAAAATTCAATTTCTCATCTAAAATTCATCTAAATTGCTTGCCCATGAATTAACAATTCTGAGTGCTAACAGAGATGCTGGATTTTATTATCTTTTAGCTACAAGTTCTGGGAAATATAATTGGAATTGACAAGGTCCGCATAGTCTTCCCCCTACTTCCAATTTTCTCATCTATATTCTGTAGAAATGCCTGACTGCACACACACACACACACACACACACACACACACACATACACATATGTGTATATAGGTGTGTATCAATGGGAACTAAAAGCATCCAAAACATGAATATTTGCAACAAAACCACCTTTATCGTACTTACAATCTAACAAGGTGGATAGACAATAGACAAGCAAACTTGCAAATGGTCATGTAAGTGCAAAGTGTGTTGAGTTCTATCAAGGAAAATAAAACCAAAGCATAACCTATAATCTAAGAGATCGTAGGTTCTTTGGGGATAGACTGGTCTGGCAAGGGGACTCTGAGGAGGTAGCATTTAAACCAAGACTGTACAATGAAGAGTCAGCCCCGTAAGGTGACAGTAACAGTATTTCAGATGCAGGTAACTGCAAAGATGAAGACTTTGATGATGGAAAGAGATCTAAAGCCATAGAAAGGTTAAATATTTAGAGAAAACCTCTTAGAGAAGCACTCATAGGGAATGAACATAAGCCAACATGACTGATTGAAGGCCAAAGAAGAAGGCTTTTACTACCAAAGGATCATTTGGCTTTTCTGCACACTCCCTCCAGATAAATTATGCCCCTTAATGTTTTCGATCATTTCACAATATGAATGCTTTGGGCATGCATAGATGGTGGAAAGCAAGGTGCCTCCTTCACAGCAGCTCTCCAAGTGTGCACCCTTCCTGTGGTGGTGGCTGCTGGCAATAATGTGCATAGAAAACACCCACTGCCTGAAGCTACACCCAAAGCATCCCAGGGAAGCAGCTCTGCAAACCACAGCACTCTTTTGCTGCAGGGGGGTAGGAAGTGGACACAGTGTGCAACAATATTAAAACATCCACAAATTCATCCATATCTTCTTTTCAAGAGGCAGAGCCTAACTCTCCTCCCCTTCAGTATGAGCTGGACTTATGGACTCACTTCTAAGAAACAAAAGAAGCCACTGGGGAATTGTGGGATTAGATCACAAACTGCTGCTCTGTTTTTCATGCTCTGTCCCTCTTGGATCACTGTCTAGGGGAAGCCAGCTGCTATTCCATGACAGCCCTCCAGAAGTCCTGTGCAGAGGCCCATATGAGGGGAAACTGAGGCCTCCAGTCCATATACAAGTGAGTGAGACTCTTGCGAGTGGCTTCTCGAGCCCCAGTCTCACCTTCAGATAACATCAGCCCTGGCTAACAACAGGAATGCAGCCACTGAATGAAGATCCTCAGCCACAGTCAACTCACTAAACTGCTCCTAGGTTCCCGACCTTCAGAAGCCATATGAGATAATGTTTGTTGTTCTGACGTTCTAAGGCTAGAGGGGATCATTTATTATATTTGGGGATCACTTATTACGCAGTAAGAGATAACTAGTACACATGCCATTGTACTTTTACAATGGCAGGTTGAACTTTATAATCTTTTGGGAATATGTTTATTTTTAAAACTTCCATTTATATTCTACACATCAGTATAAATGGTGCAGAATACCAATTTGAATACATATGTATATATGTACATATTTATGAATACATTTGTATATTCAATAAATGAATACATACATGTGCATTAAGTTAGCCACACCTTAATTTGAAGATACTGAGCCAATTACAAATTAAAATTAAGATGAATTTCTCTACTCAGGGCAGGTAACACAATTTCTCTAATCTATTTTTTCCCTAGCTATAGAATTGGTCTAAATTAGACCAGTTTCTAGGCATTATAATTTGGTTATCACCATACCTGGCACATAGCAAATAGTCATAGTAGTGGCACATCTTTGAAGTATCTTCGGAATCTTATTGGCTCAGCAATAAGACATTTACTTTCTCACTGTACCTCATTAACCACAATAAATTCAAGGTTATATTAATAATGACAGCCAGTAATTTTTCTGTGGCTTAACATGGTATTCACTGCTCTAAGTGCTGCAAGAGTACTAATCCAAGAGATAGAAGCTACTATTTTCATCATTCTCAATTTGCAAGTGAGGAAACTGAGGCATTATACATTTAAGCAATTAGGCCAAGTTCTTAGAGATTTGTAAGTGGTCAGATTCCAAGACCAGCAATTAGAAATCTAAATCCATGATCTCTCCCACCACATTAGGCTGCCTTGATATAGAGAATGTAATCCCCACTGGGCATTCTATAAGAACACCATTTTGCAGGTGTCCCTGGCCCCAGGAGAAGTGGCCACATTCACATTAAGTCATCTGAGTGGCAAAGTGAGGCAGAAGGAGGGTCAAGGTTCCCCTTGGGGTCTCCATGGGTCCCAGGAGGGTGGCAGACATTCAGAAGTGATGCTGTGACACGTGCAGAGTAACCCACCCAGTGAGGAAGTGAAAATGAGCCCCAGCCAGACCCAAAGGGGCCCATAAAGTGGGCCAAGGGAAGGACGGCTAGGCTCTAGGAAGCGGAGCAAAATCAGCTGAGAGTTCTTTGGCTGTAGCCTCAGCAGTCAAAGAGGAGTGGGGACAGGACAGCGGCCTGGCCAAGCACAAGAGACAGCAATTCCCCAGGCAGCCAAGACCCAGGGGTGGCTCAGGACTCACACACACCTTAGCAGTGTCCTCTCCCCACTGCCAGGAGCTCCTGTCCACCCCAGACACCGCCATGGGGGGAGGAAGGCGGAAGGCTCTGAACTCTGAAAACTGAGTGTTCTCATGAGAGGGACGCAGAGGCAGCTAGTTAACTGGGGAGAGCAAAGTGAGTGTTAATTGGAAAGTCCATTTCCTGCTAAGCAGTGGGTGAACAAGTTTAAGTGATTCATATGCAGATGCAAAAGCCTGCACTTCATCACACATCCTGGTTCAGGCTGAGTGGATCATTGACCCTACTGAGGAAGCTGTTTTGAATCTGACAAGGAGCAAGGCACTAAATGGACAAAAAGTATTATCCAGTGGGGGTCTGCTTACTCCATATTTCCTCACTCCACATTTCCTCACTTGGTTCATTTCCTGAACTCAGTGGGTTCAGTGACAACGGATGATGTTTAGAAGACTCTTCTCTGGGACAGCAAAGAGAGGATCCTCCTGATGCCTGTTTCAGACCTCAAGGCATTGCACAGCCGTCCCACTCCTCCAGCGTACTTTCTGTCCATCTTTGACTTTATAAGCCAAAAATAAAATTGGAGACCTCCTAACCAACAGAATGGGCCCCACTCTTGGCCAAGGGCATTCCAAAATAAACCTGAAAACTAGTTCAGGCCATGATAGAAAGGATGGGTTGGACATGCCTCATTATGCCCTCCTTTCTTTGGAATTCAGGCACAACTGACCAGCATTAACATTAAAAAAGAGATCTTAAGGCTGACAAAACAGACTGTTTGTAGCAATAAAATATCAAATTCCAACCTGACTCTAGTATAGCATCACATAACAGATGGCAGGCCCTAAAAGATATCAAAGTATTTTACCCCAAAATACATTTCGTGGGCATATTTTGAAATGGCCCTGCAAAGCTGTCTCTTGTGGGGAAAATCTACACTCTGTAGAGAATCCTCTTCCCTTTTCAGGTCTTTCTGGGACCAGGAGAGACTTAACTAAGAGTCTGGTACCTTTTAATTCTGATAAGAGACAGTTACCTTCTATTCTATCTGAAGCTGGCTACCCAGAGGCTTCATCTGCATAATAAAAACCTTGATCTCCACAACCCCTTATCTTAACCCAGACACTTCTTTTTTTACTGATTCCAGGTCTTTAGATAATAACTTAACTATTTCAAGCAATTACCAATCAGAAACTCTTTGAATCCACCTATTGTAGCAGGATGAGATGCAGACAAAACTCCTCAGACACCGAGTTAAAGAAGGAAGGGGTTTATTTGGCCAGGAGCATTGGCAAGACTCCTGTTTGAAGAGCCGAGCTCCCTGAGTGAGCAATTCCTGTCCTTTTTAAGGGCTCACAACTCTAAGAGGGTCTGCGTGAGAGGGTTGTGATCGATTGAGCAAGCGGGGGTACGTGACTGGGGGCTGCAAGCACCAGTAATCAGAACGGAACAGGACAGGACAGGGATTTTTACAATGCTTTTCCATACAATGTCTGGAATCTATAGATAATATAACCGGTTAGGTCAGGGGTCAATCTTTAACTACCAGGCCCAGGGTGCAGCACCAGCCTGTCTGCCTGTGGATTTCATTTCTGCCTTTTAGTTTTTACTTCTTCTTTCTTTGGAGGCAGAAATTGGGCATAAGGCAATATGAGAGGTGGTCTCCTCCCTTACTATGACCTAAAAGTTCCCTGCCCCACCTCACTTCGAGTTGTTCTGCCTTTCCAAACTGAACCACTGTACACCTTACATGCATTGATTTATGTCTGCCTGTAACTTCTGCCCCCCTAAAATGTATAAAATCAAGGTGAACCCAGCCGCCTTGGACTCATGTTCTCAGGACCTCCTGAGGCTCCTGGGGCTGCATCATGGGCTTTGGTCACTCATATTTGGCTCAGAATAAATCTCCTTACTATTTTACAGAGTTTGGTTCTTTTGTCGATAGGTTAAAGTACTCCTCCCCATCCCAGGGACTTGGGCACCATCTTGATGAGATTTTTCTCATTCTCACACCCCTCTCTGATACCATGGAACTTCACTGTGGTAATTTCTCTTCGTGTCAGAGGTATTTAAACATGAGCGACTCCATCTTGATTAGGGGCTGGGTAAAATAAGGCTGAGCCCTACTGGGATGTGTTCCAAGGAGGTTAGGCATTCTAAGTCACAGGATGAGATAGGAGGTCAGCACAGGATGCAGGTCACGAAGACCTTGTTGATAAAAAAGGTTTCAGTAAAGAAACTGACCAAAACCAAGATGGAAATGAAAGTGACCTATAGTCTTCTTCACTGTTCATTATATGCTAATTATAATGGATTAGCTGCTCAAAGACACTCCCACCAGTGCCGTGACAGTTTCCAAATGCCATGGCAACATCAGGAAGTTACCCTGTATGGTCCAGAAAGGGGAAGAATCCTTGGGTTCCAGGACTTGCCCACCCCTTTTCTGGAAAACTCATGAATAATCTACCCCTTGTTTAGCATATAATCAAGAAGTAACAATAAGTATAAGCAGCTGAACAGCCCATGCTGCTGCTCTGTCTATGGAGTACCCATTCTTTTATTCCTTTACTTTCTTTAAAAAACTTGCTTTCAACTTAGTTTATTAAGTTTCTTAATAAACTTGCCTTCACAAGGCTGCATGGATTTGCCTTGAATTCTTTCTTGTGCGAGATCCAAGAACCCTCTCTTGGGGTCTGGACTGGGACCCCTTTCTGGCAACAATGGGATAATATGTCCCCAGAATTGTTTCTCCTAAAGGAAAAGTTACTAGTGAAAAGGAAGGTTTGTTGTCTTACCTGAAAACTGTGTGATCACAACATGATTTAGAAAATCAGAAAAATTTCAGAAAATGTTGCTTTTGAGAAAAAGCAGCTGCAAATGCTCCTGTTGCATCCCAGACTCCATTTATTCTCCATCTGTAACTTGAAGTATATGGTGCTGATTTTAAAAAAAAGTTTTCCAGGAATTATAAGCACATGATATAATTTCTGCATTCTTTTAGATAGTGAGTTTTACAGTAAATTTATTAAATATGAACTAAAAGAAATGGTATATCTTTTTGTTCCTGAGTTGAACTAGATAGCAGAAACTGGTGAGTCTTGTGAAGTGTTAATGCGAGACATCTCCAGAGCTGGGATTATATTAGAGCAGCTCTATCTGATGAGCAGCATGATCTCTCTGCTCATCGTGAGATTTGAGCTATAATAAAAGAGAACTGTAAGGTGCAAGTCTAAGAGCATGTTGCCTAACCAAGTGGAAATTAAAATGAGGTTGTTCCAGGTATAGCGTTATACCACTTTATTTGAATTCAGAAATTAATATGTGCCTGACTTTATCTTTTTTTCCAGTTAATCTCTAAAAAAATAACACATTTGGCAAAGTGAAATGCACACTCATGGTTTATAGTTTGTAGTCACTCTCAGATCTCCAATGATGAGGACCTAAGACTTGCTATTTGAATGTTCCACTATTCATATGAACCAGTACTGTCACTGTTAACATTTGCCTACAGTTAAAAGGGTGACTTCTTTCTGGAAAAATGCAGGTCCCCCTTGTGAATACAACGTAGAGAGATGTATGATTTTCTTACATCAGTCTGCTTTCATTACCTAACGGCAAATAAGCAGAATTATCTTTTTCTTTGTCGCTAATTTGGTTTTTCTGTAAGTGCTAAGGGAATATTTTAATAGAAAATCTTGATATTTTTATTTACTACATCAGTTTGAATATGAAAAGTAATATAGTTCTTTGATTTTATTTTATGTATTTTCATATATCCTATATGGCTACAAACACCTGAACTACATAGCGGATACATAACTTCTGGTAGCACTGGAAGGATTTCTGTGCATTTTCATTGTTTAAGTGGAAAGCTGTTTGCAAGGCTGGCTTTCAAGTCAATGTTTTCATTTGGGAACAGAAGGTGTAAAAGTGAAAATATGTCTCTCTCTTTCTTCAAATGGGACCTAAAAATGTTTTCTAAGAATGCACCATGCAGATTTGCATGTGATTTTCATTGGATTATCTGTGGAGGCATACAGCAAAAAAGCAAAATAATATCTTAGAAAACACAAGAGAGCCTGGTCACAGTGGGTCTGTATTGATAAACTTGCACTTGTCACAGGAAAGAAAAGATTATGTTTTCAAAGCCTCTTTATTTGTGTCCTTTTCCCCCAGAGAAGTAAATATGAATCTCTACTGCTAAATCAGAAGCGAAAGAAGCAATCAATTTAGGAAGTGTAGGTTCAGTAAAAGTAAAAATAACTCAGCACTGTGCCTCAAGAATTCTAATACTGTTTGCTTTTTTTATTTTGTTTGAGTGATATACATCCTAGTTCAATATCTAAAGATTCAATAAAACCTGTTTCAGTGCAAATACTTTCCTGTTCAGCCTCAGATGATCAGTTGACATGGAACACTCCTGGGGCTGGAGTTTGACCCACCATCACACTTCTGCAAAAGGAGGGCAACTAATCCAACATCTGGAGCTTGATACTTTAGAAGAAGATAACAGTTGCTTCTCAAGTCTTGGGAGGCCAAGACCAATGTGCATAGATTTGTGCATTTTTAGAATTCTTTTGTGCCCAATAATTATAAAATTTCCAGAAAATTTCAGCAGATCTTTAATCTGACATTTTGGGAAGTTTGACATTTTGAGAGGTTTGATCCATGGAGAGGGATCAGTATATGACCACAAAGCTGTCTAAGTTGTCCAGGTGAGCACATTCTCTTACAAAAAAAGCTGTGGTTGCCCCATGTGTTAGTTTGTTCTCACACTGCTATAAAAAACTACCTGAGACTGGGTAATTTATAAAGAAAAGAGGCTGAGTTGACTCACAGTTCCGCAGGCTATACAGCAAGCATGGCTGTGAGGCCTCTGGAAACTTACAATCATGGCGGAAGGCAAAGGGGAAGCAGGCACAAATTTCACATGGCAAAGCAGGAGAGAGACAGCAAAGGGTGAAGTGCTACTTACTTTTAAACAACTAGTACTCATGAGAGCTCACTATTTTGAGTACAGCAAGAGGAAATCCACCCCCATGGTCCAGTCACCTCCTACTAGGTCCCTCCTCACATTGGGAGTCAATTTGACATGAGATTTGGGTGGGGACACAGAGCCAAACCATATCACCTGATCCATGGGCTATGCATTTCCCATTTTCCTTGGGGATGGTCATCCAGGCAACCAGAATCCCCAGGAGTTTGGGAGCTGGCACTGCTCTATGGATGATTTCCACCATGCTGCCACAGTTAAATCCATTCTCTTCTGTCTTGGAATTCTGAGTGATGGTTCAATGGAGTTAGTTCAACTTATCCCACAGCTTCTCATTAAGAGGTCTCTATAAAGTAGAGCAAAGTATTCATTTGCTAGGGCTACCATAACAAAGAGCCATTGACTGGGGGTCTTAAACAATAGAGATTTAATTTTTCATAGCTCTGGAGCTTGAAAGCTGAGATCAAGGTATCTCCAGGGCCGGTGCCTCTGAAGCCTTGCTCCTTGGCTTGCAGAGACCGTCTCTTCCCTAAGTCATCACATGGTCTTTTCTCTGTATATGTTTCTGTTCTAATCTGCTCTTCTTATAAGAACACCAGTGATAATTGGAATAGGGCCTAACCTAATGACCTCATTTAACCCTTATCACCTCCTTCAAGGTCCTTTCTGCAACTACAGCCACAATCTGAGGGACTAGGGGTTAGGACTTCAACACATGAATTTGGGGAAACACAGTTCAGCCCATAGAGTCCCTCCATTCTGTTTCACTGATGAGCTGAAGTGAAAAGAGAATACAGTAATTCAGCCCACTTATGAATAGCTGACGGGCGTCTTTGGAGCAGACTATTGTGCAGGTGTGGAGGCTGGGCAGTCATGAGGCCTAGCTCTGGGAGCTTCCTGGTTAGCAGACAGCAGATGCATTAGATGGAAGGAAATCAAAGCAGGAAATCTGAGTCAAGACCACCTTTAAATACAGGTTTTCATTTTCATGACGCTTTTTCCCATGGACATCTTCCTTCTGTCTATTAAACAAAAGGTATTCTTTTTGCCCTTTTCAAAGACAACATCCAAGAGAAGGCAAGAACAAAATCTACCCCCATGTAGGCCAGCTTGCCGTTGTGTGTCCAGGTTTGAAGTGTGGTTCTGGTTGAAATATTCACCATGGATGAAAATGTATCGCACAGGCCGTGAGTAGCACGACCTAGATGGATGCAGATCCAATAGGCCCCTTCCATGTGAATGTGATCACGGTCTCCAATTTTGTGAGAAGTGATTTCCTATTAAAGCCAAGTTTTTGTTACTTTATCTTTCCCAGTGTTTGGCTTTCTACCATATAATGGGAAATTAGTAGAAACACATTGAAAACATCATTGTGAACAGGTGCATGATTCAAGCAGCCGATGTCTAAATGACAGCTGAAGCATGAAAGCAAATACTAGCAGATAAATGTGTGTGTAATTTTAGAGTTAATAATTATGTTGCATAATTTTCTTTGGAAGAAGAGTTTATAATAACATTTTTAAAAAGTGCCAAGCAAAGTAATTACACACTTGGCAAGCGATAAAACTAAACAATTTGGCAAATGCCTCATTAACCAAGTTGTCAGGTCAATGCAAGTTTTTATTTTAAAGTAGTAGATTAATTTTTTTAAATAGAGCTTACTTTTTAATTCTATGATTTCATCATTTTTCTTATAATTACAATTTTACTTACTAATATGATGTTTTAAAATGAGATCCTTAAAAGTCAACACAGTAAAAGTGAGATGGACATCTCATTCATGGACATCAAATGGAATTGATTCTACAAAGTAAAACAAACCACCACTTCCGTTCCTAGTTCCAAAGAGCTAGAGTCATTATTTTCATCTCCATGGAAGCAGGCCTTCAACATTTCATTATAACTTTTTGGCATCCATTTAGCTAACAGCTACAGAAATCATTCTGAGGCAAGGACATAATTTTGTTGACTTTGTCCATATTTTTGGAAAGTCAATCAGTCCTGCTTATTAGAATTATATTACTGGAAGCTCCTGAGAATGTTGAAATTTAAGAAAATGATACTTCATATAAATTATATGAATTTAACAATCCCTTTTCCTGAGGCTTCCATTTATACTGGTACATTTGCTAATCAATTCCAGCTAGTAGCCAATTAAGTGGCAAGCCTGGGAACACAGCCCAAATGAGAAAGGGGGTTGAGTCAGATGGACTTGGCTATCCTTCGTTTATTGACTTGATTGGTTACTTACCAAGAGAGCTCTCACACATTCAAAACTATTTTTAAATAAGTTTGATGCACTTATTTTAAATTTCTTATGAACACAAAAAATCAAAACCACACATAATGCCAGCCTTAAAATATGTTAAGAAATAAGTAACAACCATTTCCTTTCATGCCCATCCCCCAAAAGATATAATTTACATTTTTTCATAACTCAGTTTATGTTTGATCTATAATTTACTTTTTAGATTTCTTCTTAGGTTTATGCCATCTAGTCTATTATTTGTTTAAAATGCTGTACAGACCTGCTATATATGTTGGATAGTAATTTTGTTCTATCACTTAAGACTGTATCTTAGAAAATTTTACATGTCAATCCATAAAGATTCTTCTTCTTAAAGGCTACATAGAGTTATGTTCTATGGATGTATCATAACTTATTTAGTAGTGTCTTATTGAAAGGCATGTATGGTGATTTCCTTTTATAAGCTTAAACAATACTGAAAAGAATCTTTTGTTTATATATATTTGTCTGCCTAGTTGTCATTTCTGTAACTTAGACACCAAAAGTAGAATACCTTGGTCACAGAGTTTGTACATGTTTCATTTTTATACATTTGGTCGAATCACTCTTCAGAAGGATTGAGCTGATTTACACTGCTGCCAGCTGTGTGCACAGGTACCCATGTCCCCACCCCTTGACATCTCAGGAAGTTAATGATTTTTTTTTTTTTTTGGCTATTTAGGCAGTGAAAGTATTCATTTCATCCTTTATTTTGCATGTATTTAATGATTAGTGGTGGGTAGAATCTTTCCATGGGTTTATTGAGTTTGCTCTTTTTCCTGGCCAAAATGAAGAGAATCCATTGATTTTTCTAAGCTTTTAATGATTATTATTAATACTAGATTGAGTGGGATGATTAACAACAACAATACTTGCTAACAGTTAATGAGTACATCTACATCTTATCATTGAATTTTTATGACAACGCTTATTTACTCATTCAAAACATATTTATTAGGCATCTACTCTGCACTGTGCTTCACAATAAAGATGAAATAAACAATGATGGAAAGAAGGCCATGGCCTCCGTAAAGCGGGCACTGTATCACCTGCATGGGAATGAAACAGACTGCAGCTTGAAGGCGTGGGGCAATGGTACACAGCTAGCTAGGCAGAAAGTCGGATACGGGAACCCAAGTTTTTGGTTCACAAATTGTACACAAGCAATGGTACATGGCTAGCTAGGCAGAAAGTCGGATACGGGAACCCAAGTTTTTGGTTCACAAATTGTACACAAGCAATGGTACATGGCTAGCTAGGCAGAAAGTCGGATACGGGAACCCAAGATTTTAACACCCACAATCTGAAGTAGATATGAACTACGTCCCTACTCTCTTCCCATGTGAAGATATTTTTTAGTCACTGTGTGTAATACCCCACCCACAATTAAAGTAGAACCAATTAAGCCCAAAATTCATAGGAAGAAGGGAGTGGTCTCTTCTAAAACAACGTTTGCTATTATATTTTAATTTATCTCATCACTGCCTTACCTATCTTTTAGTCACTGCATGTCCAATATGAATGATAGCCTCTTCCTATTATAATCTCAAAAAAAAAAAACCCCACCAACAGGTGACCTCTGAAAATCGTGTTTGAAAACAGATAAGTGCATTTAAGTATAATTGATTGCACAAGTAATAACGCCTAACGTGATTACACAGTCTGGTACTTACAAAAGTAATTACACTTCAGAAAATCAAAATTAATTTGTACACTTCTGATGCACTTTTAAGGCTGTTGACATTTTATTGTAGTGCTTCTAATGAAATGAAAATTATTAATAATTTTTCCTACTTGAGTGTGACAAATGTCATTTGGCTGGAAAGGCAGAAGTGCCACTGAGCACTGCCAAATTATAATGTTGCTGAAAGTTGGGGTGGATATTAATATTCAAAATGGTATTAGGCATCTGTATTATTTTAGCCACCAGCAGCTGATCGGCCATATATCCTGAAATGGATGTGTCTGGGTGTCTACATAATTTTCTCATCCTCTTTAATGGCCAGGCAATTAGATTGGCAAAGGACTGCATGAAGTGTGAGCATAAATCACACTGGCACACCTGCAGCACAAAGGAGGTCACTAAGCCAGATGGACGCGGCGTGCAGAAGAGCCTGTTTTGTGTGTAAGCATTATTAGTGATCCCATTGGCTCTTTTGCAAGGTATATTAGGGGAACCATTGTGACAGTCACAGGCACCTGGTGACAAATGAAGACTCATCAGCATTCATTGTGCATGTATAAAATATGAAATTAGTCATTTTCAAAGGAAAATAGGCCTGAGGTTCACAGATGGGTTTTTAATGTAAAGAAAAACAAAAATTAAAAATTAAATTATGCAATCAACCCAGTTTAGAGATACATAAAAAATGGACTTGGATATTCAGAGTTACCCTGGACCTCGGGCCAATACTCTTTTATTTTCACTGTGGTAAAATACACATAATATAAAATTTCCATTAGAAACATTTAGTACATTCCCATTGTTGTGCAACGATCATGTTTATTCAGTTTCGGAACACTTTCATCACCCTAAACGGAAACTCTGTAACCCTTAAGCAGTCACTCCCTAATCCTCCCTCTACCTTAGCCATTGGCAACTACTAATCTACTCTCTGACTCTAAAGCTTTGCCTATTCTGGACATTTGCTATAAATGAAATCGTGCATTATGTGGCCCATTGCCTCCAGCTTACTGCACTCAGCATGATGTTTCCGAGGCTTACCCATGATGTGCATGCACTGGGACGTTATTCCTGTTCATGGCCATTATTCTGTCCTACCGACACACCACACTGTTGATCCCTTCATCAGGTGATGAACCCTTTGGTTCCCACCTTTTGGGTCTTGTGAATAGTGTTATTATGAGCATTCATGCACACATTTTGGGTTGAATACCTGCCTTCAATTCCAAATTCTTTCAGATAAAAGTCCTCATGAATGTTTAGAGGCAAAAAGGGGATGTAGTAAGTACGTGGGTTCTTGCCCTTCCAACCTTTGCCTTTGAGAAAGACACTCCGAGGGAGATTGTTTCTGAAGGGATGCTTTGTGTAGGGCCAGGGTCCCCTGCCCTGAATCCACTGGTTGCCATGAAGAACTCTTCCAGCCCCAGTACAGCATGGATGGTTTGCTCCAGTTGGCTTTGCAGCTTTCCACACACACAGGGAAAAACCTATGGTGGCTAGAAAATGAGATTCATCCCCTGTGTAGCTGAGACCCTGCAAATTATTTCCATGGATTCTATCATGAGACATGGTTAGTCTCTGGAAAGATGCCCAGGCTTTGATGTTAGAGCTAAACTGGGGGCTTCCCATCTTGCTACTCCCAAGGCCCAGACAGATACTTACCTACCAAGGGCCACAGTTTTCACTCCCTCCTGCAAAATGAGGATAATCATCTGTTTAAAACTCAGCAAAGTATTGGAAGCCTCATGTCAGATAATGCCATGGAAGAACGTGGTGAGAGGCCACATAGGGGCCATTTTGTTACTGATGATAAAACAGCGGTGTGTTGAAGGATTGCAGAAGGAGAGCTACTGTGTAGGTGGTCTCCACATATACTAGTCTGGGCTTCTCAGCAGGGCTGTGGGGTAGGGGAGAATGCTGAGGGTCAGAAATGTGAACCAACACAGGCAAGAGGTGGCCAGGCTAGAATTAGACCCAGGCCTGCTTGGCTCCATTGCCTTGTCCTCTGTGTGGAATATATGAAGCCCTGAGAAGGTTGGCTGGCTCAGAGCCCTGGTCCAGCAAGTCCGAGATCGGGGCCTCATCACCTCCAGGTTTGGGTTCATCCATGTCACACACACCAGGACACTCTTCTCCATCCTCCCCACAGCCTTCTTTGCACTGGGGAAGTGAGTGTGGATCTCATCACCCATCACTCCATGCAAAGGCCACTCAAAGGGCCCTTCCCCCTCCTGCTTACTGGGACAGGGGCACTGGGCAGCACTCCCACCCACAACACTGATAAGTATCTATGTCACATCCCTGCTTAACACCCTTCTTGTCTTCCTAGTTCCTTGGGAATAAAAACCTAAATCCTCGCCATGATCTTCAGAGGCAGTGCACTTGTCTTTGCCTCACCTCACACTACTCTCCTCCCCATGGGATTCGTTTCATTTTTCCCATACACCCATAAACAGATAATTTTAGAAGTCTGTAGATGTCAGCAACAAAAGAGCAGGGATTGGACCTATATCCATAGTTTCTTGTACACAGTAGGTACTTCATAAAGATTGTTGACTGAATACACATCACATGGAGATGGGGTGGCCAAGTGCCCCAGGAATCGGGGACAGGGGCCCGGGATGTGGGACGCTGCTTTAAAACCAAGACAGTTTCAGATACAAGGGGCTTCTCGTTCATGGGATTTTCAGGGCTAAAAACAGAAAAGTCCAGCGCAAATTAGGATGAGTTTGTCTTCTACATATAAGGATTGCCAAGATCTTGCTTCAGCTGATTTTCATGCCTTAACTTCTACAATTTCTTCCACCTTCTCCCCACCTATCAACCACCAAAGATCTCACAGCTTCCTAATCATGCCTCAGTATCCTGGCGTGGGATGTCTTCCTCCCTGTCTAATAAGCACATTCTAGACTCATGTGAGACTTTCCTGACTTTTTTTTGTAAAGTTGGCAACTCCTTCCTCTTGCCATACTCTACCTTGAAAGAAAGAGAGGGAGAGAGACAGGGAAATTTATTTTTAAGGAATTGTCTCACTCAATTGTGGAAGCTTAGAGAGTCCAAAATCTTATACAATAGGCCAGCAGGCTGGAGACTCAGGAAAGACTTGCAGTTTGAGCCAAAGGCCATCTGCTGGCAGAATTCCTCCTTGCCCAGGGTAGACACCAAACTTTGTTCTATGAAAGCCACTACTGACTGGATTAGGCCCACCCATATTATGGAGGGTAATATCTGCTTTACTCCAACTCTAGCGATTTAAATACTAATCCCACTTCAAAACACCCTCATGAAACATACAGAATAACCTTTGACCAAATATCTGGGTGCTGCGGCCCAGCAGAGTGGACCTATCGAAATGAACTATCATACATTCTGTTTCCAAATTAACATGAGCTTAGATTTGTGGATCTGGAGCTCAGCTGAAAGCAGCAGCTAAAGAAGTTGTGTCTATCATCGGGTCTTGAGACAGGAGTGGCATGTCAGGGATCCTGCGGGAAATCACATATGCATGTGTCAGAGCAATGGTGGACACCCCAGAGGCCCTTCAGACTTGTCCAGAGAAACCCTCCCTGGGAAACACTTGGGGTCTCCTGGTAGTGTCTGACAGATCATGTGGATTGTTCTTAGTGACTCAAGGAATGCATCGAGTTCTCTTTCTGGCTTCTCAATGTTTTCTTGAGAAGAAATTGTTTTTAATCAGCTCCTTTCTAGTGTTTGCTTTTTCCTGAGCAATAGTCAAGGTAATAAATTAATTACTTAGAGAAAATCCATGTAGTTCTGTGTTGACATTTCCAGATAGAACACCTTAAAAATGTATAGCGTCTCTCAGAGTAGGTGTTCCCATGCATTTGAATGATGCAGCGTTAATGCCAAGTGGAACAGTAAGTCAACTCCAGGTGTAGGCACAGAATTCAAAACGTTGCCAATTTCTCCCAGTTAAAATGTAGTCGAAAGTCACATAGTTTAGCACAAGTTGGCAAACTGCAACCTGTATTTGTGTAGTCACTGCCCCAGCTGGGAAGCAGGACGCCCTGACACATCTCAGCAGGATTTGTCTTGAACTAGGCAAGTGCAATCTAAAGCAGGAGACCCTGCCTTGTTCAAAGGCCAGTTATGGACTCAAACATACAAACTCCAAGGCAAGATGCCCCATTGCCACTGATAGCTCGGTTATTTTATGTGTCCTGTCTTAAAGGATAGCCTTTCTCATTGGGGTCCCACCCTGAGGGAGCTTCCTCCACACCCTTTGGTCGGCTAAGTGTCCCGCTGAGTGCAGCCATTGGATCAGCAGTCCTCAGACTGAGCCAGAGCAGCTGGGGCACACAGAGCTGCCATGCTCACTGTTGATGGGCTGAGGAGCCTTCACCAACTGACTTGAGTTGACGCAGACGCAACCTTCTGTGGAGTACAAATTCCTCTTGTTGGGATTTTCTCCCTTCACTGAGATACAGGTTGGGTTTCATGAAGACCTACAGAATGTGCACTGTAGGGAAAGAATAGAGGACCCTCACTCATCCATAAGCAATTCAACATTAAAGAAGACAAAACCATAAAAGAAACCTAAGGAAGTCCATCAAAAATTTTATTTTCTCCTAAGTAGGACTTTGTGCTTTTGTGAAAGAGGAACAGCCTTTAAAACACTTTTTCCCCCCATTTCTCCTCCTGGCTGGTAGCCTGAGCAGGTGTAGCTCCCCTATGGCTGAATCCAGCCCCGAGCCCAGTGCAGAGCCAGATGGGGGGACGGCAAGGATGAGGCCGTGCAGGTGGGTGCTGCTCGTGTTTTGCACGCTATCACAATTTCTCAAAATTGTCATTTGCTTTTTATTTAGTTCTGTTGAAATGTGGATTCTCAGGACCCTCTGGCTTGTCTTTTGCCATCTGCAGGTGGGCCTTCCTGGATGTCTACAATCGTCTGCAAGCCACCCCGCTTCACACGCCCTCACGGGACATGCAGGGGAGCACAATTCCCGGCTCAGGGTCTTGCTTGTGACACCAGGAACCCCTGAGCTAAACTGCAAGCCTGGCCCCTCTTACCCTGTGAATCTCCGGGCAATTATCCCCTCTGGTCTTCAACTTCCTGGCACACAAAGTGTGGCCACAATAGGGTAACCATGCATGTTGTTTTTCAAACTGGGGTGCTTTTAAGAGCACAAAGGGACAATGTGTCATTATGTCACGGCAAGAGGTGGAAACAGGTTCCAGACTAACTGGGTCCTATGGGTTAGTCCTATGATTATGATATGCCCTCTTCCTCAGAGGGCCCTTTCAAGTATCCAATGACATAAAGAAAGCGTGTGGTCTCTAATAAGTATCTGTAACATCATATATCACCAGTGTTGGTGTCACATCATTAAATATCCAGGAGGCATTTTATTGTTTTAATTATGCTCTTACAGCAAATAAGGAAGAAAAGCTGAGGAAAGAGAGACCTGTTGACATGATGATGAAGCCTACGTGCTCGCAGCGTTGTCAATACAGAGCCTGTGTCTGATCCATGGGCACTGAACAGGGGAAAGAGACAGCCAGCCCTGCAGGACAAAATGCTGGAGGATGTCACAGTTCTTCCACTTCTTCCACATCTGCCTTTCCAGTCCAGAGGTCTGGATCCTTGTTGGCCTCTGCCCACAGAGGGACATGACAGGCAGCGTGTGCCTGGGCTGTTTTCCCACCAAAGCCTGGTCATATATTAGCCCTGCACTGTGAGGAACAAATGGAGTACGTGGTGTCCCAACGCTTCCTCGTTTTTCATTTGCCAACCAGCCCCGTTGGGAGGAGCCAAGGGATGCAGTGACTTTGCTCCTCTTCCTCGGGTTCTGCCCAGATATGTAATTTCTATAAAAACACAAATTCTGCTGGTTTGCTTGATGGCAAACTTTCAGCTTTCTTTCAGGAACTTGTTCTTCAAAGAGATTGTGTCTCAGTAAACCTGTTCCTATGTCTGTTGCTTTATATTGCACAAAATATAGAACTTTCGCACATCATAACTGGAGAGCATTTTTGTGACTTTTGTGCCAAAGAGGCTTCAGTCCTTAGCCCACAGATGCTTCCTGTGATCAGGAGATGGCGTGCTGTTGGAAGTGGCTTCAATCCAAGGCTTCCAACAACGACACCGTCTCAGGTTAAAAGGCCGGTGCTGTGTTCTGGCAAGCACTGAGAGCTGCTGGCTGGATAGGAACCCTCCCTGCCCTTGTCTTCCTGCTTGCTAAGCAACTCCAATTTAGTCCAGGACAGTAATGCATCCAGCCTTGTAACCAAGAGGAAAAAGAAAGGCCCAGAGCGCTGATGTGAGAGCTGCTGACACCATGAAAGCAATTGCCTGGAAAACAAGCAAACGAGCAGGCAGACTCTGTTAAGTCATTGTCACCAGCACACTTGAACCCAGGGAGCGCTTGGCCAAACTCAATTGTGATTAAAATGTACCCAGTGTCTTTGCACCCAGCTGCGTTAGATTTTCTGGGATTTTCTTTATGGTCCCCCCAAAACTCCCCAAACTCTCTAAGCCTCTTTTTCTCCCTCTGTAACTTAGACACAATAATAACTCCTGGATGAAGTGTTCATGGGCCTTCAACAGTATATCTGTGAAAGCGTTTTTGCGAGCCAGATATTTGTTGTCACTATTCGTTGGTGCACAGATTCCGCCTCAACCTGCAGAGGGAGGACCAGTGTGGTTTATCCATAGAAAGGGAAGGGGCTGCCTGAATTCCAGATGGATTAAACTCTCTCTCTTTCTGGTTCTCCCAGCCTTCTACTTCCTTCCCTGAGCTCCTAACTAAAAGTGACTAGTTAGGAGTGACTAACTAGCAGCTGGGCTGCTAAACAGCTGTATGTCCCCAGGAGGAAACCCATGGTGGGCGCGTATTAGGTCGCTGCAAAGGTAACTGAGGTTCTTGCCTTTACTTTCAATGGCAGAAACCACAATTACCTTTGCACCAACCTAATACGTTGTTTGTCTCACATTTATGGAGAAGCCTTCACACACAGCTCTTCAGCTTGGCGATTCCTGCTTCCGGAGAGTGGGCTAATTAAATTAGGAAGGGAGCGGGTTGTCATTAGACAGCCAGAGACACTATCACCCATATCTAATTTTGTTCCTGGTTTTAGATAGAGTCATCTCCTTTTGATGCATATAATTTAAGAGGTTAATAATTTTGGCTTCGAGCATGAATAATAATTCATTATTAGCACAACAAAAGAGAGATTTGGCTTTCTATAGTGACACTCGGTCTGAGTTTGTTTTTCCTTAAGTTAGGAACAGGAGGAATGCGCTTTTTGGAAGTTCAAAAACGCCAGTTTGATAGTGTTCCCATCAAGTCTCATTTCAGTTACAGGATTAACAAATCAGACACTCGCCCTTGTTATCTAATTAGCTTTGTCATTTATTGAATTTCAGAGTTCCCTAGTCAAAATAAAAGACCTTTCCCTACTTATATTAAATGATCATGCTAATCTCCATTTTAACACAATTAAATTTTACTCAAATTATTTTTTAAAAAGTGAGAAAAATGTCAGGGACTGACTAGTGTTTAAAACAAATGACCGTTCTCCACTATGAAGCCGTTGGCTGTAAACTACCATCCCTATGATTTCCCGGAAGGACAGGTGTACATTAGAATAAAACATCTGCCCAGAAGAGTCTCTAATTACAAGAAGTGTAACACAAAAAACCTATTTCCCAAATTAATTCCTGAAAGTTGAACTAATTCTAAATGCTAATACTGAAATACTCAAAATACTAAAAAATACTAAAATCCAAGGTGAAAATAGACTGCCAATGAATAAACAGTCCTGTGATAAGGAGATCCAAAACCAGATTGTTCCTTTGGAGACAAACAGATGTCAGCTTTTTTTGTTTGTTTCATTTCTCCAGGCCAATGTGCTGACCGCTTATTATTTTCAATATGATAAAGTTTTATTGGAAAGTAGCCTCACCTATTTGTTTAGGTGTTGTCTGTGGTTGCTTTGACACTGTGACTGAAACTGTGGCCGTCAAAGCCATGGCAAAGCTAAGGAGAAATGTATTACAGCATTAGCCTTTAGTTCCAAAGTCCATGTTCAAATTCATCCACTATTCTTTGTCTTTTAAAAAATAGATCTGTCCCATAACAAATACATACAAACAAGCACACCCCCACCTGCACACACACAGCCTGAAAACTGAGATGTACAGTAATCGTTTAATAATGATAATGGAATACTGCAAAATTTTTCCTAATTTTTCTCTGTGACACCACAAATATGCATTGTACCACTCGTGTTCAGTATATGTAATGTCAATGCCCACTTCTGCTTATTGACTCATTTTATCATACAAAACTGACACAAGCTTCTGATTAATCTGTCTCCAAAGGATCAAAATGCTTTAATAAATACATTAGTTCCTTTAGGTCTGGGAAGAAATGAAACTGTTAGTTTAATGTACTGTGACGTTGAATGAAAACCTCTGGTTGCATTTAACTGGAAAGCCAGCTAGATAAATCCGGAGGACCCGTAAAGTAAATGACACCATACTTTCTTAATGGCCAATTAGGGCCTACCTTCCTGAAGCAAATAAATAAGAAAGATTTGAAATGGAATTTGTGGGTTTCGTTCGTTGGTTAAATTCTCAAAGGGGTGGTGTACCTTGGATAGAAATTATGACAAAAATCCGTGGCTTAAGGTAATCCTAATAGGGAGAGAAGAGAAAGAAGAACAAAACAATCTCGGTTTTTTATGGGAAGAGGTGAAGACTCACAAGTTGGGAGAGAGCCCTTCATCTAGCGGTTCTCGAACGTGGTGTGCCCCAGAATCATCTGGGGATCTTGTTAAAAATGTGTCTTCCTGGTCTGGATCCCAGGAGAATCCAGCACAGGCTATGCTGGCCGTGCTTTCTTTAACAGCTCTCTCCTTTCCTTCAGAATCCCTTGAGGCGGGTGATTTGCTCTGTCAGGCACACTGCTGGCTCCTCCCCGCCCCCATCACCACAGCCCTAAGCATTAATCCAACTATGGCCATTGAACCGGGCCCTTTCTCCTGGATATGAAACCCAAATCCCCAGCTTTCCAAATAGCACTTGGGGGTCTCATCTAAGGCCAAGGGCAGGGCCTCCCCTGGACAAGCCACTGTCAAGGGCTCTAGCACCAGTGATCACTGCTGCTTAGAGAAGAAAATCGGTGTGAAACTGACCTGCTCTCTGCTGGGAGCCACAAGCTGGAGAAGGAGGCTTTGGGTTTCAGCATTAATGCTTTCCCTGCAGATCTTTGATTTTCCTTGATATCTGTGTTCTCCCCCATGCTCTCCCATCCCTTGTCACTGACAGGTGCTTCTTACCTGTCCTCTTGCCCCCCTCTCTTCTCTGTTATTGAAAATAACATCTCTATGAACAACTCCTTCTTCCTGCTCTCCACCGAGTATTTAGGGACATCCATGCCACTGTGATCAGCAGGACTCTCATTTGCTTGGCATGTTCAGTCTCCCAAGAGCTCCCCAGCCCACTTACAGGACAACAAGACCCCCAGACCCAATGAGGCCACACTGCCCACATGGTTTGGTGATACAGGGCAGAGCATTTTTCGGGGGTGGAGAGTCAGTCCCTGAAGAATACTACAAAAGGAACAAGGCAGATGCTCCTGGGAGCAGGGATAAAGGACAGGAACATTCAACCACATTTAGGATTTTCATGACTCAGAAATGAGTGGCCAAATATCTGGACTTCAGATCTTGTCAAAGAGCTTTGTGATGGCCAAACACTTTTGGCTCTGTTACAAGTCATCCTATTTACTCATCCCTGCTAGCCGTGTACTAGAAAGTTCTACAGCTTGTTCTTCTCTACCACTGAATCACATTTGAAAACTTATCTTAGGTGCTTCTTATTCATTTATAGCTATGAGATGCTTTTCCTCTTTTTTTAGATTTTGCCATTTGAAATGTGAATCTCCCCCTGCTCCCCACCAACACCTTCCATCAGAAGATGTAATTAGATGGGCCTCTACCTGCATTGTAGCCGCTGAGGAGTTGATTATATCTGAAGTCAGGTTTCAGGAAAACAGACTGGGAGGTGGAGATTTTCCTGTGGCAGGTTCACAGGGAGTGTTCTCAGCAACACCCGACAGTGGAGGAGAAGGGCTGGGCGAAGGGAGAAGCTAAAGTGCAGTGCAGTTGCTCAGGAGGCCTCGCCAATCTCCAAGGGGACCCTGGAGATGGAAGGCACTTCTTTTTCATTCAAATTGAGGCAGCATGGCTGGGCCTTTTTACCACTGAGTAGAGCAGCCACTGAGCCTGTGTTGTCCCGGGGAGGGGATATAGGCTAGGGTGAGGCCATTGTCTTGGGGAGGTGCAATGGCTAGAGAAATATAGCTGTCAGCTGACAGCTGCCAGAAGCCCTGCAGAGGGACATCAGGGGCTTGGTCTTGAAGGGATGATCTGGGCCATGGACCCCAGCATCCAGAGATTTACCTTTCAAGTTACAGAACCATCTAGCTGGCCTTGTTTTGCTGTTTGTCTCTAAAAGCAGATTCTGCAGAAATGAAGACATCGTATCTCCTCCTCTCTTGAAATCAGATTTATCCTCAAAAGTCATCTACATCCAACTGCTCTCCCCACCTTAGTGTGAGCTACCATCATCTGTGCCCTGTGCTTCCACAGCTTCCTGAAATGTTCTCATGCTATTACAGCCATCCCACTACTCAGCAGCTAGGCCAGCATCACCCTCTTCTCGGGACCCTCAGTGGGCTGTTCATCAAACCCTATCCGAAGCCCAAGCCATGGTCCACAGGCTCCCAGTGATCTGGCTGCCCCTGACCCCTCCCTGCCCTGCTGGCCCCTCTCCCTCATCCTGCCGAGCGGTGTTGGCTTCCTTCCAGTACCTGACATTCCAATCTTTGCACATCTCTTCTCCTTTCTGGGGCATCTTGCCCTAGATTCGTGGCTTACTCTCTCAGCTCCCAGCCTCTGCTCCAACCTTGCCTTTCTGAAGGAGTCTTCCCTAGACGTCCTGGGACAGTGGCCGCCTGTCACCCTCTAGCATTGGATCCTGCTTAGCTTTTTGCTGCAGCCGTTTTCCTGTCATACTCCTTTTATTCTGCGTCTGTTTAGTTGTGTGATCCCTGCCCCACCCCCTCAAAATGAAAAATGTAAAATTTCATGATAATGGTGACTTTGGTTGTTCAAAGTGGATAAATAAATTTTTTTTTTTTTTTTTTTGAGACAGAGTTTAGCCCAGGCTGGAGTGCAATGGCACAATCTCGGTTCAGTGCAACCTCCGCCTCCCAGATTCAAGCAATTATCTTGTCTCAGCCTCCTTAGCTAGGATTACAGGTGCCTGCCAGCATGCCCGGGTAATTTTTGTAGTTTTAGTAGAGATGGGGTTTCACCATGTTGGCCAGGCTGGTCTTGAACTCCTGACCTCAGGTGACCCACCCGCCTTGGCCTCCCAAATTGCTGGGATTACAGGCGTGAGCCAACATGCCTGGCCAAGAAATTTCAATTCTTTAGAAGGCAGGGATCCTTCCAATAAGTGGCCTTTTAGGAGCCACTTGGCGAGGTGCAAGACCTCATCTTCGGGGCAGCCCATTTTCCCTTCTCCTTTCTGAAAGTTCTGTTGATGAGTTTCTGCACGTCGACTTCAGCTGATTAAGCCTTGGAAAAGGCGATTCGGGAGCAACTTACAATGTCACTGGGAACCAGAGTTGGCCCATCACAGTGGTGATTTTCCAGTGTCCTGGGATGGTTGAGTTTTACTTGCAGAGTTTCTTCTGGCACCCGGCATTCCAGCCAGAGACAGGTGCTCAACAAGTGCCACGTGGAGGAACTAAGACAGCAGCGGGCCAGGCGGCCACACGTGGGCTGAGGGAGGTGGATACAAACGCTACTCGGGTTTCAGGCCTGGCTTTCTGTTTGTCAGAGAGGCCCAGTGGCCCCAGCTCCTCTCTTTTCCCCGACACCCCAGCAGGCGCTGTCATCACCTGATGAGCTCTTCAGGGCCTCAGTAGCTTTGCTCCTGGCAACCTGGAAAACACATGCAAACAGCTCTTTTAAAAGTCCCTAAGTGCAGGGGCACTAACTGGCTCAAAGGCTCCGTGCTTCAGTGGGAGGTTACGGAAACTGTGCAGATGCTGGAGTCATAAGAGATGTGTCAGAAGAAGATCTGGTGGTCAGGGGATCCCCTCCTCACAAAGGAGAGAGGATTGCACGTGGCCAGCCCATGGGGCTCTCTGCGCTCTGCGCTGCAGGGTGGGTGGGTGTGGGTGAAGGAGGGCGAGGTCAGCTCCAAGAATGCTTTCCAAGGAGGTGGACTCAGGAGTGCAGCTGGCTTTCCTCAAGGTTTCGCCTCCTCTGCAAGTGTTCCCCAGATCCCTCATGCATTTCTTCCTTCATTTCTTCAAAGATAGACATTGGAGATCAGAGCAACACACCAGGATCCTCTCATGTTTATTCTCTTAGTTTATCAGATTCTTCAGCCCATATCATCTTTGCCAATTAATGAAAGTCTTTTTTTATTATCTCTATCATCCAAGAACTCCGCCTCTGTTCCTCTTCTCCTTTTCAGCACTCCCTCTAATATGTTGGACGCATGCCCATAAACAAGTCATGCAGCCTTATCAAATATATGGGGTTATTGTACTGGGGCATTTCCTTGAAGAAACAAAATGAGATTTAGAGCTCAGCTCCTAAAAATGGCACTTATTAGAGGGATCTCTGCTTTCTAAAGAATTGAAGTTTCTTTCTTTATCCACTGTGAACCACTGAAGTCAGTGTTCTCATGGAATTTTACATTTTCATCTTGGGAGGGCAGGGATCACACAAGTAAACAGACACAGCATAGCATGAGTATGAGGCGAAAGCAGCTGCAACATCATCCATGCCTGCTCCCTTTGGGCCACCTGCTCCAGTTGAGATGGAATTTGCTCCCCTGTCCCCTGTCCTGGGATCACATGTAAACTGGCTGTCACAGACAGGTTCTTAAAAAGTCACAAAGGTGCTCCATCCACATTGTTTGGGGTACTAGAGAATTGAAGGTGAACTAGAGATCCATTTTTGGGGCTATGTAATGTAGAGGATATATACCAGGCAATGCTATGCAGCAGTTAGGAGCAGCAGAATAGATATGCACGCAGCAGCAATGTCGTATTGTTCTAAGATGTTGTGCTGATTGAAAAATATCAGAAACAAAATGAGATTTAGAGCACAATGCCCCAGCACAATAATCCCCTATATTTGATAAGGCTGCATGGCCAGTTTATGGGCATGCGTCCAACACATTAGGGGGGCTGCTGAAAAGGAGAAGAGGGACAGAGGCGGGTTTCTTAGATGATAGAGATAATAAAATAAAAATAGACTTTCATGAATTGGTAAAGATGATATGAGCTGAAGAATCTGATAAACTCAATTATGCTTCTAAGGAAAAAATAAAGGAAGGAGGAAGGAAGGAAAACAGGAAGGGAGGGAGGGAGGGAGGGAGGGAGAGGAAGAAAGAGCAAGGCCACTTCATTTAAAACTTGCTTCCTTGAACTATCGCAAGGACAAAAAACCAAACACTGCATGTTCTCACTCATAGGTGGGAATTGAACAATGAGAACACTTGGACACAGGAAGGGGAACATCACACACTGGGGCCCTGTTGTGGGGTCGGGGGAGCGGGGAGGGAAAGCATAAGGAGATATACCTAGTGTAAATGATTAGTTAATGGGTGCAGCACACCAACATGGCACATGTACACATATGTAACAAACCTGCACGTTGTGCACATGTACCCTAGAACTTAAAGTATAATATATATATATATATATATATATATATATATATATATATATATATATATATAAAATAAAAAAATAAAACTTACTTCCTTGATCCCAACCCCAAAAGACTTGCCATCCTGCGTCGGGATGGGAAGGGGGCAAACCTGCTCACAGGAACAGGCACATCCCATGTGGGAGCTGGTACCTGGAGAGCCCGGCTGGCACTCAGCGCTCAGCCATCCTTCCTTGTGATGCACATTCCTGCCAGGATTGGCCTGTGAATTGTGACCCCCCTTGAGTGAGGAGACATCTCCTTATTTGCTTCTGGGTCCGTGCTTGACTTATTCCTCCAGAATAAGCACTCAGTAAACATTTGCTAAGCAGAACATAATTAACAAGACAACACAGGAACCTGAATAAACACATGTGAATTGACTGAGAACAAAAGGGATGTTTGATACAAGGTTTTAAAAAAGAAACCCAAAAAGTTAAGGTTGTCTGAGAAAATCAGGGCAACAATGTTCCTGAGTGGGCAGAGACCCGGGTGGATGTTTTGGATGGAGTCTTGTTGACTGAGTCTCTCTGTGACCCAGTTGACAGAACACAGGGGAAGCCCCCAGCATGGGTGTGCATTAGAGGACTGTGTCTTTCTATCTTGAAAATGTGGGAGCTCTTTGTTACACAAGGGAGGCTCCAGGGTGGTGGGAAGAGCTACATTCTACTCTTCAACTCTCCACATTCAGTTGAGGAGAGGATGCAGGTTGAGAGCAGCGCTGTGAACAAACCTCTCCAATGCTCTCAGCCACGGCCATGCCTGTCATCCACACATCCTGCGGGGCACAGAACACGTTCAATACACTAATTGGTCGGAGGCAGCCATTCCTCCACTAAAGCAAGTGAGCAGGGAGGCCTGGGCAACCCAGAGCTCTGGAAGCTGCTGCTGCAATGGCTTTCATTGCCCTGAATGTGATCAGATGCGGTACTCACCCCACTGGGTTTCCTGCTTTGCTGTTTTATCCTTCACTGGCATCAACCGTTCCCAGTGGGGTGTTACATCCCAGGGAGGTGATTTTGATATGGGGGGGGGGGTGCATTTTAAAATTCTCATGCCCTCATACCAAGCATTTAAATATTGAATACCTATTATGTTCCTTTCATTTCTTCCTTACATCACAGTTAGGGCTTTAATTTTTTTTGAAATTACACATAATAGGTATTGTGCATTACCTATAGATTTCATCTCAGGATAGAGAAGGGGCATTACAAAATGTTTTGTTACATATATATCAACTCTTTCATACAATCCTGGATTGTGGCTGAAACCTCTAACAAGAGCAAAGGCCATCGTGGAGGAGATCAGAAGCGTTTCACCTGCTGAAGGCAAAAAGCTGGGAAGACTCTGGAAGCCTCACCTTTCCTCCCTGTCTGCATCCGGTAAAGGCCAAGACCTTTCAGTTCTGCAGCTAAGATGTGTCTTCAATACTGAGTCTTTCTTCCCTCTCCAGGGTCCACCATTGTTGGTGCAGGCATCACTCAGGCCCTCCATTCCCAAGAAAACAGGGGGTTCTTTTTAACACCCCTGACCATGGCTCAAACCCTCCAGTGGCTTCCCATCACTCACAGAATAAACTCTGCATGCCTTGGCCTGGGTGGGAACTCTCTGATCTGCTCCTGGCCTGTGTCCCCGTTTATTTTCCAAGACTCTCCCCTGGGTCCCCAAGCTCAGCCCCAGGGCCCCCCTGACCTGGACAGAGGATGTGCTTGTTCCTCTGTCACTCCTGTCACCTGGAGCTCACTCGTTGCTGATAGCCCCATGGATGACCCTCAGATTCCTCCTCTGACGGCACTGTTGGACGGGTCCCCCTTCCTGTGACTCCCTAGGAGACCGCCTGCCCCACCTTCCTTCCTGGCACCTCTTAAGAGCTGAAATTGTGCCATGAGCTCATCTGCCTTCCTGTTGATGATTGTTCTCATGGATTAGAATGAAAAGTCCACGAGGACAAAGACTGTTGGTGTGATTCGTAAGTGGATCCCCAGTCTCTAGAATCAAGTGTGTTAAGTATGTGCCTTTTAAATGGGAATAAAAATAGCCTTTAACTCATGGGGCTATTATAAGATTGTGTGAGATTATAGAAATCATCACTGTTTAGTGTATTGCCTCTTTTTAAATGTTTTGTGGGCTTTGTATCATTTATTCCATCATAGCAGCCCAATTAAGTACTTACTATTACTTTGCCCATTTTGCAGATGAGTGCATTGCTGCACAGAGAGGGTAAGTAGCTTGCCTGAGGTCACATAGTCAGCAGGTGACAAAGGCAGGACTCTAACCAGGAGTTGGGCTTTCGAGCCCAAGCATTTTGCAAAACACTAGAGTATCTGATGTAGAGTTGGTTACATGAATGACAGCTTCGAAGACAATGATGAAGACCATGGCACTGATGACAACTGGTTCAGCCATGGCCAGCAGCCCACCCATACCACCACGTGGCTTCAGCTCTCTTGTCTTGGCAGGGAGACACAGGGCACAGAATGCCTTCAGGCTTGGTTTACTGGGAATGAATTCGCATCCTTCTTTATACAGGATCATGGGAACCTCACAAACTCCAAGTACCTTTGACCTCCATGAGCCCTTCTGACTAGAGGGGAGATCATGCTCCTTCCATGCAGACCAGTTTTCCAGGAAGACGGCCGGGCTGTTGGCATTCTCTGCCACCGTCCTAGTTTGCATTAGGATGAATTGAAAGTGTGAAGATAGTTTCAACAGTGGGAGGTGTTGGCCTTTTCCTGGAAGAAGCAATGCATACTGCCCTTTAACCAGCTAGGATATCTGTGCTTTCAGGCATAGATGTCAGGAGGAGAGAGTTCAACTGCTGTGAAATCTCTCTGAATCTAGCGTGGCTGGCTGAATGTCATATGCAGTTTCTACTAAGACTCCTAATCCCCACACAGAGTGAGGGATGTGTTGGGAGTCTTATTTTAAGGAAAAACTTCACTAACTCTTTGATTGGGGTCCACCATTTGCAGGCAGTTTGAAGTGGCTTTGAAACCCACTGTAAAAAAAAAAAAAAGTCATCACATTATTTGCTGTAAAGAAAATTAAACCTAATCTATCTTGTTGCACCTGCAAAGCTAAACAATTTGGAAGGTCTGCAAGAGTTTGTGGTTTAATTCACAAAGCACAAGCTCTCGAGGAAGTTTCCCCAACCCAGCCACCACTGCGAAGCGAAACAGAGGAGTTTCAGGGGAAGGAAGGAACTGGTCTTTGAAGAATGTGCTATGTGCCCTACAAACCATACGTCACCCGTGAATCCTGCCTGAGCCGTGAGGGCACATCCTGTCACATGGATGGGAATATTGAGGTACGACTGTGTCAAGAGATGTGTCCAAAGTCACACATCACTGAATGTGACCCCGGTCAGTCTAACCCCAAAGCCTTCATACAGCAGCCTCCTTCGGAGCAAATGTAGTCCACATTTGCTCATCTTCTCTGTATAGCAGGACCAGCTCCTCCAGGAGCAAATGGCCAAGTAAGTTGTCAACTTCATCAATTCTTCTTTGGAATCCCAGCAAGGCAGGGACCGTGCCTGTCAAGACTGATCCACTTCCAAAACTCAGCACTGTTTCATAAGTTTAGGAGCTGTGATGTTCCCCGCAGCTTCAAACAAACAGATTCCAAATTGGCTTGGAGAACTGCTGAGGCCAGATAATTTATTGAGATATTACTTTGTATTTTGTTCTTCATATTTTCGGACTCCTCATTCCAATAAGTAGCCAGACCATTGTTCTCAGTGTTCTCACAGGCATCTCTGACATAAATTCAGGAGCAGAGTTACCCTCAGAACCTTTGTCTCTGCCATTTATGGAAGTCCGAGCATTGTTCACTAACCTTAATGTTTTCTCCTAAGATAAAGGCCAGCTTTTTCTGAAGGTTGCCTCTCTTTTTAAGGCAGCACTGACAAATTATTGATCATATCTAGCATTCATGGCTTTTACTGATTTAAGTGTCATGGTTCATTCATTCATTCTTTCATCAAACATTTCCTGAATCCTGACCTTCAGCCAGGCACTGCTCTAGCTGCTATTCAGGAGCAGGGGGTGGGGACTCTCTTTGAACCAGCTCAAGATCTAGCAAAATTTCTATGACTGAAACTCTGTATGAAACATTCATTCAATCTGGCACACAGATCTCTCAAAGACTGTGGATGGTTTCTGATTATGTAAAAATTGCAAACACATATTTACGCAAACAAAGTACTTTTGAATGGGAAAAAGCAAATTTATAAAATAATGAAAGTGGTTATCTTTGAATGTTGGGATAATAAGCGACTTTTTCTTATTTATTTTTTGCACCACATATTTTCTTCAATAAAAATGTTTATCATTACCACGAAAAGAACTAAGTATTTTAGAAATACAGTTAAAACAACGCTGTATGTGTTGATTGGGTTTTGTAATCAGTGCAACTCATTTTTCACAGCATCTGAATCATTAAGTGCAATGATGCCGAATAGATTTCTGATGCATCTGCCACGTCATTTCCTGTGTTTCCAAAGCAACCATATCTGACGAAACATGGGTAAATATTGGATGTGTGTGAATTTACTTGGTATATCCTTTTAGTATGCAGTATTCTGCAAAATTGAAAAACATGCTATAAAGAAACAAGACTATTCAAATAGAAATGAAGAAACTGGTTGTATAAAAAGTATCATATATTTGACAAATAATTACTGGAAATGCGAAAATAAAGCAGAATGACTCTTAGAAGGGAAAAAACTTCTGAAATCATCTACGGGAAGATAAATAGAGGAAAAAGACAAATAAGGATGCAAAAAAAATCTCAAAAGAACATAAAGCATTCTGTCACAGACAAAATGTCAGCAATAGGATAAATACAGAGATTCAGATAATATTATCATCCAGCATATCCATCTATTGGCTTTTGGGGAGTTGGAATCCTGCAGCTCCATACTCTCCATGCTAAGCCTGGGGCATGGCATCCAGATCTGGGGCTTTAATCACACCCCTGCTCAGCTCCACCTGTGCCTTGAAGTCCTGCTGACCTCTGGAGCTCAACTGCTGGACTTGCCCACCCTGTGCAGGATTGGGTGCCTGAAGCCAGGAAGCTGAGTCTCAGGCCATCCAGTGAATAAAGCCTCAACATCCACACTGTACATCTCCCTCACCCTCTCCACTCTGCACTCTGCCCCCTGTCCCAGCCCCTTCCTCTGACTCAAAACCATCTCCTTCTTCTCCCATGACCCCTCCTGACATAGAGCCTTCACTCAGTAAAAGTATCTGCTTTTGCTTTTATTTATTTTTCAGATTATATTTTTTTAAAAATAAGGCTACATTGTGGAAAATACTGAAGAAAATGTAAGGAGAGTATTTGGAATTGCCTCAAAGTCCACCAATAAGAAAAACAAAATTCAATTGCCAGGTTACTGCATTTTCTGTCATAGACCTGAAGCATATTACAGGATGGTAAGAACAGTTATCAACTAATGATTTAATGACCATCTACTATGTGTCAGGTATACCCACAGTGTGTTATTTTATAGCTGTGAGAACCATAGACCATACACACTATTATTATCCCCTTTTAACAAATGAGGAAACTGACGGTTAAGGAAACTGAGTCACAGAGGGTTAAGTGGACTGCTGTTGAGGACTGGACAGGATTAGAACTCAAGATCTTATGTCATAGCTCACATTTCAATTTTTCTTGCAAATCTAGAAATTTTACCTGTGCCATGACAAATTCTTTGAAAGCCATACTTACAGTGACTACAAAAAATTTCACCTTATGGCTACACAACAATTTAATCAAACCATTGTTATTTGATATTGATTGTTCCCTATTTCTAGTTACTACAAATAAAATGGAAATAATACTCTATACTTAAATCTTGATGCACAGCCAGTTGATGCCATATCTGACTTCCAATTTTAGGCCTGGATTGATCTATGCCATATTGTGCCATGTTTTCAGTTTGAACATGAATTGGAAAGCTATGATGCCCATTGTTACTACTATTACCTTACAGCATTTGGAAAATCTATCCCTTGCAATAAAATTAAAAAAAATCAATATGGTACAATTATTAGGAATAGAAGATTAAATTAGTTTTGCAGATCACATTGTGCATCTTAAAAGGCCAGTAAAACCACGGTATAAAAATAACTAGTGTCCACTAATACATTGAGTTACAAAAGTGAAAAATAAAAATTAATAGTTCTACCATGTATTGACCAAAACAGTTACAAAATGTGACCAAAGAAAGGTCATATTTACAACAGACATGGAAATATAAAATGTTTAAAATAGATTTAGGGAGAGGGAAAGCAAGGCGGTTGAATAGAAGCCTCCATCAATCATCCTCCTCATAGGAACATCAGATTGAACAACTATTCACAAAAAATATCATCTTCATAAGAACTAAAACTCAAGTGAGTGATCACAGTACCTGATTTTAACTGTGTATCACAGAAAAAAGCACTGAAGAGGGTAGAAATTACAGTCTTGAATTGCTGACAGCATCCCTCCTCCATCCCCCAGCAGTGGCTGTGTGGTGCAGAGACAGAATCTGTGTGCTTGGGAGAGAGAGAGTGCAGTGATTGTAGGACTTCATGCTGGACCTCAGTGTTCTCCTGGCTCAGTGGAAAGCAACATGGGCAGAACTCGGCCAGCAGTCATGGATAAAGCATTTAGACTAGCCTTAGTGAGAGGGAAATCATCGTCCTAGCAGTGAGAATCTGAGTTCCTGACAGCTAACCTGATCTGGGGTTCGAAACAAACTTGAAAGGCAACCTAGGCCACAAGGACGACAATTCCTGGGCAAGTCTTGGTGCTATGCTGGGCTCAGAGCCAGTGAAGTTGGGGTACACATGACCTAGTGAGACACCAGCCAGGGTGGCTAAGGAAGTGCTTGTACTTCTCCATCCCAGGCAGCATAGCTCACAGCTTCAGGAGAGGCTCCTTTCCTCCACTTGAGGAGAGGAGAGGGAAGAATAAAGAAGACTTTTTCTTAAAACTTGGATACTAGCTCAGTCATGGTAGGACAGGGCACCGGCTAGACTCCTGAGGCCCACTTTCGAAGCCCTAGCTCCTGGATGACAGGATTTCTAGATACTCTCTGGGGCAGAATGAAAACTGCTGCCTTGAAGGAAAAGATCCAGTTCTGGAAAGATTCATCATCTGCTGACAAGAGAACCCTTGGGCCCTAAATAATCAGCAATGATACCCAGGTAGTACTCATTATGAGCCTTGGGTAAGACTCAGAGACATGCTGGGTTACATGTGATCCACACATTCCCATGCTACGGTTGCTGTGAGAAGAGGCTTCTTCTGCCTGAGAAAAGGAGAGCAAAGAGTAAAGGGGACTTTGTCATGCAGCTTAGGTACCAACTCAGCCACAGTAGGGTAGAGGACTAAGCAGGGACGTGGGGGTTCCTGATTCAAGGCCTTGGCTTGTAGGTGACATTTCTGAACCTACTCAAGGCCAGGATTGAGCCCACTGCCCTAAAGGAAGAGACTCAGGCCTGGCAGCATTCATCGCAAGCTGACTGAAGAGTCCTTGGGCCTTGAGTGAACATCAGTGTAGCCAGGCAGTATTTGCCATAGGCCTGGGCTGGTGGTGGCCATAGGGAGAGACTTCTCAACTTGTGGAAAGAGGAGGAAAGAGTAGGAAAGAAGTTGTACTGTGGCTTATGTGCCAGCTCAGCCTCAGTATAATACAGCAACAGTTAGATCCCTAAGGTTTCTGACTCCAGACCCTGGCTCTCAGATGCCATTTCTGGACCTACCCAGGGCTAGGGGGGACTTTCTGTTCTGAAGGGGAGGACACAAGCCTGGCTGGCTTTCCCATATGCTGATTGTAGAGCCCTAGGGCCTTGAGAAAACATCAGCAGTAGCCAGGCAATGGTTACTATGGGCCTTGGGTGAGACCCAGTACCATGCTGGCTTCAGGTCTGATGCAGTGCAGTCCCAGAGATGGTGGTCACAGAGGTCAAGAAGTGGTGGCTTGTTTCACCCATGCCCCAGCTGCAGGCAGCTTGGCACAGAGAGACTCTGTTTGTTTGAAAGAAAGTAAGGGAAGAGAACAAGAGTCTCTGCCTGGTAACCCAGAAAATTCTTCCAGATCTTGTCTAAGACCACCAAGGTGGTACTTCTATGAGTCTGCAAGAGCCACAGCGTTGCTGAGCTTGGGGTGCCCTCTAATGCAGATATGACTGCAGTGATCAAACTGCAGTTTCGATTACAACACCCAACTCCATTCAAATGCCTGGAAAGCCTTTCCAAGCAGGATAGGTACATACAAGTGCAGACTGTGAAGACTGTAATAAATACTTAACTTTTCAATGCCTAGAGACCAGTGAATATCCGCAAGCATCAAGATCATTCAGGAAAACATAATCTCAACAAATGAACTAAACAAGCCATCAGGGACCAATCCTGGAGAGACAGAGATATGTGAGCTTTCAGACAGACACTTCGAAATAGCCATATTGGGGAAACACGTGAAATTCAAGATAACACAAAGAAGAAATTCAGAATACTAACAGATACATTTAACAAAGATAGTAAAATAATTAAAAAGAATCAAACAAATACTGGAGGTGAAAAATGTAATTGACATACTGAAGAATGCATTACAATCTCTTTAGAACAGAATTGATCAAGCAGAAAAAAGAATTAATGAGCTGGAAGATAGGCTATTAGAAAATATATAGTCAGAGAACAAAAAAGAAAAAAGAGTAAAGCATACCTACAAGATCTAGGAAATAGCCTCAAAAGGGCAAATATAAGAATTATTGGCCTTAAAGAGGAGGTAGAGAGATATAGGGATGGAAATTTTATTAAAAGGGATAACAACAAAAATTTCCCAAACCTAGAGAAAGATATCAATATTTAAGAATATGAAGATTATAGAAAACCAGGATTTAACCCAAAGAAGACTACCTCAAGAAATTCAATAATCAAATTTCCAAGGGTAAATAATTTAAAAAGACCGTAAAAGCAGCAAAAGAAAAGAAACAAATACTACAAAATGGAGCTTCAAACACGCAAACCAGGATAGAGTGGCATAACATACTTAAAGTGCTAAAGGGAAAAAGAAAGAAACTTTTATCCTAGAATTGTATATCCAGCAAAAATATACTTTAGACATGAAGGAGAAATAAAGACTTTCCCCAACAAACAAAAACGGAGGGATTTTTATCAACACCAGACCTGCCCTGTAAGAAATGCTAAAGAGAGTTTTTCAATCTAAAAGAAAGGGACATTAATGAACAATAACAAATCATCTGAAGGTGCAAAACTCATTGATAATAGAAAGTGCACAGAAAAACACAGAATATTATAACACTGCAATTGTGGTGGGTAAATTATTCATATTTTGAGTAGAAAGGATAAAAGATGAACCAATCAAAAACAATAACTACAATAACGTCTGAAGACACAGACAGTACAATAAGATATAAATAGAAACAAAAAATGAGTTAAAAGCAGGGGATAAAGTTAAAGTGTAGAGTGTTTATTCATTTTTTTCTTTGCTTGTTTGCTAGCTTGTTTATGCAATCAGTGTTAAGTTGCCATCAGTTTAAAATAATCAGTTATAAGATATTATTTGGAAGTCTTACGGTAACCTCAAATCATAATACATACAACAGATACCCAAAAAATAAATAGCAAGAAATTAAAACATACCACCAGAGAAAATCACCTTTACTAAAAGGGGGACAGGAAAGAAGAAAGAGAAGACCACAAGACAACCAGAAAACAAATAACAAAATGGCAGGAGTAAGTCCTTACTTATCAATCATAACATTGAATGTAAATGTATTAAACTCTCCAATTAAAAGACAAACATTGGCTGAATGGATGAAAAAACAAGACCAAATTATCTGTTGCCCACAAGAAACACACTTCACCTATAAAGACACCCATAGACTGAAAATAAAGGGATGGAAAAAGGTATTCTATGCAAATGGAAATTAAACAAGAGCAGGAGTAGCTATACTTATATCAGATAAAATAGTTTCTAAGACAAAAACTATAAAAAGATATAAAGAAGATCATTAGATAATGATAAAGGGGTCAATTCAGCAAGATGATATAACAATTGTAAATATATATGCACCCAACACTAGAGCACCCAGATATATAAAGCAAGTATTAGTGCTAAAGTTAAAGACTCCAATACAATGAAAGCTGGAGACTTCAACACCCCATATTCAGGATTGGACAGGTCATGCCATCAGAAAGTCAAGAAAGAAACATTGTACTTAATCTGCACTATAGATTGAATGAATCTAATCAATATTTATAGAATATTTCAGCTGACAACTGCAGAATACACATTCTTCTCAGCACATGGACCATTCTCGAGGACAGACTATATGTTAGGCCACAAAACATGTCCTAAGAAATTCAAAGAAAATAAAATTGTATCAAGTATCTCATCTGGCCACAAAGGAATAAAACTAGAAATCAATAACAAGAGGAATTTTGGAAACTATACAAACACAAGGAAATTAAACAATATACTACTGAGTAATGATCAGTGGTGTCAATGAAGAAGTTTTAAAAAAATTAAAGTTTCTGGAAACAAATGATAACGGAAACACAACATACCAAAACCTATCAGATACAGTGAAAGGAATACCAAGAACATTTGTCGCTATAAAAGCCTATGTCACAAAAGTAGAAAAATTTCAAATAAACAACCTAACAATGCGTCTGAAAGAACTAGAAAAGAGCAAGCCAAACACAAAATTAGTAGAAGAAAAGAAATAGTAAAGATCAGAGCAGAATTAAATAAAATTGAAACAAAGAAAACTATACAAAAGATCAACAAAATAAAAAGTTGGTTTCTTGGAAAGATAAATAAACCTGACAAAACTTTAGCCAGAGTAACCAAGCAAAAAAGAGAGAAGACTCAAGTGAGTAAAATCAGAGATGAAAAATGAGACATTACAACTGACACTGCAGAAATTCAAAGGACCATTAGAGGCTACTATGAGCAACTATATGCCAATACATTGAAAAACCTAGAAGAAATGAACAAATTCCTAGACACATACAACCTAGCAAAATTGAACCATGAAGAAATCCAAAATCTGTATAGACCAATAACAAATAATGAGATTGAAGTCATAATAATAATAATAAAAGGTCTCCCATCAATGTAAAGTCCAAGACCCAATGGTTTCACTGCTGAATTTTACCAAACATTTAAGGAATAAATAATACCAATTCTACTCAAAGTATTCTAAAAAATAGAGGAGGAGGAAATACTTCCAAACTCATCCTATGAGGCCATTATTACAAACCAAAGACACACGGAAAAAAGGAAACTACAAGCCAATATTCCTGATAAACATTGATGAAAAAATCCTCAACAAAATATTCAACAACACACTTTAAAAAAATCATTCATCATGATCAAGTGGTGTTTATGCCAGGAATGCTAGGATGGTTCAACATACTCAAACAGTGTGATACATCATATCAACAGAATGAAGGATAAAAACCATATGGTCATTTAAATTGATGCTGAAAAAGCATTTGATAAAATTCAACATTGCTTCATGATTAAAAAAAAAATCCTGAAGAAACTGGGTAGAGTAGAAACACATCTCAACAGAATAAAAGCCATATATGACAAACCCACAGCCAGTATTATACCAAATGAGGAAAACTGAAAGCCTTTCCTCTAAGATCTGGAACATGACAAGGATGCCCACTTTTACCACTGTTACTATTATTATTTTTTTTGAGACGGAGTCTCGCTCTGTCACCCAGGCTGGAGAGCAGTGGCACTATCTCGGCTCACTGCAAGCTCCACCTCCTGGGTTCATGCCATTCTCCTGCCTCAGCCTCCCGAGTAGCTGGGACTACAGGCACCTGCCACCACGCCTGGCTAATTTTTTTGTATTTTTAGTAGAGATGGGGTTTTACCATGTTAGCCAAGATGGTCTTGATCTCCTGACCTCATGATCCGCCCGTCTTGGCCTCCCAAAGTGCTGGGATTACAGGCGTGAGCCACAATGCCTGGCCTTACCACTGTTATTAAACATAGTACAGGAAGTCCTACTTAGAGCAATCAGAGAATAGAAAGAAATAAAGGGCATCCAAATGGGAAAATAAGTCAAGTTATCCTTGTTTGCAGATGATAGAATCTTATATTTGCAAAAAACAGAAGACTCCACCAAACAATTTTTAGAACTGAAGCAAATTCAGTAAAGTTGCAAGGTACAAAATCAACACACAAAATCAGCAGCAATTCTATATGCCAGCAAAAAACAAACTGAAAAAGAAATAAAAAAAACAAATCCTATTCACAATAGCTACAAATAAAATAAAATACCTAGGAATTAACTTAACCAAAGAAGTGAAAGATCTCTACAATGAAAACTATAGAACATTGATAAAAGAAATTGAAGAGGACACAAAAAATATGAACAACAGTCTATGTTCCTGGATTGGAAGAATCAATATTGTGAAAATGTCCATACTACCTAAAACAATCTACAGATTCAATGCAATCCCTATTAAAATACCAATGACATTCTTCACAGAAATAGAAAAAAATCATAATATATTTATGTGGAACCTCAAAAGACCCTGAATAGCCAAAGGTATCCTGACTAAAAAGAACACAATTGGAGGAATCACATTACCTGACTTCAAGTTATGCTACAAAACTACAGTAATTAAAACAGCATGGTACTGGCATAAAAACAGACTCATAGACCAATGGAACAGAATAAAGAACTTGGAAACAAATCCTTACATCCACAGTAAATTTATTTTGACAAAGGTGCCAAGAACATATATTAGGGAAAGGACACTCTCTTCAATAAATGGTGCTGAGAAAACAGGAATTTCATATGCAGAAGAATGAAACTAGACTCCTACCTCTCACCATATATGAAAATCAAATAAAATGGATTAAAGACTTAAATCTAAGACCTCAAACTATGAAACTACTAAAAGAAAACTTTGGGGAAAACCTCCAGGCCATTGGACTGGGCATAGATTTATTGAGTAATACCCCACAAGCACAGGGAACCAAAGCAAAAATGGACAGATGGAGTCACATGAAGTTAAAAAGCTTTTGCACAGTAAAGATCAACAAAGTAAAGAGCCAACCCATAAAATGTGAGAAAATGTTTGCAAACTACCTCTCTGACAAGGGATGAATAACTAGAATATATAAGGAGCTTAAACAACTCCATAGGAAAAAAAATCTAATAATCTGACTAAAAAATAAGCAAAAGATCTGAACATATGTTTCTCAAAAGACAACAAACAAATGGCAAACAGGTAAATGAGAAGGTGCTCAAAATCATTGATCATCAGAGAAATGCAAATCAAAACTATAGTGAGATATCATCTGACCCCAGTTAAAATGTTTCTTTTATCCAAAATATAGGCAATAACAAATGCTGGTGAGGATGTGGGGGAAAAGGAATCCTCGTATACTGTTAGTGGGAATGTAAATTAGTGCAACCACTACGGAGAATAATTTGGAGGTTCCTTTACAAACTAAAAATAGAACTACCATATGATCCAGCAATCCCTAGGGATGCTAGGTATACCCAATAGAAAAGAAATAAGTATATTAAAGAGATATCTGCATTCCCATGGTTGTGGCAGCACTATACACAATAGCCAAGATGTGGAAGCAACTACAAGTCTATCCACAGACAAATGATAAAGAAAATGTGGTACACAGACACGATGGAGTACTATTCAGTCATAAAAAAAATGAGATCCTGTCATTTGCAACGACATGGATGGAACTGGAAGTCATTATGTTAAGTAGAATTAGCCAGGCACAGAAAGATTTTGCATGTTCTCACTTATTTGTGAGTTAAAAATTAAAATAATTGAACTCATGAAGATAGTAGAACCATGGTTATCAGAAGATGGGAAGGGTAGTTGGGTGGGAGTGGGGTGGGAGTGGGGTGGGGTGGGGAGAGGATGGTTAATGGGTACAAAAATGATGTTGGATAGAATGAATACAATCTAGTATTTGATAGCACAACAGAGTGGCTATCATCAACAATAATTTATTGTGCATTTTAAAGTAACTAAAAGAGTATAATTGAATTATTTGTAACACAATGAATAAATGCTCGAGGTGATGGATATTTCATTTGTCCTGATGTGATTATTAAACATTGTGTTACTGTGTCAAAATATCTTATGTACCCCATAAACAATACACCTACTATGTAACCATAAGAATTTAAAATAAAATTTTTAAAAAGTTAACAATGAAGTAAATGTAGATACTACAGTTAATACACAAATAAAAAGTGAAAAATAGATTTAATAAGAAATTTACAAGGTCAATATCAGTAAATAAATGACATTACATCTTCTTTCTCTAGGAAGAAATTTGCAATACTATAAAGATGACAATTTCACAATGATTAATTTGTAGATTTAATTAAAAGTAAATAGTATTTTTTTGCAAGTAGATAAAAGTGTTTTAAACTTTATGTTGAAGGATGAATAGTTGAAAATGGCTAAGAAAAGTTAAAAATTGGAATTTAGAGCCAAATATTCAGTTTTTAAAATTACAACATTAAAGATGCTAAAGAAGTCAAGTGTTATATTAGCCATTGATTTTGCTTAAGGGTGGTGATTTAATTTGGAGAGGCTAGTGGGAATTTATCCAATACATTGTAACTGGGCTATTGTTTACTATTTGGAATATTAAGACATGTTCTGACCTCTCAGTTGCCATAAACAAATAAAGCAAAGCAAAATAAAACCAATAGAAGATAAAACATCAACATGTAACTTGATTGCGGTTAAATGAAACCAAAAAGAATTATGTCTGCTTATATTCCATAGTTCAAGAAATTCTTTCCCTGGTTTAAAGAAAAAAATTATATTATTAACCTCATATTAATTATATTAAAGATAAAATACTTTATTTTAAAATATACTGTAAAAATGGAAAGGCATACCATACATGCTTAGCAAAATAATTGCCTTACAAGACAGAATATGTTAATCCCATTACATATAAAGGTAATTTATTAATCCACACAAAAATCATAAGGATGAATAAGAAAAAGCAGTGACAAGAGAAGAAACACAAATAGCTAAAAATATATAACAATGTTGAAGTCAGTAATGATAAAACACAGCAAGTTGAAACAGCCATTGAATAAATATGTTAAACTGCCACTTTGAAAAATAGGTACATTAGAAAATGTTTTCAAGAGTTGGTGAATGTACGGCAAAGAGAGTACTTGGACGCATGACGGGTAAATGTTTACGCTGGCAGGTTGTTCCCGGAAGACAATTTGGCAATAGAGCTATCAAAAGTCTTTTGCCATCTTTTGATGCAGCAATCAATCACAGGTTTGTTTGGTTTGGTGAATGTTGATTGCATTTGCTCTGTTCTAAATTCTTTACTGGGATGGTCTCACTTATTCCGAAAACCCTGTGAAGTAGGGACTCATAATTACCATCTAACAAATGAACATAAAATTAGAAGAATTGAGGCAAGTCAGAACCGACATCCAAACTCAGAACTTCTCAATGCTATCACGCAGGCAGGATAAGAGCCTGTGCTCTTCTCGGCCCCATTGTCGACGGCAGGGCTGATGCATGGAAATGCCCATTGCTTCACGATTTATGGAGGAAAAGGAGAACAGCTGGGAGTAGCCGGGGAACTGAAGCACATACAATGTGGGCAGAAGGCTTAAGGTTATGGACCTGTTAAATTTTATATTTTCAAGTAAAACAAGTAAAAAATAACTTTAGTTTTGTGAAAAGTTGTAAAAAGAAAGAAAGAAAGAAGTAAAACAAGAAGAGAATCCACCAAAATATTAATCATGTTGAGTTCTAGGTGGGGAATTTGGGTAACTTTTATTTATTTATTTTTGGTCCAAATTTTCTCAAATAAACGTGTAATACTTTTGAAATTGTATATAACATACATAAGCATGTATGTGAACACACACACACACACACACACACCCCCCTCACCAAAATCAAGTATCATTCCTAGTAGAGCCTCAATGCCAATGTTGTCTGTGTGCCCTGCAGGGATTAGAGGCCCACATTTATCAATACTCTTTCTCACCGAACCTCTGTCCAGGGCTATTTCTTCTTTACAGTCCTCCGTGATTACAAACTCCTTGTTTAACCTGTCCTTGGGCCAGCTATTGAGGCAACTGCCCATCCCTGTGCTTTTGGCAGCAGAAATGCAAAAGAGATGGGAAATAGAGACTAATATGAGGGCTGCATGTTGGTAAGTAATAGGAAATGGTGGGAACTATGGTGAAGGGGAGTGGATAGCTCTTCTAAAGGCACAGCTGTGAGTGACCCCTAGCCAATTGATGCTTCATGGAAATTTAAATGCAATTTTGCCAAAAGTACAAATTTTTAATGAGAATTCAGAAATCTGACCTTTTATGCAAAATATGTTTATGTACTCAACATCAAATTTCTCTTATTAAAAAAAACTTATAGCCAATATTAGGAAAATCAAACAAACTTATCCATCAATGAGAAATTGCTACGTTTCTTAAAAATGAAATCTAATTAGCACTGTATGCCACATTTTATGCATGTGTGTTCCTTCCTTCCTACTTTATCTTTTTTTATCTTAACATTTTGTATAATACAGATACTCTGCTTCTAGTGTTAGCAATGCTCTCAATACAGAAATTTCAAAGCATACATTAACAAATAACAAATAAAAGAAAATGAAAAATAATACAATCAACATTGCGCTTTTGTGCTCACTTTTTTTTTTTGCTTTTGCTTGTTTATTCCCTTACTTTTCCAGATTCACACACAAACACACACACAGACACACATACACACACACAGAGGTATTTTCATGACATCAACATAATAATTCAGCATACTTTTCCTATGATTCAGGAAGAAGAAGAAAGCATAAAATATTCCACCTGAGATCTATTGGAAACAAACTCGATGTGTACACAGAATATAATATTATTCAAATAACATCATTCTTCCTGTGGACTGTAGACTCTATTAACAGCTGTTCTATAAACAATAAAACCTATTCACCCGCGAAATTCATTTATGTGAATGTGTTCATTATGGACACATTAAAATAAGGGAAACGTATGCTAGACTTTGAGTGATATAACACTGAATATTGTAAGGAAATATTCCTTGTCAAAAGAACAAATATTAGTAGAAAATAAAGCCCAATTTGAATGCATAGCTGAGGTAGGTGCTAAGTATATGAGCTGAACTTGATTTTCTCTGGGTCTATTCATTTTCAAGTGATGGAAGCAAATATGTGACTTCAGATTTGTTTCCTCCACACTATTTCTGTTCTGTCAACTCCTATTAATCTGTTTCAGGGATAACTTACAGTGTTTGGGGGCTCCAGAGACAGACTCAACCTTTCTCCATTACCTTGTGCTCGATAACACTTGGAAATGTTGGTTTCCTCCATGTTAAATACTGCAAACAGGTTCCCTTTTCATTGCGATATATGGAAAGAAAAATAAGACTGTTGGCAACTCCTTTATTTCACACATTCCATTTCATTTCTAGCTGGAATCGAAGTTTGCCATGTTCCTCAGAAGACCTAGCTTACAGAGCCCTCAGCTTTTGAAACAAAACTCCCATGACATTTCAGCAGCATACGAAATGCACAGTTGTAAGTCCTCAGATACTCCTCCAACCTCCACTAGGGATGGGAAGCTCAAAAGTTAGTCAATCTTCCTTCTTTAAAAAAAGAGTGGAATGGGGATAGGGTGCACTGTTGTCCCCCAGGGTCTCCTTGAAGAGTATTTGCAATGCTCTTTGTGCTATACGCATGCTTCAAAACACAGTTGAAGACTCAGACCTCTGCAACCAAACAAAGAAGCAACACATCCACGGTCCACATTCTCTTGAAGAATTAAGAAGAAAATGTATGGGTGAAAAGCATGCAATCAAAAACAGGAAAGAACTTCCAACACGTAGAAAATTTGTGTGTCCTTTGCAATGTAAAATTAACTCATTTGCGGGACCTTGGTTTAACCTAATATATTGCGGCAGTCTCAGGGAAGAAGAGAAAGTTTTTTTAAAACCTGAACTGTGTAGTTTGTAAAATACTGTAAGACAGTTTATAAAATGTGAATAAGCAGATTAAAAATATTAATAAAACAGACCCCTGAGTGCTCACCACCCAGGAGTGAAATGGAGCATCGCTGAAATCCTAGATGACCTGCTATTACTTTCCTCTTCTTCTACTCTCAGATCATAGCTATCCTAAATTTTATGTTGATCATTCCTGGTTTCCTCCTAATTTTATTACACATGTGAGTGTCTCTGAACAGTACAAATATACATTTTTATTACTTGACTTTCTCTGGATCTATTCATTTTCAAGGGATGGAAGCAAATACGACTTCAGATTTGTTTTCTCCAAACTATTTTTGTTCTGTCAAGCTCTATTAATCTGTTTCAGGGATAACTTACAGCATTTGGGGTCCCCAGAGATAGACTCAACCTTTCTCCATGTAAAAAGTACAGGGATTGTACTTTTTACATGCTACTTTACTGTAGCTTTATAGCAAGTCTTAAAGTTGAAGAGTGTCAGTCCTCCAACTTAGCTATGCTTCCTCAGTGTCATGTTGGCTATTCTAGGCCTTTTATCTATTTAGATAAATTGGAGACTCAAGTTTGTGGATATTCACAAAAAAGCATGCCAGACTTTGGGTGGGATTTTGGCTAGGCTATAGATCAAGTTCAGAAGAATTAACATCCTACCAATATTGAGTCTTCAAATATATGAACAAGAAATATCTATTTCTGCATTTAGGTCCTTGATTTCTTTCCTAAGAGTTTTCTGCATATAAATCCCACACATTTTTCTTAGATTTATATACTAAGTATGTCATTTCTTGGGGCTACTGTAAATGGCATTGGATTTTAATTCCTCATTGCTAGTACACAGAAAAACAGTTAACTTTTATATATTAACGTTATACCCTGCAACTTTGACATAATTACTTGTTTTATGAGGTTGCTGGTTTGTCAATTCTTTGGAATTTTCTACATAGGCAATCATGTCATATGCAAACAAGGGCAGCTCTTTCCTTCCTTCTCAATCAGTACGTGTTTATTTTCTTTGTCTTATTGCACTAGCTAGGACTTCTAATGTGAGGTTGAATTAAAAGTAGTGAAAGGGAACATTCTTGTCTTTTTCTGAACTTTAGGGGGAAAGCATGCAGTTTCTCACCATTAAGTATAATGCTAGCTGTAGGTTTTATGTAGATTTTTAAAACAATATGTTGAGGAGGTTCCCCTGTATTTCTACTTTGCTGTGAGTTTTTAATCATAAATAGGTGTTGGATTTGTCAAGTGATTTTTCTACATCTGTTATGTGATTATATAGCTTTCCTCCCTTAGCCTACTGGCGTGTGGATAATATTAATTATATTTCCATCATTTCCATCAATTCCATCTGTTTTGCATACTTGGAATAAATCCCACTTGATTGTGGTATATAATTATTTGTATCACACTGTTGGATTTGATTTCCTAATACTTTGTTAAAGATTTTTGCATGTATATTAATGAGGTATATTAGTTTTGTAGTTTTTGTTATAATGTCTTTATCTGGTTTTGGTAATAGGGCAATTCTTGTCCCATAGGATGAGTTTAAAAAGTAATCCCTCTACGTATGTTTCCCAAAAGAGATTGTAGAAAATGGGTATCATTTCTTCTTAAAGCGTTAGGTAAAATTCACCATTGAAACCACCTGGGCCTGTTGCTTTCTTTTTTTAGAAGGTTAGTAATTACAAATTCAATTTCTTTATTGATAGAAATCTATTATTTATTTCTCCCTTCATGAGCTTTGATTGCTCAGTTTTTCAAGGAGTTAGACCATTTCTTCTAGGATATAAAATGTATAGGCAGAGCATGATATTTTTAAATTATCATCTTAATGTCCATGTCATTAGTAATAATGGTTCCTCTTTTTTCTTTTGAGATGAATTCTCACTCTGTCACCCAGGCTGGAGTGCAGTGGTGTGATCTCAGCTCATGGCAATGTCTGTCTTCTGGTTCAAGTGATTCTCCTGCCTCAGCCTCCCGAGGAGTTGGAATTACAGGCACGTGCCACCACACTAATTTTTGTATTTTTAGTAGAGATGGGGTTTTGCCATGTTGGCCAGGCTGGTCTCAAATTCCTGACCTCAGGTGATCCACCTGCCTTGGTCTCCCAAAGTGCTGGGATTATAGGCATGAGCCACCATGCCCACCCCCTTTTTTCATTCCTAATACTAGCAATGTGTGTCTTTCTCTCTTACAGGTTTATCTACTTTGTTCATTGTCTTAGTCTGTTCATGTTACAGTGGGTAACTAGTCTGGTCTGAGCAGGGCAGGAGAGGGCTCCCCACCACACACACCAGGAGAGTCTGGAGACCATCAGGTGATGGCCAGGTGGTTAACTGTCTCTCTAAAGCAATAATTGGTCACAGCTGGTGCCAGGGAAATGTAGTCTCTCTTTTTTTTTTTTTTTTTTTCTTTTTCAGGTAGAGTCTTGCTCTGTCGCCCAGGCTGCAGTATAATGGTGCAATCTCGGCTCACTGCAGCCTGCATCTCCCAGGTTCAAGCTATTCTCCTGCCTCAGCCTCCTGAGTAGCTGGGATTACAGGCACCCACCACCATGCCCAACTAATTTTTGTATTTTTCATAGAGACGGGGTTTCCTCATGTTGGCCAGGCTGGTCTTGAACTCCTGACCACAGGTGATCCTCCCGCCTTGGCATCCCAAAGTGCTGGGATTACAGTGTGAGCCACCGTGCCCAGCCAGTCTCCTAAATGATAGAAAACACCACCTGAAACTGGTGATCAGCAGCTTCCTGATAAGATCTCAGAGTTGGGAGAAATAATGCAAGTCAAGACCCTGGAAGTGTGCCCATGTCTAAAACTCCAAATCAGAAGGTCAAACTGCACACTTGTTTTTGTTTGTTTTGTTTGTTTGTTTTTCTTTTTGAGACAGAGTTTTGCTCTCATTGCCCAGGCTGGAGTGCAATGGCATAATCTTGGCTCACCACAACCTCTGCCTCCCGGGTTCACACCATTCTCCTACCTCAGCCCCCTGAGTAGCTGGGATTACAGGTGCCCGCCACCACGCCTGGCTAATTTTTGTATTTTTAGTAGAGACGGGGTTTCACCACGTTGGCCAGGCTGGTCTCCAACTTCCGACCTCAGGTAATCCGCCTGCCTCGCCCTCCCAAAGTGCTGGGATTACAGGCATGAGCCACTGCGCCTGGCCTGCACTTGTTCTTTAAGTCGCCAGCTTGGCCTTCTTCCAAGTGAACTTTTTTTCCTTTCCTTCCTCTTCTAAAAGTTTTTGGTAAACCTTCACTCCTGCTCTAAAACTTACCTTGGTCTCTCCTTCTGCCTTCTGCCCCTCAGTTAAATTCTTTCTTCTCAGGAGGCAAGACCTGAGGTTGCTGCAGACCCATACAGATAGCTTCCACTGCTAACAGTGGCTGCAATAACAAAATACCAGAGGCTGGTGGCTTACAAACAACAGAAATTTCCCACAGTTCTGGAGGCAGGAAGTCCCAGATCCAGTTGTCTGCAGATTTGGTGTCTGCTGAGGGCCTTTTTCCTGGTTCATAGATGGCACTTCTCACTGTGTCCTCACATGGTGGAAGGCAAGAGGGAGCTCCCTGGAGTCCTTTTTACAAGTGCATTTGGATGGCTCTGTCCTCATGACCTAATCACCTCCCAAAGGCCACACCTCCCAATACCATTACCTTGGAGATTAGGATGGGGAGGGACACAAACATTCAGTCTATAGCATTTATATTTTTGAACAACCATCTTTTAGTTTCATTGATGTTTTTCTATTGATTTTCTGTTTTTAATTTCATTGATTTTGCCCTGATTTTTATGGTTTCATTTCTTCTGCTTGCTTTGGGTTGAAGTTGTCCGTTTTTCTCTCATTTCCTAGAGTGGCAGTATAGATTAATGATGTCAGATCCTTTTTCTTTTCTGATCTATGTGTTCAGGGTAGAAGTGCCTCCGTAAGCACTGCTTTCACTGCGTCCCACAAATTTTGATGAGTTTGGTTTTTATTTTCATTTAGTTCAAAATATTTTTAAATTTCACGGGAGTGTTCTTCTTTGATCCATGTGTTATTTAGAAGTGCGTGGTTTCATCTGCCAACACTCTGGTGTTTTTTAGCTATCTTTCTTCTATAGTAGATTTCTAGTTTAATTCCACTATGGTCTGAGAATATACTTGGCATGATTTCCATTGTTTTAGAGTTGCGAGGTGTGTTTTATGGCCCAGGATGTGGATTTCCAGCAGATCTGGTTTGCTCTCAGAGAAACTCCTCCTCCTCCTCTGGTCCCTTCTGTGGAGGGAGCCAACTCCCTCTGGCACTTCCCAGCCTCCCTTTCAGCTGGCTTCTGGCTGCGTGTGACCCCCGAGAGGCACAGACAGGAGACTGGAAGGTCCAGGAAGAAGAAACTGGTTTATTTATTCTCCTCTCTCCACACTGGGGGGCATCGTCCACAGCAGCTGTTTCTCCCCCATGGCTTCAGCTCCTGCTGGACAGAGCCCACTGCTTCCAGCTTCTGCCGGGGCTCCCATCCCTGGTACGACTGCCTCCTTCCTTGTCTCCCCCTCCTGAGTGGTGGAAGGCTCCCCCACTGCCAGTCTCTGGGGTGACTTCCCGCCTCCTGATTCCTCACCCCTCCATCACCTTTAACAAGCTCCCTATGTTAAATTCTCTCTGAAACCCCTAGTACTTTCTGTTTTCCTGACAGGCTGTAAACCTCACATGAGAATTTTTCTGTCTCACCTCTGCCTCTCCCCTTCTCTGCACATTTGTTTCATTCTTCTCTTTCCACCAAACAGACTTTTCCATTTTTCAGTTCACATGGCACAAAATGGCCATTAACAATATTCCCCAAGTTTGTAATTCCTGTGATCAAACTAACAGTGGGACTGTGGCTGGAAACTCTTAACCCAACATTGAATGTCTGGAAATTGGCCTACATTGCATTCAGTGTCCACACACTCCTCCCTGGGCTCTGGGCTCCCATAACAAACCACCACAAACTGGGTGGCTTAAAACAACATGAATTTATTCGTTCACAGTTCTCAAGGCTGGAAGTCTGAAATCAAGGTGTTGGCAGGGCCACACTCCTACCAGAGGCTCTAAGGGAGAACCTATTTCTTGCCTCTTCCAGTTTCCAGAGACTCCAGGCAGTACCTGGCTGGGGCCCCGGCACCCCAGTCTCTGCCTACACCTTCATGTGGCCTTCTCTTCTTCCTGTCTCAAGTCTCCCTCTGTTTCTATTTTATAAGAACACTTGTCATCGGATTTAGGGTCCACCTGGATGATCCAGAATGATCTCATCTCAAAATCCCTAGTTAATCTGCAAAGATGCTTTCCACATAAGATCATATTCTCAAGTTCCAGGAATTAGATAGGCAAATACATTTTTGGAGGCCTGACCCACTACCATGACAAATCTGGGTATGGGCAGAGTAATAATCTTCACACTTTGGATGCTACAATTCTATCAGTACAGAAGGTCAGGAGGAAGAAGACAATGACAATTTGCAGAAATTTGGGAAGGCCAGGCAAAGAAAATAATGGTTGTAAATGACATACTTCACGTTCCCACAGAAAGTTATTGACTAAATCAGGACTAGAGCTGAGACTACTCTGACACACAAACCTATAGACTTCGTTTCACATCCCATTGTCTCAATCAAATCAAATCTCTCCCTATGGTCTGAGATTAGGGACTCAGCCTCTGTTACCTCAAAATTATTACCCATTCAGTCTAATTTTTGTAAGGAAAGACACATTGAATAACTTAAGGCAACAAATAAAACTGCACACAATATACCCACCCAATATAAATTGTCTATTTTAGAATGCATATACATCGTTACAGGTATCCACATTTTACTACAAATTCATAACACACACACACACACACACACACACACACATTTTTAAAGCAGTCCAGCTTATTAGTAGAAGTTCAAGCTGATTCATTAATCAAAAAGTAGTAAGATGACATTTGTTTGTTTTCCATATTTTGTTATTTGGACATTTCACTAATTCACAGAGCCACGATACATGTAGTTCTACTGTGTTTGATTTTCTCTTCCGTGAAACTGACAGAAACCCAAAGAGTTTCCTTCTCCTTTGGAGTGGGGTTGTGTGGGACACCAAAGGGACACAGCATCATCAGAGTCTTTGCAACATGAAAAACACAGGCTGAAGTTCAAGATGAGTGGTTTGCCATATCTGGTCTACAAAAAACTTCTGAGAAATGTATTTGTGGGGTTCACCTCCCCTTTCCTTTTCCTTGAGTTGTGAGACTGCTGTGTTTGGTTAATTCCTCTTGAGATATTTGCTCAGTGTGAGTCCAAGTAAAACTCAGACCAACAGCATCAGAAATCTGGAGTCAACATCTCTTTTTTTTTTTTTTTTTTTTTTTTTTAGAGAAAGCGCCAAGTAATCCATTCTTTCAATGTACAGCGAAAGTGACATTTTCAAATGAGAACACATTGTCAGCTGTTTTTGTCTTGCTCATTCGTTTTAGTTTTGTTAGATTCTTTGTTTCTTTGATGCTCACAATATTGCACCATTTGGCTTTAAAATCTACATTAGAAGAGTATTAATTAAAAGCAGACACAGTGCAATGGAGACAGTGTTAAAATTATGCTTGAAGGTACAATGTAATTAATTTTGTACAAGAGAAACATAAAAGAGGGAGAATGAAACTGGAGGAAATAGCACTACAACCCACAAAATGATAATGAGAAATATAATTGTAGATTAGACAAACTACGAAAAGACATATGAAGTAATCTGACATCAAGGGGGAGAATAAAAACAAAGGGTCACCCACTAAGTACTCATAAAAATCAAATGGAGATCACACATTTTATGTCTGTGATGTGTGTTTTCCTGTGGACAGGATGACTTGCATTAAGCATCTGCCAAGTGGATGAAGAAGATGATTATGACGCAAATTTGCCAAAAGCTTGGACCATGGAGGTAGAAAATCGATTTGACTTAAAAACAATCCTGTTTAATGAAAGTGCAAGAGATAGATAATGATCTTCTTATAAAGTTCTCCCTCCCATGATGGGCCCAGAGCTAGCACATGCATTAAGACTTATTATTCCCAGAAAAGTCAACATTGCAAAAATGATTATTAGGGCAAACTCAATTTATAATGCCTAGTTATAGTTCATATTTGAATTCATTGCATCCATATTTCAGTAGTGCCTTAGGGTGTTATGATACAAAGTTATAGAAACCTCATGGGACTGAGTCTAGTGAAAAAGAAAGTGAATTTATACAAAATATTCTTCATGTGGGAATCCATCCAGTGACCCTATGCCACCGCAGTGATGACAATGATCATCTGGTAATGAAGATAGCTAACCCTGACCAAGTACTTATTGTGTGCCAAGCTCTGTTCTAAGGGTCATAAATGATTAACACAATTCCTCACAGCAATCCTAGGGAGTTCCTCCAGCACAGTCCCTGTTTAACATACGAGGGACTTGAGCCTTGCAGAGGTTAAGCGACTTAGCCAAGGTTATACATTTTGCAAACAGCAGGGCAGGGAGTTGAACCTACATATTTTGATTCTAGCATCTGGACTTCTTTTTATTTATTTTTATTTTTTATTATACTTTAAGTTCTAGGATACATGTGCACAATGTGCAGGTTTGCTACATAATTATACATGTGCCATGTTGGTGTGCTGCACCCATTAACTCGTCATTTACATTAGGTATTTCTCCTAATGCTATCCCTCCCCTGACCCCATGACAGGCCCCAGTGTGTGATGTTCCCCACCTTGTGTCTAAGTGTGCTCATTGTTCAGTTCCTGCCTGTGAGTGAGAGCATGCGGTGTTTGGTTTTCTGTCCTTGTGATAGTTTGCTGAGAATGACGGTTTCCAGCTTCATCCATGTCCCTACAAAGGACATGAACTCATCCTTTTTTATGGCTGCATAGTATTCCATGGTGTATATGTGCCACATTTTCTTAATCCAGTCTATCATTGATGGACATTTGGGTTGGTTCCAAGTCTTTGCTATTGTGAATAGTGCCACGATAAAAATGCCATCCCCATCAAGCTACCAATGACTTCAATGACTTTCTTCACAGAATTGGAAAAAACTATTTTAAAGTTCATGTAGAACCAAAAAAGAGCCCACATTGCCAAGACAATCCTAAGCAAAAAGAACAAAGCTGGAGGCATCACACTACCTGACTTCAAATTGTACTACAAGGCTACAGTAACCAAAACAGCATGGTACTGGCACCAAAACAGAGATATAGAACAATGCAACAGAACATAGCCCTCAGAAATAATACCACACATCTAGCATCTGGGCTTCTTAACCACTTGGCCATTCTCCATCCTGCCTCTTTAAAACACACGCAACATATACAAGGATATATGGGCAAGAAGTTGTTTGTTTTTACGTTATTGTGGTGGCAAAACAAAAATGCTGGACTCAAGTGCTATTCTTTTATAAAGTTATGATTGAAAAATTGTGATTTCCTTTTATTACGAAAGAACATGCTTTATCTGCCTCTATCTGTTACCTGTTGGTTTAGGGATGTTCACAATGAAATGTTAGGGGGAAAATGGAGGTGAAGGACAAGATGAGTTGTAGGTGAATGGAATACATTTTGTAGAAACAAATAAATCAAAGAACAAAAGACACGTGAGCACAAGAATGTGCGGAAGGAAACACCTCGGGCTGTGAACAAAGACGTGGCTCCCAGGGTCAGGAGTGATCAATATGGGGCTGGGGACATTATTCAAGTTTTCCTTATATTCCTATACTGTCAACAACCATGTTGCTTTTGTAACTTTTGAAGAGGAATTTAATAATCTTTAAGAAGATTTTTAAAGATGCAGGCACTCATCAGGCATACCAGCGTGGGAAGTATAGTCTGGGTCTATGGGAACAGATCTTGTGGGAACAGTTCTTGGGTGGCTGATGTCTGTTTCTCTGGGCTCCTGGGTTTCATGAAGTTAAGCAGAGAGCCCTGGGGTCTCCCAGAGGAAGTTCAGCTCCTGCCTCTGCCTCCCATTACCTGCCACCTGCCTCCCAGGGTTTCTTTCCTCCTTTGTGAAATGAGACAGTGAGAAGGTGGAGGTGTATGTTGTAATCAAAGATGCAGGAAAGGGATGCTGGCTGCACAGAACAAGTGTTGCTCACCACCCAGAGGAAAGAGGTAAACAAGAGACCTGAGGATCACATCTTACCCCACATCAGTGCTTAGGTGGCAGATACAAAGAAATAACTAGAAGAAAATAGTGATCACTAGCCTGGGCAACATGGCAAAACCCCGTCTCTACAAAGAATACCACATGGTGTTGTGAGGATGTAAAGAGATGTCACACATGAAGCCCCAGAATAGTGCATTACACAGATGAAGCACACAATCCACATGGCTCCCGTGATAATATGATGGCATGTCAACATTAGCATGGCCTTCTCTGCAAAGCAAGCCTCACCCTCTGTGTGGCTTCTAATTTCTGCTGTGCTACAAGCTCATCCTTTGACCAGCTGACTCCTTGGCTTTGACTCTGGCCCCATGCCCCACTGTGACTGTTCCACTGCCCACGGCTAAGGAAGAAGCTTCTCGCTGTCCCCTCTCTGGGTCCCCAGGACAGAGAATCAGAAAGCTCAGCATGGGTCAAGTGTCCAGCACTAACTCAACCAGCTTTGGCCAGGCAACCTGACCACCTTGAGTTAAGGCAGCTTCTGTTAGAGGACAGGGTAGACTCAGGAGCCACAACAGGCTTTTCCAGAGCAAGTGCAACCTCTGGCTTTTGCTCAGGGCCACATGGTTTTATTTAAGCAGCAGCCTGGTTAGACCGTCTATGGTTTATCTTCCAAGGGAACAAAGAAAACAGGGATTTGCATTAACTTAGTTGCATGGCAGCTTACATATATCGTGGGCTTTGTTTCTACAATGGACTATTCCCTGGCTTTACGTGCGACACGTCCTTACATCCTCATAGTGCTGTGTGGCGCTCACTGTCACATTTCACAAAGGAGGAATGAAGCCCTGGATGGTGGTGGCAGGTAATGGGAGGCATAGCCAGGAAATGAACTCCCTCCCTCCGGGAGACCCCGGGGCTCACCTGTTTAACTTCAGGAAAACCTGCATGAGTTTTCTGTTGCTGCCATGACAAATTACCACAATATTAACAGCTTAAAACAGTACCCATCTATCATCTCAACATTTCACAAGTCTGCAGTCCAGGCACAGAGCAGCTTTGCTGGTCCTCAGCTCCAGCTCTTACATATGGAAACCAAAGTGTTGGCTGGGTGGGGCTGTCACCTGGGCACTCTGGAGAAGACCCCTTCCACACCCTAACAGAATGCTGGCAGCATCAGCGCCTTCTCTGCATGGCCCTGCATCTTCAAGCCGGTACGGGCATTCTGCAGCCGTTTGACCTCCAGTCTCTCTGACCTCCCCTTCTGGTCTCCTCTTCTACTTCTCAATGCCACACTCCTCACTTTATTCTGAGCCTTTGTTCTAAACAGCTCCCCTCATGTTGGTATTTCTAACAGCCTATTCAGGACGACTTCAGTATTTTCTGAGGTCATTTATGATTTCTCTGTCATGCTCATCAAAACTCTTCTAGCCCTGACCACATTTCCATCCCTGCCACTGCCCGGAGATTATCCTGAAAAATCAAGAGGGAGTTCCTGCTGCAAGACTGTCTTTGGGCAGCTTAGCCTCCTGGGTTCTTCTATAAAGCCAAATATGAAAACAGAAAGCTTTTCTGGTGTCTATCCAAAGAAAGCCCCCAGCCAAATACACCCTTCTTCCTTGGACCTGAAGAGGCTAACAATCTTCCATCCACTTAGCAGCCACTTACTATGCACCGAGTCAGTGCTGAGGGCTCCAGAGTGAAGGACGCACAGCCCCTGCCCTCAGAAGACCAGTTCATGGTGGGTGAGGGGGAGAGACAAGCAGGCAATGAAGATGCAACATGGCCAGATAGGTGACAGGAAAACCAGGGGTCTGAAGGAACACAGAAAATAGACAGCTGACCAGGGAGGCAGGGAAGTCTTTCTCAAGGAGATGGCATGGAAATAAAGACCTGAAAGTCACGAGAGCCCAGTGCAGTGAGGGATGCAAGAAAGAGATGGGGAGGGCAAGTGAAGAAGGAAGGCAGGTACAGAGGCCTGGAGGCAAGCAGCCGTGGAAGATGACCAACCGTCAGGACTGAATCTGGAGGAGAAGCTCAGGGACCTCAGTAGGATCCACAATATTTGGGTCTGTGCGTCCTCGGGGAGGAGGTGGGCCACGTTGTGTCTTCATTGCCTGCTGGTCTTTCCCCCTCACCCACTGTGAGCTGATCTTCTGAGGGCCGGGCTGTGCGTCCTTCACTCTGGAGCCCTCAGCACTGACTCAGTGCACAGTAAATGCCTGCTAAGTGGATGGAAGAATGTTAGCCTCTTCAGGCCCAAGGAATGTGCACTTGGCTGGAGACCTTTGATAGACACAAGAAAAGCTTTCTGTGTATATATTTAGCTGTATAGAAGAACCTGGGAGGCTAAGCTGCCTAAAGACAGCCTTGTAGCAGTTCTGAAGGTAATGGACAACTCTTGAATATGGGAATGACCAGACTGGTGTGGAAGACCCAAAATATAGCACTGTCATCCCCTTCTTTCTCTCATTTGACCCAAGTATTTACCAGTCCCCTATAGGGCCATTTTGGCCCCTTTGACTTGTCCTAGCCATAGCCAGTCAGACACACCTGCTGACAAGGTGGCAGGTCCAGGGGCCTGCAGGGATGGTCGCTCTGGAAACCCACAGCCACAAAGCCCAACAGGAGTGTAGCCTGCGACTTTTATTATCTTTTTATCTCTCCATTCAGTGTTGCTTGTGGCAGTCCTGTGAAGTCTGCAACTGAATAGGGTTGGGAGGGAAGGCCTCCTCTCCCCTCTAGTCAAGGGTAACATTTTTTCCTCACCCCCTTTCCTGTCTGCATCATCAGTGTTTGCCTACACACTAATCAGCATACCAGTTGACCTCATTTAGGAGAATTTCCCTCGTTTGGCATTTCCTGCCTGACCTCCTCTGACAAGTGGGACAAATGTTAGACGCATCCCCTGGGATCTTAGTGAATTTACCTTGCCAGAGTCGATTCAAGCCACTATAGGATTTCTCAATAATCATAGCAACTTGAAGCCTCACCAATGCTCTTCTTTGATGTTAAATCTTTTGTCTGAGTAGAAGTTTCGTGATAAAAATGACGGCAGTGTCTTTATAATAAATGATGTGCATGGGTGTGGGGATCACTCACTTTTTCACAGCTGGCTTCTCTCAGCTGCTGCTGTGCATTGAAATCTACTCCTGGATGTCTCTTCTGTCATCTCTGCAAACAGAAGAGGTGCTGAGTTGGAGAATCAATTCAGAAATTAAGATCTGGGTGCTGAATGTCATTGTCCTGGCCCTATATCAAAGTTCTTCATCTTCTGCAATGAATTTCTAAAGCCAAGCTAGAAGTTGCTGAAGGTCTGCAAATGGCATTCTTTAGCTTTTAACTTTCACATAAAACAGAATAAAAGATTATTACATGTCCAAAAAAAGTCTGGCTGCTGCTTGTAATAAATTCCTGTGCATGCTCCAGATGCAGAATTGGATAGTGTGTTGTCAGCTCATCCATTCTTCATGGAGCTTATTTTTATTTGGGTTGCAGGCATTAAAAAGATGTCAGATATGTATATATTAATATCTCCTTCTATTTATACATATGCACACTTCCAGATACATATAAATACATGCCCACAAATACTCCTATATACACACACAAAGATATTTTCCCAACCAACTCCTCTGGCAGTGGCATCTGTTCTACTAGGGATGTTTGCAGTGCAATGTTTCCAGCTTATTGAAGGTAAGACCTGGAAGGAATCCTCAGAGTCATCTCAACTGTTGCATCTGGTCATGAATAATTCCTGTGTATGGAATCCATTGTATCCTGAGACAGACCCTTATAATTTCCTCCCTTACTACTATGGTTTTGCTCTGTGTCCCCACCCAAATTACATCTTGATTTTTAATTACCATGTGTCAAGGGAGGGACCTGGTGGGAGATGATTAGATTATGGGGTTGGTTTCCCCATGCTGTTCTCATGATAGTGAGTTCTCATGAGATCTGATGGTTTAAAAGTGTAGCACTTCCCTCTTTACCTGCTTTCTCCTCATGCTTCCTTGTAAGACGTGCCTTGCTTCTCCTTTGCCTTCTGCCATGATTGTAAGTTTCCTGAGGCCTCCCCAGTCATATGGAAAGGGTGAGTCAATTCAACCTCTTTTCTTTATAAATTATCCAGTCTCAGGTAGTTCTTTATAGCAATGTGAACATGGACTAATACACTTACTTTGGAAAAATATCTGTTTTCCTATCATGTCCTCCCTTCAGGACACATTAAAGGAATGTACCCGGCAATTATATACAAATGACTGAATGACAAAAGGGAGTTTTGAAATGAGAATAAAAATTTGAAAATCATCAGCTTATCCATGATCATTGCAACTTTAGGAGACAAAGATTCACAAATAATACTTGAGACCCTGTGACTATGAAAGATAGAAGATGAAACACTGGGGAAAACCAAACTTTCAGGTTCTTGAAGAAAGAGTAACATGCCAAGGAGACTATATCAATCAAGATACCCACAGGAAACAGATGGAGCTGACTAAAAGACTGCAAGGATGTGAGCAAGGTAAGAGGAAGCCTTGGGGAGCACCAGCAGGGGAGCATGCCCATCAACTGTTCTGAAGGGCAAACAAAGGGGGTATCTCCTGGAACCCAGAGAGAAATGTAGATGTTGGGGAGAGAAGCCCACAAAGAGTGTTGGTCTTTGATGCAGGAAAACAGCCACTGCTGTGAACTAGACTGGGCAGAACCAGAAGGATCAATACCTCAGCTTCTCCCTCCTCCCACTATCCCATCTACTAGTATCCCCACCCCCATGGCTGGAACCCAACAGAAGACCAGAGGGCAAGGGTGATCAGTAGATGCCATCCATAGGGCCAGCACCTGTGGCACTGCCCAAGCAGGAGGAGAAAGGGAAAGAGTGAATCAGAAGATGCAAACGGAGAATCTCAAGCACAGAGGTAGAGAAGAACAAAAGCGAGGTAACAATGCTTAAAAAAAGAAATGATCAACAAGTGGTGCAGAAGAATTAAGCAACGAGAAATTCAACAAAATGCCTATGGGATTCAGCCTAGGTGACAGAAGAACAGTAGAGTGGAATAAACTAGGAAGGAAATGGAAATTGATGAGAAGGCAGAGTGTAGACTACCCTTTGAGAAAGCTATCCCAGAGTGGGAGGGAGAGAGATCAAGTAAGAGCTGGAGGGGAAGAGGATTAAGAAAAAAAGATAGACGCATGTTTGTAAGGGGATTAACAGAGTGAAATATTTGACAGCATATTTCTGTTTAAGGAAATTCTGGGTTTACTAAACTTCCCAGAGTTTGACTACAATTTGACAAGGTGGTTTTATTAGGTTTTTTTTTAAATTTATTATTATACTTTTAAGTTCTGGGATACATGTGCAGAACGTGCAGGTTTGTTACATAGGTATACATGTGCCATGGTGGTTTGCTGCACCCATCAACCCATCATCTACATTAGGTATTTCTCCTAATGCTATCCCTCCCCTTGCCCCCCACCCTCTGTCAGGCCCTGGTGTGTGATGTTCCCCTCCCTGTGTCCATGTGTTCTCATTGTTCAACTCCCACTTATGAGTGAGAACATGTGGTGTTTGGTTTTCTGTCCTTGTGTCAGTTTGCTGAGAATGATGGCTTCTGGCTTCATCCATGTCCCTGCAAAGGACATGATCCTTTTTTATGGCTGCATAGTATACCTTGGTGTATATGTGCTACATTTTCTTTATCCAGTCTATCATTGATGGGCATTTGAGTTGGTTCCAAGTCTTTGCTGTTGTGAACAGTGCCGCAATAAACATACGTGTGCATGTGTCTTTATAGTAGAATGATTTACAATCCTTTGGGTATATACCCAGTAATGGAATTGCTGGGTCAAATGGTATTTCTGGTTCTAGATCCTTGAGGAATCTCCACACTGTCTTCCACAATGGTTGAACTAATTTACGCTCCCATCAACAGTGTAAAAGTGTTCCTATTTCTCCACATCCTCTCTAGCATCTTGTTTCCTGACTTTTTAATGATCGCCATTCTAACTGGCGTGAGATAGTATCTCATTGTGGTTTTGATTTGCATTTCTCTAATGACCAGTGATGATGAGCTTTTTTCATATGTTTGTTGGCTGCATGTCTTATTTTTTTATACTTATGTAAGAAATCTGCACGTTCTGCTCATGTACCCCAGAACTTAAAGTATAATTAAAAAAACAAAGTATTTTTAATTATACTTCTATGTTCCAATTGGAACATAGTACCTTCTATGTTCCAATTAATGTTGGGAATATGGAGGTGAGCAAGAAGTTTTTATTCTCATAGAGAGCTCTGTGGAGGAAACAAAAATGATGACAGATGTCAACTGCCACTACAGAAGATACTTTGATGTCACAAGAGAGCGCTTGAGGGGTTGAGTGGTGATTTTCTATTAGGTGTTCAAGTTAGACTTTAATGTGCAGTTTTTAATATGTCATTTAAACTGATATTTGGAAACAAAATGGATCCAGCATTCAGTGATCATGGAAAATAACATTTTAGGAAGAGAGATCAGCTAATGCAAAGACTCGAAAGAGCAAATGTTCTTTGGTATGTCCTGGAGGCAAGCAAAAGACCAAGGTGTTTAGAATAATGTGGGCATTAGGCAGAGTGTTGAGAGGTGAGATGGGAGAATAAGGCAGAACAGGTGATGCAGGACTCTGGACACCAGTCAAGGTAACTGGATATTTTGTGTTATGTGAAGCCGTTGCAGGGCTTTAACCAGGAGAGTGGCATTACTTGACATAAGCTTTTAAAAGAGCATTCTGGCTGGCATGTGGACAAAATGAAAAGCAAGGAGGAGGCTTGTTAGGCTCTTTCAATAGCTGAGAAGAAGATTATGTTAGCGTTGGCCCTGGTGGAGGTGGTGAGGATATAGAAGTGGGGCATTTAAGATGAGCTTGGGGGGTGAAGCCAAAATGAAGTTGATGAATTGTTGATGAAATGGTATGAGCATTGGTTGGAGTAGAGCTGTTCAGCAGAAATATAATGTAATTATGTTTGCTAGTGGCCACATTAAGAAAATTAAAAAGAATCAGGTGAAATAAAGTATAATAAATGTATTTTTATAATATTGCCTTTGAATTTAACTTTTTCCAATTTTTAACTGTGTTAAAATATATAAGATTTGTCATCTTAGCCATTGTTGAGTGTGCAGTTCATTGGTATTAAACACATTTATAGTGTTGTGCAGCCATGACCAGCATCCATCTTTATAACTCTTTATTTCGTACAACTGAAATCTATGCCCATTAAAAAATAACTTATTATTTTTCCCTTCCCCCAGCCTCAATCAACCATCATTATAATTTGTCTTATGAAATCCTATTTGTCAATTTTTTTCTTTGTCTATGCCTTTGATATCATATCCATGAAACAATTGCTAAATCCTTTGTCACAAAGCTTTTGGCCTATGTTTTCTTCTAAGAGTTTTATAGTTTTAGGTGTTTCAGTTAAATCTTTGATCCATTTTCAGTTAATTTTTGTGTATACTGTTAGATAAGGGTTCATTCTTTTGCATGTGGATATCCAGCTTTCCCAGCAGCATTTGTTGAAAATGTAGTCCTTTCCCCCATTGAATGATCTTGGCTCCCTTGTCAAAAATGACCCTTGTCACCTGATCATATATGTGAGGGTTTATTTATAATTTCTGTTTTCTATTTTATTCCATTGGTCTATATGTTTTACACTCCTAAACTGTTTCGATTACTGTAGTAAGTTTTGAAATAAGGAAGTATGAGTCCTTCAGCTTTGTTCTTCTTTGCCAAGATTTTCTCTATTTGGAGTTCCTTGAGATTCTATATACATCTTAGGATAGGTTTTTCTATTTCTGAAAAAAAATTGGAATTTTGCTAGGGATTTTGTTGAATTTGTAGATTGCTTTGGGTAGTACTGACATCTTAACAATATGAAATCACATCAGTTATCTTCTTTAGTGGGTCCATCCATATCATACACTCGCACCAGATAGCTGTAGAGAGCCATGAACCAAATGCCCAGCTGTGGGACAAGGAAGCCAGCTCACACCAAATCACAAATTATTGAAGCAAGCTGTTACCTTGGGTTTCAAGAATGAATAGCAGAGCCAAAAAGAACACGAGTGGGTAGATGGGATCTCATTCATTTCCTTAAAGTCTCTCTGCGTGAGGATCTAATTCATGAAAATAGGATGCATTTCCTTTTATTGTCTTCTTTAGTTTCTTTCAGTAATGTTTTGTAGTTTTTATTGTACAAGTCTTTTATCTCCTAGGTTTATTTCTAAGCACTTTATTCTTTCTGATATGATTGTAAATTGAACTGTTTCTGTAGTTTGCTTTTTAGATTGCTCATTGTTAGTGTATAAAAATGCAAACGATTTTTGTGTGTTATCTTTGTATCCTGCTACTTTGCTGAATTTATTTATTAGCTCTGACCATTTTTGTGTGTGGAATCTTCAGGGTTTTCTATGAATAAGATCATACCATCTGTGAACAGTGATAATTTTACTTCTGCCTTTCCAGTTTGAATGCCTTTTGTTTCTTTTTCTTGCCTAATTGTTCTGGGTAGAAATCCTAGTACTATGTTGAAAAGAAGTGGTGAGAATGGGAATCCTTACCTTGTTTCTGACCTTATAGGAAAAGCTTTCAGTCTTTTACCATTGAGTATGATGTTTGCTGTGGGTTTTTCACATTTGGATTTTATTATGTTGAGGTAGATTCCTGTAATCCTAGTTTATTGAGCATTTTTATCATGAATGGATGTTGAATTTTGTCAAATGTTTTTCTTCATCAATTGAGAAGATTATGAGTATTTTCCTCTTCATTCTATTAATGCGGTATACTACTACATTGATTGATTTTCATAAGTTGAAACATCCTTATATTCCAGGAATATATACCATTTGGTAATGGTATATAAGCCTTTTTATTTGATGATGAAGTCACTTTTCTAGTACAGTCATGTGTGTCATAACACTTTGGTCAACAGTGGATCACATATACAAAAATGACCCTGTAAGATTATAATATCATATTTTTACTGTACATTTTTATGTTTACATACACAAACACTTACCATTGTGTTACAATTGCCTACAACATTCAGTACAGTAACATTCTGCACAGAGTTTTAGCACAGGTGTAATAGGCTATACCATACAGCAAAGGTGTGTAGTAGGCTATGCAATCTAGGTTTGTGTAAGTATATTATATGATGTTTGCACAACGGCAAGACCACCTAATGACACATTTCTCAGCACGTATCCTCATTATTTAGTGGTGCATGACTGTATTTTGTTGAGGATTTGTGCCCTAATATTTATAAGACATATTGGTCTATAGTTGTCTGTTATTGTTGCTGTTATTGTTGTTTTTTCTTGTAATTTCTTTGTCTGGCTTTAGTATCAGGCTAATACTAGCCTCGTATAATGAATTAGGAAGTGTTTTCTCCTCTTCAATATTTTAGAAAGGTTTGATAAAGACTGATGTTAGTTCTTCTTTAAATGTTTGATAAAATTTACCAGTGAAGTCAGAAAATTTGGGATTACTGATTCAACCTCTTTACTACGTATAGGTCTGTCCAGATTTTCTATTTCTTCATAATTTAGTCTTGGCAAGTTTTGTGTTTCTAGGAATTTGTCCATTTCATGTATGTTACCAATTTCTTGGCATACAATTTTCCATATAAGTACTTTGTTATAATCCTTTTTATTTCTGGAAAATTGGTTGTGATATCCTTGCTTTCCTTTCTGATTTTAATAATTTGAGTCTACTCTCTTTTTCTTAGCTGAGCTTGCTAAAAGTTTGTTAATTTTATTGCTCTTCTCAAAGAACCAACTTTTGGCTTTATTCATTTTCTTTATTATTTTTCTAGTCTCTATTTTGTTTATCTCTGCCCTAATGTTTATAATTTTCTTCCCTATGCTAGCTTTGGGTTTAGTTTGTTCTTTTCTCTAGTTCCTTACATTTTAAACTAGGGTGTTGATTTTAAATCTTGCTTTTTTTAATGGAAACATCTACAGCTATAAATTTCCTCACAGCATCACTTTCCCTGCATCCCACAGGTTAGTATGTTGTGTTTTTATTTTCATTCATCTATAAGTATTTTTATAAATGAATCTTGTGATTTCTTTTGTAATCCATTGGTTGTCTGTATGTTTAATCCACAAATGTATAAATTTTCCAGTTTTACTTCTGTATTGATTTCTAACTTTATCCCACTTGGGTGAGAGAAGATACTCTTATGATACCTATCTGCCTGTCATGGAATTCAGAGTGGGAAATGGGTACCTCATACTGTACTGTGGTAAGAGCTCAGATTGACTGAAAACAGCCACACTTTCCCATCCACGCCTTCCCCTGGAAACTGCAAGCCTTCGTTCAACTCCAGAGTCCCCAAATAGTCACACCAGACAGATTCTGACAATGCAAGGTTGTCTAGATGGGCAGACAGAGTCTTGGTGCTTGCTACTCTGCCATCTCCTCTGAATCCACCTGCGTAATATTTTATTAATCCATCATACACAAAATATTATCATCCCAATATACAATTGATATCTAAAAATTAAAAATTATTGATGAGATATATCACCTTGTTTTTTATACTAAGTCTTTGAAATTCCATGATCATTTTACACTTCCAGCACCTCCCAATTCAGACCAGCTACATTTCAAGAGTTCAGTGTCTACATAGGGCTGATGGCTGCCGTATTGGATAGCTCAGGCTTGAGCAACTGAGTAAATGTTGGTGCCATTTATGAAAATGATGAATACTAGGGAGATGTGGATTCTGAGGTCAAAGTTAAGGAATCTATTTTGGTCACTGTAAGTTTGAAGTCCCTAATGGACATACAAAGGGAGATAACAAGAATAGAGTTGGATATGGAATCCAGTGATCTGTGAGAGACCAAGGCTGGAGACTTATTTGGGAGTCACCCACGAGTGAGTGATACATAAAGCAGGAGACTGGAAATAGTGTAGAAGAATATACAGGTAGGGGAAGACTTGGAATAGAGCTCTGGGAGAGTTCAACATTTACAGCATGATTTCTCAGCCGTGGCGTGACTGATATTTGGGTGGATATTTCTTTGTGATGAGGGCTGTCAGGTGCATTGCAAGATGCTCTACACCATCCCTGACCTCCACGATTAGATGCCAGGAGTTCCTCTCCACCCCATTCTGAAATGTGACAGCAAACACAAAAATGCCCCAGGCCTTGCCACGTGTCTCCTGGGGGAAATTTTGCCCCTGATTCAGTGATTTACAAGTTGGATGGAGAAGAAGTCAGTAAAAGGGTTTGAGAACAGATGCCAGTGAGGTGGGGAAGATGGCCTGAGGATTGGTACACAACGGATGATCTGCGGAGGAGAAGGGGGCGATGATGACTGCGGGGCTTTAGCTTTTATAAGTGACTAAGAAGCAGGCAAAATCAATCTAAATAATGCATTTTTTTAACCCAATATAGAGATGTGAGGCATTTCACAATTAGCCTGACAATATCTGGGGAGATGCTGAATTATGTGAGAATGGTGAGCAATCCTTCATTAAAAGAGGGAATAAAGTAGAAAGGAAATGTCTTCAGTGGTGAAGATGTACTACCACATCTCTGCCCATGCACCTCACTCCTCGCCAGGCAAAGGGGCACTGGAGACAGTATTCCTGATCAAAAATCTCAAATAACGAAAACACAAAGAGAGCGGGATTAATATTTTTCAGAAAACACAACGTCATATTTATTCCACTTTCTGAGACTTATTAAATTTCCTGCTACAGTAATTATAGCCATGTATTGTTAGGGAGGTATAAACACTAGACGAACTTATTACTGTCAGAGATTATTATTAAAACTACAAAATTTTGCCTACAGACTAACACAAGCAAGAAAGAAAGTTATTAAAACTCATTTTTAGGAGTCTGCTTGTGTCCTTGGGCTAAGTTCTAAAGCAGAGTAGGAAATTGATACTCTGATAATCTTCATTTACAGCACTTTTATTAACAGCGTATCTTGTCTCCAGCAATTAATCTTGGCAAAATTTTTACTCCTTTTTCTGAATGCAGACTGAATTTTATTTCTTGCAACCCCTATAATGGATGAAAATGTTTCTTCACCTGTTCTGCATTGTGTGTTTCTCTAAAGAAGGTGGCTAAACTCCAAAGCAGTCAAAATATTCCACTACTGCAAAATGTTTGGTAAAAAATGCATTATTACCATGACAGCATTCACCTCTTTCTCTCTCTCTTTCCAAGAGGACATTTCCAGTGAGCAGATACCATATGTCTAGGGACTCTTGCAGGCCCTTAGTAACCACTGTTGTGTTTTCAGATTTGCTTATCCCATAACATAAACAGATTGACCATTATGGAGCTGTGAACTTGCACAAGCATCGTGTTTACCAGGGAGAATGAGTTGCTTTCAGGGAATCAAAGTATGTCCAAGTGGAGTGACCAGTGCATTCAGCCAGGACCAGAGCTAAAATAAAAACTGTTTTGCCCAATAAATGCAGTCTTTGGTCTAGTGAGAAATACCTTCTAATCCAGAAAATCCCCAACCCAAGAGTTGTGGTTTTACTGACTGCTGACTGAGTAGCAAGGACTCTTTCTTGGTATTGCTTATTTGTACATTTCAGGACGCAAGTGAAATCTTGATGTGGTTCCTGCCCACGTAAGAGCAAGTCCCTAAAACACCGATTCCAAACTACTCACTAGGATAACTTGGAACCTCCATTCATCATTCAGATAATCAGATTCAACCCCAGCCCCACCAAAACAGAAGCGTGGGTAAGGGAGTCTGAGGCCTGGGGGAGAAATGTCTACTTTTTGTGATCACACAGACTTGCAGTGTATCTGGGTGGGGAAAAGCTTCCGGGATGAGAACATTTGTGTCTATGAGCAGCCTTGGTTATTTTAATGATGATTTTTGCTTTCCTCTGTGCAAAGTCAGGCTTTGTAGGTAAAGTTTCTAAGAAAGTGAGAGTACACATCGGTTTTAAAATGTTAATTAATCACTACTTCTAATACGCATTGCCAGTCAGAACCAGTAACCACTGGGATGTGATAGTTGCTTCCAGGACAGAAAATAAGTTGGCATACCCAACTCCATTTATTCTATGGATTTAAAATGGCTGATAAGGGCTACCTGCTTCGAATGGAGAAACTTTAATACAACCGGCTCATTCCTCCACCTGGACTATTTACAGAAGGCAGATTCTGAGCAATGTTTTCCTCACTTTCCTGAAGAATTGCTTTTGCCCTGAGAATTATATTTCCAAATTAAAGATAGTGTGTTTCATGCTCTATTAGTTTTATAGTCAAAATTCAAGTTTATTTATTTTATTATTGTATTAGCCTTTTAAATATTTTGTAGGTCTAACAAAAATAAATAATATTGTATTTATTTGGTACTATTGACCAATTTAATTTTTCAGTTAATGACTAGGTGATTTGTAGGAATAAGAAGTTGGAAATCTGGAAGCCAGATGTATTATTTAGGCGAAAAAACGTGGAGTTAATTGTAAAACTTTGCTTAAAAAAAAATCCCCAGCTGATTGCCATAAACCTAGTCAAAGAAAAAATAAATATTGAAGTGAAAGATACTTGATATAGTCGATATTAATAACTGTGTTTTAGAGTACCAGAAAAAGGAGTTCTTTTTTAGAAATTAAGAAGTACCTTTTTAGAACATTTTAATATTTTAAATATAATTTTATGTGCTTTGGGGATATTTTCATCTGTGTATAACCAATGTATTACACATATTAATTACTTATTTTATAAGTTATGCCTAGTAAACCAGAGTGTAAGTCAGTAATAAATGTGTGTTTCTGTATCTATATACATACATACAAATATATACATATATATGCAAGGGTTTACATACACATATGTATGTATGTACATATCTATATCTACCTATCTGTCTATTCAACCTAACTCACATTTTAATGCAAAGATTTTTTGTTCAGTCAGCATTCATGGAAATACAACTGATTTTTGAAGACATAGGATTCTTACCTTTTAAAGGTAAGTATTTAACACAAAAATAATATCAATGTAATCTAGGGTTTATAACATTTGTAAAAATAATGTGACAACAATGCACAAAGGCTGAGAGGGTAGATCTGGAAGTACATCATTGTAATGTCATTATCATAGATATAAAATAATATTTGAAAATGGACTATGGTAAATATGTACTATATTATGGTATAGTACATATGTACATATATTATGTATGTGTGTACATACATAATAGTATGTATGTATATATACATAATATATACATATATTATGAACATACGTATGTACATATATTTGTACATAATACATGTGTATTATGTATACATATGTACATATATTTGTACATAATACATATGTATACGTATACATATGTGTATGTATACATACGTGTATATACATATACATATGTATTATGTATACATATGTATATACATAATACATACGTATATGTATTATGTTCATAATATATGTATATATTATGGTATATATGCTTAATATGTACTATACTGTACATATAATACACGTAGTACATATATTATGGTATATGTGGTAAATATGTACTATATTATAGTACATATATAAATAAACATGTAATACAAATCCTGGAGAAAACACTAAAAAAGAAGGTTTAGTACCAAGATAGACAATAAAATTGAATCACAAGAATAATAACTAATTCATACAAAAGAAGGCAAAGAATTAAAAATGAAATGTAAAATTGATGAAATCTTTCCCACAAATAGTCCCGGAACAATTAGAAATCCATGAGGGTGAAAATGAACCTCAATCTTGACCTCCACTATATACAGAAATTAACATAGATTACAGATCAAAATATATGAGCTAAAACTATAATATTTTAGATAAAAACATGAAGAAAATTGTGCTTACCCATACTTATACAAAGATTTTGTCAACTGGACTCTAAAAATCACAAATTATAATAGAGATATTTGATAAATTAAACCTAAACAATATTTAAAATTTCTATTCTTTAAAAGCCATCATAATGAAAATCCAAAGGCAAATCAGAAACTGGAAAAAAATTGAAAAATATTTATCTAATAAAAGATGTCCAGAATATATAAAGAATTCTTAATATCCATTAATTAGATAATGCATTTTTAAAAAATGAGCCAAGACTTGACCATACGGCTCACCAAAGAAAATATATGGGTGGTAATATGCATATGGCAAAATGCAATGTGGTTAGTCATTAAGGAAATGCAAATTAAAATCACGGTTACGTATCACCCCACACCCACCAGAATGACCAAAACAAAAAGTGTTGGCAAGCAGATAGAAAAACTAGAATTTTCATACATTGTTGGTGAAAATGGTAGAACTAACTACTTTGGAAAATGCTTTGACTGCTTCTTATAAACAATCACCTACCATAAGACTCAGCAATTATATGCCCAGTTATTTATTTAAGCAAAATGTTAACATATATGTACGCACAGTGTTGTATGCAAATATTTGTAAAAATTTATATAGCCCCAAATTAAAAATAGCATAAATGCCCATCCACCAGTGAGTGAATCAGTAAACTATCAAGTATTAGCAACCAAAATAAACTGAACTACTGATACATGCTGCATGGATCTGAAAAATACATTAAGTGAAAGAAGCCAGGCCAAAAAAAAAAGAACGACATGCTGCTTGATTTCATTTATATGGAATTCTAGGAAAAAGCAAAATTATAGTGATGAAAGCAGATCTTTGCCAGGGGGCAGGGTGTCGAGCGGGGCATTGACTGCAAAGGGAAGAGGGGATGTCTTGAGGTGATAGCATGAGTAGATCTTTGCCAGGGGGCAGGGTGTTAAGTGGGGCATTGACTGCAAAGGGAACAGGGGATGTCTTGAGGTGATAGCATGTTCCCTGTCATGAGCATGGTGATGGTTACCTGGCTGCATTCATTTGTCAGAACTCAACAAATTGTAGATTAAAATTGGTGGATTTTATTGCATGTAAATAATAATTCTACAAACCCAAATAACACAAAATAATGCTGAGGGGAAGAAACTGGCCATAATGTGAAGATAATGGCCAAAAGAAACTAAAATCCTGATAGTCTCCGTTTTAACAGAGGCAAACTGTGATTAGGAGCCTAGAAGCCTCATTACCTTTCAAACACTTGAGCAATGTCAGCCCATTAATCCATGCTCTCAGCGAGCAGAAGAAGAGCTAGAAATGGCCTTAATGATTCTGGGTGAGATAAGCAGCCATGTCCCACGTACTCTGCCTGCTCCATAAATACTGAATGATGGAAGGACAGCAGGAGACAGGGAAGAGAAGAGGGCATTGTTCAACACCCCAGGGTTGTCAGGGCCGACTGTGGGCTGGCCGCTGGGCCAGGCATTGAGGATATGGCAGAAAACAACAGACACATACTCATGAAGATGACTCATGCAGAGAATCAACTATTCACAGATAATCTTTCAAATTCTTAGAATTCCAATTATGCTAACTGCCATGCAAAAGTGAGCAGTATTGTGAAAGTTTCCAGGAATATGCATCGTTTAAAATGAGACTTAAAGAGTCATTGGAAATTGGTCAGGTTAAAACAGGGAAGAAAATTATCCTAAGCTGAAGAAACAATTAAAAAAAAATCAAACCACGACATACTTGAAAATCTCAAAGGCTGGCATGCCTGGAGCAGAGCAAGCAATGGAAAAGATGCTGAGAAATGAGGAAATGAGGACAGATCTGCAGTTCTCCACTTTGACTGCATGTGAAAATCCCATGGATCGCTTTGAAAACGTTATCTATGTGCAGGCCCTATTCTAGTTAGCTACATCAAAAGCTCCTTCTTGGGGGAAAAAAAAAAAGCTCTCTAGTTGTTCCTCATTAGCGAAGATGGTTGAGACCCTCAGGGTAGAAAGACAGGCAAAAGCCAGGTCAAACAGAGCCATATAGACTGGTTCGAGGGCTGGACACCATCTCTTAAAGGTAATGGGAAACCAACGGGAAGACATTGAAGTGAGAATTCGAAGTAAAAATATTTAAAGAAAATTACTCTGGTTCCAGATTGGGGGTGGAATCCATTCTAATTTGGAGAGATCTATTAAGAAGTCCTTAAATATCTAGGTCAAAGACAATGGTATGGTATGAAAGGTAAGGACAGATTAAATGGAGTGGAACTAAGTTTGGAGGTAAAATTGATAGGACGTGTTGGTAAACTAGGTATCAGGGCACAGTGAAAAGACGAAAGTACGAAGGACAGCAAGGATGACTTCCTGAGTGCTTTTCGAAGACTAGATATCCTGCTTTCTGACATGTCTTAGAAAAGAAAGGACAAAAGGCATCAGTTTATTTCTTCTTCCTTTTTCTTTTTTTGCATGAATTTATAATCTCTGTTGGGCTTGAGCGCTTGGTGTGTTTGATGGAAAGCAAGATGTGATGTCCTAAGGGCATCAATTTATAAATGGACAATGATTTTCAACACTTTCCCAAGGCCTTTGCTATCTCTAGTGTGGTAAGAGTCCAAAATTCATTCTTGAAGAGGAAACAATGGATCATGTTCGCACACATGAAGCACCTTTGTTTTAAAAATCTTTTAAAAAAAAGGAAACTCTTATCCAAACAAGGTGGAGGAAAAATAAATTTTAAAATTAATCTCTTAAAAGTTTGTGCTGTGTAAAAATTATTTGCTTCCAGCCTTTCTAAATCTTGTAAGAGGCTTACAATCAAGTGGAGGTTTCTATGCAGATGGACACACCTGAGCCAGTTTATCCCTTGAATCAAATTCTTCCCACACAAAACCGAGTAAGGGTTCTGAAATGTACTTCTAAGTGTTGCTATGTGTCAAGCCCAAACAATTCCCCAAAGGTTGGGAGGAATATTGGCACAGAAATGGAAGCCAAGAGAATATATCCTTTTAGAAGGGATAGGAGGGAAGGATCCAGCTGGATTACAATGAGTTGCCTGGGAGAATTTTTTATTTCTGTTTCATTGTAGATCATCTTTCACCAACTCCAGAGGCTTCTTTCTAGCTTTATTCATCCTTTGTAAACTTCTGTGCTAAGAGCCAATGCAGACACAAGTAGACTGCCCTGGTTTGTAGCATAGAGCCACCAGGAGAAGTTGACAGTGGGCATATTCATCTTCCTTTTGATGTGGAGCAGTTGGTTACAGACCAAGCCCCAATCAAGCATCTGCCTCTAAAACAAGCTTCTTTCCACTTACTGAATTCTATGGGCAGGTTGCTTACTTACGCATTAACAGATTCCTTTAATTTCAACTGATTAACCCTCTCGCACCAAGTCACTCCCCAACCCACCCCTCAAAAAAGAATCAGAGACCTTTGTTGCCTGACCTGAACTTGTTCAAGCAGCCGCAGCTTCCCTCTGAGGCCAGGCTTCCCAAGCTGCCCTGTGTGTAAGCCTTTAGGTCGTATTTCCCAGCTAAGGCCAGGAATCATGCTTCAAAGGAAGCCAGGAGACAAATGTCATTAACAGAGTTTGCAGCAGATTTGAAATCACGAAGATGGTCAGGCCACCTGTCTTTAAACTGCCAGCTTCTATTAAACAATCAAAGGCTTATTTGTGCTTCTTTGATGTGGCCTGCAAGTGCATTTCCTATGCATGCTGGTAGATTAAATGTTATAAACGGGCCCAAAGGCATAGCTGGAAGAGTACCAATTCCTCATCTTAGGATTAACTGTATTTCCAGTTAAATATCAGATTTTTACAATTGTAGCTAAGGTGCATATACTGTATAAACTGGGCCACCTCTTTGAAGGTTATTGAACAACACTATTACATTTATCAAAGTTTAAAGTGTCCATATCTGGGTTTCTGATTTGTGTTAAAATGGTGTAGCTGGTTGCAGATAACACTACCACTGAGAACAAGAAAGAAAAATGGAAGAAACAATCCAAGAGGCATCTGCGTTAAAGCATTGAGTGGCCAGTGCATTCAGAGAAGCCAGGATCCCAAGGATTCCGAGTAAGTCTAGCCTTCTGTGAGCACAGGTTTCCAAGTTTTCCAGCAGAGCCACAGGTTCCTGGTGCAGGGTTGGGGTGACAGGTGGGGCAGAGGCTGGGCAGCATGATCTGCCATAGAGCGAAATGCCAGAGAAACTTTCTGCCATCTCCTTGAACTGGGGAGACAAAAACTGAAGCATGGGGGCTGCCAGGAAATGAGGTACCAAGAGCCTTTTGAAAAGAGGGAGATTAAGAGGTGAACACAATTCCCTGTAGTTTTGCCCTTGAACTGTGCAGGGTAATGGGCTGAAAAGCCACAAGGAGAACAGATAAAGTAAAACAGGGTTTTCATCAACCTTTAGGGCTGAAAGACAATAATTATATCAAGAATATTCTGCCAAGGAGGGAGATACATAGTACGCACAAGAGGCTCTCAGTCGGGACTACTGGAGGTTATTCCTCGGGGGCAGGTGTGCACTAAAGCAGAGGTGAACAGATGGAGCAGTGAGGCAGAAGCTGACCCGCACAGACACGATCACAGGAGTATGACAATGGTGGCACACAGGGGAGATGATGCTGCTGTGGATAAATGGCAGAGGGTCATTTAAGCATCTATAGGGGAAGAGCAAGGGATCTTGACTCTTAACAGACACCATACACAAAGCAAGACCACATGGATTGTAGATCTAAATGTGAAATGTCAAACAGCAAACCTTTTAGAAGAAAGCAGAGAGTATCTTCATTGCCTTGGGGTAGGCAAATATTCTGAAACAGGAGACAAGTGGCGCTGAGCACAAAAGAAAGAGTGATTAATTAGTTGCCCTTAAATTGACAAGACATCTTACAATGCAAAGGCAAGCCACAGTGTGGGAGAAGATATTTGAATAGCTGTATCCAAAAAAAACCTTTGATCTAGTATATAATAGAGAATGCCTACATTGATAAGGAAAAAACAAAAACAAAAACAAAACAAAACAGATGTCCCAGCAGGAAACAGAAGACCTGAACAGCCACTTCACCAACGAGGAGGCCAAATGGCCATTACAGGTGTGGAAAGGTAATTGCTAGCATTCACTGTCATAGAAATGCAAATTCAATCCAAAATGTGATGCCACTGCAGACTCAACAAAATGGCTAAAGATAAAAAGGCAGAAAATACAAAATATTGGTGAGGGTGTGGAACAACTTGAACAGTCATGAACTGCTGGTGGGTGAATAGATGTTACAATACTTTGAAAATCTCTGGAGATTTCGAAGCAGAATACTTGGATATCTATGACCAAACAATTCAACTTTCAAGGATATACTTAGCAGAAATGCATACTTCTGTGCACTAAAAATATGTCAAAAATGTTTGTCGCAGTTTTATTGGCAATAGACAAAATATGGATGCAGCCCAAATGTATATCAAAAGTAGAATAAACAAATGGATACTGTTGATATTAGGGAGTCCTACACAAGAATGAATAGGTACACACTTACAGCACACGCAATAGCATGGGTGAATGTTACAAAGAGTGTCTGCTCTGTGCTTCCCTGGCATGAAATCCACAAACAAGGAAAAGTCAGCTATGGTGATCGAAGACAGGATGGTACCTCAGTGGGGCACCAGCAGCCTTCTGGAGTTGTAGCTGTCTTTGTTTCTGGATCTGAGGTAGGTGTATGTGAACCACTGAAAAATAATATCTGAATATGGATTAACTGCAATTACACTAAGCTTGTAATAATGGTTGATTCTGGATTGAGAGACAAAGCATTCAGATCTGAGCTAACAGGGAGGTATGCATCTTTATATCCGTTGTTCTCTTTGATTTGAAAAGTACATGATTGTTATACTTCAGTAAAAATCTTACTTTAAAAATGCACCTATCTCATGGCCCCGAATTTCTTCTCTTAGAACTTATTCTATAGATATGCTCACATGAAATAATGACACACGTAGTTGTTTTGCTTTGTTTTGCAGCATTATTTTCACTGACAATTGAAACAACTTAATGTGACTCTGTTTAAATACATTAAGTTGCACCCATACCATGCAGTATTATATGGATGTGAAAAAAAAATGAGATAGGTGTATGTGAACCAGTGAAAAATAATCTCTGAATATGGATTAACTGCAAAAACTAAGTTGCAAAACAGTAAGCATCGTATTCTCCCATTATTGCTAAATACAGCGGAGAGAGAAATCTACATATATCTGAAGAATTACACTAAGCTTGTAATAATGGTTGATTCTGGATTGAGAGACAAGGCATTCAGATGAGCTAACAGGGAGGTGTGCATCTTTATATCCGTTGTTCTGTTTGATTTGAAAAAAAAATCATGGGCATGCATTTTTTCAGCCTCAGCCCACACCACATTAAAAAAAGATGATCTAATGCAAAGAAAGCACGATAGTAGCAAAAGTGACTGTTAATAATTTGTGACTACATTGTTCTTTTCTTTTCCTTTTGCACTGATGAATCTGAGGCATTTCTAATTAATCCATGAGTCTTAAACGTGGGTGATGTTCTGTTGTTTACTCAGAGCAGTTGCATAGTACAGAGGCTGCTACATAGCACCAAGCGTCAGCACAGGGCAGAAGAGGATGACAGAAGAATCAGCCCCCACCCACTACATGGGGGAGGAGGGAGGTGGGAGACAAGGCTGCAGTGAACGGAGTGAAGAAGTAACTAGTCACTTATAGATTAGCTATCCAGGCAGTTCTTTAAAGCACTACAGGGATCAATACAGCCCTGCTCATGTTATTGTATTCACAGGGGAAGGGGTGTGCGTGCCTGTGTGTGTGTGTGTGTGTATGTGTGTGTATGTGTGTGTATATGTGTATATGTTTGTGTACGTGTGTGTATGTGTGTATGTGTGTGTATATGTGTGTGTATGTGTATGTGTGTGTATATGTGTATATGTGTGTGTATGTGTGTGTATGTGTGTATGTGTGTATGTGTGTATGTGTGTATGTGTGTGTATATGTGTGTGTATGTGTATATGTGTGTGTACGTGTGTGTATGTGTGTGTATGTGTGTATGTGTATATGTGTGTGTATGTGTGTATGTGTGTGTATGTGTGTATGTGTGTATGTATGTGTATGTGTGTGTATGTGTGTGTATGTGTGTATCTGTGTGTGTGTATGTGTGTATGTGTGTGTATGTGTGTGTATGTGTGTGTGTATGTGTGTGTGTGTGTATGTGTGTGTGTGTGTGTGTGTGTGTTCAATCTTGGGCGTCCTTTTTAAACAGATCCACTCTCCAGTGTGGTAGGAAATAAATTCAATTCCTTGAGTGAGGAGGAGTCGTCTCCGCGAGAAGGAGTTTTGCTTTAAGCCAATTTGGAAATTACGTGGAAACACTTGAAGCAAACACAATATGCATGTAGATTATGATGTTTTAAATCTATTTTCTCAAAATGAAATTAAGCAGGAGGTAAATAGGGAATAAACTGAAGAGTAAGGTGAACTGAGAGCAAGGGTCTCAGTGCATGTCTTGGAAGAGAGTCAGTGAGTGAGACAGGAACAGTGAGTCCCTGAATGAGAGAGCCCAGGCATCCCTGGATGGAAATGAACATGCTGTTGGAACCCCTGGGTAGGTGGGTATCAAAGCCCAGGAGCTGGTGCACTCTAAGACATACTTTGAACAGAGCAGCAGATGCAAAAGCCACTAGCACTTAACATGGTGTGTAGTAAGTGCTCAGTAAAGCTTTCTTCATCAGAATCTGTGAGACGCCCAGGAAACAATGCTAACGCATTTCAGGGTCTACTTCAAAGATCAGATGCATTTATGAAAGGATTGAAAATGAAATCTAGTCATGGTAGTCACAGGTACAAAGAAAGTATACATCTGTGTGTGTGATTTCTTTATGGTGTATAATTTATATGTGTATATATAATTTACATAATGTATATATTATACATAATTTATATATACATCATGTATAGTTTATAATGTTACATATATTTGTGTTTATAAATATGTACATATATATAAAATCAGAGAAATTTCACTTCTTCATTTTAAGGATATTCTTGGCAGCATTGTTTATAATAAAGATATATTGCAACAACCCGACAAAGGGTTGAACAAGAAAACAACTGTGCTTTCAATTGGATTTCCACACTATGGAATGCAAAGTTGTTGCCAGGAATAAGCCAGTTCTGTGTACTGCCATGGGGAGATTTCCAAGATGTCATCGCTGAGTGGCAGCTCTAGTCCTACAGCATGACCACATCTATGCTCCACACGCAGGCACAGGACTCCATGCTTCCACGGTTGTGTGTGTGTTTTATGGATGCATAGAGAAAGGTCTGGAAGGAACTCTCACTCAGTCACTAATGAGGATGGAAGGAGAACCAGGTCTGGCTTTGGTGGTCAAGAGGAGCTTTTTTCTTGGTTGTGATATGTGATATTTTTAACAAAGATTATATACTCATGTAATCTTGTAATTCATCTTAGTTTGGTGAAATGATATATATGAGGTCACTTTGAAAATTACATAGCAGTATTCAAATGTGATGGTATTAAGTGCATATATTGGGCATCATGTTTGGGAATATAGTGGGCCCAGAGCTGGACCCACAGATCTGTATAGCTCTATATACACAGTATCTACTACAGCCTACTATTATCTCAAATGATGATCATTCATTTATTCATTCTACAATTTGTGTGTGTGTGCCAAGCAATATGATGTGTACTTGGGAAACACTAAATTTCTAGGCTGCTTGGAGAGAAAAGAAATACACAGGAAATAAAAATAATAGCTGGCCCTTCCAAGTGCTTGTCAGGGGCCATGTACCATGCCAAGAGCTTCACAGCATCCACTGAATCCTCCTGCTACACCATGAGGTGGGGCTATTACTATCCCTGCTGTGCAGATGAGGAAATGCAGGAGGAAAGGCAAGGTCATGCGTGTAGTCAAGAGGTATAGCTAAGAAATAAAACCAGGCACTTTGACTCTACAGGCTATTTACCACCAGGCTACAGAATGATAAATAAAAAAAACAGCACTGTACAAAGGCAGAAGGGATTCCTCAAGGCAGTGTGGGTAGACTCGGAAAGAAAAGACAACTCTGGTGAGAGAAGCTTGTGGAGGCTTCACGGCTTTTAAGTTTCATGAACGAGCAGAAAGAACACAGCAAAATTTCCACACTGGGGAGGGGTTGTCCCCTAAAAGCATGAATACAGGCAGTTGTATGATTTTGAACAATCTAACGGAAATAGAATGTTCTTACAGAAATAGTTTAATGTCTCCCTTTTTCATTTAGGTACTCATCCTACAAATAAACATTTGTGGAGTAGCTGCTGTATTTCCCTCACTGAGTAGGAGCTGAATATTTAGTCAAGAGCAGAAATGGGGATGAATGCCTGCCTTCACAGAGCTGACAGTCTGTGGGTTAGGAATGGCAGTAAACTTACAATAAAATTATATAATTACCGACTTCTGATTTTAGCAGGAGGGCAGAGAAGATAACCAAAATTACTCCTACTATTGTTATTTTTTTTCTTTTTAAAAAATTTTCAGCTGGTTCTTAGTCAGTGTGCATATTATTTTAAAAGAGATAAAACATAATAAACATTACTTTATAAGCATGACTAGGCAAGCTGGAAAGAATGAGGAATTCCCAGGTGCAGAAAAGGAGAAAAAGCTTAAAATCTCAGGGGGCTAACCAGGTGGGCTGTAGCTGCCCTGTAAAGAACAGGTGTGTGTGCAGAGACTTGGTCTCACCAGCCGGAGTGGTGGCTGTCCAGGTGCATGTGAATCTGACGGGATCTTAAAAACACATTTTTCTAGACTCAGCCCACCTGCCCAGTTTCTGATTCCTTCGGTCGGTCTTGGTTTGGGTGTGAGATTTTGCATTTCTAACAGCTTACAAGTGATGCCTATGTAGCTGGTTTGGGGATCCCAGCAGCATTTAAAAACACTGACTTAGACATTTTTGTACCCCTCAGAGCAGAGCAAGGAGAGCAGGTAGGACTGACACCCCCATAAAACTAGGACCCTCCAAAGCCACACCCTTAGTTCAGAGTAACAGAGAAAAGCACATCAACCCGCAACACCACAGCTTCTTATTTGTTGCTGCCTGGCCTCACTTGGGAAAGAAACATAAAAGATCTCTCCTGAGAATTCATCATCAGGACATGAATCTCACGTGGATTTGGGGTTCAAAATTCAACTCTCATATCCCCAAACTTTCAAGTCAAAGTTTTAACATAAAAAGTAGCCTACAGCTGGCCACAACCCTAGGACATCTGACAGAAACAAGTACAAAATTGCTGTGGGGAAGACACCTACCATCCAGGCACACGAGAGTCCACTGAGCATAGATTCACAATTCAAACCATAAAATGTGTAAGGAATCCTCCACCATAAGTGAGTGTCCACAGGCCAGACAAACGGCAGGGTGAAAACCCAAGCACTGCAGATAATGGGAAAATTCTATCACAAGTTTAGTACATTAAAAATGAATTGGCCGGGCACAATGGCTCACACCTGTAATCCCAGCACTTTGGGAGGCCGAGGCGGGAGGATCACAAGGTCCGGAGATCAAGACCATCCTGGCTAACACGGTGAAACCCCGTCTCTACTAAAAATACAGAAAAAAAAAAATTAGCCAGGCGTGGTGGCAGATGCCTGTAGCCCCAGCTACTAGGGAGGCTGAGGCAGGAGAATGGAGTGAACTCGGGAGGCGGAGCTTGCAGCGAGCCGAGATCCCGCCACTGCACTCCAGCCTGGGCGATAGAGCGAGACTCCATCTCAAAAAAAAAAAAAAAGAATCTAAACAATTAAAAATGATCAAGAACATAAAAGAAGCAAAGATAAATGAATGCAGTGTGATGACAGTCACATGGGCAGATTTAAAAGGGGACCAAACAGAATTTACAGAATGAAACTGCAGTCACGGGAATTAAGGACTCAGTCGATCAAAGGATGAAATAGCAGGTAAATCGCTGAAAGGAGAATTAATAATACAGAAATTACCCTGAAAGCAGCCTGGAGAGAAAGGGCGATGGAAAATGGGTTGACATTAAAATACCATGGAAAATAGAATAGGCCCAACGTACATTGAATAGGAATTCCAGAAAGACGGACCGGAGATAAAGGGTGGGAACCCATAATTAACATAGACGGCATGGGCATCCGACCGGATACCTTTTAAAAAGAAAGTCAATCCCTAAACATGTTTAAAATGACCTAAGAATTAAAAAGACATTTTTCTATGAAGGCAGGACCATTAGACTGGCAACGGGATTCCCAGCAGCAGCTGCAGAAGCCTGAGTCTTGAGAGGTGATACCCTTCATTGTCTGCCTCTGCCTGGATAAAAGGGAAAGAAAGAAAAGCCTCCCTGGGAAGTTTTGATGAGCGCCTGCATTCCACAAGGTTTTGGAACAGAGAGAGTTATTGAGGCAGAGAGGACAGAGAAGAACAGCCTAAGAATAAAGAACAGCCTCCAGAGGGTTCCAAGGGCAAAACATAATTGGTTAAAGACATTGAAAGATAGGGCTAAGTTGGAGGAATGACAAAACGTAGAGACCTGAAATGTAAGGATGAGCTTGTCACTTTACATTCATGAGAATGACAATAAAAATAATATTGACCACGATAACAACATCCAAGGGCTTCCCTTGGCCGGTACCATTACTCTTATGTGCACGTGCATTGAAGGGTAGGACCAACCTAGGAGGTGGGGACTGTGGGCATCTTGGTTAACAGATGAGGCAACTGAAGCTTTAAAAAGGTGAAGCACTTGCTCCAAGTTACCAGTAGAGTCAAAGGGAAAGCATGGATTTTAACTCGGGCCCTCTGGTGCCAGGACCTCAGGGTAACAATTATGATCTGACATCAGGAACAGTACCCTCCTTGTGCAGGTCCCCAAAGAAAATGAAATCAACAGCTTCTGAAGATGCCTCCATGGCCCACAGTCCTGGGCTCAGGTGGCCATGGATTCTCCACTCCAATTGGAGTTAATGACTTAAGCACACAACTCCCCAGACAGAGATGTAGACAAATGTGAGGACATGCAGATAAGTTTGAGGTGGGATTAATCTGCAGCAGGAATCAAAACGATTAAGACTCAATGTCATGATTCAGTAATTCTGATAAACAGAAAATAATTAGAAAGGACATTAATGGGATTGTATTAGGTCTTAGCAAGACAAAATTTAATTTGAGCCTAAATAAAAGGGGTTTTGTTAGGAAGAGCAAAATAAGAAACTATTTCCATATTTTAGGTGAAGTCTCTATAAGTATCTGTTATTCAGCATTATCCAAGGAAGAATTGAAATCCTCATCACGCCCAACCAATGAGTCTCCTAGATCAGCTCAGTGTTAGCAAGGACAAGAAAAGGAGTGTGAATACCAAGTTCATCCTGAGAATAATATCACAGTGTTTGTCCAAAGATAGAATACCTGTTAAGAATCTTTATGATGTGAGTTGCAGAAAGATTACTTTATACCAGTGAAAATATTATCAGAAATTGCTCAATTATGGTTAACAATAAATATTTGGAATATTGGGATTTGGAGATTTAAACAATGCTGTATTTTAACAACTTAAGAACAAAATATCTTTTGTTTGAAATCTAAGGAGACAGGCAGAAAATAAATAGAAAAAAGAAATATGACAATCATGGTGATCTTTATTATAAGGTAAAATATATTGCTTAGAAGGAAAACTAGGAGTGGTGGCATGTAGTGTAGGGCAATTCAGTTTCTGAGGATTCATCTCCTGTAGTTACGAAACAGTTGAGATCTTGTTCCTCATCAGCATCCCCATAACCTCAGCACATCCCCATCCCCATAACCTCATCCTATCCCTGTCCCCATATCATCCCATCCCCATCCCCATAATCTCAGCACATCCCCATCCCCATAACCTCAGCATGTCCCCATCCCTACAACCTCACCCTATCCCTGTCCCCATAACCTCATCCTATCCCCATCCCCATAACCTCAGCACATCCCCATCCCCATAACCTCATCCTATCCCTGTCCCCATAACATTATCCCATCCTCATTCCCATAACCTCAGCACATGACCATCCCCATACCCTCATCCCATCCCTGTCCCCATAACCTCAGCACATTCCCATCCCCATAACCTCATCCTATCTTCATCCCTATACCCTCATCCCATCCCTGTACCCATAACCTCATCCCATCCTCATCCCCGTAACCTCAGGGCATCACCATCCCTATATCCTCATCCCATCCCCATCCCCATAACCTCGGCACTTCCACATTCCCATAACCTAACACATCCCCATAACCTCATCCCATCCTCATTCCTATAACCTCAGCACATCTCCATCCCTATAACCTCAATGCATCCCTGTCCCCATAACCTCAGTGCATCCCCATCCTCATAACCTCATCCCATCCCCATTCCTAAAGCCTCAGTTGATCACCATCCTCATAACCTCAGCACATACTAATCCCTATAACCTCAACCTTTCCCCATCCGCATAACCTCAGCACATCTCCATTCCCATAGCCTCAGCACTTCCCCATCACCATAACCTTATCTCATCCCCGTCCCCATAACCTCAACTTGTCCCCATAACCTCTGCACATGCCCATCCCCATAACCTCATTCTATTTCCATTTCCATAACCTCATCCCATCCCCAACACCTCATCCCATCCCCATCCCCATAACCTCAACTCGTCCCCATAACCTCTGCACATGCCCATCCCCATAACCTCATTCTATTTCCATTTCCATAACCTCACCCCATCCCCATCACCTCATCCCATCCCCATTCCCATAACCTCAGCACATCTCCATCCCTATAACCTCAATGCATCCCCGTCCTCATAACCTCATCCCATCCCCAATCCTAAAACCTCAGTTGATCACCATCCTCATAACCTCAGCACATACTAATCCCTATAACCTCAACCTGTCCCCATCTGCATAACCTCAGCACATTTCCATTCCCATAGCCTCAGCACTTCCCCATCACCATAACCTTATCTCATCCCCATTCCCATAACCTCAACTCGTCCCCATAACCTCTGCACATGCCCACCCCATAACCTCATTCTATTTCCATTTCCATAACCTCATCCCATCCCCATCACCTCATCCCATCCCCATAACCTCAGTGAATCCCCATTCCCATACCTCATCCCATCCTCATCCCCATAACCTCATCCCATCCCCATTCCCATAACCTCATCCCATCCCCATCCCCATAACCTCATCCCATCCCCATCCCCATAACCTCTGTGCGTTACCATCCATTCTGTGCCACTGGCCGTTGAAAATTTTCAAAGAATTATCATAGTTTTAATGTCAAAGGGCCATGTAATCTGAAAAGGTGCTTCCCCATGTAGACTGGCAATGTCCATAAGAACCAGTTTAATTTTCTGTTTAACCTGGTTAAGTAAAAAGCCCTGTGAACAGTCAGTTTTCACAGTGAGAGCAATGGTGATGGTGTGGTGTGTTATATAGACAATGGTTTTGGAGTCAGAGAGCATCTAAGGAAAGCTAGTTCACCTTGGTTTTTTCATCCCTAAGACTGGTGTCGGGAACTTTTTTTCTGTACAGGGTCAGGGCCATAGAATCTCTGTCACACACTTAGACTGTCCTTGTATCACAAAACAGCCACACACAATACGTAAACAAATGGATGGGGCTAGGACACCGATAAATCCTTTACTTATGGACACTGAAATTTGAATTTCATGTATTTTTCACCTATCACCAAACAGGGTTCTTCTTTGATCTTTCTTCAACCATCAAAAAATGTAAAAAGCATTCTTAGCTTGCAGATCATATAACCACCAACAGGGAGCTGGAAGAGGCCTAAGATCACAGCCTGCAGCACTTTGAGCCAAGATAATGTTCCGTGTGGCCGTGGGTCAGTTTGTCTCCATCAGTGTGCTGTTCCCATTCATGGGCACATAGCAGATGCTCAGTAAATATTTGTTGGATGGATGAATGAACGAGGGGAAGGGAAAGTGAACAACTCACAGAGTTTTGTGCATATCACATGAAGCAGTGCCTGTGGAGGCAGAAGGAAGTCCATAAAAAGTGTTACCCATCATTATAGATGAATTGACCGCATGTGGTTTGATGCTTACAGCATTCTGCCCTCCCCTCACCATTGCTCTGTAAAACAACAACTTGATCTACATACACATTTTTGGGTCTTAAATTTTCAACAGCAAATTTTGAAAATGCTATTTTTTTTTCTCTGACATCAAGTCAATGAGAATGCAATGAGGGCCTACTATGCTCTGGGCATATTTCTTTAACACCTTTCAGCAGAAGGGGGTGTATGTCAGCCAGCAGCCCTGAAAAGAGAGAGTAAATAAAGCCTCAATAATTTTCTGACCTATATTTGAACGTGGTTTAAGCCACTCATAAAATGGGCATTAGGGGGCTTATGCCTAAGTCACTGAGCAATATCCTAAGGTGTGTATGCATCTCTTCCTAACTTTTGATTTTCTGTGACTTCAAAGGCTCCAAGGTAATTTGATACAGGAGGCAGGGAGATAAAACAAAGATGGGTCAAGAAAAGAGATATAGAATGGGGGACTCGAAAGGCTGTTACTGCTACAACTAGGAAGAACCGCTCTATGCAATTTTTCTGTGTGTGAAATTCAACAGTTTATAAATGTCCCTGGAGCATTCCTATCACACGGATCGAAGTACAGTCAGCCCAGTTCAAGAGCTGGAATCAATTTCCTACATTTCTATAGGACATTTTTCAATAAATGTTTGTTTTTAATAGAAGATGGGGGAATCAATCTTAGAAATGCTAAAGAAAAATTTGAGAGTTGCCAGCATAAATGGCACTGCAAAGTGGTCGATGGTAACACTTGTAGAAAACAATCCAAGTAACATACCCTTGGTAATAAAAAGTGATGTCGTCCGGAAAAACAAATGGCTGTGTTCCCCCTTCTCAACTTAATAAAGATTTGGTAAGTTTTCTCAACGTTGACCAGGTTGCACTCGGTTCCTAATCTGGTCTTCTAATTATCTGGCAATTTCAACCCCACCAGAGATTTCAAGCAGGTGTAATCTGTGTCGATTTGGACCTAAGTGACCTAGTAGCTAAAGTAGAAGAAAGTACTTCGACGAGAGAGAGAAAACGTTGTGAGACTAAATTATTTTGTAAGTGGAATGAGATATAAATATTAATTTATATAAAATAAACATATTTCATAAGTATTTTTTTTCATTTTGTACTGTCATCTGCTATTGCTGAGAATGTTGCATCATTTGACTCAAGAAAGGAAAGAATAAGCAAAGGAAAGACAATCTTAAATCTCATGAGATACATATCTGTGGGAGCTGAAACAATCTTCCATTTTCCAACAGTGAATCCTGCAATTACTTGAATAGGGACAGCATACTGGGCAAGTGGCTTGGAAACAAGAGGTTGGCAAAATAATAGAAAACACACTGGCAAAAGAATTAAGGGAAAAAACACTGCCACCAATCACAGCTACAGATTCTAAAGTGCAATTGTAAAAATGATAACTTAGCATTCTCTTTTTCTCCTCTATCACTGAGTTTTATCCCAAACTTGTACTGTTTACAAGTCAAAACAAGCTTTTGGCAACAGCCATGCCAACTCAATCATCTCTGAAAATCAAGCTGTGTTCCAGCTAGCAAGAAAGACTCTAGGGTGACATTTTTTGGGGGCCATATGGGCTTGTAATGCACAGGAGAGAAAAGACTATGCTTGTTTTACTTTTTTCTTCTTCTTCTTTATATTGAATTTCCCCCCATGAGGCGCTAGAAATGTAGCTGTCTTTTTGTCTTGATGTCTTCAGATATTGAGAGGTATCTTAGGTACAAATCGTAATTGGATAGATTAGCATTTTAGAACTACTACATATTTCTCTTGGGAGAACTACTACATATTTCTACATATTTCTCTTGGGAATGAAACTTTAAAGTTTAAATGATGTTCTGAGTATCTGCCACACCCTTAACCACCTCCTGAATAACATCTCAGTCATCTTTCTATGCATGGTAAATATCATAAACCAGTGATTTTTTTCCTATTCTTTCCCTCCCTTTGTCTCTCCTTTCTTCCTTTTCTTCTTTCCTCCATCCCTCCCTCTGTCCTTCCTTTTTTCTTCCTTCTCTTTCTTCCTTCTTCCCTCCCCTCCCCTCTCCTCTCCTCTCCTTTCCTTCCTGTTTCTTTTTAAATATCCTAGCCAGAACTCACTGGGCTAGGGACTGACTGCTGAAACATAGATGATCCCTATAATCTGATCAGCAAGCCCCGAGTGGCCAGGTGCAAGAGCTCTGCCCAGTGGATGCCTCTCATGCTAGATAAAGGCTAAAAGGCCAATTTGACCCTCTCTAAAGACAAAAACTTGCTTAAGTATGCCCAAAATGCTGAACAAATTGCCTCATGTTTCCTACATAACTGAGCTCATAAATTCAGAAAAATGGCAACTGAAGCCACCCACAAAATTTAAAAGAGCAGCAATGAAAATGCAAACAAATGTGACAAAGTATGCTACACTTGTTTCACCAAATCTGTGTTACATGACACAGAGCCTGGAATGAAGTCACCGGAGTGTTTTATTCCATTAAAATGCACCAATGTTGCTTGACTTCTTTATGGAATTTGGTTATCTTGGGAAGTGGGATGTGGTCTCAATGGTGACCTTATAATCTGAACAAGCCCGGGTCACTGCAAGCTACTCCCTAAGTAAGTTCAGACAGGACACGGGAGTACCTGCCTTCACTTGTCGTAAAGTTGCTTTTGTCTGTCTGACATAACTTTAGATTCTAAAGGGTATCAAGTGGAATGTCAACATTCTTTGCAGCAAATTGTGATGGAAAGCCTAGTACTTTTAATCATGTTGTCAAAAGCAAAATAAGCCGATGTATCAAGTTGTTTCTTCACAACGTGGTTTAATTACCTGAGAATCATCCCTACCAGAAAAAATGAGCGCTTGAAGAACCACTTTTCTTAATCACACCAAACCTGGTTAGTAGTGTTTGCCTTGAGATAAAATGAATAATTACAAAGCTCATTAGAAGCCAACTAATAGGAAGGGATTCCCAGATGATGTGGAAGAGAAAGATAAATCTGTTACCAGTGTGTATAAGGTAAACATAATGGAGCCCACTGGCATCCTGAAAAGCCAAGGACCAGGGTTTCAGGGTGAGCTGCCTGAAAGCCAAGGACCAGGGTTTTGGGGTAAGCTGCCTCAAAGCCCTGGGAAATTCTTTAGAGTTTCCTAAGAATAGTCAGAGATAACCCCTCTGTGGATCGTTCTTTCCCTTTTCTCCTGGCCCAGGCACTGACCAAAGAGAATAATGAATTATTACTTCAATTAAATTCTTTTTTTAGCTCAAATATTTGTACACAGGATTTCTGCACACAAAATATAATTAAGTTTCAGCTAAGATAATTTTGGTAAATTCACAAAAGGGCCTATAGGCAGCCAAGAAAAATATGTTTTAAAAATATTTAAGGTTGAAAAAATTATACAAAGTTAAATTAAAAAGCAGATTATCAGACTATCCCTCAAGATGGTTAAAAAAATGCATTTTTATCCCACTATTTTCTTGAAACCTACGGAGAACAAAAATAAAATAAGAAACAATAGCAAGGGGGAAAAAAGCTACATCATCAATGAAAAAGGAAATGGACAAAACGTCAACAAGACACCTGCTGAATGATTTGAAAACTGAACAGGAACAGGCAGACAGTGGATGGTAACATAGCTCCCCCAAGCCCCTAGATTTCCTGAGAGCAGCGAGGACAGATTGGAGGGCCTCCTCACCCAGACTAGCCAGGAAAGATTCAAGATGCCTGGTGACATTTAAATTCCAGATAAACAATAAGTATTTTTTGTATAAGGATGTACCAACTATTGCATGAGATATACTTACACAAAAAGTATTCATTGATCATTTGATATTTACATTTAACTGGTCTGTGTACTTTATTAAATTGCGTTTATAGCAAAGGAAGAAATTGGACTGATTAACAATGGGCTTTGTTTTATAGTGTTTTTAGTTATTTAGTTGACTGTCAACCTACATAAATAAGGAGATTTCACTTAAAAATTTAGGCTGGGCACCATGGCTCTCGCCTGTAATCCCAGAACTTTGGGAGGCTGGGGTGGGCAGATCACTTGAGGTCAGGAATTCGAGATCAGCCTGGCCAACATAGTGAAACCCCATCTCTACTAAAAATACTAAAATCAGCTGGGCATGGTGGGCTGTGCCTGTAATCCCAGCTACTCAGGAGGCTGACGCAGGAGAATCACTGAATCACTTGAACCTGGGAGGCTGAGGTTGCAGTGAGCTGAGATCACGCCACTGCACTCTAGCTTGGGTGACAGAGTGACACTATCTCAAAAAAACAACAAAAACAAAATCTTTAAATCCTTTAGATCTCTGGCTCCTTTTGAAAAATTTGAGAATATGCCCACACTGGACCACAACTCCTGCACGACACCAGCAGCCTGGGGAGTTTTGACCATCATTTTGAATGTAATTTTCATGCTCATGTTTATTTGCTTGTTTGCTTTCAGTATACATGCCCCATTTAATTCATTTGCATTACTACTTAGCTCTTGGAAGTGTTGTTTGTTCTGTTTGTGTTTGGACATCTCTCCTTTGAATCTGCAGGTGTGAGTCAGTAGCAGGAAGCTAGGAATGCCCCTCTAGCAACTTGGTGCCACAGTAGAAGATGGTAGAAGATCACCGAGGCCCCCTTTTTGGCCTCTGTGGTGCTGGGGCTTGAGCCTCCAGGCTAAAGAAATTGGCTCCTAGTGTGGAAAAGGAAGTCAGTGCTGTGACAGCAGCCAGCTGTGACTTAAGAGCCTTACTAAGAGGTGCATTGCTGTCTTGAATGACAAAAACTCAGGGATGTCTCAAGGCAAAGAAGTGAAAACAAAGTGTAAGAACAGCCAAGACCTCCACTAAAATAGCATGGCTGGGTGCAGTGACTCACGCCTGTAATCCCAGCACTTTAGGAGGCCGAGGCAGGCGGATCATCTGAGGTCAGGAGTTCAAGACCAGCCTGGCCAACACGGTGAAACCCCCTCTCCACTAAAAATACAAAATTAGCCGGGCATGGTGGCACATTCCTGTAATCCTAGATTACTGGGCGGCTGAGGCAGGAGAATCGTTTGAATCCGGGAGGCGGAGGTTGCAGTGAGCCGAGATCATGCCATTGCACTCCAGCCTGGGTGACAGAGCAAGACTCCGTCTCAAAAAAAAAAAAAAAAAGCATGCTCAGAATCATCGTTTTTCTGTAGAAGGTAATTGATCTCTTTCTCCCTTATCTGCACATATGCTAGAGAGAGATGCTGGAAGTGGGCATGATTAACTACTGTGGGTGAGAGTTCAGATGATGATTTTTAGTATCTTCCTTTGAATTTTTCTGTATGACTTGAATTTTATAGGATGAGTTATCATTTTTATAAAAATATTAAAACCATTATTCTTGAGTATAGAGAATCATCTATAACTATCCCCAAACATATACGAATATAGAAAAATAAAAGACTGGTTACCCCAAAATGTTAATAATGGTCATCTCTGGGTGATAAGACTATAGATTGTTTTTATTTTTGCATTTTTTGTGTTTTCCATACAGCCCACAATTAGTATGCATTAATTTCACTTTTAAAACACAATAAATAGTATATCTTAAAAGAAAGTGAAAAATTTCCACACCAGAATCCCTGAATAGGGGACAAAGTGTGAGCTCTTTCGGTCTAAGCTAGATGGGTTGTAAGGGTTGTAAATGTGGTAAGAAGGGAAAATGTCTCTCACTCTTTTTAATGATTATTCTGAAGTCTAATATGCCCAAGTCTCTCCCCTAAGAAACCATTTCCCCTTCTAATGGCTCTGTGTAGATCAATAAATCTGTCCTTTTCACAAAATTATTTCAGCTTTGTTCCCACCTACCCTAATTTTATTTGGAGAGACCAGAAAGCCACTGAAACCATCCTCCTTCTTGAAGTTAATGTATTCATTAGCTATAATTGCCTCCAAAGTGTCCTCACCAATCTTAGTCTCCTAGTTACTTAATGGTTTTGATTGGATGTAGAACACTTTTATCTGGGTTAATTTACTATTCATAGTACAATGATGGAGTATTCATTTTGTTACCCAGATTATAGCTGTAAATGGAGTTATATATCATCCACGGGAAAGCTACATGGGAGTTTAGTGTTTAAATGCCCTTCAGGCATCTTAAAGTCAAAAACAGCATTCCTGACAAAACTTTGTCATTTTCAGCATTTTCTACCCAAACTTGAAGTTGTCCATTGCCCTTATGTGAACGAATGTGCTTGTCAAAGCCTGGGCTGTCCTCTCCCGTGACCCCTTTAAAGCAATCCTCCCAGATTTGAGGTTTATTGGGACCGCAGGGGAGAAACAATCTACCATAAGGATGCAAAGATGAGAATCCTGGAATCCGAGATACGTGGAAGTCATGGGGATGCCTGGATTTGCTGGGACATAAGATGCTCTTAGAATTTCCCAGGACTCTGGCTCAGAACCTGACTTCTTGCCTATCAAGCTGTCTAGAGTCTAACCAGATCCCCATTTAAAATCTAGTTCTTGCAGTCCGTACTGCTGCTACATAGATCATATCTAAGGATTTAATTCTGCTGGACCTAAGACCTGTTCTGGCTGTTACAATCACACCTAAATTTCACCTCCCCACAAACCCCAGAGAATTTAGCCCTCCTGCCTCTGCTCTAAAATCAGAATCCTCTACTTAGAATTCTTTCTGCGACAGTGGAGACAGGCAAGTTTCCATTCTAACCAATTGAAAACTACTTTCCACAATTTCCTCTGGAACTCTTAGTTCTACCATCTGAAACAAGGGCCCACAATTTCTACCCCCATTCCGCCCACTGACCATGTGAATGCCTGAAAACAGGAATACTCCTCTCCTTAGCCTGGAATGTGTTTCCCATAGAGGTCTAGCCATCTGAGAGTCATGGTCCAGGAGATAATTACTATCAGAAGTAAACTGAGGCCCGGCATCCAGGAGGGATCTGCAGGGCTTCTATGGCCTGTTCTCCAATGGATCCATCTGCTACTCATTCCTGGGGTTCCCCCGCAAACAGCTAGTGGGATGGTTGATATTGAGAGGGACACACAGACTAAACGAGATGGCAGCTGAAAGCCTCAAACATCCACCAGAATGATCCAGGATCTTGAGTGTCTGCAAGAACTCACTGAGCTCTGAGAACCAGAAAAGCTCCCTGGTGCAATCGGGGCAAAATTCCTTGCAGGACAAGATGACAATGGAATTGCAAATAGCCTTCTTTCTCTGGTGGTGTATCCATCATGAAATAAGCTGCAAAGAAATGTCAGCCTTTCTTATCAGTGCATAGGAGCCTGTAGTCTTTGGGTATGTGAAGAATGAACTGGTACATAAGGATACATATACCCAAAAATATATTATGGCATCATTGCCTGGCCAAAAAAAAAAAAAAACTGGACATGAAGCGAATGTCCACCAAAGGGCCAAAAGTTGCTAAACTATATTCACAGAAAAATTAGTATGCAACAATATTTTGAACATTTTATCTATACTTGATTGACTTGGAGGGATTCCTAAATGAAATATGCTGTTTCACACTCAAAAAAAGATGGAGGAAAGTATTAATTAATACATAGAAATAATGTGTGTGTGATATGTTGAAAGATTTGCATGAAAAAAATACAGTCACCAGAAAGTTTGGCAGGGGTTATATTAGGGTATTGGGGACTCAGGAGGTTTTTGCTTTGTTTTTATATGTTGTGCAATTTTTAAACTAATGAGCATCAACTAGTTATACAATCAGAGGGAAAAATATTGAGTGTTGTGGGAATGAATAAAGTATGTTTGGCAACAATAGGATAGACATTAGGTCTTGCACCCTGCAGGCTGGGAACAGCAGGGTCCCTAACCAGCTTCCTGTGTGGAGAAAATCTTCCAGCATAGGGCTGTCCAGATTCTGAGTATTCAAGAATCAGAGACATAGGACCAGAGGTCCATCCTGGAAATGCTTAGTGAGTGCAGAATGATCATTTTTCTTCCTAATCGCTTCTCTGAGCCATCAGCCTCTCCAACAATAATCTGGGTATTTGGGAAACCTAACATCTTGCAAAAACTAAAGGACAGTTTTCCTTTTGTAAATGAGAGAGCCAGATTCCCACTGGAATAGCAATCCAAAACACACAGAAACATCTGTTTGAATAATGAGATGTTTGTCGGGCATGTTCAGAAGGCAAGAGTCAGCTGCTGATCAGATACGGATGTCGAAGACCCCAGCTCTGGTGGTGCAGACAGTGTGGGGTGTTGATTAGTGTCTAGGGAGGCTGCACTCATCTCCCCAAGGCCCTGCAAGGTCCTGTGACCTCTTGGTGCCAAAATTAGTTCACCCAGGGTGAGAAAGAGTGCTCCTTCTTAGTTTTCAGAGAAACAACCACATCAGACCAGAATTGTCAATAGGCCCCACATCAGCCCTCCCACCTTTGGGGAGTAATTATTGCTCTGAAGATGCATCTCACCGGATGGTAACTGTGACAAATGTTCTGCTCTGTGCATTTTCCAATTTTAATTGAAGGAAAGTACCTAATTATCTTGGAGAAGCAGTCATTATAGACTGGCTTCAGGCTGGCCTTTTGCAAGAGATGACTCCAGGGCTTCTTGGGGCAGTCAATATGTTAACCAGTCATTACAGACTGTGATTTCCAAGGGGAGCAGACAGCTCCAGACCCAGCATCAGCACCAGCCCTGGCTGCAGCTGGAGGGGAAGAAGGGTGCCTGTCATATTTCCCAAGAAGTCAATTGAACACAATATTGATAACTAATGAATTGCAACTTCTCCGTGACCCTAGATACCAACAGGAAGGGTGATGTGTGTCTGTGCACCGTGAGCAGAGAGGTCTGTGCATTCATTTTCTCTGTGGCTTTGATTGGTTTACAGCAGATAGGGGAGGGGGAAGCATATGGCTATTGATAGAGTCTACATAAATGCCTGGGGCTCTACGATGGGGGTTTTGATATCATATGTGCACAAAATAACGTGTGCATGCATACATTTATGATGCATACATACATTTATGATGCATGCAAATGAAAGGTCAGGGCCTCCCACTGGCGCCAAAAAACACATTCGATGTTTCACATTTGATGTTGGGCAGCCTGGGGAACATGCCCACATTTTAAAATGCAAAGCCACTGCAACAAACAAGTGGAAAAACTCAAAATATCGGTCTTCACTGAAATGATTACAATACCAGAATTCCATGAGCATAACAAAGGCCAACATCAACAACAATAACAAAATAAATCTGAAACCAAGGGGATGGGCACCATCATGGCTCCTGCATCCCCTTGAATGAGGAATGCATAAAAGTGAATGAAAAGTGTAGTAGTCAGAAGCATTACCAAGAGGGTGAAGAGCACATGTGGGAGGTGGCCCTCGGCTTTGCTGACTTGGTGATGTGCAGCCATCTTTTCAAAGGGCACACTGATCTTGAGATGGGGCTGTGATGAGAGACTAGGAGCTGATTGTCAGCAACTGCAGAGACGCTTCCGGGCTCAGCTGGTTAAAATTTCTTGTCTCCACCCCAGGCTTCCAGAATATTTCCAAACCTGTTTCCATCCAGACAGTCCTCTGCTCCCCTCCTTCCACCTCTGTCTCTGAACTCCAGGGCCCTCGCTGATCTGGCCTGACTGGTATCTCCACCTTCTGCTCCTTTACCCATTGCCATGGACTCTCTAACCCAGCCCTTTAGGTGTGTTCACCCTCCCATCGTATGATCCCCGCCCCTGCCCCGTGCTCCCTCCAGGAACGCTGCTGACTGCAGGACCCTCCCCAGGAAGCCCTCTCTGATGGACCCTGCAGGCATTGCTCTCCCTGAGTACAGCTTAGAGCTTTGCTGTCTCCCTGTCCATCCTGTTGCCTTAGCAACCAGCTGGGCCTCAGGGCAGCTGCCCTGGTTCTGTCCATTTGCTACTCTGGTAGCAATGGCCTGAGATCATCAAGCTCTTACTAAGTTCCATCTGCTACCACATTCAGTGCTCACAACAGCACCTGCAAATGCCCATTTCACGGATGAGATAGCTGAGACTCAGGGGGGATAAGGGAGAGTCAGAGGCAGGCAGCTGCCTCAGAAGCATCCCTCGCAACCACCAAACAGTGCCACCATTGCACCTTTCCATGTCACTTCTGTGTCCACTCACTTCTCAGAACCAAAGGGCCAACTCCTGGAGAGGAGAGGATGCAACATCTCCTTTGTTGCATCCAACATGTCCCTCTGCAAGCACCATGAGGGTCAGGTCCCCTATGCTACTCTTGGCCACTGTGATGCTTAAGTGTCAACTTGATTGAAGGATACAGAGTATTGTTCCCGGGTGTATCTGTGAGGGTGTTGCCAAAGGAGATTAACATTTGAGTCAGTGGACAGGGAGAGGCAGACCTACCCTCAATGTGGGTGGGCACCACCCAATCAGCTGCCAGGGTGGCTAGAATAAAGCAGGCAGAAGGAGGTGGAAGAAACTGACTTGCTGAGTCATCCAGCCTTCATCTTTCTCCCGAGCTGGATGCTTCCTGCGCCCAAACATCAGACTCCAAGTTCTTCTGCGTTTGGACTCTTGGGCTTACACCAGTGGTTTCCCAGGGGCTCTCAGGCTTTCAGCCACAGACTGAAGGCTGCACTGTTGGCTCCCAACTTTTGAGGTTTTGGGACTTGGAACGAGCCACAATTGGCTTCTTTGCTCCTCAACCTACAGACAGCCTATCATGGAACTTAACTTTGTGATGTTGTGAGTTCTCCTTAATAAACTCCCTTTCCTATATATGTCTATCCTATTAGATCTGTCCCTTTAGAGAACCCTGACTAATACAGCCACCAACTGACCTCATGTGCCAGGTAGAGTCTTTTGTTTTCTCTTCATGTGACATGAAGTTAGGTGACTGTACACAAACTACCTGAATCTGCAGGAGCTAACCCCCACAGGCCACTTCCTTCGCTTCCAGCCTCACTGCCTTTAAGACTTAGGTTGCTGAAGTTGCCAGTTCCAGGAGCGCTTCCCTCTCTCCTCTGACCTCAGGCTCCTCCACGTATTCTGGGATGGTGGTTAATACTGAGTGTCAACTTGATGGGATTGAAGGATACAAAAGTACTGCTCCTGGGTGTGTCTGTGAGGGTGTTGCCAAAGGAGATTAACATTTGAGTCAGTGGACTGGGAAAGGCTGACCCACTGTCAATGTGGTGGGCACCATCTAATCAGCTGCCAGCGCAGCTAGGATAAAGCAGGTAGAAGAACGTGGAAGGACTAGACTGGCTGAGTCTTCTGGCCTCCATCTTTCTCCCATGCTGGATGCTTCCTACCCTTGAACATCAGACTCCAAGTTCTTCAGCTTTTGAACTCTTGGACTTACACCAGTAGTTTGCTAGGGACTCTCAGGCCTTTGGCCTCAGACTGAAGACTGCACTGTTGACTTCCTTAGTTTTGAGGTTTTGGGACTTGAAATGGCTTCCTTCCCCTGAACTTGCAGACGGCCTGTTGTGGGATTTCACCTTGTGATCATATGAATCAAGTCTCCCTAATAAACTCCCCTTGATATATACATTTATTCTGTGAGTTTTGTCCCTCTAAAGCACCCTAATACACCTATCATCACTGCACCTGCTGCCCTGGGTTGTGAAACCACTGGCCCTTAGTGTATTACCCTGCAGACCCTATGTCTATGTCTTGGTGTGGGGCAGCTCTCGGGATCTGTATCTTCACCTCACCCCAGTGTCTAGCACAACATTTGTCACTTAGAGGTGCCAGCAATGGGTTTTCACTCTCTTTTGATGCAGAACAGCCGTGCAGAAGAGAACAGGCATCATCCTCGTCCAGTGGGATGAGCTTTCCCAAGAACAGTACGCTCACGGAGCAGCCGCCAGTCAGAACCTGGACCGTTCAGCCCCCAAAGTCCCTCCAGCCCTCACTCCCTTGAGTGGTCAGGAGGCTTTGGGGCTTCGCTCCAAAGAGTGCAGCTTCCAGAGCCAGACAGACGGTGGGAATCTAGACTCTTCCCAGAGCCAGACAGACGTCAGCGGGGATCTAGACTCTTCCCCTTCTCTGCCACGTGTTTCCCTCCTCAGATTCTTAGGCAAAACCATGCACTGGCCTCCTCTGAGCCTGTGCTTACCCTCCATCCAGCAGCACTGGTTGAGAGCCTCCCAGGCCCCGCCCTGGGAGCGGGGTGGTCGCCACATAGCTAATGAAGAACCGGCCAACCCTGCCTTGGCCATCTGGATGCAGACTGCCCAGGGCAATCAGGCAGACACGCGACATCTTCATAAGCCTCATAATTAGCGCTTCAAGAGAAATAAGCAAGGTATGGTGACAGAGAATTGCAAGGGAAGGCTGCTTCAGAGAGCTTGGGCCATGGAATTAAAGCCAAGACCTGAGACAGGTCAGTGGGGCCAGGTGGGGTCCGGTAAGGGTCAGGGAACAGCCTGTTAGCTGCGGATGTCACACCTTGAGGCCCTCCAGGATAGAGACCAGGGCGGCTCAACACCAGAAACTGGCAATAGGTCAGTGTGACGGGACCAGAACTGAGTGAGCGAGAGTGATGGGAGGAGGTGGGAGAGACCCGGCCTCCTCTGCAGGTTCCCCAGCCTATGGAGCCACAGTGACAGACAACAGGCCCTGTACTGACATATTAGCTGTCTCTCCTTTCAAGCCATAAGCCCTAAACACTTCTCTTCCCCAGCACTAGTTCTCAGCCAAGGCCAGGCTTCCCTGATGAGCATGTGCTGGCCTCAGTGACGCACTGACAACCCTGCTTATCAAGGGGAAGATCGAATCTGTAATCGGCCCAGACTGGGGTCATTATGAGTGGTCATTATCTCATCCCAAGCCAGCCCTCACATGCAGATAGCTTGAAAGAGCTCCCGCTACATCCGGCAGTCCACTGATTTAACAAGTCAGAGGCACGTCCGGGAGAGAGCTTCTTATGGTAACCAGTGCATCCAGAAGCCAAAAGCGGGAGTCCAACTGTTTCAATAAAAATAGACACCAAGGCCAGGAGGCTTAAACATGGTGCAATGTTTGCTCGGGTGATGGGTGCACCAACATCTCACAAATCACCACTAAAGAACTGACTCATGTAAACAAACGCCACCTGTACCCCAGTAACTTATGGAGAAAAACTAGACACAAAGGGCACTGGACAAGCTTCCAGCCATGATTGACTTTCACCTGGAAGGTGAGAGACCTGGCACGAGATGGGCCCCACTGCCTCCTCTGGACTCTCAGCCACAGCCCCGCCCCCAGTTGCCTCTGCTGGGTCTCCCATGACTTGCAGGAGTTCCTACTCCCTCTGGGAAAATCAGCCTGCCGCTCTGTTTATTCTGACAACTCCCATTTTTACAGAAAAGACAATCATATGACCAAAAAACCTCCAATTATGAGAACATATCTCTATTTCTCCACATCAAAAGAACTCCTGAAACAACAAACATTAGGCTTGTCACATTGGCATCATCCACATTCTCTCTGCCAGGGCTGCTTTTATTTAGTCATTCAACAAACATTTATTGAGCTAAGTGCTCAATCCTAGCCAAGCAGTGATTCTGGAGAACAACAAGTACAAAAGTCCTGCCCTCATAACACTTGTATTCTGGTGATGGAAGACAGATAATAAATGAATGTACAAGTAAACAAATACATGAATAAATCATTAGCACATCCTTAGATGAGCACACGTGTCGCAGGGAGAATATGTCGTGGATGATGAGTAGACAAGACAGGTGCCACAATTTTACATGCATTGCTCAGAGTCTCCTGGAGAGGAAGACCCCCTTGGGGGAAGGCAGGAAGGAGGCGGGCAGTAAGCCGTGCAGACTTTTCTGAAGAGCACTCCCCAAAGAGGGCAGAGGGAGCTGAAGATGTTCTGGGTCAGAGCTGGCCTGACACATTCAGGAGACAGCAGGAAGGGCAGGTGATGTGGCTCTTCCTGTGGCTGAGGGGAGGAGGTAAGGTCGGAGCCTTGTCAGCCACTGAGCAGACACTTCCAGTCAAATGGACGGGAGGCTGCTGAGCTTTGATCAAGTGGAATCAAGGCTACAGGTTCACTGTGTTCCTGCAGGGGAAGAACCCCGGAAGCAGGGGGCCCAGTTGGGTGGGCCATGCAGTCCTTCAGATAACAGTATGGTGGCTCGGCCCCTGGTGACGGTGGTGGAGGTGCTGGAAGTGCCCCTGGTTGGAAGACAGAGCTGGCGAGACTTCCTAACAGAGAAGCCAAGCTTGGAAGAAAAGACGCTTGAAAGTTTTGATCTCAGCACCCGGAAGAAAGGCAATGCTGGAAGTGCTGGCCGGGGCAAGGCTAGAGGTGCCCATCAGGGAGAAGCCTGTTATCCTCTCCAACGCAGTTGCCAAAGAGGTGGCCAGAAATGCCCCTTGGGAGACCAGGGAGGAGGTCCCTGGAATGAAATAGGAATCCATGACGCAGATGAGGTCCTCTAGCAGGGGTACCTGGGGGAGGAAAGAGGCCCAAGGACCACACCTCTGCAAGCTCCTGGGAGATGGGAGAAAAGCAATGGCAGAATGTTCCAGAAACCCAGTGAGAAAACACTTCAGGGAGAAGGTGGGAGCTGACCCCCATCCAGTGCTGCAAGGACATGAGAAGATGAGGATGCATTGATTCCTGGATCTGGGAATGTGGAAATCCCAGGAGCTACTCCTGCCTGGGACCAAGGGCTGAGGGGGACACAGGCCTGATTTAAGAGAATTCCAAAGAAAAGCGGAGGAAACAAGAGCAACCCCTGGAGGTGCGTCTCTGGACAGAGCAGAGAGATGATGCAGGGCTTGGAGGGGGAGCCCTGGCCAGGGGCGAAAACAGCAGTGCTGAGCAGCCTCCAGCCCTCAGCTCTCCTGATGGCTTCGCCTTTCTCAGGGGACGCCTTTCTGCAGAGCCTCCTTGGAAAGCAGCTTAAAGCTGTATTTGCACAGCGTGTTGCCTAACATGGAAAAGTGCAATCCGCCCATTTCAGAGGAGGGTGGCCATGAAAGGAAGGAGGGTGGACGAGGCACCCCTGGGAGAAGCCCCGTCCCCATAACTGGCATTCATTCCTGGCTCCCTAGTTCCCAACTCCCTCCAAGGCTCTGCCTCACCCAAGTGTATTTTCTCATTGAGTTCTTACATCATTTATTCCTGAAATCCCTCTTGCTCGAATCTAATCCATAAACCACCATATCTTGCAAATCCTTCCCCTGTCCTCCTTTCTTCGCCCCTCCCTCAGGTGGAATGTTCCTTCCCAGCCCCCAGTTCCTCACCTTTGCTAACTGTATGGATGAACGCTGTGCCACCTTCACCACCTGAAGTAGAAAGGGAGACAGGAGAGTGGGGAGGGGGAGGGGAGTGGGAGAGGGAGCGAGGAGCCCGTACTGGGTGAAGCAACATTGACAGAAGAGCCACCTTGGCCCTCCCTGCTCACCCCTGCCCACCCCCACACCTGCTTCCTTTCCTGCTCCCAGCTCCCAAGGGATGTGGCTCTGCTCTCTGAAGCTGGGTCCCCTGAGAGTTTTCTGAATGCTTCCCCTCCCCTCTTTGGTTAAACTACTTGGAGTGGGTTCTCTCTTATGGCCAAAGAAATCCTATGATGGTGAATGGAAATGGAAGGTGGTGAGTTTTGGGCAAAAGGGGAACCCTGTACCTAGAGCTCCCCTTCCCCATCATTTGACCAGCAGCCAGCAGACCCCACTCGGGGTTTTAATTCAGTCCTCCAAGCTATTGTGGCCTTGCTCCATTAGCTCAGCACAGGAAACCTCCCTTTGGGACAGGAACTAAGACGCAGAGGCTATTTCTCCTCATACAGCCACCACCATGGGGTGAGCCAGGGGTGAGGCTGTCAATGCTTTAGGACCTTGGGGAGACTCCCACTACAGGATGATGTCAGGCCAGGAAATGCTGGGACTCAGCAGCTCTGCAATCCTATGTAAGTCCCTTAACCTCTCTGATCAGCAGTTTTCTCTCCTGTTAAATTGGGAATACAGCCTCCTCCATGTTGGTGACTGTGAGGGTTTCATGAGAGAAGTTTTACCATGCCCCTAGCATGAAGGAGGCTCACAATTATGGGTACTTATTCCAGTCTTTTTTTTTCTAATCTACTATTTTATTGAACTCAGTCTGGGAAAACATGTGGCAGGCACTTTGCACCATCCTATCCCACTTACCCCTCACTCCAGTGCTGGCAGGCAGCTCATAATCCCCATTGTACAGGAGGGAAAACTGAGGCAACTTATTGGTCCTTTTGCAGAACTCAGTGTCTGCCTTGGTCAGGATGCAAACGCCTGCCTTTCCTATCAATACCATCCCACCTAGATTGGCACTGGTGAGGGCGGCCCTTGTACATAGTGTTCATAGATTGCACTCAAAATCCTTGACCTGAGATAACATCATCTGCCCAAATTCAAATACGTGCGGAACATGCTTGCCCTGAACATAAAGTAGTTTCTACAGGCGTGTACTCAAATCGTGGGTTTCCCTTACAAAATCAAGAACAGGCTTTTATTTTCATCAGTAACTCACGCTTGTGACCTTAAGCCACTGCGTAATACTTGATTAGCTGAGGAGGAAATGAGCAATAGTAACATTTGACCTTTAAAGAACATCCGATACCAAATGAAAAATATTCAGTGGAGGAAAAGAAAACCGTTTTGGCTCCCACTTCATTACTTTGTGTCTTTTGCCATCTCCTTCAGTTTGGGCTTGAAACATTTTTTTTTCTTGTTTGGAAATCTTCCTAGAATCATCCAAATTGGACAAGATTGGGCTGCTCTGTGGCCTGGGGTCACTGTTTGGACGGGGCCATTTGGACCTCCCATGGGATCGAGGGCAGGAGAGTCTGGTGGGAGTTGGGTGCACTCCAGAGGCAGCTGCCCCATGTCCACACCGACTGCTGCAGAACGCATCTGAGTGCATCATGAGGCAGCACTGAGCTCATCTGTAAGAGGAGGACGGTGGTGCTCCTGCCAAGCACCGTCATTTAGTGAATGAAATGAAACAAGGCCGTGTCAGGCCCATGGGAAACGCCGAGCCCATGCGGGCTCCTCTTGACTCAGTCCCCAAAGACCCAGAGCTGGGCCAGAAGCTGTAGCCAGTGCCCTGTCTCTCAAACTGTCATGTGAGCATGAAGCACCTGGGGACCTTATTAACATATACATTTCCAGTCATCCGATCTGGGGCTCAACCAGAGACTGATTTCTAACAGGCTCCCAGGTGATACAGGGGCTGTCTTTCTCGCCACGCTTTGGGCACCAGGGATGTGCGCAGCCCAAATCCACTCTTTTTCCAGGCTGCAGAAGTGTGAGCTACCTCATGCCTGGGCCAGCAATGAGGAATGCTCGACCTGATCCTGGACCCTCTCCCCATCCTAGAACTCCTCCAGTAGCCAGACCTTCAGACAGAGGCAGCCGCAAGTCTCTGAGCAGCCACTGCACGCAGGGGATCCTTGCTGGGTTCGCTGCTGCCCCTGCCATTGTGGTGGAGGTGCGGGGACAGCTCCCTCGTGGCTGTTTTCGTTTTGTTTTACCTGCTGTGCATCTTATTCACGATTCATCAATCTCTCATACATCCAACACCAGAATTGTTCTTCAGAAGGTTCTTGTAGGCAAAGCAGTTGACCAGATCTTGTTGTTCACCAGGACACCAGAGCTTTGTGTCCTCAAACCATTCTCCTGCCCCGAGTCTCACTCCTGCCTGTAGATCATTTTCATCTGGATTCCAGAGAAACAGCCACAGTGATTGCAGGCATGGCTTTGCACAGCCACTCTGGCTTGACTCCCAGGCTCTGGGTGTGCCATGAGAGACAGGGCGACGAGGGACTTGTAAACTCTCAGGAACGCCTCCCTGCTGCAGACGCTGTCCCCGCAGTATTCACTGGTCCAGTTCATGCCCTTTTCTGTCCTCTATGGGTCTCCAGGACTCCCAGCCCCTAGGGCTTCCTCCCACCCCACCATCACGGCAGGGAATGCAGAGGGACCCCGGGCTCTGTGCGTGCCCCTGCAATGACACGTCGGAGGCGGAAGATGTACACGGGGGCTCACACATGGGATCCTTCTTCTGCAGGGAGGATCTGGTCCCAGAGCACCCAGTGGTATTTCCCCATGGCCCCTGCGGCCTCCTTGTCTCATTTCCACATGCCTCTCCCACTTCTGCCTGGAATTGCCTCCTAAGGAAACTACTTGGGTCCGTCCCAGTCATTTCAAGATCTGCGTCTGGAGGAATCCAATACTTACCCTGCAGGGCTCAAGTCAGAGACTGGGAGCTGGAGAAAGCGTGCATCTCTGCATCCCAGGTCTCCCTCATGGGGCATGGTTTTTAGACCATGGTCCTTAGAGAAACGCTGGGATGCTGGTCTATATTGTCCTCCAAATTTACTGGGGGTTGCCCTATAGGCCAGCACAGTCATCACGCCCCATGCCAGCTGAAGCTCCTGACGTGCAGGCGAGAGCCGACTGTGCGCAGGAATTCCCTAATTTCCGCACAGATGACAGACTGCCGAAACCAATAAATCCATTCGCCTCTCCAAGGCATTGTCACGTACTGCAGGCCAGTCGTGGGTTTCAGAGGAAATGTATTAAGTCCACATTCACAGGGCATGAAAGGAATATTGAGATGTTACAGCAATCAATTTTTCATAAATAATACACATGTGTAGCCACATTACATATTCAAAGCAGCAGTCAAGTGGTCAGGGAAAATGATCATTTATTCTGTTGAATTTCTTCAGAATGAATTCTGGGATAGATCAAACAAAAAAGTTATAAAATAGGAATTATAGATAATGAATGCCTGCTTGTTGCAAAGGAATTTGACTTACTTCACGCATAATTAAAGCAGGTGAGGTCAGGGTTGAGCTTGGGGTGATTTTAGGAGGAATCTCTGTATCCTGTTCATGGAGCAAGAGTAACACTTTGCTTATTTTGTAACGATTTGTGATTGAAATGACTGACATTAAAAGCCTTTCATTAATATGTCGTGGTAAGTAAACATCAGTGCATGCCAGCAGAATAGTGACCAGTGGCTTCACGCTTTGATCTCCTGAGGTAGAAGTTATTTGTCCCCTCCACTACCTTCTTGAGAATCCTCTGCTGCCTTGGTTGTCTTAGGCTATGACATCAATTTGTGAGTACAGGGCTGTCCCGTGTTCTAAGGGTGCTATTTTCCCAAGGAGACTATAGAGCTTGGCCAACTTTAGAACAGCATGTATCTATCCACTTGGGAGGCAGAGCCAGGTGGGGAGGCAGGATGGGTAGGGCAGTTCTGTGAGCATGCAGGGTCCTAACCTAACTGGGTAAATTCAATCCTGCAGGTGCTTTCACTTCACCAATGTGAGCAGATTGTAGGTCTAGAGCTGGGGGAGAGAAATAAGGGTGATGTTGAAAGGACCCAAAATGTCATTTAGACAGCGGGGGGCGGGGGGCACAGATCAGCTCAGGGAGTTATCCCACAACATAGTGATTATGGTGAATAACAATGTATTGGATACTTGAAAATTGCTAAGAGAGTAGGTAAGTGTTCTCACTAGACACCCACACACAAAGATACATATGTAAGGTAATGCCCATGCCATGTCAATCACCTTGGCTTGCTCATCCCACAATGTTATGCATAGATGGAAATACTTTGTCCACTATCAATACATACAACTGTATTTGTCTAAATAAATACAGTAATGGTAAAGAGTCCAGGCTTTTCTGACGTTCAGAGAGATCTGGGTTCGAATCTTGAGCTTACAATATTCAAGTTGTGTAACCTTGAACATAACCTCTCTGACCTTTCATTTTTTCCCTTGGGATATGGAAGAAGTAAGATGATGAAGGAAAGTGCTTATCACTTTGCTGATGGGAGTGGGGGGAAACTTACTAAAAGACAGCTACTCTTGCAATTCTAATAATCATCAAACCAGATTTCTTCCAAAGTATCAGATGCTTCCTGGGTGTGCTGTGCCCTGCTGACCTTAGAAAATATGAATATAATTTCAGATTGCTGGTGACATTGAAGACACCATGGTGCACAGCACAGGAGCGCCACACAATCTTCCAGAGTCATGCGTGGGTCTGGCTGAGGCAGCCATACAGAAGGCAAACCTCCGCTCCAGCACTTCTGCCCAACTCGGCCACGCTGGGGCAGGCAGTGCTGAGACCTCAGAGCAGCTGCCATGACAGCACCTGAGGAGCACAGGAGGAGTACCTGGGTGCGAGTCCAGAGGCTGCCCCTTAGGCCAGGACCCTCTCGGGCACGTTTCCTCATTCGTGCAGCAGGGAGAGCTCAGGGGCCCACGTCACAGGGCTGTCTGAAGCGTAACTAGGGTGCTGGGACGCATGTGGAGGGCTTTGCACTGTGTTGGTAAAAGTACAAGATCATTCAATAAGCACTGCCATTGTTGCAAAAATCCTTAAAGTTGCTCTGAAGCCTTTCAGAAATGCTGGCAAAGCAGCAAGCCCCTAAGCCTCTGAAATTCCTTTTCTCCATTAACCAGCTTGGAGGGGCTGCAACATGGATGATGGAAGAGGGAGTGTCATGCAGTCACAGGGCCCTTTCTCCTGGGCAGGACGGGGAGAATGCCGGGGACGCCTGGGTGGCCGGCCGTCACAGCCTGGGATGCTGCCGCTGGAAAAGATGCAAGTCATGGGCTTCAGATGCTGAGAACAGCTGACTGTGGCCTCCTTTGAATCGCTTTGGTCCCAACTCCAACGTGAGTAATAAGATGCTCTAAAAGCTCTTGGCATCCAGGCACTCTCTCATCGACAAACAACGGAACCCCCATCTCAAAGTGCCTGAAACACCAGGGCAGTTATCTGCCTAGTCCTCCTGGAAGTCCAGCAGGTGGGCACGCTTCACATCTGACATCATCTGCCCATACCGGCTCCACCTCCCACAGGACTGCATGTGCAGCCTCCACCAGCAAGACACTCAGCCACAGCATCTCTGTGCCTAAACAAGCAGCACAGCCAAAAGCAGAGAGTGAACGTGACCTTGTGCCAAAACTCAGGCACCTTCTTGTCTGATGAATTCTCACTGCTAACCTTTCCTTATCGCTGTTTGACCTGCAGAGATCTTTTTTGCATTTTCTAAACCAAGGCCACCATTGGAACTAGCATGGCCAGCTTCCCCGGCAGCACAGAGACCTCGGGCCTGGGAACCAAACACACGACGGAGCTGTGTCAGGAGAGAGAGAAGGGGAAGTGGATGCTGGAAGGCAGCCAGCAGCGTCCGGCAGCCTCCTTCCACATTCTCATGACGAGTTTCGTGTTCGGATTGCAGGTAGTTCAAAGCAAGTGGCCGCTTTCTTCAACGAAGTCATTTTAAATTAAGTCCATAAAGTGAATATAAATGTTTTATTTCATTGTGACAGGCTGTCAGTAAACTTAAGGAGTAAATTTGATGGCGGATTTTTTGTTGTTGTTGTTCTTGTATATTTTTTGGCATCTCCTCACAGAAGCATAAAAAATTCTCTTTGTACTGGCCCCATACAGCCTTTTTCCAAGGGAAATCTAACATCTAGAGGCACACAGGATTTTCAGCCCTAGCAAAACAACTCCAGCATTCTCACCGTACATCAAAGAGAGACAGCCTGGTTCTCATGGCCAGGACGGTTAGTCACAATATTACAAAAAGTAACGATTAAGTGCTACACAGTAGATGGAGGCCCTGGAAATTCATCACCCAACAAACAAAACACTTTTAATTGTCAGACTTTTCTCTATGCTTCCTAAATAGGAGTTAGTCCTGGAGAGCTGTGGTCTGGAGAGAGGAGTAGACAGAGATGGGCAGGGTTTAAGAATCACAGTGGCTTATGCCTGTAAGCCCAGTAGTTTGGGAGGCCAAGGTGGGAGGATTGCTTGAGCTCAGGAGTTCAAGGCCAGCCTGGGCAACATAGGGAGACCCCTGTCTCTATAAAAAAAAAAGAAAAAAATTTAGCCAGGCCTGGTAGCACATGCCTGTAGTCCCAGCTAGTCCAGAGGGTGAGGTGGGAGGATTGCTTGAGCCCTGGAGGTTGAGGCTAGCTATAGTGAGCTGTTACGGAGTTACTGCTCTCTAGTCTGGGAGACAGAGTGAGATCCCATTTCAAAAGAAAAAGAAGGTGTTTTACAGAGGTTCCTCACTTTCTTTTAGAGAAACACTGATGTTTCAGAAGTTGTTCAGAAAACATTTCAGGGAGGAGACAACAGGAAACGCCCAGGTATACTGTAAGAGAGGCTTCCCACTGACACTTACATGGCACTACGTGACCAGGCTCTGTGGCCTGATTCCATGTCCAGCAAGGCTGGGTACTGACTCATCCCTGCCATGGATGTATACCTTGAAGAGATGCCATCAGAAATCTGGCCACCTTTTTTAAACGAGATACCACTTGGCTTGGATTATAACCCACAGAACAGGCTTCAGGGCTAGTGCCCTCAAAGCCAGTCTCTCAGAGCCCCAAGGTGCTCCTCCGTCCCCAGCGCCCCTCCCATCTGCTCCCACTTAGCACCTCAGTTGCCTCTGCCAACTGTCCATGCCTTCTTCAAATGTTCTCCGTCCTTGGCATCTACAACCTGGTACCTGTCTTGGTGCCTCTGTGAACACAGACACAGCTGAACAGCATCATATTCATGCCCTAGGCTCCCCTTGATGCCAGACTCCCGGATTCCATCTCTGCCTCTCTAATCAGAGAGGCTCTCTCCTGCCTCTGCTTAGCCTTCTCCTCATCCTCAGGTGACACCAGCCCCCTTACCTTCCATTGTTTGCATGTCTGCTCTCCCATTGATCACAACGGCCTTGAAGGTGCAAGCTCAATCTGTTTCTCACAGGCCCAGTGTGCTGGAGTAGAGTTAACCCATATGTGTTTGTGGATTCTCCATTTGCTTTTTTTGCCATATTTTATCATCTAACACCTTGTTTTCAAAACATGTTTTCAGCCAACATCTTTTCTTCTGTTAGTACTGCCTTGCCCTCCCCCACCTCCCCATGTGAACTTGGATTTGCTTTTATGTTCTAATGAGGTGCAAATGAATCCATTTTATAGATTAAATTCCAGCTAATTTGACCTCTGGGTCAGTTTCCCGCAAAACAATGTTGGTTTGTACAAATCGTAAAATGGACCTTCACTGGAAAGGGCCTGGAATAAAAAGAGTTATTCAAAGTTTCCACAAATCACACAGCCTCTGGTGTGGTCTCGCTTTGTCATCACCCCCCACCCTATTACCGGAGAACTGAAAGTCCATAAATGGAGTGAGGCATGGAGAACAGGCAATTTTGTTACTTTCCTGGAACAGCATCTTTTTAGGTGTATCATGGACTGCTTTGTGATACTTAAGCAGTTGTTCATGTTTCAGTTTGTGGGTAGATGAATTTATTGCATATTGCACAGATGAGAAAGAAAGTATTGTTACGGGCATTTTCTCCCTAAAAGCTATGAGATCAATTGGCCCCTAGAACCCTGCAGGGGCTCCTAGGGTGCCTCCCTAACGACTCTCGGACAAGGAGAGCTTAGGGCTCCCCCGGGCTTAGGCGCTCAGGGGTTTTGTGTGGACCCAACCCATGGTCAATAATCTGATTCTATGATACGCTAATTAAATGGAAGCACCAATGCCTACCTGGGCCAGAAATAACAAGGCTCAGCATTTTGCATCTTCGTGGTCATGAAAAAAGGGCAACATCCCACAGTGATCGCAGTTTCCTGTTTCTTCACCCCGTCACTCTCCCGCTCCACTGATGCATGTTTACCTTCCTCTCCCATGATCATCTCCCATGGTCCCTGGGGTGGGGCAATGTGAAACGGAGGGCTCTTGGGGGAATCAATTGCCAGCCCCTGTTTTCCAGCCTCTGTGAAACTCCTCAGCACCACCAGCACATGAACAAATGAACCTCCTTTACTATTCTCAGATGGACACGTGTTACCTGCAAGGCAGAGACCCTGCCATGCGAGCATACCAGCATTGTAGCTTGCCACAGGGGCCAGGAGATGTGTTGAAATGGACCTTCCTGATTTCGGGACTGCAATCTGAGATCATGCTTTACGTCCATAGCCATTGTCATTTTCAGAGAAACAGATATTATCCTGGCAAAAGGTTCTCAGTCACAGTTGGATGTAAATTTCCCCCAAATGTCCATATCCTTTGAATGATGGCACCACTAATGTTGACTTTAAAAAAAAGGTTCCAAATGGAATGCTCCCAGATTAAAATATAGTATCTATATTTATTCACATGATAGTTTATCTCAAATAAAATCTCCAAGCTACATTTTAGGAAGCAGATTCAGTGGCAGGCCACAAAATTTATCTCTGGAGAGAAAGACATGAAAATACATATAAAAGTCGTTGCCATCAGCACAAAAGAGGGAGGGAATTTATAGAACTGCAGCCTTCATCAGATTTGAAATCTGGGCTCCTCCAGGCATCCTGAATGGCTCTTTTACCAGGAGGCTGTGTTCGATGGAAAGAAAAATGGACCCGAGTTAACACTCCTTGAATATCAACCGTGCTCACGTGTGCCAAGAGCTTGGCCCCACACGTCATCAACTGTTAAGTAATGCAGGAACAGTTAGGAAATTAAAGCATAAAAACCTGGAAGGAAAACCACAACACCACCTTTAGCCATGGCAGAAAGCAGCAGCAGTCACTGAATATTTGCTGTGTGTTGGGCTGTGTGCAAAACATGATCCCCATTTTTCAGAGAAGGAAGCTGAGGCACAGAAAGGTTGAGAAACTTGACTAAGGTCACACAGCTCATGGCAAACTCAGGGTGCAAATGCAGGGACTGGCTGCAGGGCCGCAGCTCTTATCATTCTGCCCGGATGCCCAGCATATCTGCCACTGGTGAATAATACTCCCCTCCTCTCACACTTGACAGCAGTTTGCATCTGCAAGACCCAGGTCTGGTGTCATCTCTCCTTCTGAAGTCCTTAATCTGTCTGCAAATCATCTTTTAAATGTTCTGTAACTCCTAAGACAGCGGGGAGAACGGCACTCTTCTGTAAAGAATTTGATGAAGAAATAAGGACTCTTTTCCCCCAAAAAGTGCACATACCAGCTGGCCTTGCAATCCTGTCTGCAGAACTACACAAACCCCCTAAAGCTAGTCTCTGAGCTGCCAGCTAATAACTACCTTAAAGGTCCCCTTTTGAGATCTTGCTCATAAAGACACTAAGCATTGGTTGGTTTGATTTAGCTTGCTTTGTGCTAATTAATCTCAAATTACTCAGATCTACCATAGAGAAATTCTATTGATTGCTACTAGATTTGTTTTGTTTTCACCTTGATTCACATTCTAAACTGAATCAAGTTCTGTAGAAAAAACACCCATCAAATGCATCTCCTCAAGGAGTAGAATACCACTATTATAGCCTTAAGATTCCACCTACAATTTTTACCCCCCAGGAGCTTACTCGACTCAAGAAGGGAGCATTAACTAATTGGATAATTACCATGTTAATGAAGGAGGCTGGAATTCACGCAGCCAATGAGAGGCTTCATCTTGGCCGAAATTTCCCCTGGACCTAAGCTGGAGGCAGGATCCCTGGCACCTGCAGGGATCTCCTAAAATCTGAAGGAATGAGGTGCTTAATTCATCTCTTGATCTGTTGCTTAAATCGCCATCTGGAGAAATCACCCTCCTGGCTGTATTACATCCAAATTAAATATATTTGCTTATAAGCCCAGAAGATGAGAGCAATCTCAGTGCCATCCGCATTACAAAGGGAATAAGATATGTTGCAGGGTCTCTGCAGTTGTAGGAATGGCCATGTGAGTGCTAAATCGCCTCTAATACACTACTAATAATTTAAGGAACACATTTCTGTTTGGCTTTTGTTCTAGCAGCTGATTTTTTTCCTCTCTTTTTAATCTATTTTTTTTTCATCGTGGTGTGATCACTGTCTCTGTGCTAATTTTGTAGTGAGATGCTGCAGACTTGTGGCCTGTACCTGAATGGATGGGGAGGGAGAGTGAAGGAGGCTGCTGGCTTTTCTTAGGTGTTCTTGCTCACAGCCTGGACAGCAGAGATGGAGCTGAGCACCTCCAGGGCAGGCCTCCATCAGCTGGGGAAAAGCTTCCGAGTATCATAGCCGAAATTCAGCTCTACCTTTCCTAATCTCAAAGCAGGAATGAACGGCAGCTGGATTTCAGCTTTTCATCTCTCTGGTGTAAGTCCACAGAGCTACTTCAAAAGGCTGTGAGTGGAAGGGAGGCCTGTGAGTCCACGGAAGCTTTAAAATATTTTAGACTTTGAATTGTGTGTTTTTACTTCTACATTGTGACTCAATAACCGTGCCCCCCGCCCCCCCGCCACTCGCTGCCCGCCCCTTTCCAACAAATGCCACCAATCAAGCCATTTCTTTCTCAAGGGGAACTGAGTGATTTGCAGGGTTTGGGGAAGGTTCCCTGTCCCTAAAGCATCATTCCGTCCCGCTCTGGTAAAATTCATAACTAGCATGATTTGGGGGCTTAGCCTAGTGGGAGACTTTGAGAAGGAAATCAACGTCTTCAAGGGGAAGCAGGTGGAAACACCTTGAGATAGATATCTCCCCAGTCACGCCAGGCTGGGCAGGGGGAGGCAGAAACAGAAAACAGAATGAGTGTTCTGGGCATCCTGCAGTGTGGGGGTCTGTAGTGCCAGCACCAAAGGGGCAACTGAGCTCAGGGCAGAGACAGGAGAACAGCATCACTTATTACTGATCATGTTACTTCGAAAATTATTTTAGAAGTTAGTGTTGTTCTTATTATTAGCAATACGGAAGGCACTTAAGGACAAAATTTACTCAGCAACTTTTAGCAAAAATTTATTAAACACCACAATGTACCAAGCAATGAACAGAATGAACAAGAATCCCTGCCTTTATGGAGCTTGCAATCTCATGGAGATAAGTAACAGCCACCACGTGGCACTGAGAACATGCCAGCTACTGTACTAAGCACGTTTTACACATTAATTCATGAATCCTTCACATAACACTGTGAGCTAGACTTTGCTATTATCCTCGTTTGGCAAATGAGGAACCAACTGAGAGTAGTGAGGTTAAGCCTCTTGCCCCAACTCACCCAAGTGGTAGACCTGGGGCTTGAACCCAAGCCTCGTGGCTGTGCTACACCATAACATTTTCTGATGTCACAATCGGCCAAATTTGCAAATTTGAATACCATATATACCACCTTAAAACCTACTGGGATGTGGTATAAATAGAACCCACTCCCAACAATGGAAAATCACATGAGGGAAGTGGAGAGGGAGGGTCTACACAGAGAGAACTTCAGAGTGGCAGTAACCATCTAGCTGTTCCGGTAAAATATGACCCAGGCAAAGACTGACACCTCTGAGCTCCAGTTTCCATATATTTTCTTCACGAAGAGAAAAGTCCCATTGCAGCCATTTGACAGCACCATTATGACATTCTATAGACAATAAATATGAAGATGCTTTGTAAACTGAACCAATGCAAATAATTAGTAGAATCTGAAACAGACTTACTTTTGCTTTCGTTTGTTTGAGCACACAAGTGCCGTATACATTCCACAAGCCTCACATTCACCCTGTGCTGACTCTTCGCATTCATTTCCACAACTGGGGAACTAAGGTTCAGGGAGATAAACAACCTGCTCAGTGTTGGACAGTGGGAATTATCCTATTGCCTCATTTTTATACATTTCCCAAATCGATGATGAATACGTACATTTAATATATACTTCACTAAAGTAAAAAACCTACTCTTTGTTGAGCCACTCTGTATACCAAGCATAGTGAAGTATCTTTGTGTATCTCATTTAATCCTTGCAACAGCTTTCTCAAGTAATTCTACTACTTTACCATTTGATATAAAAAAGTGAAGTTTAAAGAGGATGAATGATCAATCAGTATAAGTCATCTCAGTCAGCGAGTAGTAAAAAGAGCCATCTAATCTTTACACATCTGACTCTAGAACTCTAGTCTTCCCTACTGTATACATATCTTTCATGTGTGCTCAAAGGAAAGCAAGAGTAAGTCTGCTTCAGATTCTGCTAAGTCTTTGTGTTAGTTCCGTTTACAAAGCATTTTCATGTTTATTGTTTATAGAATGTCATAATGGCACTGTCAAATGGCTGCAATAGGACTTTTTCTTTGTAAACAAAATATATGGAAACTGGAGCTCAGAGGTGTAAATTCTTGCATGGGTCATATTTTGTATATTAATGTCATATTTTTTGCATTAATGCCACATTGTAGGATTGGAAATAGGGCAATAAAACTAGGATTCTAATCAGATCTTTCTCTCTCCAAAGTCATCATTTGATACCACAATGGATTCAGACTTTTGAGCTGAAAGTTTTTGTTTTGTTTTCAATGGTCTAAAAATATTTTTCCCCCGTCTTCTGGTCTTCATTTTTTTCTGAGATAAAATCATCAGTTTTCTGAATTGTAATTCCTTGTATGTAGCATGTTAATTTCTCTGGCTCCTTCTATGTTTTTCTCTTTGACTTTGGTTTTTGGCAGTTTAATTATGATGTGTCCATATGTTGCCTTCTTTGTATTTATCCTAATGGGTTAGCAGATGTTCCAGTTACTATTACTGCATAATAAACCATCTCTAAATTTAGTGGCTTAAACAACAGCAACCACTTTCTGATCTCTCACTGTCTTTGGCTCAGGACTCAGGATGGGCAACAGCTCATCTCTGCTTGGTAAGATCTACAGCTTCAACTGAGGACTTTAAACCTGAGGGTAACTCAAGAGCAGGAGCAGGAAACATCAGCAGCCATCCTCACTCCTGCATGTCTGGCCATTGGTGCTGCCTGTCAGGTGGGACAGCAGTGGAGCTATCAGCAAGAACACCCCCAGGGCCTTCTCATGTGGCCACTGCCACCTCATCGTAGGATGCAGCCTGTGCTCTAAGAGGGAGCACCCCAAGCTCTACCACCTTTTATGACTCATCTCAGAAGTCACAAAGGGTTCCTTTCCTAAATTCCTAGCTCCTACAAAACTCAAGGGGAAGGAATAGAGACCACTGGGTGTCTGCCATGGTGGTCTCTAAAGGAGGAAATAGAGGAAGTAGTTAAGTTGAAATCCAGCAAACATTCTACATTAGGGGTGAACTAGGGCAAGGAACAAGGTGACCCCACATTCCAAGCTAGTGGTTAAATGGAGGTTATAATAATTCATCAAAGAGAGGTTAGCACAGAAAGATCTAGAATAACACCCGGTCAGCCATGGCAGACTGCATTTTCCAAATGTGTCCACAATGATATCTGCCACAACACATGTTCTTTGAGAACCCTGTTACTTTCTACCCTTCAGTACAGGCAGGATCGAGGTCATTTTTAACCACAGGTTATGCTGGAGTGGTGCAGTGTTACTCTTGAAACCTGGTGCTACAAGGCAACATGGTTCTTCCTTGCTGGCGAGACATTTGTTCTCTGACATCTTAGGTGCTGTGCACAGAGCTCGACTATCCTGAAACCACCATGATTCGACCTCATGTCAGTCCTTTGGCTGCCAGCCCAGTTCAACTCCAAGCTGATGACCAGTGTCGACTGCCAGTCATTCTGAACATTTGACCAGTTGAGCTTTCAAATGATGGCAGTCCTGGCTGACATTTTGTGTGAACAACATGAGAGACTGGCTGGTTGAGCCCTTCCCAAATTTCTGACCCACTACATTGTGAGAAAAATAATCTTAAGCCTCTCAGTTTAGGGACAATTTGTTACTCAGCAATAGAAATGAAAATATGATCTCAGTAGGACCATGTGACTTGCAGCAACCAGGGTGACAATGGTCGTCCCTGCAGATACCCGAGGAGGGGACGCATGAAGGTTCCCTAGGTGCCCTGTAAATCTACAGCTTCCTGCTTTCCCTGCCACAAACACATAACACACTGTACCTCTACACCTAATCTTTTGGTTTGGAAAGGAACGGAAGGTGATAGAAATCTGAAAGTTGCGACTGAGGTTTACCATCCTAAACACATTATTTCAGGAGACTAACTCCAAGATGATTGGCATGAACTAGAATTTTTCTCCCCTTTCTTATAAAGCAAATGGGACAGCTCAGGAGGAAGATTGGAGCAGTTATATACAAAAAATTAACACACAAATGAAGCAACCACATGGCCTCTGTGTATATGGAGAAAAGTGTGAGCAAATGTGGGGCCCTAATACAGAATGTCAGCCAGGAAGACGCGGAAGGCAGATCTCCCTAGAACAGTGGTACAAGACATTGTTGGTCATCTTAACAGATGTGCACTGACTGATATCCTTCAGAATAGGAAGGAAATGTGAGATCTTAAGAAGGAATTCTAGGGGAGGTCTCAGCTTTACCCCCTGTGACTTGCACTTGGTCAGTATACAACTTACTCTTCCCACCAGAGTGATAGAAAGAAAAACAGAAACTGAGTTCTGTATGTTGAGGAATATCATCTTGGCCTTTAAATTATGTTAAAATTATAGCAACATGAGTCTTCCTGAAACTTTATTACTGTATTTTCTAAAACATGATTCCTTCTGGTCCAGGTACTCACCATCATTCTGAAGGAGCTTCTCACCTCAAGGTGGAGCTCCCCAAATACATGTTGGATTTGTAGTTAAAAATCCACCTGCAGCAGATAGGCGTGAGGTGGGTGGCAGAAGGGGAGGGGCAGCGCCGGAGGTTGGGTGCGCAGCCTTGGGCTGGAAATGAGCAATCAATATGCTAAGTACATGTAAGCCCCATGCAAATCAGCACCTAACCTTTTTGAAGGAAATGTCTGCACCCTTTGCACAAAGGGTTGAGTAGGGACCACAGTTGGGGTTTTCCTGCACCTGTAGGCTGTAAGCTGGAGAGTAAAGGCAAGAAGGCTAATTTTTTTTAAGATTTTAAAACAAACAGAACATATTCTCTCTTTGGATCTGAGCAACCAGGAAGCTTCACACACATACGTGCGCACACACATACACACCTGCTTTCTATCTAACTAGTAATTGTGAAAATAATAAGACCCCCAGTGAGGGTGGGGGGGTGGAGGAGTTGGTAAGTGTCAGTCACATTTGTAAAAAAGCGGCTGTCATTTTTGCTTGCCTATGGGTTTTCAATACGTACACAGTGCCTATTCAGCTGCCACGTTCACCAATTGGACATTGTTGGGGAAATTATAGGACTCGTTTAGATTTGCGATCTGTGACAGCCGACACTGTGCAGAAAGAAGAGGAGAAGGTCAGACCCCGGGAGAGAAGAAAAACAGATATTTGGGGAATAGATGAATCAGGATAGGCTTCATCTTCTAAGGCTTTATACCAAAAACAGTTACAGGGCATAAAAGAAAGTAGCTTCCTCCCCAGATCTTTGCAGCAGGTCAGGAGACAGAATGTGCTAAAGCAAACTTGGTTTTGCTGTCACACGGTCAAGGCTGCTGGCGCGAGGAGGAGGGGAGTTCAAGCTGCAAGAGTCAAGGTGGGAGGGGAGACTTTGTTTTTTTCCCTCACTATCTTCAGTTGATTTTGGGAGGATTGTGTTAAATACCATCTCTACTCACAGCATAGGCCTGAAGGATTTACCTGATATGGCTGAGTCGGACAGCCTTAGTGGGGGTCTTGTCTCATTTCAGATAGTCTTGGCTGGGGTCTTGTCTCCTTGGCTTCACATTGTAACCTGGGGCAAGTGTCATGACCTCTCTAACCTTCAGTCTCAGCTATCAAAAGGACACCATAACAATAAGCCTGCGATGGCCGCCCTAGCTCACAGGCTGGTAGATAGGAAGTGCTAAAGGCATGCTGGCACCCAACACCCCTTCCACGGATTTTTCTCCCCCTTGATATTAGTTTTTGCTTCCAGTCTGCTAAACAGCATAGCTTGGTTTGAAGCCCAGGCAACGAGCAACCCTCTGTCACTTAGGCCTGTCAGGGGACATGTCACTGTGTCCCAGAGCCACCTCCTGCCACGTCAGCCAAAGGGACTTCTCCAGGGTCCCAGCAGAGGTCACCTGTGCAGCCAGCTGTCGACACACCTTGTAGAGCATCCACTCAGCTCTCAGGAAGGGGCTCAGACAGAGGCTCCACTTTGTACATTCTGAAGTATATCTGGCGCAGAGCCCCTGTCCTTCACCAAGGGAGTTGAGGCTGTGGAAGGCAAGCTCATTTGACATTGTGAATTAGAGACTCACTCGGCCACAAACACTCTGGATGCAGAAGCAGAGTCTCTTGGCTGCTCCAGCCCCAGGTCCATCTGCTTCTCTGTGGCGAGGTTCCCAAGTACAAGGTCAGATGCCAACATCCCAAGGGTAGAGGTGCCAGCCTCAAGCCAGCATGCACCTTCAGCCAGCTCCAGGCCCTTTTCCCACTAACTTTCTCTGTGATGACCACAGAGCTGTAAGCAGGTGTGGTGTTCCTTTGCACCTAATGGTACGTTTGGACTTCTGGGAGATCAAAAACTTGGAAAAGAGAAAGGTCTATGGCTGGGTTTAACAGCAATTAAATGGGCATTCAGGTGCCAGTAAGTGTAAGATACTGAACCCAATTCCAAGAAACCATCTTTACTTTGCCAGCACACACAAACACATGAGTGAACTGGTGCCTGAGCAATATTTTCTTTTCATAAGAAGAGCCCTCTGAAATCCTGGAATTCCATCCCTATAAGGAACCTCTAGACCTGAGAATGGTTCACTCTCTAGCTTGGAAAAAAAACGTAATTCATGACCCTGGATAGTCACAGAGCTTCCTGCTATGACAGAATTTGACAATTTCCATCTGGCCAGACACTGACAAAAGAATAAGGGAGAGACTCTAACTGAAACAAGTCTCCCCTCTCATCTCCCAGCAGGTACTAGCGTGGCAGGCTCATGACTCATGTTTTTAAAGAACTAAATAGGAACACATTTCAAGAGGGTAAGAAGAAAAAGCCAAGGTGAGCTCCAGGAGGGGACTGCGCTCTGGAAACCTTTAGTCCTCCCTGAATTCACTGGGTTCCTAGAAAACATGCATAGCTCCCAAAAGTTTCCAGAGGGAAGTTTGTGGAATATGTTCATTATGAATTTGTTAATTGCATCAGAGATCAAGGCGAATACAGCATCGCAGCCTCCACTCAGCAATGTCCTCTGGCCTTTGCCGTTTTCTCAGTTCAGCATGTGATGTGGGGCAGGATAGTCCACCCCTCCTTACTGAGTCACCTCTAGTCTTCTGCTAACACTACCAGAGCTACTACGCTAGGAAGAAATGCTCTGGGAACAAGGGCAGGAAGTTTCTGTGGGCGGCGATGCTTCCACCAGAAGGTCAACATGCACTAGTTGGAGAAATTCGTGTGACTAAATGGTTCAATCGATGACGACATTTTGTTCTTTTGGAATAATTCAGTGGTCGTTGTGCCCCGGATCACTCAGTGTGCTTTTCCTTCCTTCTGGTTAACTTACCTAGCTCCACTGCATTTAGAAGAGGCTCTTTGCACTTGTCTATAGTCTGGTAAACAAAGAAGGAACAAGGTATCTCAGCTGACAGATGCTGGTTTGAACTGTGTTCCCTTTGCTAGCAAAGGAAAAATCCTCTTTCATCAAGGAAATTGTATTAGTTCATTTTCATACTGCTATGAAGAAACACCTGAGACTAGGTAATTTATAAAGGAAAGAGGCTTAATGGACTCAGTTCCACATGGCTGGGGAGGTCTCACAATCATGGCGGAAGCTGAAGGAGGAGTAAAGTCACGTGTTACATGGCGGCAGACAAGAGAGCACGTGCAGGGGAACTGCTCTTTAGAACCATCAGATCTTGTGAGACTTATTCACTATCATGAGAACAGCATGGGAAAAACCCGCCCCCGTGATTCAGTTACCTCCCATGATACATGGGAATTATGAGAGCTAAAATTCAGGATGAGATTTGGGTGGGGACGCAGCCAAACCATACAGAAATTATCAAAAGAGTAGAAGGCTGAAGCCAGGATCACTGAGATTCTAGGTCACAAACCTCCCTGCAAACCTTGAGCACCACGACTTGCTTGTAAGTCCTACCCCTTGGGAAGCTTCGTCCCATCAGTGGTTCTCTTATTTTTCCCCATGGCCAATTGCATATAAATCAAATTCCCTGGACCAGGTACAAAGGAGAAGTCTTTCTTAAGAGAATTTTCTGGACTTAAGGGTTTTGACCTTATCTCCTATACTTATCTATTTATTCCATAAAGTTCATCAAGTTAGTCAAGACATACTGGGGCCATATGGAAATTAGTCTGTAACTGGCACAAGTTATGAGAAAGCATTTTATAAACCTGTGAATGACTTTAGAATGTCTTCCCTTAGAAGGGTGACCAAGAGGCTATAGAAACACATGTCTAAGCTTTGTGTTAGCTTTTATTAGGAATAAGACTGTTGGGAGTTCAGTGGCTAGGAGTTCATATAAAATGAAGTTTCTACCACTGTCAACAAGCAGGACTTCTTTTATGTTTTATTTTCAAGGAGAGAAAATGCATTCTGAGTAGTCATCTGTTATTGGAAAACAAGGTTTTATAGCTGGTGGCCTTGAAATAGTATTCCTCATCTCCCTGCCTCACACCATATTAAAAAAAAATAACTAAATCCAGGGTGGCTAAGAGAGCTAAGTAGGAGAGGGGGCACTCTCTATATACATGTAGAAATAAAATACAAAGAAATATTAAAAACAAACAGTAATGTTGAAGATGGAAGGCCTTACTAATCAAAACATAAAGCCCAGAAACCATAATGGAAATAAATATTTCATCTTTCATTCAGTTGAACAACCTTTCAAAATTTCTCTGTACCATGAATACAGTCTAATGGGAAGCAAAAGACATAGAAATAATAATATATATAAACATATAATATATATTTATGTTATATATATATTAATTATTATTTCTATGTCTTTTGCTTGCAACTAAACATAAATAGATATTTATTCTGTAAAGCTCATCAAGTTAGTCAAGACATACTGGGGCCATATAGAAATCCTTCTGTAACTGGCACAAGTCATTAAATACAAATAAATATCTATTTTCCTGTTTACATATATATATATATATATACACACAGGAAAATAATTGGTGCCTGAGTTATATGCCCTCCTCTTATAACTCAGCAAGAAAAATCCACTCAATGTAATAGGAAGAAAGGTCAAGAAATGATCCTTCTTAAAACCAATCCGACTTGGATTAATGCCTAAGCTTAAATCTAGCCAATTTAATGAGGCCTCATCTGCACCCTCCTACACCCAACTAAACCAACAGAAGGAGTCAGTAAGAAGTCACCCACAAGAGAAATGACCTGGTGACAAGTAAGGTCTAATGGCTTTAGCTAGAAAACCTTACCTATCATGAGAAACGTCTTAGGAAACATACATATCAGCTTCACTGATTTTCAAGGCATCCAAAATACGTGTTGTGTTTCTTATATACCTCAAGGAATGAACATATTTACTTTCACCCTGATATGAGTCACCTGGATCTAAAGATATTGTTGGATAATATCCTGATTTCTCTGATTCTGACCGTCAATGAAAATGAAAAAGTAAAGAACTGCTTCTCATGCCTGGCTCATACGCCTCTGGAAACACAAAGGGAAGCTCAGCACAGCGTGACCAAGTGACGGGATGTTCTCATTCTGTGAACTGTGGGTAAGGCAAAGTACTGCTTCAATACAGGAGGCATTCACTGCCATGGGCTCTGCTACTTATTTGCTTCTCTCTGAGGCATTATCTATTTTGCATGATGGAACTGTCATCAACAGATTCAATGCAACCTATTTTGTGGTCTTCCATATCTATTTTTCAGGAAAACAAAACCATTCAGGATAGAATTTTGATGTTTGGGCACTATTTTACACCTGGCTCATTCCCCCTCCTAACCACACCCCCCACCACCATTTCCATCTTTCAGGTTCCTGAATGGTGAATCCAAAGCCCATACAACACCCAAATCCAGCTGGAAAGTGGAAAATTAACTCTGTTTTCAAAATGTGAATGGTCTTTGTGTGCCATGTGTTTAAGGCTTACAGCTATAAACCTCGGGAAAGAAATAAGTTGGATGCGATAATGTCTGTAGTGTATTCCAACTCTAAAATGTTAGAATCCATCCAACAATAGAAATTGGCTAAATAAATTATGTTACATCCATAAGATGGAATATATCTAGGCATTTAATGTGATGTGGGAGAATACAAAATGACAATGGGAAAATGTTCATGATATAGGAAGGAGGAAAACAGATGTAAAGCATTATGTACTGTATAATAACAGTTTTGTTAGAAATGAAAATAAATACTGTGTGCACACACCCATATGCACATGACAGACTGGAAGGATCAACATTTTAAAAAATAACTGTAGTTAATTTTAAGGAATACAGGTACATTTCATTTTTCTCTTACTGCTTTTGTGTGTCTGAAACCTTTAGTAGGGAACACACAGTGCTTTTGTAAACAGAGAAACATACAGTTCAGTGGTATTAAGTATATTCACATGTGCAACCATTACCATTATCACTCTCTATTCTAGAATGTTTTATTGTCCTAAGAGGAAATCTGTACCTATGAAGTTATCACTTACCATCACTCTCTATCCCTAGTTTCTAGTAACCACTCATCTACTTTCTGTCTATTGATTTGCCTATTCTGGACATTTCATGCAAATGAAACCAAGCAATATGTGACCTCCATGTCTGGCATCTTTCATACAGTGTAAAGGATTGAAGGTTCATCAATGTTTTAGCATGTATAAGTAATTCATTCCTTTTTATGGCTGAATACCATTCCATTTTGGGGATATACCACATTTTACTTATTCATCGATTGGACATTTGGGGTTTCTACCTTTAGCTATGGTGAATTGCACAACTATACATATTTATGTACAAATTTTTGTTCAAACACCTGTTTTCAATTCTTTTGGATTTATACCTGGGAGTGATTTTGCTGGTTCATATGGTAATTCTGTGTTTAGTTTACTGAGAAACTGCTAGATTGTGTTACACAGTGGCTGCATTGCTTTACTTTTCCACCAGTAAGGTGGAAGAGTTCCAGTTGCTTCTCATTCTCACCAACACTTGCTATGCTTTGCTTACTATTATTATTGTTGCCATCTTAGTGGGTACAGAGTGGTATTATCTTATTGTAATTTTGATTTGAATTTCCCAAATGATATTGATGGTGAACATTTGTTCATATGCCTGTTGACCATTTGTACGTCTTTGTAGTAACGTCTATTCAGGGCTTTTGCCCATTTTTAATCAGGTTAGTCTTTGTTGTTGAGTTATAATAATTCTTTGTATTCTGGGTGTTAGACACTTATCAGATATGTGATTTGATAATGTTTTCTCATTCTGTGGATTATCTTTTTACTCTTGATAGTATCCTTTGATACAGAAAAGATTTTAAAACTGATGAAGTCTAAATTATCTATTTTATGTTTTTGTTGTTTATACTTTTGATGTCACATCTGAGAAACCATTGCCAAATCTAAGGTCATAAAAAATTACCCCATTTTTTTTTTGTAAGAGCTTAACAATTTGTCTTAACAACATTAAGTTTTTCAACCCATGGACACAGGATATCTTTTGATTTATTTAGATCTTTGCTTTCATTCAGCAGTGTTTTAGCACTTAATTTCTGTTTCTGATACAATTTAACTTAGTTTTTGTATGTGACATGAGACAGGTCAAATTTCATTCTTTTGCATGTGATATACAGCTGTCTCTGCACCATTTGTTGAAAAGATTATTCCATCCCATTGAATTATGTTGAAGCCCTTGTTGCAAATCAATTGACCACATATTGTGCTTTTTTCCCCTCTATTCTCAATTCTATTCCCTTGATCTCTGGCTATACGTATGCCAGTGTTATACGTCCTGATTAGTGTAGAATTGTAGTCAGTTTCAAGTCAGGAAGTGTGAGTCCTACAACTTTGTTCTTCCATTTCAAGACAGATTTGGCTATTCTGAGTCTCTTGAATTTTTATAAGAATTGTAGGTTCAGTTTTTCTATCTTTATAGAAAGCCATCAGGATTTTGATAGGGATTACAATTAATCTATAGATTGATTTGGAGAGTATTGCTGTTTGTGTTAGTCCATTTTGGGGTTGCTATAAAGAAATACCTGAGGCTGGCTAATTTATACAGAAAAAGAGGTTTATTTTGGGTCATGGTTCTGCAGACTGTACAGGAAGCATGGTGCTGTCATCTGCTGTTGGCAAGAGCCTCAGGAAGCTTCCAATCATGGTGGAAGGCAAAGGGAGAGCTGTTGTATCACATGGTGAGAGGGACCAGGAGAGATGCCAGGCTCTTCTAGAGGGCCAACTCTCGTGAACTAACAGAATGAGAGCTCATTACCTTGGGAAGGGCACTTCATGAGGAACTCACCCCCGTGACACAAACACCTCCTACCAGGTCCCAACTCCAACTTTGGGAATTAGATTTAAACATGAGATTTGGAGGGGACAAACATCCGAACCATGTCACTGTCTTAATATTAATATTCCCACCATGAACATGGAATGTCTATTTATTTAGATTTTCTTTAATTTCTTTCCACAATATCTTACAGTTTTCAATGTAATATCTTACACCTCCTTCGTTAAATTGATTCTAAAGTATTTCATTCTATTGAAATTCCACTATTATAAGTGGAATTATTTTTCTTAATTTCCTTTCAGATGATTCATTGCTATTCATTTATTTTTGTGTTGATCTTAATAAAATCATTAAGTAGTTCTAATAGTTTGTGTGTGTGGGTTCCTTAGGGTTTTTATATAAGATTATATCATCTGTAATTTGAGATAGTTTTATTTTTCCTCTCCAATTTGGGTGTCTTTTAATTTCTTTTTCTTGCCTATCTTCTCTGGACAGAATTCCAGAACAATGCTGGAAAGATGGTGAAAGTGGGCACCCTTGTTTTGTCCATAATCTTAGGGGAAAGCTGTCAGTCTTTCACCACTGAGTATGAATGAGCTTTGGTTTTTCATGAATGGCCTTTATCAAGTTGAGAGAGTTCCTTTCTAGTTCATGTTTGTGTTTGTTTTTATTTTTCCTTGACAGGGTGTTGAATTTCATCAAATGTTTTTCTTTTTTTTTTTTTTTTTTTTTTTGCATCTGTTGAGATGATCTTTTTTTCTCCCTCCTTCTTCTACTAATGTGGTACCTTACATTGATTGAGTTGGATATGTTGAACCACCCCTTGTGTTTCTGAAATGATTCCCACTTGGTTCTGTGCATAGCCCTTTCAATATGCTGCTAACTTGGGTTTGTTGGTATTTCATGTCGGTATTCATGGAGCAAACTGGTCTGTTTTTTTCTTGTGATGTCTTCCCCTGACTTTTGTATCAAGGTAGTTCTGGCCTCATCGAATAAGCTAAGAATGCTCTCATATCTATTTTTTGGAAGAGTTTTAGAAGAATTGGTATTGATTCTTCTTTGAATGTTTTGTAGAATTCACTAGTAGGACCATCTGGTCCTGGGCTTTTCTTTGGAGGTTTTTGTTTAATAATTCAAATAGTTAAACTTTTAAAAGGACTGTATCATAAGAGAAACTGAAGATTTTACTTCAAATGTTCAATTCCATCACTTCTAACTTCGGCCATGACACTAAGCTCAAATTATTTTTCTCTTTGGATGGACAACCTCGTCCTTCAACCAAGCAAGCTTCCTTATCAATCATGAATATTGCCTTTTCCAGCTAGTTCATCAAATTTTGGAAATATAAGTTTTCTTTGGCTTTTTATTTTGCACTCAATTCTTCTTCATTCTATGGACCTATTTTAGAGTAAATAACTCACTAAGCAAGAAAAAAGACAAACAAAATATGAATCACATATAATGTCATGGATTGAAGATAAATGAATAAAAATGTGATTCCAACTTTGAGAAGTTAGGAGCGAAAAGAAGGCCAAAGTCAAACTCTAAACATTACTCCACTCTGTCAGTATAGGATATAACTGTTTATTCTGCTGAGTACCACAGACACTGTGCTGAAATACCTGTGCTATTTATAATCCAGTGCAAAGCTGATATGTCCTTGGCATCTTGAACCAATCACCACCACTCATCAGATCTTTACACACAGGAGAAAACTCATATTCCTTAACTACTAAAACACCTCTCGGCAATGCTGCTGCTGTTTGTAATTGAAATTGTTTGGTTATGGTGGTTCTTACCAGTCCCTCTCATGCAGTTTCTGATTTTATAATTTTGTAATTTTCTTGGTAGCCGAATACTAGGGCATTTTTTCAGCTAAAATATAACTATTTTGAAAATGTATTTTATACCTTTGGCTGCAATAAAATATGTGAGAAATCCAATTCCAATACAGAAGGCCAATTTTCTACCAAAAAAAACCAAAACAAAACAAAACAAAAAACCATTCACCTTGCTACCTAGCCAACTGCTCAAAAAAAAGATGTTTTCCATCAAAGCAAAATGAAATTAAAGACACGATCCTCAAATAGACAGGAGAGATAATACATTTGGAAGCATAGAGATTAAAATGCTGGGCTCCCCATGGCCCACTTCCTAGCTGTAGAACAATGGCCAGTCCCTTGAATTTTCTCAGACTCAGTTGATTTCTGTGTAAAATAGGTATCACAATAGAACCAGCCATGTTAGATTGTGGAGAGGATTAAACGAGAAAAGCCAGGTAAGTCAGTTCGCTCTGTATGTGGCATGTGGTAAACAGTCAATACATAACTGGTAGAAATAGTATCAGCAATAGCAGCAGTAAGAACCTCAGTGCTTAGTATTTTTCTACATAGCAAACCTTCTTGCAAAGGTAATCCAGTTGTGTCCACTGTCTGGCTTTAGTGCTGTGTTCCTCTGCCTGTGTGTGTGCAACAATCATTCATTTATTTACCCATTCAACAAATATCTAATAAATGACTACTGCTGGGCACTGTCCCAGGTCATAATGATGGAATAATGCCGGGATATCTGAGCTAATTGTTTCTAGCAGAGATTAGCAAACTCATTCTGTCAGTGGCCAGATAATAATAATTGAGATTTGTGGGTCATATGCCTCCTTGTCACAACTACTCTGCTACTGCAGTATAAAGGCAGCCGTAGACAATATAAACATAAATGGGCATGGTGAATATGACTTTACAAAAATAGATTTGGCTGAAGTCCATAATTTATGGACTTCTATATATAGCCTAATAAAAAAAATCAAATAGGGATAATAAAGTATGAAAAATACTCTGATGATCTCCATGAGGGTCAAGGAAGGCTTCCCAGGTGAAGTGATATTTAATCTGATTCTTAGTGGATAAACAGGAGATAGCCAGGCAAGAAAGAGAAGAACTGGATTCCAGGCAAAGGGGATAGTATGTAGAAGGCCAGGAGATGGAGGAGGAAACAAGAGACAGAGAAACAGACGGAGACAGAAACAGAAAGAGACAGAGAAGAGCACGGTGTTTTTAAGGAGCTAAACAAATCGACTAAGACTTGAGTGCTGGGGGAACCAAGTCAGGGCATCATGAGATGAGGTTAGTAGCAAGTAGGAGTCAGGTTGTGAAGGGCCTGGGACATAAGGATTAAAATGTTTAGGCTCAATCCTAGAGACAATGGGAAGTCCTTGAAAGTTTGCAATGGAGAAGGGCAGGATGAGTTTTGCATTTCTGACTGCCACATGGAGAATGGGTTAGAGAACAGCGAGCGTGTAGGAACAGAGCGTGGAGAGAAGGCTGCTTCAACCGTCCAGGAAGGAAGGAGTGGTGGTAGCTGAGCCACAGTGTGGGAAGAGGGCAGTTTACAAGTGGATGTGGTCAAGAGATGTTTGAGAGGTAAAAGTTAACAAATAAATTGGGATGGGGTGAAATAGAGGAGAGTTTCTGCCTTGGGCAACTACCTGTGTTAAGTCTCTCTGAAGCTTGCCTGACCTTCAAGGTCTTTGGTTCTACTTTATCCCGAGACCCCTCTCTGACCTCTTCTTCCCAGAGAGATGAACACTCATCTGGATGACTTTGCTCCTACCCCTCACCCCTGGAGCAAGCCTCTGACCAGAGTTGCAAGTGCTGGGCACCTCTCCAGGTGTGGCTGCCATTGGGGTCAGGCATCTGCATTATTAGCCCTCAGTAAATGCTTGGATGTCATATCTTAACTTGTAATGGAGAATGAGCTTAAATGAAAAAGAGAGATTAATTAGGCCAGGTATGGTGGCTCACGCCTGTAATCCCAGCACTTTGGGAGGCTGAGGCAGGAGGATCACCTGAGGTCAGGAATTCCAGACCAGCGTGGCTAACACGGTGAAACCTCATATCTACTTAAAAAAAATACAAAATTAGCTGGGCATGGTGGTGCATGCCTGTAATCCCAGCTGTAGTTGGGAGGCTGAGGCAGGAGAATTGCTTGAACCTGGTAGGTGGAGGTTGCAGTGAGCCGAGATCACGCCATTGCAGTCCAGCCTGGGCAACAAGCGCAAAACTCCGTCTCAAAAAACAAAACAAAACAAAACAAAAAAATTAAAGGCTAAATATTCAAGAAAGTAGACTTCATTTTCAACCAAAGTGTAATTTTTGACAGTGAGATAATTGTATGCCATAATCTTTTGGTTTCTGCAGGACCACAGACTTAAAAAAAAAAAAAAATCTCTTTGTACTCATTAAGGAAAAGAAAATAGATTTGCAAGATTAGCATCTTCTACTTTCAGATGCATCATGTTCATGTTCATTATTGGCCAACACAACAGTTCATTCCCAAGAAAGATTCAATAGTTTACTTTACTTGATATTTTGAGCTTAAAAAAAAAAAAAACCTCTGAGTATCAAGTCCGAGGAGACATGCATAGCCCTATCAGTTGGAAACAGGGTTAGCTTTGCCCCCAGTATACAGGAGGCCCCATAAGGCATCTTAGCACTGAGGTGAGCTCACGTGGCAGTTGTCATTTGTCCTTTCCATAGTCCCAGAGCCTAAGAAAGTGAGTGTAGAAACAAGAAGAAGACAAGAAAATTTGTAAGTCACAACAATCATACTTGGTTTGAAAATAAGCTGGTGGTGGTGATGAAACCTTGCTGATAAAATAAACCCCAGGAAGACAATACAAACCTATGTGCAAGCCGTAAAAGCAGGAAAGAGGACAAATTCTAGCACAGGGAACTGGCTTTTCTCCTGAGGCCCTCCAAACCATCCAGATGTGATCACTTTCCCAATATACGTGTAAGCCTATTCTCTTTATTCTATTTCCCTGAATTTTAAACCTAATTTAATTTCTAGCTCTTTGTAGCTTATTAACTCATACATTCTCATTAACAAAATGATGGAAGGAAAATCACACCAGAAAAGATTTCAGTGACTACACTTTTACATATAAAGAGCTATAAGCGCATCAAACCTAACCTAACATCTCATTCTTTTACTGGCATCCATGCTGAATTTGGAGAGCAGAAAGTCAAGTAAGAAATTTTGTTTTCATGGAAACCCATTTCTGATGCATGACATTAATACAAGGCTAAATAAACACAGCATCAACAGGAAATAAATCCAAATTTGAAGTCTGACAGGGCAGTCATATATCTTGAATATTCTGAATGTCAACTTTTTGATGGAAAAAATAATACAATAGCAGTGACTGTATACACAGGTCCACTCTGGGTGTCTTTGGTGTGTGTTCCAAAGTTTAATTTGTTGAATCCTTGTGTTTTCTGCTCCACGGTGTCTAGTGGCATTTATTATGTTCTCCTAAAACTGCAGCTGATGAAGGCATTGGAAAGGTCACTGTTTCCTGGTTGTTTTTGAAAAGAGGATAACTTAACGTATGTTCTCCAATAAAAGATGATCTTTCATGTGCATTTGTTTCTGAAATTGAAATGTGTCTTGCTCATGTTCTCTGGGAGCCATTGTTCATCTTCCGAGTATTTCTGAGAGCTTCGTGCAGCAGCAAGCTCCCCTGCATATCTGAAACGAAGGCCGGCTTTGTTCCCACTTTTGTCTCCTGACATGAAAATAGCACTGAGGCTCTAAGTGGCCCCGGTCCTCATGAGACTCCCTTCTGAACACAACTGCACTAAAGTCCCCTGCTGCGAAGACAGACAGAGGTCATGTAAATTAGTGCCTCACAATCCTTGGTTAGGAAATGAAAGAAATCATTTATGTTCTTTTAGAGTTTTGTGAGCTTATATGATTATTTGGCCTACTCTGAAAAAGAGAACTCCACCATTGAGCTTTACTGCAATCAGGAAATGTTGCTATTTATTTTGTATTTTAGAAGTCTGGTGAGATGATATTTTTACATGCTGGTCATTTCAGTTTTAATTGTGAGATTTTTTTCTTCTTTAACGTGGGGGACGATGACCATCTGTCCTCTGGTTTCACTGAAAATGGAGCAGGAAAAAAAAGAGCATAGTTTTTACAGGCTGCCTTTCTTCTTAAGAGGAAAAAGTTCTCTAAAATATCGCATTCCGCTGCTAGGTGGGCAGCAGGACAAGGCCGCTGTGGTAAAGGCAGTGCTGATAGAGACAGGATAGTTGCCTGGCAGGCTTTGCTGTTACCATGTAGACCAACTGTCCCACACCAGGACATTGGTGAAGACAAAAATACCAGAGGAGGTTTGGGGTCTGATCTGGGTGCAGGACGTGGGCAAGGACAGGATCAGGAAATAAAGACGAGAACAAAGGTGTGGCCTGAGACTTAGGGCTCAGTCACAGACAGGACACAACATAGGGTGGAGAGCCTGTCCCTCCAGGAGTGGAAGTAGGTGGGAGGCCTGAGGTGGGCCAGGTGGAGACATTGAAAGGACAGGGGACTCGAAGTCAGATGGTCAGATCCAGATATGGGGCAGTGTATTTTACAAGAACCCCTTGGACTCCTCAGCTCACGTCAATAGCATGCAGACGCTGCCCTTCCATGGGGCTTCCAGCATTTCTAATGTGTCTCTGGGATCTGAGCTCCGACATGCCTGTTCCCTCCATCTGGAGCACTCTTCCTCACCTTCATTATCTCAAAGGTCTTCAGTGCCCATGTGCAACCTTTCCTTAAGGCCTTATGAGCTCAGAGGCTTACCATGGGCATGTCCAACTCATCATTCAGTGTAAAGGAACAGGGATGGAGAATCAGTGCAGCTACTGCAGATCAGTTCAGGGATATCTTTTGAAAGGTGTATTTATTGAGATAACGAATGTGTGATGAATTTTCTCAAACTGCACAAACTCATATAACCAGCACCCAGACCAAGCAACACAACATGACTGGCACCCCTAAAAGTTCCCCTCAGGCTATATTCCAGTCACAAGGACAGCCACTGTCAAGGTCAGGAATGGATCGGAGTGGACACTTGCAGACCTCCCTGTAGTGTATGGCCCCCAGAACCACAGCAGCACAGCCTGTTGGCCAGGAGGCGGAGATGCTGGACCAGCTGGGATCTAAGGTGAGCGTGATCCCACCCTGAATCCAGCCCAGAGCAGCATCCTCCCTCTCATCACAATGCTCTGGCTACAAAAGCAGGTATGCAAGGCTGAGCTTCAAGTGGAGAGGAGGACAGCTGGGACTTCAGTCATGCTCAGCTGGATAAAGCCAGGGGGCTTGAGCGCGACTTTTTCTTGAGGCTTCAAATTGCTCATGACAAAGCTTACTGCAGCTGTCCCTAAGCCGAAGAGCAAATTCTACCAACCCTCCTGCATATGATTATGTGTTGGTTGTTTCTTGATTTAGCCCCTGAGTGTTCACATTCAAGAGGAAAAGACAAAGTTTTGCTTTTCTCCTGCCTCAAGCAAAAAGACGCAGAAAGCATCCTCAAGGGCTTGTGCTTAATATCTTTGAGGCAGAGAACAATAGAGCTATTGCCTCCCAAATGTCAAGGAGCCCTGGAAGAGCTGTGGGCCTCTATTATGCAGCAGCCTTTGGTCCAAAGGATGCTTCAGACATTCTGAAAACGAACACCAGATTGCAAGCAAACACACTGCACTCCGAGAAGGGCGCTTTGTTCTCTGGGTCAAGGCAACTCGCACCAGGCACTTTCGTCCTTCAGAGAGGGGACTGTCATGGCCATGGTTCCTATGAGCCACTGTGTGATTGACAAATTCCAAGGCACCTGTGAATCTCACTGCCTGTGGGCTGGGAGAGCCTCCCCAAGGACTCTGTGTGTGTGAACACCAGCTCCTGTGTTTCTGAAGCTGATGCATGTGGCCCGTGGGGAATCAGTAGAACAAAATCAGACCTGCCATAGGGCCCGGGAAAGCAGAGGGCATTTGCTAGGGAAATTATGTATGGGGGAGTTTGGGAAGGTCCCTCAAGACCATGTGCTTACACCTTACTGCCCTACTGAGTAACCTGCATGCTCTGGAGCTATGTGGGGCACAGCACAACCTGACCTTTACCAACAGGGTCTCTGTGCCATGGCAGAGCACTGTCCTGTGAGGTCCCACTGGCTGGGGGCTCACTGGGAATGTGTCAGGCACAGTACTGGGTCTTTACATACCTTGGTTCTTAACCCACACAACATCAGTAAGAGGGAGATATTGCCTCACAGGTGAGGAAACTGAGGCTTGGAAGAGCCTAGGAAGAATTGCCCATCTGGGAGGGGTCTGGGCTAGATCCCAGCCAGAGCCTGAGCTCTCTGCAGCTGTGCTACCCTTGGAGGTGATAACCTTGGCATGGATCCCTCGTACTCATCCCTGACGACCCACTTCCACCAACAAGTGCTAATTCAGACCCCAAGTCAAAATTTGCAGGGATGCCCACCTGGTCCTATTGCAGTCCCACAGCATGGCATCACAGGTTAGAACATGGCCCAGGCCTTGCCAGTGCAGAAAACAGCCGCCCTTTCTTCTGACTCACCAGATTAGTGGGGAGTTCTATTGGTTTTTTTTCTTTTTAATTGAGGCAAATTTCACATAACATAAAGCCACCATTTAAAGAGTACAATTCAGTAGCATTTAGTACATTAGATGTTGCATGTCCTTCACCTCTACATAGTTCCAAAACATTCTCATCACCCTAAAAAGAAACCTCAGATCCACTAGCCATCCCCCACTTTCACTTTCATCCTGTCCTGGGCCACCACTCATCTTCTTTCTGCTCCTATGGATTTGCCTGTTGTTGATATTTTGTTCCAACAGAATGACACAACATGTGACCTTTCATGCTGGCTTCTTTTACTTAGTATAATGTTTCCAGGGTTCATCTGCACCACAGTATGCATCTGTACCTCATTCCTTTTATGGCTGAGTAATATTCCCTGCAATCTGCTTTTTTTTTTTTTTTTTTTTTTTTGAGACGGAGTCTTGCTCTGTCACCCAGACTGGAGTCCAGTGGCGCGATCTCGGCTCACTGCACACACTGCCTCCCGGGTTCACACCATTCTCCTGCCTCAGCCTCCCGAGGAGCTGGGACTACAGGCACCCGCCACCACCCCCGGCTAATTTTTTGTATTTTTAGTAGAGACGGGGTTTCACCGTGTTAGCCAGGATGATCTCGATCTCCTGACCTCGTGATCCACCCGCCTTGGCCTCCCAGAGTGCTGGGATTACAGGCGTGAGCCACTGCGCCTGGCTGCAATCTGCTTTCTTAACAGTGAGGAAGAGGCAATGTTCCCTCATGAAAAGAATACTGACCCAAGAATCTGTGGAAGTCTTGCCCCCCTCGTGGGACCCCATGTTCCACGTCAGACAGAACTGGGTTCAGATATCAGGTACCCTATGGTGTGGACTTACTGGAGATATTTAGTTGTTATAAGCCTCCGTATCCCTGTCAATCCAGTAAGAGTAACGATTCTGCCTAACTCCATGATCTGTTGTGAAAATTAAATAAGAAAACATACACATAAAGATTGCCAAATTGCCGAACACACAATCAGGATACATAAGATAATATCTCTACTTCCCCCATTCATGATAAATTAATTTCTGCTTCTACAGATGTAAACTGGGCATTCAGCCGTACACAGTAGATGTGTGCCTGAGTTGCTCATGTAAATTGACTTTGAAGGAATCAAATCACATTTCATATTCACTCAGTAAATGAATTCTTAGGTGGACAAAATCTATTAACGAAGGAAATCTACTCTCAATTCAGTGTGCAGATTAGCGACTTGAATTAACGTTTTTGTCCCAGTGTCTGGCACAGTGATTGGTGCATAAGTGGTGGCCAATGTGTGTGTAGAGAGGAAAACGGAGAACTGGGTTAACGAAGGAAGGGATCTTATACCTGATAAGCTTCAAAGGAAACTTCCCCTAAGCCCACAGATTCTCAAAGGCCAGCACTGCTAGCTAGCCTATGGGAAATGCAGTTGGTAAGTAACAGATACAAATATCTTTCTAGCCAAGCCAACAAAGACGTACATTGAATATCTGCTCAGTGCCCAGCACTACAGGGTGAGGTTAAAGGGGACCAGAAGCTGTGGCTGTTGCCTGCAGAATTTCACTCTCTTTGGAGAAGCAGAAGTGACAAATAGACTATGTGAGAAAAAAGGCTCTTGTGGCTCAGGTCACAAATTCTGGCAAAAGCTAACAAGTCTAGACTTGGCCAGAGAAGGCCCAGCCCAGTGCCACACGAAGTCACCTGGGTCTAGGCCACCCACTGTGCCTCTTCTGTGGCTGGAATAATCAAGAACACACTGTCGGAGACTGTTAGGTTTCAAGCATAAGGGATCTTGAGCAAACGCCGAGTCTTTATTAGAGATGACGCCAAGCCTTTCAAGGAGCCCTTGGGTTCTGAACCACGGACTTCTTTGTATCTTTTCTGTTTCCAACATCCCCACTGGGCACACTGAGCAGTGGGACTTGAGGCTGTTCTGGAAGATCGGTGGCCTGCCTTTCGCTCAATCATAATGCAACATTTGGTTTGGAATTCACACCAACGACAACCCACAAACACCATAATTCCTGCAAGAAGTGAACAGGCTCTCCTATAAAGTTCAGAATATAAGTATACAAAATCTTATATAAATGAAAATATAAATAACTGAAAAACAATGGTGTGATTCAAAGCAAAAAAAATGTACCAGATAGAGTTTGACAGGCAAGGAAGACTTTATTCAAAGCTATCGCAATTCGGGAGAGGCTAGAACTCAGTCTGAGCTTAACCCAGCTGAAACAAAAGGCAGGAGGGTTTTTGGTGCTGGGCTGCACTGGTGGAAAGAAGGTGGGGAAAGGTGGTGTGGGGAAGAGTTGATCCATGAGATGTGCCCAGCACGTTGACTTATTCCTGAGTGTACACGTGTTTTTCTCTATGATTGGGCCATCTGTATTTGCTAATTGGAGCCCACTGAAGTTAGTTCCTACTGTCCCACAGAAACTGGGAGATAGGGATGCCATCTCCTTTAGTGGTTCCCTTTCCAAGGGATGGCTCCTAGCTTCTTGGAAAAGGCATTCCTGAGCTGCCAAATTGGCAAGAGGCTTTTAAAAATATTTACATCTCAATGGGGCAGAGAAAGAATTTGCAATTATGAGTTCCCCATAGTAGACGCTCTAGAAAAACAGGGAGGTCAGGGCCTAGTGGTAAGAAGAGGTCCCTCTAATGTCTAGTCAAGCTGAGGGGAAGGTTAAGGCCTTCTTGGTCAGGGGTTTCCAAAGCCCTGTTCCTGACAATAAAACTCTTCTACAAAAACACTTGCTCGGATTGCATGGTGTGAGTCAGAAATGCTTCTTCAAAAAATTGTTTCACCAAAACGTTTAATTTTTCCAACAATCCCCCGAAAAACTTAGTGGAGATAGAAGCCCTTCATTTCCAGATACTGATTAATGCTACAAGCTCCGGCTAAATAAATTTGTCTAGATGCTGCCAGTTGTACTGCATATTTCAACTTCCAAATATTTCTAAAGGTTACTGAACTGTATTAAATGGAATGAATAAATAAGCATTGCCTTTGCAGCTCAGAGTCAGACCCCAAAAACCTCTGAGCATTGTCAGTCTCTAGCATTTATGGTCTTTGTTTGGGCTTTCTGGTCAGCAATTCCTAATTTCCGAAAATAAGACACACTGTTTCCTAACCATGCCACCAGAAGGTCAGCCTGGTTGGGCTTCATAGCTTTGCATACAGCTGTGGAATGGAAATGTTCTTTTTTGAAGTCACCAACTGAATGGGAAGCAATGAGAGCAGAGAGAAGAGCAGGTTGGCAAGAGGGCATGCCTTTTGTTGCTTGGGTTCTCTGCATCCCAGTGTCAATCACACTAACTAGCTCTTGCCCCAGGAGTGGCATGCAGGCAGTGCATGTGTAGAGTCCTGCTCACAGAAATTGTGTTTGGCTCATCCCAGGGTTTTCAAAATAAGGAAATTACTTCCAGTTTCTTTGGGGCAGTGACGAGCAGAAGAGCACACCTTCTGTGGTCTCCCACGGTCCCCACTATCCTCTCGTGTCTCCTACGCCTGGCTCATTGTACAGAGTTGCTGGTTGTTTGCATAATAAGCCAACCCTAGCTTAGTGGTATGAAATAATACCAGTCATTTATTATTATTATTGAGACAGAGTCTTGCTCTGTCACCGAGGCTGGAGTGCAGTGGTGTGACCTTGGCTCACTGCAACCTCCCCCTCTTGGGTTCCTGGGTTCAAGCAATTCTCCTGTGGCAGCCTCCCGAGTAGCTGGGATTACAGGCATGCCTCACCACTCCTGGCTAATTTTTGTATTTTTAGTAGAGACAGTGTTTTGCCATGTTGGCCAGGCTGGTCTCAAACTCCTGACCTCAGATGATCCACCCGCCTCGGCCTCCCAAAGTGCTGGGATTACAGGCATGAGCCACTGCACCCAGCCTATTATTATTAATTATTATTTCTCACGAGTCCTGGGGGTTGGCTGGAGCTCTCCAGGTGTTCCTCACTTGGGGTTTCTCACGTGGTTGCAGTCACACAGTGGCTGGGGATGGAGGAATCTGAAGTTTCCTGGCTTACAGGTGATGCTGGACATTTGTCCTCAACAGGAACCCCAGCGAAGGCTCCTTGCTGGAGCCGCTGTACCTGGGATCTGCACCAGCCTGGGGTTGTAGGATAACAACTTGCTTCAAGGGCAACTATCTTTAGAGAGCCAGAAAAGCTATGTTACCTTTTCCAACCTAGCCTCAAAGTTCACTTTGGCTACATTTTATTCACAAGAGGAAAGGCACTAGGCTAGTCCCTATTAAAGGGAAAGGGATCCGAATCAGACTCCACCGCTTGGTGGAAGAAGCATAAAGAATTTGGGAGCATGTTCTCAATCTTCCTCAATGTTACCTCTGGCCACAAAGCATTCATATTTCTCCAACATGCACAAACCATTCATCCCATTCCAAGACCTCCAAAGGGCTGTGTATTACATGTATTACACACCAGGCTCAAGCTGGAGAAAAAGAGATGTCAACTTCTCAATCAAGTTTAGGTTCTGATGAGGCTGCTCCTGGGTCACTCGAGTCCAGCTCTTAAAGCATTGTTACCCTCCATCTGAAGACCCACGAATAGAAATAAACACATCACCTGCCACCCACACACTCAACACAGGGGCGGGACAGGCATAAAACCACCACTGGAGACATTCCTTTTCCAAAAGAGGGAAAGGCAGCCTGTGAGTCACTGGTTCACAGAGATCCTGAAGTCCAGCCACGCATGTGTGGCAGTTCTTTGCGCAAAGCTAAGTCCAACTGCTCAGAAAACTTTCCATGGCTCTTGGCTCCACCCTGGGCTCTGGAATCCACTCTCTGAATGGTCCTTCCTTCACCACGAATATGTGGCACTTGTCTGCACCAGAGCTGTTTTCTCTGCTTGCTTCTTAAGTGTAGACATTTGAGAATCCAAACCCTCCTTTCATTGTTTGCTGTCTCCGTCGCTTTTAGTCCCAGTGGACAGTGTTCCTGTCAATAGGATTCCTTCACAACTCTGCAAATATTTTCTAAAACTTAGTGGACTTCATGCCATTTGATGAAAGCCACACCCACACGTCTCCTCTAGGCCACGCTTCCCAGGATGCTGCTGAGGAACAACATCCCAGAGATGGCTGGAGATGCCACTCATTCACAGAGGGGGTCCTGAAGTCCTGCCCTGACAGGGCTTAGACAATCTGTTTCTTTGAAAGGGTCTTCAGGTGCCGCCCTAAACCTTTCTGAGATTTTACAGAAGGGTAAAGTCAAATCCATGCTTTCTTCTTCAACCATGCTTTACCCACAGAGCCCTGGATCAGGGCTTTGCCTGGAGGCAGTTCCGTGATTTGAGAATCATTGCTCTCTGAACAAGCTGGGAATAAGAATAGTTTATTTTCTAGACTCATCAGGTAGTGACTCCTATGTATTTAATAGGCTCTTCTTTATCTCATCTATTTCCTCTCTCATTTTGTGATAGGCAACTAGAAAAAGGGCCAAGTGGCACCTTTGACACACTGCCTGGACACTTTCATCTCATTCACCATTACTTATTTTTCTATGAGCAGCAGTCAGGCCAAACCTCCTGCCACCTCATATCAAGGGTCTCCTTTCTCCAGCTTCAGGCATTTTCCCTTTAACCCTCACTCACAGCACCCTGAAGCCCTCCAGCCTCTGCTGGGAGCTCACCACCCTCCCTGGTCCCACCTGGCCCCTGGCTCTGAAGCCAGTGCTGCACATACCTGGCATCCCTATGTCAGGACCCCACGCTGCCCATTACCAGTTCTGTTCTAGTTACTTCTTGTTGCGTGACCAACAACCACAAATGCAGTGAAGTAAAACAACAACAATTGCGTGGTATGATGAGCTCTCTTGCTTCTAATGTCAGCCTGGTCAGCCAGGCAGTTCCCATTTGGGGCTCCTCATGAGTCTGCACAGTGTCTGCGGCTGCAGTAACCTCAAAGACTTCCTCCTTTACATATCTGGTGGTTAATGCTGGGACCAGATAAAGGGAGGTCCCTCTGTTGTTTTGCAAAGAAAATAATCATTTCTAGTTGTCTTGAGATAATTTGAATTGTTGTGTGTTTGCCAGGGTGGTTCTCCTGAATGACAAAAATATATCCTTTTCATCGACTTGGAATCATCCAAGCTAGACTGAATTCCTCACTCCATCATTAACACATTGTGCAACCTCAGACATAACGAGCAAACCCAAGTCCTTGTGCAGATTGCTCATTAGTCATTATTATAATAAGGCTGACAGACCTCGCTCAGGACCATGACAAGGCTCCCATTCTAGGATTTTAAGATAATTGGTTTTGGGTAAGACGTTGTGCATTGGTTGCCATAAGCATGCATTTTTAAACAACATCCAAGAGCATCTATGTGAGGTACTGTTTTAGATGCTAGGACAGAGCGCGGAAGAGAATTCTTGCCCTCACAGAGCTTAAATTGAAAAAATGTCCTTTATATAAAAGATATGCTTTGGGGGAAGAAAAAAACAACTCCTCTACGTTTTCTCTGATTTTCAAAGAGTCAAAAACAAAGAGTTATACTTATTATCTTGTCTGCAGTGGAGGAAAGGGTGGAGCAGAGAAAGAAGATGGGGGCAGACTCCCGGTCAGAATGCCTTAGGCTGCAAATCCTAGGCTCCAGAATAGAATTTTACTATTATGTATGGTTTACCTCCAGTCATGTCAGAGTCATTGAAATCTAAAACTAAATAAAACAAAGACCAAATGTTCTATGAGCCCAGAGGTGAACATGGTATATGATATATTACTTAGGAATCTTTATTAATATTAATATGCATTTTAGGTACATTGTTTTAGTGACCTTCACATGTGGTGATGTTAGAATGTCACAAAGACAACTATAAATGAAAATATTTGCAAATCCCATACAAATAATTGTCTTATTCCAGTTCAAATTATGTACCATACAGAACATTCACAAGAACTGGAGTGCTTTGCAGCAGACTATAGAATAGAATAGGGGCTTCACGTTTCATAGTAAATACATCAGCATACACTTCCCAAGGCATGGAGCCACTTCTCTACGTACGCTTTTGAAATTCAAATCTAATTTTTCCAAGCATTGGTAATATTGTGTGCCTTGCATGTAACATTTTCTGAAAAAAATTAATCAACGTTTCAAGGTTGATTCTATTTTTAAGAAGAAATTAACTAGATAAAGCCCTAAAAAGTAGAAATATTATGAATATCAGCATTGCTTTATACTTCTATACAGCTCTTTGCAAACAATTACTGAGATGAGAAGTTGTGGGAAAACCAGCAACTTTGACTTAAGTTCAGCTGAGTTATGTGTGTTATCAATACTTTGGAGCTTAGTAGGGACAGGGAAGAGTCTTCACATTGCACCGCCTTACTGGTCATAATATTTGTAAATGCAATGGGCTTCTTTGTTTTCACCTGGTGGACATCTGTTCCTTCTCCTTTGTATAACAGCACTCCTATCTCCCACTGGGAACCACATGCACTGTTGTGGCATTATTGATAGGATTATCCATCAGTGTGCAGAGTAAACCCGACTCAAGCGATGAGCCCATGATCCCAGCTAGGACTATGAACTCTCTGATCCTTGATGATCAACACAAGAAGAAAAATGGCTTAGTGATGGTGACCCCTCATTACTAAGTGCAACAAAAACATACTTTCATTTCTATGTGGATTCATATTACTGCCTAACTCCTACCTTTCTGCAAATCAGTACCTTGGATGTTATATTAGTCCATCCTCATGCTGCTATGAAAACATACCTGGGACTGGGTAATTTATAACTGAAAGAGGTTTAATTGACTCAGTTCTGCAGGGCTGGGGAAGCCTCAGAAAGCTTATAGTCACAATAGAACGGGAAACAAACACGTCCTTCTGGCCGGGCGTGGCGGCTCATGCCTGTAATCCCAGCACTTTGGGAGGCCGAGGGGGGTGGATCATGAGGTCAGGAGATTGAGACCATCCTGGCTAACACGGTGAAACCCCATCTCTACTATAAATACAAAAAAAATTAGCCAGGCATGGTGGTGGGCACCTATAGTCCCAGCTACTCGGGAGGCTGAGGCAGGAGAATGGCTTGAACCCGGGCCAAAACAAAAATAAAAACAAAAACAAAAACAAAAAAACACATCCTTCTTCACATGGCTGCAGCAAGGAGAAGCACTGAGCAAAAGGGGGAAAAGCCTCTTAAAAAGCCATCAGATCTTGTGAGAACTCACTATTACATGATATTCAAATCTATCTTTTTCACACGAGGGTAACTGCCCCAAGGATTAAATTGCCTCCCACGACCTGTGGGGATTATGGGAACCGCAATTCAAGATGAGATTTTGGTGGGGACACAAAGCCTAATCATATCAGGTATGAAAAGAACAAGTCTAACGCCTTTACAACCCAGACCATCAAAGTTACTGTGATGGGGAGGAAGGCACTTCCATTTAGAAACAGTGATACTTTTACCAGCTTTGTTATTGAAGCCCTTTTCTATTCTTAGAGGAATCAATTGACTGGCTTATTAAGAAGGTGTATCAGCTTTCAAAGTCAAAGCTGTATTTGGAAGGATAGAGAGGAAGACAGAAAGGAGGCCACCTTCCAGCAGTGGGAAGTGACCTGGGTTTCCTTCATTAGACTATGAGTTTCGTGAAAATAGGCCCTAGGACCTACATGTTATGTATCTGCATATCTCTTGTGCCCAGCATAGTGCCTCATACACAGGATTTAGACTGAGTCTAGAGATGAAGAGGCAGATTTCACAGTCCAAAGATCTTATTTTTCCACCTACCAGTACTCAAATGTGAAAGTGACTTAAAATATTTAGTTCCAAAGAAATATTACATATAGGGAAATAAAGGTAAGATGATAGCAGTTTTCTCACCAAAAGACGACAGGTGAGAAGACAGTGGAAAAAAAAACTCCACAGAGGGAAAACAACCAACCACCAACGTGTCAACCCAGAATTCTATTCAGATCCAAAATATAGTTCAACAATAAAGGTAAAATAAAGACTCTTTTATACATAAAGAAGCTGAAAAAATTCATCGTGAGAAGACTTAGTACAAGAAATGTTAAAGAAGCTACTTAGGCAGAAGAAAAATGACAATGGATGGAAATATGGATTTTCACAAAGGAATGAAGAGCACCTGAAGTGGTAAATACATGAGCAAATATACAATATTTCCTTATTAGTTAAATATTTTCAAAAGATAATTAGCAACAATGTAGAATGTAACAGCAATGTGGAATGGTGTTTACAATATATGTTAAAGAAAATGTAGGACAACATTAGCACAAAGGCCAATAGAAGAGAAATGAAAATATCCTACTATAATGTGCTCTCTGTGAAGACGCATCATATTGCTTAAAGGTAGATTGTGATAAATCAATTTTATATACTATAAATGCAAAAGGCAACCATTAATGTAACAAAAGAGTTATAGGTAATAAACCTTTAAAGGAAGTGAATTGTATCATGAAAACACATTCAATGCAAAAGAAGAAGGAGCAGGAAGAAAAAGAATGAGACAAAAGATGAAGCAAATACAGAATAGAGGGACGTAAATTTAAGCTTCACCTTATCAATAATCACAATTGATATAAATGTTCTATATATAAAATAAAAGGCAGAGAAGTCACATTTGATTTAAAAAGTAATATCTAATATATGTTGCCTAGAAGAAATGATGTACTTTAATCTACAGACAGAACTAAGTTTAATGTAAATAATGGAAAAGATATATCATGCTAACATAATCAAAAGAAAGTTGGAGTATCTATATTCACGTCAAACCAAATAGATTTTCAAGCAAAGAATATTACTAAGGACAAAGAAGTTCATTTAATAATGATAAAGGGTTCAATTCGCTAAAAAAAAAAATTCTAAAGGTTTGTACATTTAAATAACAAACTCTCAGAATAACTAAAGCAAAAACTAAAAGCAGTATCTAGGAAAAAATAGAAAACTCCACAATTATATTCAGAGATTTCAGTACCTCTCCCTCAATAATTGATAAAGTTCACAGAATATCAGTAAGGTTATAGAAAAAGGAACAATACTATCAACAAATACCCAATTGGCATTTATAGAACATTTCACCCAGCTACAACAGAATACATGTTCTTCTTAAATGCACAAAGATTTACCAAGTTAGACTATAATTGAGGAATAAAACGTGTCTGTATATATTTAAAAGGATTCAAATAATACAAGATATGTTCTTTGACCACAATAAAATTAAACTACAAATCAATTACAGAAAGATATCTAGAATGTCTTCACATATTTGGAAATGAAATACTTCTAGAAACGACTTCAAAAACACAAAAGGGTAATCATAAAGCACTTTGAACTGAATGAAAATTAAAATAACATTACGAGATTGGTAGGATGCTGCTGAAGCAGTATTTAGCGGCAAATTTATAGTACTGAATGCCTCCATTAGAGAAGATAAATGTTCCAAATCAATGACTGTAGCAACACTCACTTTAAGAAATTGTAAAAAGAATTATTTAAATCCAAAGTAAACAGAATGGAATGAATTTTAAGAATTAGAAGAACAGAAAACAATGAAATCAAAACCTGATTCTTTGAGAAGATCAATCAATAAAATGATAAAACCATAGCCAAACTGAACAAGAAGAAAAGAGTAAAGACACACATTACCAATATCCAAATTGAAAGCAGTGTTTTCACCACAGACACTACATATAATAAGAAAATACTATGGATAACTTTGTCAGTAAATTTGAACAAATTAGGCGAAATAAGCAATTTAAAAAAGAAACAAACTATAAAAGCTCAATCAAGAGGAAATGAATAACCTACATAGCCACATATCTTTTCAAGAAATTGAATGTGTATTTTAAAACCTTCCAACAAAAAAATTCTAGGTCCCAAGGGGTTCACTAGTGAACAGCACAAAACACTTAATCAAATCTACACAAAATAATCCAGAAAATCCTAGAAGAGGGAAATACTTTCCAACCCATTCTCTGAAAGCAAAATTACTCTCATAACAAACCCAAATACATAATAAAACTACAAACCATTATCTCTCATAACAGCAGAAATCATTATTTTAGGAAATCAAATGCAGTGTTACATACAAAATATAATACATCATGACTAAGTCAGTTTTATCCCAAGAAAGCAAGAAAGATTTAATATTTAAGAATAAATGTCACATTAACTGTCTAAAAATGAAATCCATATGATCTTCAATAGGTGAAGTAACATTTGACAAAATCGAACATCCATTCCAGATAAACAGTCGAAGCAAATTAGTAATAGAACCAATTTCTTTTTTTTTTTTTTTTGAGATGGAGTTTCACTCTTGTTGCCCAGGCTAGAGTGCAATGGCGTGATCTCGGCTCACTGCAACCTCCACCTGTTGGGTTCAAGCAATTCTCCTGCCTCAGTCTCCCTAGTAGCTGGGATTACAGGTGCGTGCCACCATACCCAGGTAATTTTGTGTATTTTTAGTAGAGACGGGGCTTCGCCATGTTGGCCAGGCTGGTCTCGAACTCCTGACCTCGTGATCTGCCCACCTTGGCCTCCCAAAGAACTGAGATTACAGGCATAAGCCACCGTGCCTGGCAAAACGATTTTCTAATTGATACAAGGGATCCTTGAAATCTTATAGCTAACATCGTATCTAATGGTGAAAAAATGAATATGTCCCTCTTAAGATTAGGAAAAAGGCAAGTATGTGTGCTCTTACTATTGTTATATCATGTAGAAAATTCCAAGGAACCTACAAAAATCCCCTAGAACTAGTGCCTAAGTTCAGCAGGATATCAGGATACAAAAACAACAAAAATCAATTTCATTTCTATATGCATACTAAGGACAACCAAGTTTCCTAAATAAAAAACACAATACCATTTACAAATGCTTCAAGTAAAATACTTAGGTATAATTCTAGCAAAAACACCCATGATCTAGGTGATGAAAATTACAAAATATAATAGAAGACATCAAAGAACTAAATAATTAGACATCTGTGTTCATGGGTTGGAAAAGTCAGTGTCGTAAAGGTATGAATTCTTTCCACATTGGTATGCAGGCTTAATATATAATTCCTGTCAGAATTCAAGCAAGGTGGTGGTCATAATAGACAAGCTTATTAGAAACTTCACATAGAAAGATAAAGGCTCTAGAACAGCTAAAACAAAATTAAAAAAGAAGAGTCAAGGGGGAGGTACCACCCTGCCCTATGGTAAGTCTTCCTGTATAGCTACAGTGATAAATACAGTGTAACACTGGTGTAGGAGCAAGACAAACACATCACTAGAACTGGGAATCCAGGAACAGACCAACACAATTATGCCCAATTTATTTTTGGCAAAGGTGTGAAAGCTGTTCAATGAAGGCATTGTAGTATTTTCAAAAAAATGGTGGTGGAAAAATTGGACACCCATAATAAAAAATCTGAACCTCAACCTAAACAATTTTTTAAAAACCCGAAATGAATGGACATAAATGTGAAACAAAAAACTATAAATTAAAAAATATATATACATAGGTGAAAATCTTGGGGATCTAGGCTTAGGCAAAGAGTTTTTCCACTTTACACTAAAAGCACTTGCTGAACTTCATTGAAATGAATCATTTTGCTATGCAAAAGAGCCTGTCAAGAAAATAAAAAGACAAATTAGAGAACAGGAAACATTTTTGCAAATTATATTTTCAAAAAAACCTCATTTTTTAAATGTATAAAGGATCTGTAAAACTCAACATTAAAAAAATCCAATTAAAAATTGGGCAAAAGGCATGAACAGACATTTCACTGAAGAGGAGACATGGATGTCAAATAAGCATCTGGAAAGATGTTCAACATCATTAGCCATTAGGATATGGAAATTAAAACCACACCCAGAATTCACTGCACACCTCTCAACAGGGCAGAAATCTTTAAAAATAATGATTATGCCAAATTCTGTGAAGCTGCAGAGAAACTAAATTGCTCCCAGATTGCTCATGAAATGTAAAATGCTATAGTTATTCTGAATAGTTTGAAAGTTTCTTTAAAACTAATAACGGAATTACCAAAGACCCAGCAATCATACTCTTGGGCGATTATACTAGAGAATGAAACTTATGTTTATGCAGAAACTTGTACATGAATCTCACAGCCTGACAGCCAAAAGCTGAAAACTACCAAAATGTCCTTGAGTGGGCAAATGGTGGAGCTAACTGTGCACATTCCTGCTGTGGGAATACTACTCAGAAATAAAAAAAAGGAATGAACGAATGATACATGCAATAATTTGGATTAGCACATTCCTGCTGTGGGAATACTACTCAAATTAAAAAAGGAATGAACGAATGATACATGAAATAATTTGGATTAGCACATTCATGCTGTGGGGATACTACTCAGAAATAAAAAAAGGAATGAAGGAATGATACTTGCAATAATTTGGATTAGCACATTCATGCTGTGGGGATACTACTCAGAAATAAAAAAAGGAATGAACGCATGATACATGCAATCATTTGGATTAACCTCACGGGATTTATGCTGAGTGGAAAAAGCCAATCTTTGAAGGTGACATACTGTATGATTCAATTTATATAATATTCTTGAAATAAAATTATAGAAATAAAGAAAAAAATTTGTGGCTTCCAAGGTTTAAGGGGGTGATAGGAGCAGGAGGAAAGTAGGTGTGGCTATAAAGGACAACATGAGGACTCCTGTGGTGATGGAAACATTCTGTATTTGGTTTTATCAATATCATATACTGGTGGTAATACTGAAATTTTGCAAAATGTTACCATTGAAGGAAACAGTAATGGGTACATGGAGTCCTTCTGTGTTATTCCCTACAACTGCATATGGACCTACGTTTATCTGAAAATATAAAGTTTAATTTTAAAAAGAAAAAATATAGATATATTGAACTTCAAAGTTAAGAACACTTGTTTTTAAGACATTATTATTAGGAAAATAAAAAGGCAAGCCACAGATTGAGATAAGTATTTCCAAAACATACATCTAACACAAGGCTTGTATCCAGAATATATAAACAATCCTTAAAACTCAATACTAAGAAGATATTAAAAAAGAAAAGACACAATCAGCCACTTCACCAAAGATACATGTTACCCAAGGAGCACATTAAAGAGTGTTAAATATAATTAGTCATCAGGGAAATACAAATTAAAACAATTGACACCTTTGTGCAACTGACACATAGCTTAAAATAAAACAAACATTGAGAATATCAAGTTTTGGATGGGATTGGAACAAATAAAACTCTTATACATTGTCAGTGAGATAGAAAATGTTTCAGCCACTTTTAAAAGTTCCTTGGAAATGTTTGGAAAATTCCCTGGAAATTCTATAAAGTCAAACATATACTCAATGAATGACACAGCTATTTCACTCCACAAAGTTTTGTACACAAATGATTAATCGTCAAAAACTAAAAGTAACCCAAATGGAGAAATGAATTCCAGTATATTTACATGATGGAAAACTATTCAGCAATACAAAGGAACTACTGATATATACAAAACATGGAAGAATTTAAAATGCATTATGCTAAGTGAAAGAAGCCAGTTTCAAAACACTACATACTAAATTATTCCACTGATATAAAATTTTTCAAAATATGTAAGTTTCAAAAGAATTAGGTCTTACAATGTTCTCTGATCACAATGGAACTAAATTAGAAAGTAATGTTAATTAATATCAAAATAACCCTAGAAAAACCCTGAAGATTTGGAAATTAAAGAATGCACTTCTATGTAAGCCATAGGTTGGGGCAGAAATCACAAAGGAAATACATTATTTTGAATGAGACACCACTTCACACTAAGATGGCTAAAATAAAAAAGAATGTAACAAGTGTTGACACGGATGTGGAGAAGTTGAAACTATTTTCTTGGCTGCTGTGATTATAAAATGATGCAGCTGCTTTGGAAAACCTATTGCCATTTTCTCAAGATAGGTTCTTACGACTCAGCAATTCTACTGTTAAAACCTGTACATAGTATTCCTAGTACAAACCACCCAAATGTCCATCAATCGATGACTGGAAAGATAAAGTGTGGTCTATTCATAAAATGGAATATAATTTGGCAATAAAAAGAAAGGAAGTACTAGTATATGCTACAATGTCAATGAACTCTGAAAACATGTTGAGGGAAAGAAAAGGCCACATATTCTGTGACTATAAAATAAAATGTCCAGAATAATCAAATTCATAGAAATATAAAGTAGATAGGTCAGTGGCTGTCAGGTACTGGGAGGTGGGAGGAACAGGAAGTGACCAAGGAAATTAATTTTATTACCTTACGGAAATTATAAGAACAGTAATTAGTGAAACAGGAAACAGACAAAAGTAGGAAAACAATTAAATCCAAAAGTTATGTCTTTGGAAAGAGTAATAAAATGTTTAGACCCTTAATAATACTAAACAAGTTAAAGAGAGAAAAGATAAATTACCAAAAAGAATATATGTCCTGACAGATCCCGCAAACATTAAAAAGATATTAAGAAACTATTATAAACAGCTATGCCAATTAACTCGACAACTTAGATGAAACGGAAAACACAACTTACCAAAATTGATGTGAGAAAAGAGAAAATCTTACCACAAAGATGTTAAATATTTGAAGTGATGGATACACTAATTAGCCTGATTTGATATTTCCACAATATGTACATGCATTGAATCATCCCCAAAATATACACAATTGTTATTTGTTGATTAAAAATATAAAACTTATTTTAAAGGAACTGGGAAAAAAGGAGAAACAAAATCTGAATGGTCTTGCTACTGTTTATCTAGGGTAATGAGTTCCATATCTTAATTTGGTTGTTATATATTTGTCAAAGCTCATGTAATTACACATTTAAGATAAATTTCACTGTATGTAAATCTTACTTCAGTTTTATAAAAATAGCATATAGTGAAGGCAACACACCCAACATAAAGCCTGGTGCATTGTATCAGCTCTATGAATACAATGTAGCTCTTGCTATTATTAATAGTATCAAGGCCTAGGATACAAAACAAAGGTTTAGAGACTTGTCCAGGCCCCTGGGATACTGGAAAATTTCAGCAAATATGTGAGACATTCAGAGTTTTGAAATTGTAACAGCTCAACATTTTTCAGTGAGAAGATTAGTTTGCTGGGAGATAGATTAGACAAGTGAATGAAGAGCAAACTGTCTATCGCGGAGATAAATAGGCTTCCACGGGAGAGAGGGGGTAGAAAGACCTTGTCTCTTCTCGATGATTGCATTTCTTGCAAAGCACCAAGTACACAAGCACCTTAGCTCCAACAAAGGGCTCCTTAGCTTCAGGCATCTTGCTAAGGAGTTGTACTCAGTAGATATAATCAGGACATTGGAAGACCAAGACACCTAGCCCCTTGCAGACAGGAAGAAATGCCCCCAAGGGACTCTCCACATCCTGAGATTCCACATTTTGTATCCCCGCTCTGTGTGATGCCCCAATGACACTTAACCGACATAACCAGGCACATCTGAACACTTTCAGCTTAACAAGCTTCATGTAATTAGGATATGAAACATACTCCTTTGCAACATCACAGGCATCTGAATGCATCCCCCGGCACACATATCCTTCACAAAAGTTCCCCCTGGAGCTGCTTTCAATTGGCCAGTAGCCCAAAGGAAGATGTCAGGGGAGAGTCAGTCCACAGTCAGCAGTCCCTGGATTTATGACCACGGGGTCCACACCAAACTTCAGAAACAGGTTCAAGTGCCCTAGAATCCACCTGGAGAGAATGACATTAGCACCAGATCACTCTAGGGAGGTAAAAATAGTACCTGATTACTTTCTTCCAAAGTAAAATGTACATACAGCAAAATGCACAGATCTTAAGTGTTTGATTATATGCATGTCGTTATATATGCATAAGGTCAACATTGAGATCATGAGCCCCTTTGAAACCCCGTAGACTCAAGTTTTGGGGCACTGTTGCACCATACGTGAAAGTGTGGTTGCCTCTGAATCTGGTTTGCTTTCTACAAATATAGCAATATTGAAGAGCAACATGGAAAAGTTTATGTCCAGCACAACGACTGCAGTTTTATTTTTCCATCCAAGACAACTTTGATGACTCCCATTAAAAGTTTCTACTCAGCAGTCTTCTCAGAACTTTCTGCACATTCAGATCACCTGGGAAGCTTTCAAAACTACAGCAACCTGGGTCTCACCGCTAAAGATTCTGATAGCATGGATGGGGTGGGCTCAGGTGTGGTAATTTTAAAATGTTTTCTCAGGTGATTCTAATCTGCAGCCAGGGCTCACAACCCAGCTGTATAAAAAAACTCCCAGCCTAGAGGAGGCAGGGCAAGTGTTGGGAACAAAAAGCTCCAGATCCCAGTCTAGGATCTGCCACCATTTCCTGTAGAGCTGAGAGTTTTCTGTCCCTCAGTTTTCTTACCTATATAAAATCATAGCGTTTGATCTCTTCAGCAATTTTCAACCCATTACAAAGTTGTCTATACTGTGAAACTTAAAAACTTGACAGCCCAGGGGACCCCATTATGGAGAAAAAATAAACTGAGAGAGCTCTGATTAAGCAGAAATGGCAAGCCCTGGTTCCATCTTTTCCTTCCCCTTCCCATGTTCCTTGGAAGCATTTTTGCAGGCTCTAGGGCCCTTAGAGAGTCGCTGGCTTGATAGCTCTAAAGTCCTTGTAGCATTGTCACTACGCATTTTCTTCCACTTGTGAAATGAGAACACCCACCTCCAGTCCACCTCACATGGCCATACATCCAGCCCGAGGCAAGACCAGGCTGACATCTGCAGCCAGCTGTTGTTGGCATCTGTGGCTACCTCACCCTATTAGTCTATTCTCACACTGCTATAAAGAACTGCCCCAAACTGAGTAATTTCTAAAGGAAAGGAAAGAGGTTTAATTGACTCACAGTTCACATGGCTGGGGAAGCCTCATGGTGGAAGGCGAAGGGGAAGCAAGACACCTTCTTCACAAGGCATCAAGAGACAGAGCACGGAGGGAAGAGACCCTTATAAAACCATCAGATCTCGTGAGAACTTACTGTCACGAGAACAGCATTGGGGAAACTGCCGCCATGTTTCAATTACCTCCACCTGGTCTCTCCCTTAACACGTGGGGATTACAGGGATTATAATTCAAGGTGAGATTTGGGTGGGGACTAACTGAGGGTAAACAAGAGACTTCTTTCTTTTCAGTGATACCTGCAAGCCATACTCAGAAGGTCCTTAAGGAAGAAGGGAGTTGGCTGGAAGTCCAGTAAGGACACGAAGGTGGCCTTTCCATGCAAGCAGTGAGGTTAGCTTGCTCTGGCCAGAAGAGGGGAGGATGAGAAGTCTTCCTTTGTGGGCCAATGAAGCCCCTCTTGCTTGTGGCTCATTGAAAGTGTGAAAGTACTCAGAATCAAAATAGAGTCACTAGTGTTTTTAAAAATCTGAAAAATAGAGCCATGGAAGGCCATAAACAAAAGGGTTCTTGTGCAGGAACTATCACAAAAGACTCTGCAAAACCCGCCATCTTGCCCAGAGGCCCTTGTAACTTTACACACAAAAAGATATTTCTGCAAGGACACCTGCCCAGCAACTTCCTGTCCAACCTCGGACTGGCATCACCCTTGTTATTTATCCTTGCAGGCAAGGATAAGTATCTGAAAACAATTATGTAATCCGTTTCATCTTTCCTTTAAAAAGCCTTTGACCTCCCTGAATATACACATAGTTTACTAAGGTGAGCATATTTCTGTTGCAGTACCCTATTCTCGAATAAATACCATTGTCTTTTAGAGAGCCTCTCTCTGTTAGTTAGATTGACAAAATGTTCAATGTTCAAGCTCCGACCCAGCAAGTCAAACTCTTATTTATCATACAGAATGTTCACACCTGTGTGCAAAAGGGACTATGCAAAGATGCTCCCTGCATCATCCTGGCATCTCTTCCATCAACACCATCCCACACTTACCACACTTTCTCCACCCTGGGCCTTTGCTGTTTTGGGGCTTGAGAACTCTTCCCTCCTCTCCATGCCTAATTGACACCCCTCAGAATTCATGTGTTGCTTCCTCCAGGAAGCCCTCTCTGATATCCCTGTAAGGCCATAGCCAAGGACACATCCAAACTACAGGCAATCCTTCGAGAATTAATCTGTGGCTCCCTGTCTGTGTGGAGAATTAGGGCATTGCCCTGGGCCAGCACAGTGCTGAGGGATTGCAGCCTAGGGAGGGGAAGGGAGTGCCCCCTGCCAGGCAGACACAGTTCTCCACTCGAGTGTGTTATGCCTAGACCGTTAGTTCCTTAAAGAAGACCACCAGAGTCTAGAGTCAAAGCCAAGCGGCAAGGATCTTTACTACAAGTTCGAACCTGGTCTTTCTATTTCACAGCATACAAGAGGGCCTTGAACAATGCGAGTGTTTGCTTTTTATAGCCTGAAAGTTACAGGGGAACAAAGGAATTCTTTTGGTTCTTGCTCTTTCAGTAAAACTTTGAACGGCTGGTGCAGTTTGGTCAGTGAAGTGTGGACTAGATTGCAGGTCCCTCTCACTGCACCCCACAAACACGGGGAGCCCCTAGTCAATGAATGGACTGCACAACCATGCAGGCAGCCCCACGACACATCTCCATAGTGCCCTGGGCCTTCCCGTTTGCAGCAATTCCCACACTTGTCAATTGACATTTGATTTGCGAGGTCCTTTGATGAAATTCCGTCTTTCCCTCTGGACTGTGGTCTCCAGGAGGGCAGAGCCACATCTAATTTTGCTCACCTGATATTCCTAGCCCAGTGCTTCGTTACTGGTAAATGCTGAAAAACACATATTGACTAAATACCCAGCAGATAGAAGCATTGGGAGACAATGGGGCATGTTGTCACCTGGTCTGAAAGAATCACTGGCATGGGGGTGCCAAATGACTGTCAGACTCAAAGGCTAGGATGCGTCATGAAGGGGTCTCAAAGGAGAGCCACTGCCCCAGACAGGAAAGAGTTCATTTCACTTCACTTCCAAAGCCTGTGCACTTCCTGCTTGCAAAACATACCAACATCAGATGCATCAGTTTAAACCCCTGAGAGTCTGAGCCTTAGACACAGCCATCTCCACTATCTTTTCCATTAAAGAAGCAATTTTAAATTATTGAATGAAACCGGACATTCTTACATTATCATGAAAATGAAACACAGTGAGAATTTAAATAACAAAAGGACGTGCACTTACACATATACATATACGCATACCCCTAGCATCTTTTTCAAAATACAAAGCCCCTTACGTTTTTCACAAAGCAACGAGTCTTGGTGATCTTCCCACATCGGCAAGTGTAGATTTATCTTGTTTCATGGTACTTGTTTATTTATATGCACTCACCTCATTCTACCTGAATTTATTTACCCTGTCTCCTATCTGTGGACATGCAGAAGGCTATTACAGACCACGCTGCAATGAATATTGTGAAATATGCATCTTTGCATACATATGTGAGCATCTCCTTAAGATAAATAACTAGAAGCAGAATTTCTGGGTCTAATTGTGCACACAGCTCTAAATGAAGCAATAGTAGCCAAAATCTACAACACTGAGCCACTAGTTTGATGCACACATTTATGTTTTGTTTGCATGTTTATACATGCATATATGTGTGTATGCATCCATAGATACACTAATGTATACACAATTTATTTTATTTTTCTCACAGGTCCTAACACTGAGGTGCTCATGATCATAGCACACTAAGAATGGCATGATCTCTCAGGAATGGGGATGTGGCTGCCTCCCAGCGCTCACAGGGCCGATTTCCACCTTCCTGAAGGGCCGTGGCATTCTTCCCCTCCGTCTCATCCTCCACCACTGGTGTACTGTCTTCAAAAATCACTCTCCTTTTTTCACAGAACTTCTTGATCCCAAGCTGCCTTGCGCCCCTTTACTCAATAGAGTTCCATTTCCAAAGAAGAATAATAGCTCCGCATGAGAAATGCTATAAAAGTTTCAGGAGGGAGCAGGTGGAGAAGAAAGGGGGAAAGAAATAGGGAACTCTTATTTGAGAAGGTTGGCATGAAAGGAAAAGAAAGGAGACGCGAGCTAAAAGGCACAGCTGGGGCAGGTGAACTGGGTGTTTTTCAAGCTAGGGGACACCTGAACCTATTCAAGCGCAGAGTGGAGAGGAAGCAGGAGACCGGGGCATGGAAGGAGCCAGGGAACCCGGAGGAGGGGACACTCTTGCCCACCTATGCCCTGCCCTGCCTCCCTGGGCTGATTCCAGTTGTCCTCAGAAAAAGCTCACATCTGCCTCCTTTGGAAAGGCCCCCGACCCTCCTAGCCAGAGTTACCACCTCTGGTTAAACTCCATTTGTTCATTCATTAATTAATTCATTCATTTCTTTACTCATTCATTTATTCAAATTACACGTGTACTGAGCACCTACTACTGTTCTGGACGCTGATATTATCAGTGCAATGCCATTATACATGGAAATTAGACCTATACAAAGGTGAGGCTCCTCTCTTATGGGGATGAATAGCAGGTGGGGTAAGATCCTGGCAGGGCGGGCTGGGTAGTGGGAAGAACACAGGGTTTGGAATCAAAAATATCTGGGCTTTGTTTATCCAACAAATACTAGCTGGTGCTAGCTCAGTGCCACGGTGTGGTGGGCACTGAGGATCCCAGAGTTGAGCTGGCCCCTCCCCACTGCATGGCCTTCTAGTGACGGACACGTGCAAAGGCAAAAAGTTTGGACACCTGCAAAAAGGACATGGTGAAGGTCGACGGATGTAGAGTGATGGGGCGACAGGGCCATTAAGAAAAGAGTAAACAAGGAAAGATTCCATGAGAGGCGACTATTGAAGCAAGACCAGAACAACTAGGAGAAACCACCCACAGGACCTTCTGAGAAAAGCATTCCAGGAAGAGACAACAGCAAGTGCAAAGGCCCTGTGGGAAGAAGAAGCCCTGCAATGATGTTTGCTTCCAGAATTGGATGAAGGCACGCGTGGCTGGAGAGGAGTGAGGCTATGCAGGAGTGAGAGCAGCAGGAGGGAAGAGTGTGGAGGGGAGATATAGGGGGTGAGGAGATCACATGGGGTCCTGCAAGCCGCTGTGAGAATGGGATTCTACTCGGAGTGTAACGGGCAGGTGGCGAAGGATTTTGGAGCAGAGGTGGAAGCTGGTGAATCTCATCCATGTTGTAAAGTACCACTCAGGCTGCTGTGTTGAGAACAGACTGTAGGGGTGGGTTGGGAGGGGTCTTGTTCCTGATCCATGATGTCAGTGGGTTCTGAGTGTGTTTGATTGTTAAACGCCAGCCTTTCTAGACATGGAGCTCCAAGGTAGCAAGTGCATGCCATTCATCTCAATTTCCTGGCCTTCAGCACAGTGATGGCCAGGTGGTGAATCTGGGTTAAAGCTTTGCTAAGGGAGGGAGAGAGGAAGAAGGCAAGGGCTCTAGGGAGTCAAAAAAGGGCAGGGTCAGTGGCATTGCATTTATTTCTGCAATTCTGTTTGGACCTGCCTGTGGACTTACCTTGCTTATTTTGCACATGACAAACTGACGGCCATTTAGCTGAAACTCAGTTCTCTTCTAGGCAAGACCTGCACATAGCAACAGGAACTATTACCCAGAAATGACTCCTTAACCAAGCTCTAGCAAGCATGCAAAAGCTCAATTCAGCAACCATTTGTAAAGAAAGGCCTGATCACTGATGGAAGAGGGTGGCATAGCCCTTCGCATCTTGATGTTCACAGTTTAATTGCAGGGGGAGGGGAGGGCAGATGCAGCCACCATCACACAGTCAAAGCATCTGTCCTTCCACTCACCAGGCATACCAGAGTCACAAGCAACAGAAGAAAACCACACCCTTTGCTCTAGGGAGTAAAGCTTGTGGGTTTTAATATTTTTGTTGACATATCTGTGCTTCAGTGGGAGGCAGAGGGACTGTCACTGAATACCTTGAGGGAGAGTCTGAAAAAAATACAGACTCTCTCCCCAAAAACTGCATGTTATGGCCACCGACATTGCATAAAATTTCAGAAAGCATCTGAACTCTTTTTGTGGATCTCTGGTGAAGAATGTATTCCTTCAGGACATTACCAAGGCAGCAAAACTGCAGCAGTCAACAGAATCCATGGTGAAATTTCCCAGAAACAGTGTTCTCTGGTGGGAACTGAGAGAACATATAGGCCTTGGCTAAACAGACCAGCAAAACAGCAAGCTTGACTTTGGTTTTATAGATGCTTTGCAGAGCTGACCTCTTTGTTTGATGGAGAAATCCTCTTGCTCCCCTCTGGTGAGGCTAAAACACACACCTTAATGTCAGAGCTGAAGTCCCTGGACACTGCTGTCTAAATTTCAGCGACTAAGCTCCATGTAGGTGAGGAGTGTGCACCCACACTGACTGATGGATGGAATGGTCTCACAGTGTAAATGGTCAGTAAAGGGAAAGTTCACAGTTCAGCTCCACCAGGCAGACTGAAGAGGATGGGGAGGATTAATTTTCATAATTCACAACTGAAAAGATGAGAAGGTTTATTTTTTTATTTACATGAGAGCTCAGAGTCTAGAGAAGACAGAAGACCAAGACACAAATATACTAGGAAGACCCTCCATGTCTGGATCTTTTGTTCTCTTTATGATGCCCACAAGTTCTTGGATAATTCTCACTTTAAAAGTTGGAGGCTAATTCCTCCCACCTCAAGTATGAGATATACTTAGTGCTTTGCTTCTAACAAATAGAATGCAGTAAAAGTGACATGTGTGATGACCAAGATTAGAACATAAGGGGCGTTGTGGCTACTCTATCTCTTGTATCTCTCCCTCTCCCCTCCCTGTTCTCTCTTGGGCAAGTTGCCAGCCACCATATTGTAAAGACACTCAAGCAGCTCTATGGAGAAGTTCACCATGCTGAGGAGCTGAGGCCCCAAGCCTACAGCCATGGGAGGGACTCATGGTGGCATCGAGCCTCCAGAGGGCTACAGCCCCAGCTGACATCCTGCCTGCAGTCTCCCAAGAGGCCCTGAGCCTGAATCACCAGCTGAGCCACTCCCAAATTTTTGACCCACAGTAATTGACAGATACTAAATGTTGGTTCTTTAAAATAACAAGTCCTACAGTGATTTTTTTTACACAGCAATAGAATGTTCACTCTTGAAAGTCCCTCTCTGACATGCAAATAATCCCCTGAAATCTAACTGTTTAGCAAAGCAGAAAGGCCATAGGAAAAATAGTAATAAAAAAACGGAGGGACAAATCCTTCCCTTCCTTAGCCCTAGAGTATAAATGATTAAGCATCGCAATTGCAGGGTTCTTTATGCTTTATACAGTAAAAAAATAAAAAATAAAAATAAAAATAAAAAAAGGAAGTCCCTCTCTTGGAGAGAGAATCACACTCTTACTGAGCATTTACTCCCTGCTAGACCCTGCACCAAGTATTGTATGAAATGTTTCTTTTCGTGACAACACTACCACGTAGGCAAAGGTACACCCATCTGAGGGTGAGAAAACCGAGTCTAGGTGATGCCAAGAAACACACCCAAATATCATAGCTCTCCATCTCTGGGCCTGATTGCAAGCTCATGACTCTTACCAAAAATCTCAAGGGTTCGATTTCTTTGCTTGACGGTTGCACTTGGCTTATTTGCCCACAGGAGAGCAGAGACTGGATCTGCCTTGCACGTCACTTCATCTTCAGTGCCCAAATAAGATGGGAGGCATCAACATGCCAGATAGAATGGATTCATGGCACAGATAAGTGGTGGAAACAGAGCTGGCACTACACGACCTTCTCCAGCCAAGGGTTTTCCTACTCTTGAAATTAAACCCATATGATAGCTAGGTTTGTTAGCAAAGTAATAAGTGGAATTAGATGCAAACAGAATCCAGTAGCAAGGAGCACTCAAGATAAACGGAAGTAGCTGAGTTCAAGAGCCATGCTCTGGTGGGCAGGTGACCGTCAGCACCAGGTCTCCTGGGTAAAAGCTCATTGTGTCGGTGAGGTATGCCTGCAAGGAATGGACCCTGGATACCTCCTTTCAGCCACGCTGAGCTAATCCTGGGGATGTAGTGAGGAGCAGGAGGGAAGGAGGGGTGAAAGCAAGAGCTGCTTCTCTCTCAGGAGAAGTCTTCCCACCTGTGTCTTCCCACGCCCTGCCGCCACTCCCCACCATGCTCTCTGTCAAGGACTCTTCCTTTCCCCGTCTTCCCCCCTGTCACCACTCCCCACCATGCTCTCTCTCAAGGACTCTTCCTTTCCCTGTCTTCCCCATCAACATTGCATTAGGGTTTTCAGAGGCTCTAAGGACAGAGAAGATGATGGTGTCCCTACCTGATTTATAATTCAAATTAAATCCCTCTAATAAACTGTAAGGTATAAAACATCCAACAAAGAGCTCTGATTTTTTTTCATAAGACTCACCTTGATGCATTTTTGAAAATTCTAAGATCTTTTATTTTTTTCAACAAATGCTTATAGCATGACAGCTAACACATCAATGGGCACTATTTTAAGTCCTCACGTATATTAACTCAGGGCATGCTCCTGACAGCTTAGGAAATGGGGGTTATTATTTGCATTTTCAGATGTAGAAACCAAGGCACAGAAAGGTTAAACAACCCGGTGAGTGGCAGAGCCGTGACCAGATCCCGGCAGCCCTGCTGTCGGGGGTGTGCTCTTCATCACTGCACTGGGCTCACTGCCCTCCCCTGGCCTCCCTCTCCCCCACCCTCCCTTCCTTTCCAATCAGGACTGGAAACTGAAACACTATTTAAAATGTGAGAAGTCAGAAGTTTGAATTACTCAGGAGATCCAGGAGGGCATCCTCCGAGCGTCCGCTGTCCAACAGCAGTGAAGGCACCAGGGGAAGCTCGACTGCTTCCTTCTGTCTCCTGGAATCTCCTTCCTCATAAGACATGAGCTCAGCAAACACTGATTGAGGACCTCCTCTGTGCCAGCAACTGTGCTAGGTGCTTCACTACAACGAGATCCCTGTTCTCCAGGTGGTATTGAAGGGTGAAGATAGTGCAACAATCATCACCAGTCATGAGACAGATGTCTCAGGTGACCCCTGTGGGCCTAGAGGATTTACATCTCTAGAGGAAAGAGTGCATGGTTATCCTCCTTTCTTAGGAGCAGTGGGCAAAGGACAGCCCAGAAGCAAACACTAGACACAAAGGGAATGTTTTCTGCTCAGGAGCTGATGGACAACTCTGGTGAAGACTAGTCATCAACACTGGACAGGGAAAGGTGGGTCCTGCCACACAGAAACCAACTCCTCATGTATTACATCCTAAAAGGAAACACATCACTTGGAAGTTGCATTTTACCCCAGTCATCCAGGGCAGACCACCCAGCTGCCAGCTACGGCAGCCTGATGGACAGATGTTTCTGGCATTCAGAGCTATGGAAGAGAGGTGTAAGAGCAGTTGGCAGAGAAGACTTGAGGTACCCCATGGGAAAGGGGACACTATGAAAGACTTTAAAAACACACATACAAAGAATGATGATGCTCCTCATTAAGATTTGTTTAATTCAAGGTGGTTTGGATTTTGGTAAGCCTTTGCACTCTGTAGAGTACTTAGAAGACAAGGGCAGCTTACTTGGAGTTAGAGCCAAGGCATCAGACAGTGCCCAGCACACATTAATGTTAGCTTCTTTCTGAGAAAAAATACCTCTTCCAGGCCCTGAAACAAAAAATACATTTGCTGTGAAGATTGAAAATGAAAAAGTTAGAAAAAAAAACAGCAAAGTCAGTGATTTAGTCAGATGAGTTTTTTTTTGTAGGAGCACTTGATTTCTAGTGTGTTTTGTATAGTATATAACTACAAGATAGTACATTTTGTAGCAGTTCAAAGCCAAAGTTGCTAGCATCATTTTGCTGTTGTGCCAGTTAATCATAGGATCCCATTAAATAAGTGCTCTAATATCTATTGTAGAGAAAACTGTTTGGTAAAGAACATTCCAGTAGGAAAAGAAAAGAACAATCTTCCATTTCTGGGTTTGGCCACCATCACTCTGGTCGGACCTGTCCTGGGCTTCCAACCTTGACTGCTGAGCTCCTGGCTTAGCTTCTTGGGTTCCTAATTCCTGGTGTTTAATAACTCTCTCCAGGATCATGTTTTTCTGATTTTTTTCAGAAATTATGTTTTTTAAAAGACAAAAACAAAGAGAAGAATATTTAATTACTGAGCAGAAGTAAATACTATTGGTATTTTGTACATAATCTAATTTTTATATGCATGTTCATGCTTTTTAATTTTTTTATAAAAAATGAAGTCATCACCTACTACTTGTAACCAGCTTGTTTCATAACATGTTATTTTCCTGTGTCATTAAATAATTACCTCAATGTTGTAAAAAAACAAAAAACAAAAAAACAAACAAAAAAAACTCCACTAAGGCTCCTTGTCACTGACTCAGGATTGAAACACTGCCACTGCTTATGGCAACTGGTGATTTTGAGTTCCTTTCAAACTCTCAGGTTCCGTTTAAATAAGTGAAATTCTGACTCTCTGCCTGGCTAAGGATGCTGAAGATGCATTTTTGGAGGGCAAATCAACTTAGCCAAACACTAAAGGAAGAGTAAAGATTTGGGACATGGGGATGGCCAAGAGAAGAGGGAGATGGCGAGTGGAGTGTTGCAAGTGGAGGTCTACGCTGAGGACCGTGGGCCACATTTAGGAAACAGGTGTTCAGGATGAGACAAGGGCACATGTCCACACAACACCTCCATCACTTGCCCTAACATGGCTCCGTTCTAGGGGATTTTCTCAGCAAACCCTTCTGCACATGAGTAGCCACTGTCCACGCAAGTGCATAGCCAGAAGCACACGAGTCACATCTGCCAGCTCCTTCTCATTCAGCCCCCAGACTACAAATCCAAGACCTTTGCATCCTAGCTCTGAGGTGTCACAGGAATGCATCCACCCCTCCCCTTGCCACTGCCACCCTCATTCCCTTCCCAACAGAATTCAAACTGGTCCCCTGCCTACTCCAATCCACTGTCCTGGCAGGAGCCAAGAGGTTTTCCATTCATGTACCTGACTATGTCCTTCTCCTGCAGAAACTTTCCTGTCTCTCTTTGCTTGTGAGATCTGAGATGCTGCCAGGATATCCTGGGTGGTGGGGGTGAGAGGGTTGAGTAATGCAACATAGTTGGCAGGAGGTCCTGCAGAGAGTGCTGCTGTGATGGGGAAAACTTTCTTACTCCTATCATGGGTGGGGGATCTCTACTGCTGGCAATTAGGGAGTTAAGTTAGGAAGGAGAGATAAGGTCCCACCTCCCAGCCTTTTTGGCCCTGCCTCACTTGGGATGCTTAGAGTGAAATGCACGATTTCCTGTCATTGCACTCTCCTCCTAGGCCTACCCTCCAGCACAGAGTCATCTTCTTCCACCCCCAGCCTGCAGGCTTTGGCCTCTCCCACCCCACTCTCCACAGCTCCTGGAGAAGCCCTTCATCCTTCGTGGCAGGCTCGTCTTCACTGTCACAGCCTCAGCTGAGCTTTCAGTGGCCTCCTGGCTGCACCAGACCCTGACTTATCTGCAGTGGTAGCACCTGCCCTTTCTTCTTCTCTGCAGCTCTTTTCTCAGTTTAATTTCACTGTTATGGGTGTATTTTTAAATTAATGCCCTTTGGCCAGGCACTTTGGAAGGCCAAGAAAGGAGGATTGCTTGAGCCCAGGAGTTTGAGACCAGCCTGGGCAACACTGTGTCTAAAAAAAAAAAAAAAAAAAAAACCCTCAGCCAGGTGCGGTGGCTCACACCTGTAATCCCAGCACTTTAGGAGGCCACGGTGGGCAGATCACAAGTTCAGGAGATTCAGACCATCCTGGCCAACATAGTGAAACCCCATCTCTACTAAAAATACAAAAATTAGCTGGGCATGGTGGTGTGTGCCTGTCATTCCAGCTACTCGGGAGGCTGAGGCAGGAGAATCACTTGAACCAGGAAGTCGGAGGTTGCAGTGAGCCGAGATTGCGCCACTGCACTCACTGCACCCCAGCCTAGCGACAGAGCCAAGACTCCGTCTCAAAAAAAAAAGCCCCCACTGGACTCTACACACTGCAAAGGTAGGAACGAGGTTCACCTGGTTCATAAGTACAAGGCCAGGCCCAGGGTGAGCTGAAGATGGGGCAGGTGATCAGGCATATATTCTGGAACATCCTGGAGGGTCATGGTTGAGTGCCAGGGCCTTGACATGACCACACATGACATATGGCATCAGGGGAAGACAGGGGTTCTGTCACGAGCACCCTTGGAACTTCTCTCTCCATAGCTCAGGCTTGGAGGAAGAGGTTGCTCTTGTGCCTGGGTGGGGGGCCCACAGCTCTCTGGAATCTAAGAATAGGGCAGAGCAGAAGGGCACCCTGTCATTAACAATGGTACCATCTCAGTGCTGGCTCATGGTAAAGCAAGTGAAAACAATCTAAATCACAGGCCAATTTGCCATGCATTAAGAAGTGGGATGCGGCCGGGAGCAGTGGCTCACGCCTGTAATCCCAGCACTTTGGGAGGCCGAGGCGGGCATATCGTGAGGTCAAGAGATTGAGACCAGCCTGGCCAACGTGGTGAAACCCCGTCTCTACTAAAAATACACAAATTAGCTGGGTGTGGTGGCATGCGCCTGTAGCCCCAGCTACTTGGGAGGCCCGTCTCTACTAAAAATACACAAATTAGCTGGGTGTGGTGGCATGCGCCTGTAGCCCCAGCTACTTGGGAGGCTGAGGCAGGAGAATCACTTGAACCCAGGAGGCGGAAGATTGCGCCACTGCAATCCAGCCTGGTGACAGAGTGAGACTCCGTCTAAAAAAAAAAACAAACAAAGAAGTGGGATGCAGGCCACAGAAGTGATAGGTGCAGGCATAGGATGGAGGCATGGCCCCGGTCTCAGGCTGGAGACAGTGAAGACTTGATAATCTAACCTGTACCATTGTTCAGTGCCAGGGCCATTTCAAAGGCCAATAAGCTCTCCTTTTACATCGTCACTTAAGCTGTAATTTGAGGATGTATTCCTTTTGTTTGAACTTTTAAAAGGAAAAATAACATAAATTAGGATATAAATTTTAGATGCTGTGAACTTCCTCCAGGGTTGATAAGGGCTTTAAATGAGTATGTGAGGAAGGCATTGCTGTTTTCGAGAGGAGAAAACTAAAGCTTAAGGAACTTAAGAGACCTCCCAGCTGCGGAGCTGGTAGCTGGCAGGACAAGGACTCACCCCGCCGGGACATCCAGGACAGAGCACATGTGTGCACAGCAGGGTCAGCTGCCGCCCTATGCTGACACCGAGGAGTCTGCAGTCCAGAGAAGGACACCAGAGGAGGCAGAGTTACTGACACTTCTGGCCTGGTGGTTCTCTGTGGGGAGCTGGAGGGTGGGGTTACTATCCTGGGAATTGTACGATTTTCAGCCGCATTCCTGGTCTCTATTCATTAGATGCTTTCACCTCCAATTGTGACAATCAAAAATGTTTCCAGACATTGCCTAAGTCCCCTGACAGAGGGGAGGAAAATGTATGCAAAAATCCTACCCCACTGCGGGAGACAAAGGAGATGTAAGTAGGAACAAACCTCCAGGGTTTTCTACAAAATGGTCCCTGCTTATGCTCCTTGATACAGCTGTTTTGAGCTTATGATGGTGCAAATTTTAACTCAAAATTTGAGCTTTCCACAACTTACTGAATGTTGAAGTGAAGAAACATGATTTTGGGTAAAGAGAGCTATAAAAAGGAAACATTATTTTTCTATATCTAGAACCAATGTCCTAGGGAGTCCTCCATGCTTTCAAGAATTCAGCTTAACAAACTCTTCCCTGGGGCTTCTTCCCATAAGATGACCATACGGAAGTACTCACGTGCAATTTTTATGAATCATGCCTGCAAATGGTTATGAGTTTAATGTGCATCTCTTCTGGAAAATAAAAAGGTCATGAAGGCAAGAATAGGTCTGCCTGGTTCATCTTCATATAGCCCAGGTCTAACCTGGGTCCTAGCATTTCTTAGCACCACAATAAATATTGTTGAATAAATTTTTGTATATTAATCCTTATAAAATATTTCAAAAATTATCAGGGTAATGTGCAACTATTATGTATCCTTAATAATTAAAAATAAAAATATTTGAAAAAATAAAAAATTGAAGTCAGATACAGTGGCTCATGCCTGTAATCCCAGCATTTTGGGAGGCCGAGGCGGGCAGATCACTAGAGGTCAGGAGTTTGACACCAGCCTGGCCAACATGGTGAAACCCCATCTCTACTAAAAATTATAAAAATTATCCAGGCATGGTAGCACACACCTGTGGTCCCAGCTACTTGGGAGGCTGAGGCAGGAGAATCAGTTGAACCCAGGGGACGGAGGTTAGAGTGAGCCAAAACTGCGGTGCTGTACTCTAGTACAGGCGACAGAGCAAGACTCCATCTCAAAAAATAATAATAATTTAAAAAAATTAAAAATTGAATGTCTTCATTACCCAGGGCAACAGATAAGATGTCTGGGAAGGGATGCATTTCTTCTTCTGTAGGCATTAGCCACAAACTCCCAGTCATCTTGGTAATATCACATTGGATATCTAAAGCTACAGGAAAAATACTAGAACTTTCAGAACCAACACAAGAATTTAACAGAAAACCTGAAAGAAACCACACACCCTTTGACAGAAGCGATGGGCAGCAGCCTACAGTGTGAACCAGGCGAAAAAATAACACAGTGCTCAGAAAGGAGAAATCTTTTGCACAACCTCAGCTATCGCCGTCATCTGCATTACCCTTGCTAACTGGGAGATCTGGAGTCTGTCTAAGTGCGCAGTACATTAGGACTACAGCTGGCATCTGAGAAAGCTAACACGCTAAGTCTATTTATAACCAAGAAAGTCTCGCAAAGTCGATGCCACACCCCTCCCACTCCATTAGAACTGGTGCTGGTCCCCACTGCTGGGAGACTAGAGAACAGTTCTCATCACTGGATCCCTGGGAGACATTTCCAGCACCAGCCTGGAGGGTGGCAGCCCCACTGGGTGGCTAGACCCAGGGACGGCAGGGTTCACAGTGGTATGGCCCTCAGGGACTGCTACTTCCAGGGGTAGAGGGAATGAAGGACACTAAGGGAGCACTCCGTGGGACAAAAGTAACCAGACTGCAGGCCTTGGGTCCCTGAACTTCCTGCCTGTGGGAAGTTGCTTTCAGCAGAGGCACAGGAGCGGTGCTGAGCTCAGTGGGGAAAGTCTGCAGCTCTACAACAGTCAGGCAGCCCTGGTGCTCATGAACGGTCTTGGATAAGGGGCCTTCTTTTCCCTTTTGCCCACCACTACAGACACAGCTGGGGCTTCTCTCATGGGAGCTCCATACGGGTGTGTTCATAGACAGCCTTTCTGAAAAGCTTCAGGGTGACTGTGTCTTCACAGAAGGAGTGCCCTCCAGGTTCAGGCTTCTATGAGAGGTGGAGTCATAATCCCTCTCTACATGGAACATCAGCATTCCTGCAGATGAAAAGAGGTGCTTGTTTGATCTGAATAGCTGGAACTCTGGATCAGGAGTGACTGAGACATGGATTACTTTCCTGCTGGCCTGGAAGGAGCTATGGTGGCACCCTCCCTTCCCCCTGAAAACACCCTGGTACATTTTACTAAGAGGTTACACAGCTGCTTTGTCAAGGCTAGGAGGTCTGCCCACCACTGGGCTACTGCATTTATCCACCTTCTTTAGCCACAGCCAGTTTTTACCCATGGACACCTATCACTGACCTAAAGTCTGAATTGTTCAACCCAGTGATTAAAACACTGGGGCAAAAAAAAAAAAAAAAAAAAAAATTAAGCGCATACCACTGGGGAACAAGATATGCTTCATGAAACGTCTTCCATGCCAGCCCATAGGAGGCAGTGAACCTCCTCACATACCCAGCACATTGCTACTACAACCAGCATCTGAGGAAGCAATTGCACAAAGATTCTCTGTAACCAAGGAACTCTTACAGAGCCTTCATCACTGAAAACACCCAGATCCAAAGCTAGGTGACAATAAACTGTAAACATTAAAGTCACATCCCCAAGGGGAAAAATAAGAAATTAATTTTTGAAAACCCAGTCAAATAAAAAATAAATATTCAAAATAATTAGAAGAGATAATCTACCCAAATGAGAAGGAGTGAGAAAAATAATTCTGGCAAAAAAAAAAAAAAACAACAGCGTTCTATAACGCCCACAAAAGATCACATTAATTCTCCAGCAGTGGATCCAAACAAGATGAAATCTGAGAAATACCACATAAAGAATTCAAAATGTTGCTTATTAAGTTACTCAAGGAGATACAAGAGAAAAGTGAAAACCAATAAAAATAAATTGTTTAAAATAATTCAGGTTATACATGAAAATTTTTCTGAGATAGATATTTTAAAGAGAAACCAATCAGAATTTCCAGAAATGAAAGACAGATTTAGGGAACTAACGAAATGCAGTGGAAAGTTTTAACAGACTAGACCAAGTAGAGGGAAGAAGTTTTGAGCTGGAAGACAAGGCTTTCAAATTAACCTAATCAGACAAAATTTAAAAAGAATGAAAAGAAATGAGCAAAGTCTCCAAGAAATGTGGGACTGTGGATGGGCACGGTGGCTCACGCTTTTAATCCCAGCACTTTGGGAGGCTGAGGTGGGCAGATCACAAAGTCAAGAGATTGAGACCATCCTGGCCTACATTATGAAACCTCGTCTCTACTAAAATACAAAAATTACCTGGGTGTGGTGGCACATGCCTGTATAATCAGCTGCTACGGAGGCTAAGCCAGGAGAATCACTTGAACCCAGGAGACGGAGGTTGGAGTGAGCCGAGATCGTGCCACTGTGCTCCACCTGGTGAAAGAGCGAGACTCTGTCTCAAAAAAAAAAAAAAAAAGAAAGAAAGAAAGAAAGAAATGTGGGATTGTGTAAAATGGCCAAAATTAAGAGTCACAGGTTTTTATGAAGAAGAAAAAACAAAAAGTTTGGAAAACGTATTTTGAGTGAATAATTGAGGAAAACTTCCCTAGCCTTGCTAGAGATTTAGACATTCAAATACTAGTAGTTCAAAGAACTCCTGAGAGATTTATTGCAAATAGAATATCACCCAAGCATGTAGTCATCAAGCCATCTAAAGTCAACATGAAGGGAAGAATTCTAAGAGCAGTGAGAAAAAAGCATTAGGTCACCTATAAAGGAAAACCTACCAGACTAACAGAAGTCTTCTCATCAGAAACCTTACAAGCCATAAGGGATGGGGGTCCTATCTTTAATCTCCTTAAACAGAAGAACTGTCGTTCAAGAATTTTGTATCCAGCAAAACTATGTTTCATAAATGAAGGAGAAATAGTCTTTCTCTTAGAAGCAAATGCTCAGGAATTTTTGTCAATACTAGACCAAACCTATAAAAAATGCTGAAAGGAGTACTACATTTTGTAACAAAATGTTGATATGCAGCAGAGTAGAAACTTCTGAAAGCATAAAATTCACAAGGCTTATAAAACTATAAGACAATGAAGAAAACAAAGTCACTAGGTAACAATCAACACTGTGACTAAAATAGTTCCTCACATCTCAATATTAACGTTGAATTCAAATGATCTAAATGCTCTACTTAAAAGATACAGATTGGTGGAATGGATAAAAAAACCACACACCAAATATCTATTGTCTTCAGGAGGCAGACCTAACATGTAAGGATTCTTACAGCCTCAAGGTAAAGGGGTAGAATAAGACATTTCATGCAAATGGAAATCAAAAGTGAAAAAGAGTAGCTATTCTTATATCAGATAAAGCAGACTTTAAAGCAGTAACTGTGAAAAAAGAAAAAGAAGGTCATTATATAATGACAAAAGGATCAATCCAACAAGAAGATACATATGCTGCTAACTCTGGAGCTCCCAAACTCATAAAACAATTACTACCAGACATAAGAAAAGAGACAGACAGCAACACAACAATGGTGGGGGGCTTGAACAATCCACTGACAGCACTACACAGATTATTGAGGCAGAAAGTCAACAAAGAAACACTGAACTTAAACTGCACTCTAGAACAAATGGACCTAACAGGTGTATACAGAACATTCTTCTCATCAACACATGGAAAATTCTTCAACATAGACCATATAATAGGCCACAAAACAAGTCTCAATACATTTTTAAAAAGTGAAATCATATCAAGTACCTTCCCAGGCCACAGAGGAATAAAACTAGAAATGAATTCTAGGAACCCTCTAAACTGTAGAAATACATGGAAATCAAGCAATATGCTCCCAAATGATTTTTGGGTTAAGAATGAAATCAAGACAGAAGTTAAAATTTTTTTTTGAAATTAAAACAGTGACACAAGATACCAAAACCTCTGGGATACAACAAAAACAGGGCTAAGAGGAAAGTTTATAGTGCTAAACATCTGCATCCAAAAGTCTGAAAACTCACAGATTGACAAACCAAGATCACACCTCAAGGAAGTAGAGAAACAAGAATAAATCAAACCCAAAGCTAGCAGAAGAAATAATAAAAATCAGAGCAGAACTAAATGAAATTGAACCAAAATCAATGCAAAAGATCAATGAAACAAAAAGTTGGTTTCTGAAAAGATAAACAAAATTGATAGACCACTACCTAGATTAACTAAGAAAAGGAGAAAGAAGATTCATATAAGCTTAACTAGAAATTAAAATGGCGACATTACAACCGACACCCCAGAAATACTAAAAATCATTCAAGACTTTTATGAACACAGCTATGTACACAAACTAGAAAATCTAGATGAAATGGATAAATTTATGGAAACATACAATGCCCTTAGCTTGAATCAGAGAAAAAGAAATAGAAATCCTGAATAGACCAATAACAAGCAGTGAGATTGAATCAATAATAATAATAATAATAATAATAATAATAATAATAAAAACTACGAACAAAAAAGTCCAAGGCCAGACGGATTCACAGCCAATTTCTAGCAGGCATTCAGATAATTGATACCAATTCTACTGAAACTATTCCAAAAAGTTGAGGAGGGAATCCTCTGTAACTCATCCTACCAAGCCAGTATCACTCTGATACCAAAGCCAGAAAGGACATAACAAAAGAAAAAAAGAAAACTACAGACCAATATTCCCTGATGAATATAGATGGAAAAATCCTGAACAAAATATTAGCAAACCAAATCCAACAGCATATGAAAAAAAACTATTTCACCATAATCAAGTGGATTTTATCCCAGGGATGCAGGAATGGTTCAACATATGAAAGTCAATAAATGTGATTCATCACAAAAACAGAATGAAAACTAAACCATGTGATAATTTCAATAGAGGCAGAAAAAGCATTCAATTCAGTCCAGCATCCCTTTATGGTAAAAACCCTCAACAAACTAGGCATAGGTGGAACATACCTCTAAATAATAAAAGCCATATATGACAGATCCACAACTAACATCATACAGAATGGACAAAAGTTGAAAGCATTCCTCCTAAGAACTGGAACCAGACAAGGATGCCCAGTTTCACCACTCCTATTCAACATTTTACTGGTAGTTTTAGCCAGAGCAATCAGGCAAGAGAAAAAAAAAAGTAAAGGGCATCCAAGTTGGAAAAGAGGAAGTCAAACTGTCTCTCTTTGCCAATATAAGCCCTGAAGACTACTCCAAAAGACTTACAAATCTGATCAATGAATTCAGCAAAGTCTCAAGTTACAAAATCAATGTACACAAATTAGTAGCACTGCTATACACCAACAATGTCCAAACTGAGAAACAAATCAAGGGCTCAATCCGTTTAAAAATAGCTACATAAATAAAATAAAATACCTAAGAATATACTTAACCAAGGAGTTATTAATAAAAGATTTCTACAAGGAGGATACAAAATATGGCTGAAAGAAATCATAGATGACACAAACAAATGGAAATACATCCCATACCTATGGATTGAAAGAATCAATATTGTGAACATGACCATAGTGCCCAGAGAAATTTACAGATTCATTGCAACGCCTATTGAAACACAAACATCAATTTCCACAGAATTAGAAAAAACCATCCTAAAATTCATATGGAACCAAGAAAGAGCCTGAATAGCCAAGGCAATCCTAAACAAAAAGAACAAATCTAGAAGCATCACATTAACTGACTTCAAACTGTACTAAAAGGCTATCATAACCAAAACAGCATAGTACTGGTATAAAAGTAGATACATAGACCAATGGAACAGAATAGAGAACCCAGAAATAAAGCCAAATAATTACAACCAACGGATCTTTGACAAAGCATACAAAAATATAAACTGGGGGAAAAGACACCCTATTTAATAAATGATGCTAGGAATATTGGATAGTCACATGTAGAAGAATGAAATTGGATCCCTATCTCTCACCATATACAAAAATTAACTCAAGGAGAATTAAATACTTAAATATAAGATCTGAAACCATAAAAATTCTAGAAGAAAACCTAGGAAAAATTCTTCTAAACATTGGCCTAGGCAAAGAATTTATGACTAAGACCTCAAAAGCAAATGCCACAAAAACAAAAATACATAAATGGGACCTAAATAAACTAAAAAGCTTCTTTACAGCAAAAGAAAGAGTCATCAGAGTAAAGAGATAACCTACAGAGTGAGAAAAAAAATTTGCAAATTATTCATCCAACAAAGGACTAATATCCAGAATCTACAAGGAACTCAAACAAATCAGCAAGAAAAAGATAAACAACCCCATTAAAAAGTGGACAAATAACATAAATAGACATTTCTTAAAAGAAGATATACAAATGGCCAACAAACATGAAAAAATGCTTGACATCACTAATCATCAGGGAAATGCAAATTAAAGCCACAATGAGATACCACCTTTCCCTAGCCAGAATAGCCATTATTAAAAAGTCAATAAACAATAGATATTCTCACGAAAGCGGTAAAAAGGGAAGGCTTAGACATTGTGGGCGGTAATGTTAGTACAGTCTCTATGGAAAACAGTATGGAGATGTCATGAAGAACTCAAAGAAGGTTTATTTTCCTCATATTGATATATTGTTTCCCTCATATTGACAACAACATTAACACATACTAGCACTATAGATCCCTAAGAAGCAGAAACTGTGTGGACTCTCTTGCCCACTATAATCCTAATGTTAATTGCCCTCCCAACCCTACATATCCTGTACATAACAGATGAAATTAACAACCCCTCTCTCACTGTCAAAACAACTGGCCACCAATGATACTGAAGCTATGAATATACAGATTATGAAGACCTAGGCTTCGATTCTTCTATAGCCCCTACGACAGACCTGAAACCAGAAGAACTACGTCTCCTCGAAGTTGACAACTGAGCAGCTCTCCCAACAGAAATCCCTATTCACCTATTAGTGTCATTAGAAGATGTTCTACACTCATGGACTGTCCCATCACTGGGCCTCAACACAGAAGGAATCCCTGGGTGCTTATATCAAACTACCCTCACTGCCACACAGCCAGGCCTTTACTATGGCCAATGCTCAGAAATTGGATCCAGCAATCCCACTACCAGGTATCTACTCAAAGGAAAAGTCACTATATCAAAAAGACACCAGTGTGTGAATGTTTATCGCAGCACAATTCACAATTGCAAAGATATGGAACCAACTGAACTGTTCATCAACTGATGAATGGATAAAGAAAATGTTATACACACACCATGGAATACTGCTCAGCCATAAAAAGGAACAAAATAATGTGCAGCAATTTGGATGGAACTGGAGGCTGTTATTTTAAGTGAAGTAACTCAGGGATCAAAAACCAAAAACCACACGTTCTCACTTATAAGTGGGAACTAAGCTATGAGTATGCAACGGCATACAGAGTGGTATAATGCACACTTGAGAATCAGAAAGGGGGAGGGGGAGTGAGGGATTAAAAACTGCCTGTTGGCCGGGCAGAGTGGCCCACGCCTGTAATCCCAGCACTTTGGGAGGCTGAGGCGGGCAGATCATGAGGTCAGGAGTTTGAGAACAGCCTGACCAACATGGTGAAACCCCATCTCTACTAAAAATACAAAAATTAGCCGGGTGTGGTGGCGCGTTCCTGTAATCCCAGCTACTCGGGAGGCTGAGGCAGGAGAATTGCTTGAACCCGGGAGGTGGAGGTTTCAGTGAGCCAAAATCGTGCCACTGTACTCCAGCCTGGGCAACAGAGCAAGACTCCATCTCAAAAAAACAAAAACAGAAACAAAAACAAAAAACCTGCCTGTTGGGTACGATGTACACTACTTGAGTGACAGGTGCACTGAAATCCCAGACTTCACCAATACAAGGTTCATCTCTGTAACAAAAAACCACTTGTTCCTGTAAAGCCATTGAAATAAAAATAATTAAAGAAAACAAAATAAAGAAGAGCAAAAAAAATAAATAAATACCAAATCATCAGAATAACAATTATAAATATCTAGGTATCTATACTGGAGAGTCACTATAAAGTGAGTATTTGCAGAGAAAGTGGTGTGAGACCTCAGCAATGTAAAACTTGGATAAATTCAGCTATAACCTAATGGCCATGTCATTGATTTTTGTCACTCTGCATCTCTTCTATTTTAGAAATAATAGTCATCAGCTTCTGTAATCAAAAGTCTCCCTGTAAATTTAATGATTTGGGGAGTATTGGTTGTTTTTGAAATAACACCTGCAGAACAATCATTAGAGCCTTGATTAATTCTGTCTGACACACGGGAAAAAAATGAAATACATCTTTTAAAAAGCTGCAGGGTTTTTAGTGTGAATAATCTGCTGAATATTCTAAGAAGGGATTATACTTCTAAATATTTAACAGTGCAAATATTAGAGAAGATTGTGTGTGTGCATGTGTGCTTGTGTGGGCATGTGCCTTCAAATATGTGTGTTCATGTTTATGTGTATATTCTGTGTATGTGCATGTTTGTGTACATGTGTGTATGTTTACAAAAAAGTAGGTAACTAGACTATTGCAGAAAAAATCAGAAAACTTGGCATTTTGCAAAAGATGATGAACCTTACATTTGTCTACGTGGGCTCCAGAGTCACCATCTGGAGTAACTTACCCAAATCCTGTTTTCAAACCATCATGAAGGGAAGAATATATAATAGTTAAAATAAATGATAGAAAGCCCTTGATAAGCATAGGTACAGCCATTAAATACCCTGGTTGCAGCTTAACTCTTCCAGGCTACACAGAACTCTACAACTCTAAATAAGAAGCTTAAAGGCAGGACCACCCACTGCACAGGGTGCCCCAAATCACAGGCTTCCTAGAGGAGGGAGCATTTCAGCTGAGACCTGGAGACTGGCAGGAGGAAGACAGGGAAGTGGCCTCCCTCTCCATGATGCTGTCACAGCACTAACCCTCTCTCTGCAACACTTAGGCCCATTTGGTGGTGGTGAAAAGTATGGCTCACGTCCAGAAACAGATACACACGGAAACCACTTGATTCATGGCAAAAGTAATCCTGTGGTACAATGGGGTTGGTCCTTCTTCTAAATTAATGTGCTAGGTCAATAGAATTTCTACGTGGGCAAAAACTGGACCTGCACTCTTCCCTCAGACGATATGCAAAACTCCATTCCAGTCTACTGTAGATCTAACTGTGAAAGGGAAAAATCACAAAACTCATAGAGGAAAATATAAGAGAATGTCTTCCTGACATTGAGATCATCGATGATTTTCTAAATAGAACACCAAGAGCACCAACGGTAAACAAACACTGACTGATACAATGCAAAAGGCGGACAATGCAACAGGAAGGCTTGACTCAGTGCCTTCTGGATTTTCAAATGGCCAGTAAACACGGGAGGGACTTTCCCTTCATTTTACCTCCAGAAAATGCAAACTGTAACCACGCAATACCACCATACACCCATCTGATGAGCTGAAGTGAAAAAGACTGACAATTCCAAGTATTGCCGAGGGTGTGGATCTGTGGAAACTCATACACTGTGGGCTGAATGCAAATTGGAACAGCCCTGTGGAAAACTAGCGGTATTTTGGAAAGGGACCTACACATACCCAGTGACCAAGTGAGTCCACACCTGGGTATATTCCCAGTGGCATTGCAGGGCTGCATTTACCAAAATCTATAGAAAAAGTACCTCACAGCAGCACTGTGTCAAAGAGCCCCAAACTGAAAACAACCCCAAGGTCCATCACACACCAGTACTAGAGAGGACTGCAAATGCTCAATTTCCCTGTGCAATAACCTGCTGGACTCTCACAGCGATGTTGAGCAAAAGAAGGCAGCCACAAAACCATGTTTGCTTTACTAGGTGTGGATTTTATTTATGCACATTTACAAACAGGCAGAGCTGATCTATGGTTCAGAAGTAAAACAAAAGAGGGTGCTATGGGCTGAGTAGTGTACCCTCCAAATTCATGCGTCAAAGTCCTCCCTCCCAAGGTGGATGGTGTTTGGAGATGGGGCTGTTGGGAGGTAAATAGGTTTAGATAAGGCCATGAAGGTGAGGTCCTTGTGATGGGATTAGCATCCTTATAAGAAAAGATCAGAGAGTGCCCATTCTCTCTCTCTTTTTTTCCTGCCATGTGTGGATGCAGAGAGGAGATGGCCATCTTCAAGACAGGAAGAAGGCCTTCACCAGAATCCACTCCTCTGGCACCTTGATAGTGACCTTCCAGCCTCCAGAACTGTGAGAAATAAACTTCTGTGGTTTAACTTGCTCAGCCTGTGATATTTTATTGAGGACCCCGAACAGACTCATACAGAGGGTTCCTCGGAGCAGGAGGTAAAGCCTGGGGCTCAAGGGGTCATTCTGGGGTAAGTTTTCTCTTGATTTGAGGTGGTTCCATGGCTGTGTTCAGAGTGAAAATTCGCTGAGCTGTGCACTTAAGCTCCACGTGCCTTTGTGCATGTATGCTTTGTTTCAGTCCATAGTTCACATGCACATGCACGCATGAGCACACACACATGTCACCACTTACTGGCTACAAGACATTAGGCAAGTTAATAAAACTCTTTTTCAGTTTCTTCTCCAGTAAAGGGAAATGATAGGTGTCCCTCCCTCAGAGGTTGCTAATGAGGATAATAGAATTCATGCGTGTAGAGCTCTGAAACAATGCCTGGCACAGAGTAAACACACAGCCACTGTGATGTTATGACTGCAGCCTCTCTACAAGCAGATATGTATAGAGTATACATATGTATACATATTACATATATGCACACATGTCCATGGTGTATTCTCCCCACACCCATCTCTCTCATGCACCTATTTTTGGTCTATTTTGTTCACTGCAATAATACCAAACTGGAAGAAAAAAGCCAATCAGTATCATGTCTCAGAGACATAGTTTAACAGAAGATTCCCACGATCAGTATCACGTCTCAGAGACATCCTTTAACAGAAGAGTCCCTCGCCATTTCACAGGAGCCAGAAATCTGATCAACAAAGTGAATGAGGAAGTTGTGCCATGGGGGCCAGTGGGCTGCTGAACTCAGCTTCTACCCCAAGTCCAAGGAAGCTGAGACACACAAGTAAGGTCAAGAGGGAATAAGATTCCGGCCATCTGAGGGGGTTGCGGAGCTACACAGAGATTCATCTTAATTTAATCAAATTCAGTTTCAATCAGAACACCATTTCTTTATCCATTTCGGACACTTTTTAAAAAGAAGCATATCTTTTAAAACACCAGATGAAGGCTTCATGGAACAAGTATATGATCCACTTTGACCTTAGGCACAATGAACAGATTTTGGCAATAATTGGGGAAATTCACCACAATAATAACATCCAACCATATTAGATGTCACGGGTTTAATATACCTGGAATGCTTGTGCATATCTGACTGGAACAAAAGGTGTGATGTTCATTCTCTCAGAGCTAAGATGATTATCCCCTTGTCAGGACAGGTTCCCTGCAGCCCAGGCCTCTTATACTTGAACAATGCATGCTTTGTTCTTCTGTCAAATGAGTGGATTTCCTGCAGAATCGAATGTGGTGAATTAGGCTACCTCACTGAGATTTCAAAACGCGCAGTGCAGTGTCTCTGCTCTCTCTGTCCCCATCTGATCCACGTTGTTGCTAACTCATGGCTTCCATGCTCTGAAGAACACCTTTTCCTGGGGGCAAGGGTCCCATTTGGGAGCCTCCAGCTGGGTCCTCCAGCTATATCTGTAGGGGTGGGTTGCCCCTCCACACCTGTGGGTGTTTCTCTTAAGGTGGAACGAGAGACTTAGGAAAGAAAAAGACACAGAGACAAAGTATAGAGAAAGAAATGAGGGGACCCGGGGGACCAGCGTTCAGCATATGGAGGATCCTGCCAGCCTCTGAGTTCCCTTAGTATTTATTGATCATTCGTGGGTGTTTCTCGAAGAGGGGGTTGTGTCAGGGTCACAAGACAATAGTGGGGAGAGGGTTAGCAGACAAACACGTGAACAAAGGTCTTTGCATCATAGACAATGTAAAGGATTAAGTGCTGTGCTTTTAGATATGCATACACATAAACATCTCAATGCTTTACAAAGCAGTATTGCTGCCTGCAGGTCCCACCTCCAGCCCTAAGGCGGTTTTTCCCTATCTCAGTAGATGGAGCATACAATTGGGTTTTATACCGAGACATTCCATTGCCCAGGGACAGGCAGGAGACAGATGCCTTCCTCTTGTCTCAACTGCAAGAGGCATGCCTTCCTCTTATACTAATCCTCCTCAGCACAGACCCTTTACGGGTGTCGGGCTGGGGGATGGTCAGGTCTTTCCCTTCCCACGAGGCCATATTTCAGACTATCACATGGGGAGAAACCTTGGACAATACCTGGCTTTCCTAGGCAGAGGTCTCTGCGGCCTTCCGCAGTTTTTGTGTCCCTGGGTACTTGAGAATAGGGAGTGGTGATGACTCTTAAGGAGCGTGCTGCCTTCAAGCATCTGTTTAACAAAGCCCATCTTGCACCGCCCTTAATCCATTTAACTCTGAGTTGACACAGCACATGTTTCAGAGAGCACGGGGTTGGGGGTAAGGTTATAGATTAACAGAATCTCAAGGCAGAAGAATTTTTCTTAGTACAGAACAAAATGGAGTCTCCTATGTCTACTTCTTTCTACACAGACACAGTAACAATCTGATCTCTCTTGCTTTTCCCCACATATATCAACCTCAAAAAGCCTCCCATTGTGTGCTCCAGCTTCCAGAGGACCTTGGGTGACTCAGCGTCATTGATTGATGTCCTATCTCATCCAGACTGGGATTGCATTGATGTTTGGCTCCAGGTTGTCTCTCACAAGCTATGGAGATTTGCTCCACAAGATGCTTATGGAGCAATTGGTGTGAAGCACAGCTCTCAGCGTGCAGTCCATGCATGGGGGAGCCCTCCAGCTTAAAAATACTGGAGCCTCCAGAGTATGAAAAACAACAGGGTTTATGAAATCTGGTTGAGCATTAACTGTCTGTGGTGAGTTTGGTTTCCCCAGGAAATGGGCTTTCTGACTTGAGAGTTCTGAAAGTGCATTCCCAAAGACAGGGTGGGGAGCTGGCTATTTATCCTTTCTTCTTTTACACAAGCCCTTCTGCACTGACCCAAGGAATTGACACTAATCTACTCCTCAGAGCAATTCACTGACACATCTAATTCTGTGCAGAAAGAAACAGAGTAGAATGGGCCTTCCCTTCTCAAGGAGCAACAGCATTCAGAGGCTGTGAGAACGTGGTGTGTGGCTTCCTACTCCGTCATTTGCACACGCAGTGGGCAGCTAGCTGTTGCTGCCACTTTCTTCCTGTCCCCCTGCTTCTGGAATCTGCACCTGAGCTCATATGGACTTTAGGCTCCTTAAACTTCCAGTCTAAACATCTGATAAAATGAATGTTTTCATGACCACTTCCAAACAGCAGGATGCTGACCTTTTCATGCTACACATATGCACGGGGCACTTGCCATAGGCACTGCCTGGGCACTGGGGAGCACTGAGGACATGGTGGTGACAAGGGAGTCCTTGTTTTCAGCGGATCTGGGGCTTCTGAAGAAAACAGATCGCTGTCATCGTCATCATCATCATCATCACCATGGTAGTAGAAATAATGGTGGTTGGCAATTACTGAGTGCCGTCTGAGCATCAACTTATTGAAATAAATAAACCATAAGTGTTGCTATGATAGAAGGCACACAGGCTTCTAGAAGAGCTAAAGGAGGAGCACTTAACTCTGAAGAGTGGACAAGCAGAGGAGGCTTCCCAGAGGAGGCGGTGTCTGTACTAACTCTTGAGAGGCAGGCAACAGTGGCACTGCCAGAGGGAATGGCTTGGTTCTTAGGTCCAGAGAAGAGGACCTGGGCCCTCATGGGTGTGAGCAGGCCCAGGATTGCATGGGGAGTGTGGAGACTGGTGAGAGGGGAAGCCGAGCACTGAGCAAGCAGGCAGAGGCCCCGTCAGGGAGGCCTCAGTTTGCCACGTGAAACAGCCGAGGGACAACAGACTGGCCTTGGGGAGATTTGAGGGCAGGAAGGACACTTTGAGGCTTGTCACTCTGGCTGCTGTGGGGTTGAGTGATGGGAGGGCTCAGGGCTGGGTCAGGGAGCCATGTTGCCACAATTGACATTGTGTAATAATATTTAACTTTAAATTACCCAGCTCTTTTTTTTGAGAGGGAGTCTTGCTCTGTCTCCCAGGCTGGAGTGCAGTGGTGTGATCTCAGCTCACTGCAACCTCTGCTTCCCTGGTTCAAGCAATTCTCTGCCCTACCTCAGCCTCCCGAGTAGCTGGGATTACAGGCACCTGCCACCATGCCCAGCTATTTTTAGTAGAAATGGGGTTTCACCATCTTGGCCAGGTTGGTCTTGAACTCCTGACCTCATGATCCACCCACCTTGGCCTCTCAAAGTGCTGGGATTACAGGTGTGAGCCACTGCGCTCAGCCAGCTCTCTTTATTTTTTCAAAATAGTCATCATTTATTTATAAACAAGTGTGTTTTTTTCTCATTTTTTTTTTTTTTTTTTACCTAGAAAATGCTGCAATATTCATTTAAAATCCATGCATCTGGGACCTCTAGTTGCTGACCAGCCAGGACCCTGCTGTAGTGCTGCGTGGAGAGGCCACGAGGGCCTGACTCAGTGTAACAGCTGAGGGTGAAAACACAGCACAGCACAGCACAGATTAAGGAATGGAGTCGACTAGACTTGGTGTTGATACCTGGGTCCTTGAAGATGCAAATAATTAAACTGTGGTGTGTTTATATCACAGAACACTATGCAGCCATAGAAAGGAACAACCTATGAGTACACACAAGAATTTGGATGGATCTCAAGAGCATTATGTGAGTAGGGGAAAAAAGCCAGTCTCAACAGGTCACTTACTAGATGATTCAGTTTCTATAACATTCTCAAAATGACCACATTGATATATGCAGTAAACGTGAGGCAGAAGCCAGAAAGGGCTGGATGGCTTGGGTAACTGATGTTGGCAGAGAAGCTCATGAAAAGATAGCAGCAGGCTGGAGGATGCACCAGTTACCTCCTGCTGCGTAACAAACTACCCAAACATTGAGTGGCCCCAAAACAACAGACATTTATTATCTCAGCTTCTGTGGTCTAGGCATCTGAACACCATTTAGCTGGGGGTCTTGACTCAGGGTCTTTCATGACAATGCAGCTAAGTTGTCAGCTGGGGCTGTCTGTGGTCATTTCGGAGTCTATTGGTGGGTCTCAGGAAATTCACCTCCAAGATCGCTCACATCAGTTTCTCACCATCTGGGCACCTCCATAAATTGCCTGAATGTCCTCAAGACATAGCAGCTGGTTGTGAGAGACAGACAGGCAGAGACAAAAACAAAGAGACAGAGAGGGCTGGAGAGAGCAACAGACAGTGAATAAGAAGAAAGCCCAGGTCATTCTGTAACCTCATCTTAGAAGTGGCGTCTCATTGCTTTTGCCATATTTTTTTGGCTAGAGGCAAGTCACTGGGATCTGTCCACACTTAAGGCTTGGCAATTAAACACAGGTGTGAATACCAGGAGGTAGGGGTCATCAGGGACCCTCTCAGTGCTGCCCTCCACACGAGGGAGGATGTCAAGTCCAGGTGTAGACACATCATAGGAAAATCTTCAGTGTGCAGAATTGAGTACCATCGGAGATTTTAAGAAGTGACCTCTGCCTGGGAGAAACAACAGCAATTTTTGAAGTAGCTTTCTCTTCCCTCCCTTGTCCTCTGCCACTTAGCCCTTCTCCTTCCCCCTTCTCCATTCCAAACCCGTATGTACGGAACTCTTCCTAGAGTCAGCAGGACGTACCAGCTGCTAACTGATTAATCTGAATCAGCGACTCCTGGAAAAAACAGGAGTTTTTCCCACCTGCAGCGCCGGATACAGTGGCTGTGGCTGTGGCATGTGTGCCTGTGCACACCCACCCCTACCTGCACCTTGCCTTCCAAAGGCTCCCATATGATCACAATCTGAAAGAAAGGTTGAACTGGAAAATGGCAGACTGTCCCAGGGAAGAAGTTAAGGTAAAACACGGAGATTAGACTGGGGGCAGGAGGGGAATTAATAAAAACAGTTAAACACTTGAAATGCCAGGCCAGCCACCCAAGAACCACTGTGGACCAGTCTTCCCCTAGTGGAAAGGGTGCCTCAGAACTAGAAGGGAACAATGTTCTAGGCACATCAGGGGCTTTGGCTCATTTTTAAGCATATGGCAGCAGGGAGTCTAAAACACTGTTAGGTCAGGTGTGATGGCTCATGACTGTCATCCCAGCACTTTGGGAAGATTACATTGAGATGGACCGCCCACAGATGTGGGCTTCTGTGCAGGACAGGAGAGCCACACCTGGTGTGGGGTTATGGGGAGAGTTTTTTGTTTTTGTTTTTTATTTTTTTTTTGAGATGGAGTCTCCCTTTGTTGCCCAGGCTGGAGTGCAATGGCGCAACCTCAGCTCACTGCAACCCCCGCTTCCCAGGTTCAACTTATTCCCTGCCTCAGCTTCTCGAGTAGCTGGGATTACAGGTGCCCACCACCATGCCTAGCTAATTTTTGTATTTTTAGTAAAGACAGGGTTTCACTATGTTGGCCCAGCTGGTCTTGAACTCCTGACCTCAGATGATCCACCCACCTCAGCCTCCCAAAGTGCTGGGATTACAGGCATGAGCCACCGTCACCAGCCAGGGAGAGCTACTTTAAACCACCTTAAAACAAAGTCTGGGCTTCAATGCATCCTGAGAGTGGCTCTCTGGAACCAACGGTGTGTAAATGGGGCATCTCCCCACTCTTCATGGCCTCTGGCCAGACTCCAGCAAAGAAACCGTGACCAATCTTCCTCGGTTCTAAGAGGTCAATCAAGTTTTTTCAAATGGATAAAAACGACAAAAAAATCGATGTGGCTGCAAAATCTTCCCCCAGTTTCTGTGTCGATGGGTACACAGGAGGAACCAAATGGTGATAATGCATCTTTTTTCCAAGCTACATCATTAGCAGAAATATTTCTTAAATTTTATCTTTTAACCTAAATATTTCATGGCCATGAAAAGCTTCTCAAGCTCTTCGTAGAGATGGATTTTGTCTCAGAACGAAATTTCATGCTTCATTGTCTTGCGAGGATTGTGACTTTTAGATGATCATTATTTGCTTTTTTTTTGTAATGGGGGCATTGGGGAGACAGCGACATTGTAAAAACACTGGGTTGTTTCTATTATGGATGGATTCAGGGTGAGTGTTTCTGAAGATATAGCTATCCCATTTCTGAAGTTGGCAATGAGAGTATTGTTAAACAAACGTAGAAATTAAAAATTCAGAATATATTTTACATAATTAATATTTTAAAGTTGTGTGATTTAAGCACCATTTTAAAGAATGATTTGCCATACTGTAATTCCCACTATAAATCTTGCCTGTAATATATACATTAAAGCACTCTGAGATTGCTCTAGAATGTGAATTACTAAGTGCTGATGAATAATTTTGAATAATGTGACTGCTTTCACCATTGAGTGGAAAATTAAGATTGTGGTATTGCTCTATTTAGAAATGATTGGTTTGTGAGAGTGAAACTCACAGCTGTTGGGCCCCCTCCAAATCACGGTGCTTCCAAGGCAGAGCGGAAACTGGGACTCAAAAGGTTTTTCACGCTCAAATGCTTCTTTGTTGTAGAAATGTTTTTCTTCCAGTTGCTTAGAATGACCAGTTCCCTGGAAATTACTGAGAAAGGAATGAAAACTTTACCTTCCAATGTGTTGGGGGGTGGAATGGGTGCTGGCCTGGTCGCATAAACTCTGTGATGACTGTAATGACCTAGTCTGGCTTATGAGAGTGGGCCGTTAACACCAATGCTGGCAGACTGTTGACTCATAGTCCAAGGGAGAGCTCGACTCTGTTGTGTTTTTTTCCAGAACTTAGGAGTTTCCCAGGATCCGAGACTTGGTGCTAAAACCAGGAGAGTTTAGAGCAAACCAGGACTGTTGGTGACCCTACATGGTGATGATAAAGATCATAATGACAGTATGATGAAGGTTTTGATAGCATTATTACAAACAGCAATAGCTCACATGTGCATGACACTTGCTATGGGCCAGTCCTGTTCTAAGCGTTTACAAACACTGCCTCTTCAACCCTAAGGACATTCCGTAGGTATTATTGTCCTCATTTTCCAATGACTTGTGTGGTTCAGGTAAGTTAAGTCACATACTTGATAAATAAAGGGGTTTTGATCCAACCCCTGACTGTCTGGGTTCCACGTCAAGGCGCCTGACTACTCTGCTCATATGAAAACCAGCAAGAACAACAATCATTTCTTGAGTGTTTAATATGAATCAGAGGTTATGCTGGATATTTGGCATATTTATCATTTTTAACATTCACAAATGTTGTTCAAGGTGAGTACTTACAGCCCTGTATTACAAATGAGGAAGCTGAGGCTTTGAGGGAAGAAATATTCTACCCACAGTGACACAAGTTCTAACCAGCAAGGCCAGGATTCGAATCTCAGCTCCTTGTCTTGAGCTCAGAACTCTTAACTCCACCATTCTGCCTTGCTGTATGTAGCTCTCCAGAGCAAGGTCTTCTGTATTTGGACTTTTCCTACTTCTAGGGAATTGATATCAAGGAGTGATTTGGGGTAATTTGACCCTAACAGACTCAGATTGATGCAGCTCTTCCGCCTGCTCTTAACTGCTGAGCACCTGGGTGGCTGGAGCTAGTGGGGCATAAGGACCTGCTCTCTCAGGCCGTGTGCAAACTCCCAGCTTGTCTTCACCACGTGGCAAATTTGTTTCCCCCTTGCTGCCAATTGCCTAGTATTTACAGAATATATGCATACTTGAAGACTGAATAATTAGATTCTTCTCTCTGCTTAGATTGGTCTAACAAATTTGATTTCTTCACACCTGCTGCATTGTACTCTGTTAAGATGATTTTTGAAACTATGTAAGAATCAGCTGAGAGTAATTTGGAGCAGAGTCAGGGTTCAGTATAACAGAAATGTTGGATTTCTGGAGACTGGATTATCGAAATAATCTCTTTCTTCAATGGTTCTCACATTCTGGTCCACAGACTTCTCCCCCTAGTAGAGTCCTCAAGGTAATCTGAAAAGGCAAAGCTCTTTTCATTGCCTTTTTTTTTTCTGTACTGTGATTTGCACTGATGGAGGAACAGCCATGGTGGGTAAACCTTCCGGAACCATGAGTGTGGATCAAGCCACCAGCAACTAACTGCAAGCAGTCACTGCATTCCCCACTGCCACTTGCCCACAGCTGAACAGCAACACAAAAGCACAACAGCCAATCTCACTTAAAAATGTTATCGATACAGTGGTAAAAATTATTAATTATTGAATATATTAATTGCATTCAATCCCAAAATTTGATTACACATCTTTTTAATATTCCATGTAATTAAATGAAAACATCTCATAAAGCACTTTTACTACACAATAAACAATGGTGTCTGTGTCAAGAAAATGTATTTTTGCAGTTGTTAGAATTGCTAACTAATCTAGCACTTTATTCATGGAACATTGTCCTTATTTGAAAAAGAAATGACAGACAAACTATGGCTTTTTTAGACTTAGGTATTTGGAACTGGTATTAGAATTTGAAAAGTTTGTATTTTCCACCATGAACTTTACAGATTCCCAGTACTTCACAATTTTTCTGATGAAATCAGTGGTGATATTAATGAATATGGTTATTTTATATAGTAGAATGGAATATATCAACATTTGAAAGATCTGCCAAAGACTTAATAGTAGTAGTTTACACAGTGTGGAACAGAGGCCACTGAGTTTAAATATCCCAGATGCCCCTGTGAGTTCATTGCAGCACCCCAGGGAGCCTCAGAGCACCCTCAGGGAATTGCAGAACCATAGAAAGAAAGAAAGACATGGAATAGTATGAACAGCACTAGCAACTACCTTGACCTAACTGATATGTAAAGCACCATGCCTGACAATTGCAGAATGCATTTAATCTTATGCATTCTTTCCAAGTGCACGTGATCCATTTAACAAGATAGACTGTACACCGAGCCAGAAAATATCAATTAATTTAAAGGTATTGAAATTATACAGAGTATATTACCTGACTGTAGTGTAATTAAATTAAAAATCAATCACAATAAGATATCTAGGAAAAAACAATTATTTGGAAATTAAACAGCACACTCCTAATTAATCTATGGGTAAAAGAAGAAATTAGAAAGCGTTTCAAAGTAAATAGAAACAAAAATGCAACCTATCAACTAAGGGAGTACTTGAGGGAAATTTGTATCCTTAATGTCTATATTAGACAAGAAGAAAGGTCCAAATCAATGACTGAAAGTTCCACCTGTAAAAACTATCAAATAAAGAGCTGAGTAAGCAGAATAATTAAAATAATGAGGAAAGCAATAGAAATTAATGAAACAGAAAATGGATAAGTGACAGTGAAATTTAACAAAGCCAAATGAACATAGCTCTATCTAAACTGATCAAGGAAAAAATAATAATAATCAGGAAAGGAAAGAAAGATTAGAGAAAGAGAATTTCTAACATCAGGAATGAAAGACAGGTCTCAACTTATATTCTACATAGTTTAAGTGGAAGACAAATAAATATGGTAACTTTGTATGAATAAAATTTGAAAATTTAGATTAGATGGACAAATTTCTTGAAAAATACTATTTTTACTAAAACTGACCCAAGAAGATGCAGAAAGTCTAAATAGACTTTCATGCAAGAAATTTATATGCAGATTTGAAAAAACAAAAATGCTGGAGGACTTACACTTGACCTCAAGACTTATGATAATGCTCCAATAATCAAAACTGTGTGATACTGGGATAGGAGTGACACGTAGACCAGTGGACAGAATAGAGAGCCCAGAACTCTTGAAACTCAATAGTGAAAAGATAATCAACAGAATTTACTAGCTGGTCAACACATTTGAAAAGACTTTGCAAACAAAGATACATGGCTGGTCAATAAGCACAACGCCATTAGATATATTGAAAAGGCAAATTAAAACTCCAATAAGAAATAACCAGACCCCATCAAAATGACTAAAATTAAGAAGATTGACAACATTAAATGTTGGTAAGTATGTGGAGGAACTGGAACTCTCACACACAGTTCGTATAAGTTTCTGATAAAGCTAAACACAGACCTACACCATGACCTAACAATTCTACTCCTAGTTATTTTCCCAAGAAAAATAAAAGCATGTGCCAACAAAAGACTTACACAGTACATAATTGTTCCTAGAAGCTTTATTTGCAATAGCCAAAAAAATGGGGAAAAATTCCTGATAGCAGTCAACAGGAGAGTGGATAAACACCCTGTGGTATGTCTATACAATAATGTACTCAGCAATTGAAATGAACCAGTCTATGGTGCACACATGAGTGAATCTCAAAATCATGATGCTACGTCAAGGAAGCTTACACAGAAGAGCACAGTGTACGGGTTCATCGATATGCATTCTAGAACAGGGAAAAATAATGTATGGTAAGAAATAATCAGAAAGGGGTTGCCTCTTGGGATTGGGTAGAGAGTGGGTAATAGGGAAGAGGCTGGGGAAATTTTCTGTGGGGATGGAAATGGTCAGTATTGTCACAGGGCTTTCCGTTACATACGTGCAGGCATTTGTCAGAATTCATAAAATGATATGCCTAAAATTTGTGCATTTAATCTTATGCAAACATTACCATAAAGGAAAAAAACTCTAAATAAATATTGAACGTGAGTTTATGATCTACACATTGAAGTGTTTAGGAAAAGGGGCACGACTGCCTGTAACTTACTTTTAAATGTATATAAAAAACATGATGGATTGATGCTTGGAGACAGCGGGGGATGGGTGGATGAATATGCCATAAAACGAGACTCTTTAGGCCAGGCACGGTGGCTCACACCTGTAATCCCAGCACTTTGGGAGGCCGAGGCAGGTGGATCACCTGAGGTCAGGAGTTCAAGACCAGCCTGGCCAACATGGTGAAACTCCATCCCTACTAAAAATACAAAAGTTAGCTGGGCATGGTGGCGGGCGCCTGTAATCCCAGCTACTCAGGAGGCTAAGCCAGGAGAATTGCTTAAACTCAGTAGGCAGAGGTTGCAGTGAGCAGAGATCTTGCCACTGCACTCCAGCCTGGGTGGCAGAGTGAGACTCCATCTCAAAAAAAAAACCAAAAAACAAAAAAACAAGACTCTTTAAAATGGTCATAGAAGAATCTGGGTGGTATATAAAGGTATTCCTCATAAATTCTGTCAATTTTCTGTATGTTTGCATTTGTTTCTAATACATATCGAAGGGAAATGTAGTACTGAGTGGATACCAAGTTCACAGCACAGTGCTGGACCCTGTTCTGTCAGACACCATTGGCCATGCTGAGGGTCACCCTGAGCCTTCTGCTCACCAGAGACGCATTGCGGTCTGGGGCATGGAGAGGACGGTGCACTTGAGTGCTGCCCAGGCTCTGAGAGCATCACACCAATTCAGAAAGTCACTTCCACAGCCCCTGGATGGCATCTGCTGTCAGAGGGGTGAAAAAGTCGTGTCAAGCGGGTGAGCTTCAGGAGCAGCCAGGACATGAGGGCACCAGTCTCAAAACCCGATATCTGGGTTGGGGAACTCGTTCCATGTCTGATTGTTTGAGCTTGGGCAAGTTATTTAACTTCTCTGTGCCACAGCTTCCTCACTTGTAAAAAGTGCATAAGACCGTACCTTCTTCATCAGGGTGTCATGAAGAACACACCAGACCAATGCATTTAAATCACAGCGAGAGCAAAAAGTGTCTGAATGCACAGCACAATTGTTATTTGCATTATTATCATCTCTCTGTAACCCTCATTTTAGCCTCCTTTAATCTCCAATACCAGGGTGCACAATTATGCCTCCAACTTCTTCAGCTAGGTCCTCAAATCCCCACAAAAATCAACTCCTGGGATTGGAAGCCTCAGCACTAACTGGCCACCTGTCCCTCCAACATTCTCAAAATCCCAGCATTTATGTAGATGGTGTTTACACCCCAGCTTCATCATTCTCTTACCTTTTTTCCAATAATTTGGACCTTCTCCCTATCTCAGCTCCCACTCACACATCTAGTCTTCCTCTAGGTCCTGTCACTGCCAAGAAAAACACACCACCTTCATCATCTGAGTACAACAGTACCATTCTCCAGAAAACCACGCAGGCAGTTTCCCTGGTCTCACTGCAGGTTCAGTTCCACTGCCCTCGCAGGAGCCCCGGGCATAGCCCCCTGGACACCCTACAGCATTTCTCCAGACCACTGCCACCCACTCTCCGAGATAACTCACTCACACTTTCCTCCCTCCAAACCCCAACTCTCCATGCCCTGTCTTTGCTCTCAGCTCATGGCCTTACTTCCTAGTTCACAGAGAAACAGCAGAAGCAATCAGGAGAGAATTACACGTTCTCACCAGCCCTTCTCTCACCTTGACCTGGCTCGACATCTCTCTCGTAGCCCTCTTATCACTATAACTGGGCACCCCACACTCTTTCCTAAGCCTGGAGTGTCTGCACATACAGGAAGGACCCCAGCCCCTGTCACCAATGCAAGAGTGTCATTCGGCAATTGTCACCTTTGTTTCTGGATCATCAGCTTTCTCCCCTCTGTAGAATCATCCCCCTCCATGGATAGTATACTGAGATTCCTCTTGTCTTAATGAGCTTGAGCTCATATCCTCCTCAAGCTGCCAATTTCCCTTCTCCCTGTATGGAAACACATCCCGGAAGGGTGGCTGTACTTGATGTCTTCATTTCCGTTCCTCCTGTTCTCTCTTATACCTTCTCTCAGTTGGATGCTCCTACCCTCAGCCCAGTATCAGCTGCTCTAGAAAGATCACAGTGAATCTCCACGTCAATAAATAAATCTCACAGTCAGCCTGAACCTCACCCCGTGGATCGATCTTACGCTTTCTTTACTGGGCTCCCCTGATACCACGCTCACCTGGGGTTCCTCCGACCTTCTCAGCCACTGCGTTTTATTCTTTTCTCTCTCTCTACTCCATCCCTCCTGGGGGATCTCATCCCATGCCCTGCTCACAAATACCATCCATGTGTCTCATCTCCTTCTGGAACTCTATCCTCTGCTCACTAATGGACACCCACTTTTATTAATTCATTCAGTGACACAATACAGATTGATTTAGTACCTTCCAGGTGCCAGAAACTCCTCGGGATCATAGAGATGCATCAGAAAATAAACACAATTTCCCACAAACAAGCAAACAGAACAAAATTCTAGTAGGAACTTTCACTCTGGTAGAAAAGACAATTAACATAAATGACTAAATTATATAATACATCAGAAGATAAGTAGTAGTATTGAAAATTTGTAAATGCCATATATGTGTATCTACCTCTATATTCTGTATTCCTTCTATGTTCTCTAATCTACTTTGTACAAATCATATATGTGTCGTTTACTTTTAAGGTATTATTATTTTTTATTTTATTTTATTTTTCCATAAGTTATTGGGGTATGGGTGGTATTTGGTTACATGAGTAAGTTCTTTAGTGGAGATTTGTGAGATCCTGGTGCACCCATCACCCGAGCAGTATACACCGCACCATATATGTTGTCTTTTATCCCTCACCCCCCTCCCACTCTTCCCCCTAAGTCCCCCAAATCCATTGTATCATTCCTATATTAAATAGCGGTCAAACATAAAAATCCACATACAATAATCTTATACTCTGCAGAAATAATCAAAGTGATAGTAAAAGTTTGGAATTTTTTGCCAATAAATAATAATGACAATCTTAGAAGTTGCCCTGTGTTGCAGTCGAGCCCCTGTGGAGCTGTGCCCTCTCTTGTCGCTCCTTCCCATGTGGGGGACCCTGTGCAGCTGTTTCCGTCCCCTGGATGTAATATCTCAGGATGAGAGCAGGGCGGCTGCTCCGTTTTGGCCTCTTGCCAGGCTGGGACAAGGCCTGTCAGGGTCTCTTTATGTCCAGAGTATATAAAGCCCCATGCTGGACTGGAACTTGGCATCCTGGCTACGTTTGGCTCATTGAATGAGACCTCAGGCCAGAAGCCATTGACTCCACTAATTTGTTTCAAAGAAGGCTAGGGGGACATTAGAGTGGTCATTTCAGATCACGGGTGTCATGAATACAAATGGGAAAATAAATTCCAAATGTCTTCAGGTTGTGAAGCCTCTCATGCTTGGCTAATGAGGAAGCAGAACTGAATTTAAAACCAAAATCAGACCTGCTAATTAATTACGTACTGCCAATGATTTGAAAAAGCAAACATACTAATATGACTTTGATTTTTCTACAAGGATTTTGTTTGTGTACCCAGATGGTAATGTACAGAGACAATGGAGAATGTTCATGGAGGAGAGGAGAGGTTTTCAGTTCAGAAAACATCAGATAACATACTGTTTTAATATTTAATGTTTTCTGCCTCTCAGAGACAGCTGCTTAACTTTTACAGACATTTTCCAATACTTAATTATAACAACTTTTCTAAATGTCTGCTGGCCCATCCAGAAGGGTGAATAATAAAAATAATTTTTAATGATGCTGAAATTAAAAACAAAAACAAACTTTTGTTTTCACAATTCCTGGCTGCTTGGAAGGGCCTTTACATGGGGCCATGTTAATTGGGTCACAATAGCAGCATGAAAACTCACTGCCTTAAAGCATTCATAAAAGAACAAATGATTTTGAACCCATTATAACTCAACAGAGACCACAAGGCTACAGGAATGAGCTCTTAGGAGCAGTATTTGCACATGGCATAGCCAATCTTTCCTACAACCCCACAAAGTGGATTTCTCAGGCCCATTTCACAGATGACAAAAGAGACTCAGAGAAGTTAAGCAAGTCCTTTGGATAAGCCAACTAGCACATATCCAGCTGGGATACAAACGCAGGACCTCAGATCAGCCTGTACTCCTCGCAGAAGTCCACCCACACTGACTTTTAGCATGGTCTCCAAACATCTTGCTTTTCTTTATGGAACATTCTAGAGTTGATGTATATTCCTTTGGCCCTGTAAAGTCAGTAAGTGCCAGCCCACAGAACGACAGCTTCCTTAAGACACCTAAAGCCCTAGCTTTACTCTCTTGTTCAAAAACTAAAGAAAATTAGTGTTGTTCCAAAGCCCAGTGTGTAATTGGTAAATCAGTTCAGTTAAATCAACATCAACCTCACTCCCGACTCTTGTCTTCCTCCTCCCTCTTAAATTAAAGGCATCACCACGAGTCCCATGGCTCAAACCAAAAAGTGGGCAGTCCCTCCATGTATTCCTCAGCTCTCCCCCAGTTGCCTCTCCACGCCACTAGGGTCTCTTCCCTTCCACAACCCCTACCATAGTTCAAACCAGGCTGCTTCACACCTTCAACAAACAGGGCCTTGACGTGGATGTCCTTAGTCCCTCCCTGGTCCTGCCACTCTCTGGACAGTATTGCCATGTTCATTTTAAACATATCAGATTGGCAGGCAGATCAATTTCCCCTGCAAACATGTCCACGTCCTGCTCCCTGGAACCTGTGACTATATTAGGTCCCATGGCAAAGAGGCATTGAGGTTGAGATAGAATTCAGATTGCTGATCAGCTGGCTTTAAAATAGGGAGAGTATCCTAGATTATCCAACGGGCTCCAATGTACCCACAAGGATCCCTAATAGTGGAAGATGGAACCAGAAAGAAGGGAGGGAGAGAAGGACTTGGCCCACCATTGCTGGCTTTGAAGGTGGAGGAAAGGGCATGAGCCAAGGAGTGCAGGGGCCACTAGAAGCTGGGAAAGGCAGAAACTGATTTTCCCCTACAGCATCTGAAAGAAATTCAGTCCTGCTGCCACCATGACTTTATCCTTGTGGGATCTTGTAGGACTTCTGACCTTCAGAGTTGAAAGAGAATACATTTATATTGTTTTAAAGCACTGTGTTGATGGTAATGTGTTAGAAAATCAATAGGAAATTCACAGACCAGGTGAAGTCACTCAACTCTTAAAATGGCCCAACACTTCTTAATTGCTTTCAGTTGAAAATCCAAGCTCCCCACTGTGACCTACTGCTCCCCGTGTGAACTGGACCCACCTGATTCCAACTGTAGCTCTCTATGACCTTCCTCCTCACTCATTCTACCCCAGGCTGGTGGGCCACTTGTGTTCCTTGACTGGGTGACCCTGGCCTCAGGGACTTGGCCCCTGCTGCACCTCTGTCTGAAACTTTCTGCCTTTTTCTCTTCCTCCCCCAGGTCTCAATGAAAAATCTCAGCATGTTCAGTTCAGCAGCAACAGCATCACCTCAGAGCTTGTTCCATGCAGATTCTTAGGCCCTACACAAGACTTGCTGAATCAGAAACTCTGGGGTGGGCCCCCGTGACTCCTAAGCTCGCTGAAGTCCAGGAAGCATGACACCGATTATTGTCTTCAGGGCCCAGCTGCAAGCCGCACTTGCCTTAGCTGTTGTCTTCCTTGTTTACTGGGCATTCTCCCCTGCCCTGACATATCCAGGTAAGTCCAGGAGGGCAGGGACCTCACCTGTCTTGTCCCCACTTGACCGCCAGTGGTGAGAACAAGGCAAGCCACGTGGCAAGAGTTCAGTAAACATTTGTGGAATGAATTACTGAATTTACTTTCTGGAAACCACCTCGCAGGCACCATGATGTGAATGAAAAGATCAAAACAGCATGTCCCCATCCTTGAGAGCCTACACTTTAGTGGAAAGGTCTTTGTTCATATGATGCAGTGTGTGCTGTGATAGAAGTATTGTGGAAGCTGGAATGAGGGCCTCTGAGCCCGTGCAGCGGGTGGCTCATCCCATGCAGAGAAGGAATAACTGAATGATGTCACATCATGTTATTAGGTTGGTTCAAAAGTAATTGCAGTTTTGGCCATTAAAAGTATTTCACCAACCCAATAATTACATACTGTCCCCTTGGTGGGGGAAGCTCTGTTTGTGCTGGGATCTCATCGGTCTCCTTCAGAACATCATCTATACCTGGCACTTAGGACAGAGCCTCACACCTAGAGAATATCAGTAAAAACTCATTGAGTGAATGGATGTGTGCAGACTCAGAAGATAGCGGGATATAGACAAGTTGACAAGATTTGGATTCTTTCAGGTAAGCTGGCGTGTTCCAGACAGAGCACAAAGCACGAGAAAAAGCACTGAGTCGTAAGCAGTCTGAGAAACGGCCAGCAAGGTGCGAGGAAGGTGGGTCTGAGAGCACCCTGCTCTCCGGTGAGAATGAGGTTGGCAAAGCTTAGGTTCCAGCTGAGGCGTGTAATCCCAAACCCAGGCAGAAACCTGCTGGGGGCTTCCACACCACGTCGTGGAGAGACTTCATAGTCACAGTTTCATGCAGAGCATGAAGGATCCTGGGGACAGATGAGGTGCTACGTGGGACAGGTGGGGGCCCCATCAGCTAACTGAGCCTGTGGAGAAGCCAAGACTGGCTTTCCCTCCCCGCACCCAAATGACAGCACTTTGCAAGAAGAGACTTCGTCCAGAGGGCTCACTGAAACTTTCTATTTTAACTCGGAAAATAAGGGATGTGGTGGTTTGAACTCTGCTTGAAACCATGGAATGGGAGACATTTAGTGCTTCCTAGATTATGGGCTGAATTATTTGAACCCTTTTCACAGAGCAGTGAGTAACTGGAGATAGAGTCATCATTGTGCATCACCAGCTTGGCGTATGGGTACTAATTTGATAACACGTCTCCCTTCAGTGAATTTCCAATAAAGGATTTTCTAAATTTCTATTTCTTTAAGATCTAAAAAATACAATAAAATTCTTTATTTACCGAACATATCCTAGCTCAATAGAAGGCCTACAGGTAAAATATTCATGTGAGCATGTGTGTTAACAAACATGGATATTCCATGTGTGAATACAGAACGAGCAATGTGGTCATAAATAAGATTACACCAAAATCCATAGCGCTTTTTATCTCCTTATCAAAAATGCACTGAGCCATAGCTCAGTGAATAGATTCAGTGATCTAAGCTATTCATTAAAGGTAATAGAACAGAAAAATAACTTTTGATACACAGTCATTCCAACATGTTATGTTTTAGAGTCGTTGCTAAATCAAATTGTCAGAGTTCACTTTATTTTACCATTGAGTCAATGGAAAAGAATGAACTCTCTTGCTCTGCAATTTCTCTCTTTAATACTCGGGACCCGCTCTGCTAGGTTTAATACCTCGACAGTTCCAGGCTTAATTTACTCCTTGGAACAAGCTATTAAGTATGCATTGCTGCTTCGCGCTTTCTCTCTGAACCGTTTCCTTTTTTAAATATACAACCACATAGTAATGGTCTCCTAGGAGAGGATTTTATCAGGGTTTGGTATTTAACAGGAGATCATGATGTCTAATTTGTGCGCCCATCCAGAATCCCTCCTATGACATGCAGGTATTTTGCATTCATTAAATAGTCAACCATATGGCCATTCAGATGATACTTGCACCTACATAGATGGATTGAGAATTAATAAAAATGATTGCATTATTTAACAGATGCAGTAACTCTATTCTCACAAGGTGAATGCAGTCACTTTGAGGTCAAGAAATGATAAGGCCATGGAGGACTCCCTTGGCCAGCTATATAAGTGGATTTCACTTTTTTGAGAATTTTTTGAGAATCCTTGTGTGCATCAGTAAATGCTGGGGCAGCTTCTACCGGGCAAGCTTCACTTGCCTTTGGAAACAACTTATTACTGCATTCTGACTCCAAGGATCCCTGGCATGCAGACTGATTCTGATTTAAAATGCTGAAAAAAATCAATAAAAATTAATTTTAAAAATGAAAAATTGAATAGACAAATGAATAATGAGCAAAAAACCTCTTTACTTCTTAGTAAATTTTATTTTAGAGCATCAAAACATGCATTTTTTTTCTCAGATGAAAAAAGCCAGAGTTCCCAAGGTAAGAAAATTTGGCATAAAATATGAGGAGAAAAGAATATCAAAGTTAGAGGCATGTCAAACATAGCAAATGCAAAAACTAAACTAAACGGTCAGGAAGTCCCCCAAAGCCCAAATCAAAGCAGCACCACTGGCATGCTAAGGGCAGAGATGCAACTGTTTGAGCTCTGGCCGACTTTCCTCCTTTCATTCATTCACTCATCTCCAACTAATGGGGAATGTGTCAGGATCTCGAACAGACCATGAGAATCTCTTGCAAGGGAATGAGACACAGTCCCTGTTCCCACGAGGTCCATGGTCATAAACAGAAAAGCACACCACTGCAGAGTGACTTATGACATCTCCTGCCAACACTCACCAACAGCTCTACACTGCAATAGGAATAAAATCCGTGGTTTTCCAACCTTCTCCTCTATCCTCACTTTGTCCACTCTCTCTGGCACTCTCTCCTCCAAAACGCTCATCTTCTTTGGCCCCCAACGCCAAATTCATTCTAACCTCAGGGCCTTTGCACTGGCTATTCCCTCTGCCTGAAATGCTGTTTTCTTCATCACTGTAGGACTGACTTGCTCTTATTCACCTTACCCTGTTTTATTTCCTTTGTAGTGCTTTTCACCATCTAAAAGAACTTTTTCATGTTTACTTCGTTTAGTAGCAACCCCCTACTACTCTAATCTCCATAAAAGCAAGGAGTCTGTCTGTCCTGTGCTCTATTCCCACTGCTTGCAACTGTGCCTGGCACATAAAGGTGCTCAATAAAGGGAAGGAAGGAAGGAGGGAAGGAAGGAAGGAAGGAAGGAAGGAAGGAAGGAAGGAAGGAAGGAAGGAAGGAAGGAAGGGAGGGAGGGAGGGAGGGAGGGATGGAGGGAGGAGGAAAGGAAGAAAGAAGAAAGGAAGAAGGAAGAGAGAAAGGAAGGAAGGAAGGAAAAGTAGTGAGGGAGGAAGAAAGGAAAGGGAGGGAGGAAGAGAGAAAGGAAGGAATGAAGGGAAGGGGAGGGGATGGGAGGGGAAAGGGAAGCAGAAGGGAAATGGAAGAAGGAAGAGACTTAAATAGGTATGCCAAACACAAAACATGGATGAAATTAATCAGGTGCTTTGAGAGAAAATGAATGTAGCTGGGGGCAAGAAGTAAAGAGACAGGGAAGCTACTATCTGAAAATGTTATATTTGTGCCACATCCTGAATAATGAAACGGAGTGATCCATGAGCTATGCCCCAGTCTGGGAGAAGAGCACCCTGGAAGACAAAGTGACAAGTCTCCGAAGTGGGAAAACCTGACGACCTCAGCATCCACATGGGAGACACATCCAATGCCCTGTTGCTCCAGCTAAGGGTCCACCTCCCTCCACCTTCCCTTCTCTATCTCGCTGAGCTAACACACTCACACCCTCCCACTGACCTTGCTACCATTCGTAACTGTATCAGCTACAAAATCAGGTCTTTGAGCTTACTGCCCACTCTTTGACCTCCTCTCTGTCTAGCATGTTTGCTTAATTACTCCAACTATGACCACTCTTCCACTCTCCAGACTCACAGCCTTCTCCTTTCTTTGTTTCTTTTATTAACAGTTCTAGGAACCTGTGAGCTGGACCCTATGCTCATCACCTCACTTGTCTAGATAAACTGGTCCTTGATGAAGCGAACCATTTCATTTCTCCATGACCACACCCAAAAAACCAAGCCTTGTTGCAGAAAGTCACACAGGAGGGAAAATGACGTTATCATCAATTTACAGTCATCAACTCAATTGCTCTCAACCCTGCTCCCAGTTGGCTCTTGCCCTGACCTCCACAATATCTATTTCTAATGCTCTCCAGTCCCCCAAATGTCCATGCATTACCCTCTTTTCCACTCTTCCTTAAAGATGACCTCATCTCTAGTCTTAAAGACTAGAATAGAAGCTGTCTTTCCCAACATGTTTGTAACAGTATCCATACTCATTCTTCCTTTCTCTCTTTTTGTTTAAAATTGAGATGTTTCTCTGAGTATACTAAAACTTGCTCTGATGTTTCTCTGAGTGCATTCTTCCCTCTGCATGCAGGGGGATTTGTTCCAGGACTCCTCAGATACCAAAATCCACCAATACTCAAGTCCCCCAGGCATTCCTCCTCCACATCCTCAGTAGAACCCTGCACAGGGGGCAGAACATACATCCTACATCAGACTCTCTAAACCTTGGAGTCTATCCCTTACTGCTCATTCAGAAGCCTTACAGGATTGACCAGCTTGGGTGCATGTTGTTATTTTTTTCTTTCTTTCTAAACTTATTTTTATTAAGATATAATTCACATAAGATCACCCTTAGAAAATGTACATTTCAGGGCCTCTTAATAAATTCACAAGGTGTGCAACCATCACTACTATATAATCTAGAACATTTTCATCACCCCATAAAGAAACCTGTATCCATGAGTAGGCACTCCCATTCTCCGCCTCCCCACAACCCCTGGCAACAAATAATCTACTTTCTGTCTCTATGTATTTTGCCTATTCTGGACATAAATGGAATTAAATAATATTTGGCTTATTATGCCTGGGTTATTTCACTCAGCATATTTTTAAGATTCATCCATGGTGCAACATATACCAGGAATTTATTCCTTTATTTTTGGTGAAATAATATTTCAGTGTATGAACATCCACATTTATTTATCCATTCATCAGTCGATGGACATTTGGAACATTGGTGTGGTTTCTGGATTTTGGTCATTTTAAACAATGCTGCTGTGAACATTCATGTGCCAGTTTTTGTGAGCATATATTTTCGTTTCATTTCTCTTGTTTATATATCTAGGAGTGAAATTGCCAAGTTACACAGATGTAACTCTATGTTTAACATTTTCAAAAACTACCAGACTGTTTTCCAAAGTTGTTTGTACCATTTTACATTCCCATCAGCAATGTATGAGAGTTCCAGTTTCCTCACATCCTCACCTACATGTCATTTTCCTTTTTTTTTTATTTTTTGAGACAGACTCTCACTCTATCCCCCAGGCTGGAGTGCAGTGGCATGATCTCAGCTGACTGCAACCTCTGCCTCCTGGGTTCAAGTGATTCTCCTGCCTCAGCCTCCCGAGTATCTGAGATTACAGGTGCCCGCCACCACGCCCGGCTAATTTTTGTATTTTTAGTAGAGATGGGGTTTCACCATGTTGGCCAGGCTGGTCTCAAACTCCTGACTTCAGGTGATCTGGCTGCCTCGGCCTCCCAAAGTGCTGGGATTACAGGCGTGAGCCACTGTGCCCAGCCATTTGTTCTTTATTAAGCCCATGCAGCAGTTCGAAATGGAATTTCATGAGGACGTTGATTTGCTTTTCTGAAATAACTAATGATGTTGAGCATCCTTTCATGTGTTTGTTTGCCACTTGTATATTTCTTTGAAGACATGTCTATCTAGATATTTTCCCAACTTTTATTGGATTATTTGTCTTTTTATTGTTGAGCTTTTAGAGTGCTTTCTGTATTCTGACTACTAGATTCTTATCAGAAATAAGAATCATAAATATTTTTCTCTTACTATATGGGTTCTTTTTTCACTTTCATAATAGCATTTTTGACACATAAAAGTTTTAAAATTTGATGAAGTCCAACTTATCAATCTTTTATTACTTGCTTTTCTGTTAGGTGCTACATCTAAGAAACCGTTGTCTAATACAAGTTCACAGAGACTTATGTGCTTGTTTTTTTCTAAGAATGTCATCGTTTTAGCTCTGTAAAACTCAATAAGCCATTTGTTAAAAGCTAGTACTTTACTTTTTAATTTAATTTTTAATGTACAAATAATAATTGAATATATTCACAGGGTACATAGTGATGTTTCAATTCATATAATGCACAGTAATCAGACCAGGGTAATTAGCATAGCCATCATCTGAAACATTTGTCATTCCTTTGTGTTAGGAACATTCAATATCCTCCTTGTAGCTATTTGAAACTATGTAATATTTTATTGTTAACAACAGTCATCTTACAGTGTTATGGAACACTGGAACTGATCCTTCCTCTCTAGCTGTAACTTCGTGCCCTGTAACAAATCTCTTCTTAACCATGTCCCTTCCCTTCCCCCTTCCCAGTCTCTAGTATCCTATATTCATTTTATTTCTATGAGATCAACTTTTGTTTAGCTTCCACATGTGAGTATGAACATGCAATTAAACAACAGGCTCCCGAACAACCTATGGATGAAGGAAGAAATTAAGAATGAAATTTAAACATTTCTTGAAACAAATAAAAATAGAAGTACGGCATACCAAAACCTATGGGACACAGCAAAAGCAGCGTTAAGAGACATATTTATAGCAACAAATGCCTACATCAAAAATCTAGAAAGATTTCAAAAAACAACCCAACGATGAACTTCAAAGAATTAGAAAAGCAAGAACAAACCAAATCTAAAATTACTAGAAGGAAAGAAATAATAAAGATAATTAAGCCATCTTGAAATAATTTTTGTACATGATTTGAGAGGTAAAGGCCCAACTTCATTCTTTGGCATGCAACTATTCAATTGTCCCAACATCATGTGTTTTAAAGATTATTCTTGTCAAAAACAAATGAACATAGACATATCGGTTTACTTCTAGATTCTCATTTCTAGTCTACTGATGTATATGTCTATGCTTATGCCACACTGTCTTGATTACTGTAGCTTTGTATTAAGTTTTGGAATTGAGAAATATGAATTCTCCTACTTCCTTCTTTTTCAAGATTGTTTTGTTTATTGTAGGTCCTTTGAATTTCTATGAATTTTAAGATCAGCTTCTCAATTTCTGAAAAAATGACAGTTGAAATTTGTACAGGGATTACATCAGCTCTAAAGATTAATTCAGGGAGTATTTTTGTCTTAACAATACTAATTCTACCAGTTCATGAACATGGAATATTTATCCATTTATTTGCATCTTTAAATTATTTCAACACTGTTTCATGGTTTTCAGTTCTTTTGTTAAATTTATTGCTAAATATTTTTATCATCTTGATGCTATTATAAATGGAATTTTCTTGAAGTTACTTTCTAATTGTTGATTGCAAGTGTATAGAAATACAACTAATTTTTAATATTTATCTTATATCCTGCAACATTGTTGAAGTCATTCATTAGTTCTAATTGTGTGTGTGTGTGTGTGTGTGTGTGTGTGTGTTCCTTAGGATTTTTTGTTTATAAGACTGTTTCATCTACAAATGGAAATAGTTTGACTTCTTTCTTTCTTGTCTGGATGTCTTTAATTTTATTTTTTGCCTGAATTTCCTCTCTAAAAACTCTAGTTCAATGTTAAATACAAATGATGAGAGTGGTTATCCTTGTATTGTATATGATCTCAGAGAGAAAGTTTCAGTCTTTCACCACTGAGGATTTTATTAGCTGTGGATTTTTCATAAATGCCTTTTATCTTGCTGAGGAAGTTTTTTCTATTCCTAATTTCTTGAATGTTATTATCATGAAAGGGTATTGGATTTTGTCAAATGCTTTTGCACATTTATTGAGATGACCATGTTGTTTTCATTCTTTATTCTATTAAATGGTGTATTACATTGATTAATTTTCATGTAACCAACCAACCTTGCATCCTGGGATAAATCTCACTTAGTCATGGTATATAATATTTTTACTATGGTGCTAGATTCAGCATGCTAGTGTTTCTTTGGATTTTTGTGTATGTGGTCATATGGGATATTGGTATATCATTTTCTTTTCTCATGATTTATTTGTCGGGTTTAGAATCAGCATAATACAGATCTCATGGAATGACGTGGGAAGTATGCCTTCCTCGTCTATATTTGGAAGTGTTTGTGTAGTACTGATGCCAATTCTTCTTTAAATATTTGGTAGAATTACCCATGAAGCCATCCAATCCTGAGCTTTTGTTTGTGATAAGTTGTTTATTATTATTATTATTACTGCTAATTAAATCTCTTTACTTGTTATAGGTATACTCAGATTCTATACTTCTTATATCAACAGTTTTATTGCAACGTAATTCACTTAGCATAGAATTCACCCACTGAAAGTGCTCCAGTCAGATTTTCAGCATATTTACAGACACATGCAGCCATCAATATAGTCAATTTAGAATATTTTCATCATGTCCAAAAGAAACCCCACGACCTTACCTATCACCACCATACCTTCTGACTCCCAAACCCTAAGCAACCACTATTCTGCTTTATGTCCCTATAAATTTTCCTATTCTGGATACTTCAAATGAATAGCTCATAATATGTGACATTTTCTGACTAGATTCTTTCACTTAGCATAATGCTTTCAAGTTTCATCCATGATTAAGAATGTATCAGTACTCCATTCCTTTTGATTGCTGAATAATATTCTGTTGTATGGATATGCCACATTTTATTTATCCATGTGTCAGTTGATGGACATTTGAGTTGTTTACTCCTTTTTGCTATTATGAATGACAGAATGCTAAACATTTGTGTACAAGATTTTGTATGGATATATGTTGTTATGTTTCTTGAGCATATACTTAGGAAGGAATTGCTGAATCATAAGGTAACTCTATGTTTAAGTATTTGAGGAATTTCCAGACTGCTTTCCAAGGAGCTGCACCACACTAGCAGTATATGATGGTTTTATTTTTTCTACATCCTCAGTAACACTTGTTATTTTCTGATTCTTGATTATAGTCATCTTAGTGGATGTGAAGTGGTATCATATTGTGGATTTGATTAGTGTTTCCTTGATTACTAATGATGTCGAGTATCCTTCATGTCCGTATTGGACATTTTTATATCTTCTTTGCAAAAATGTGCATTTACATACTTTGCTCATTTTTAAATTGGGTTATTTATATTCTTGTTCTTGATTATAAGTGTTCTTATATATTCTAGATATAAGTCCTTTATGAGATACAGTATTTGCAAATATTTTCTCCCATACCGTTTATTGACTTTTCACTTTCTTGATAGTATCTTTTGACGCACAAACTTTTAGAATTTTGATAAGTCCAAATTATTGATTTTTTTCTTTTGCTGTTCATACTTTTATTGTCATATCTAAGAGTATTTTATCATATTTGAGATTGGGAAGATTTTCCCCTATGACTTATTCTAAAAGATTTGTAATTTTGGTTCTTGCATTTAGGCCTTTAAACTACTTTGAGTTCCTATTTGTGTTCGGTGAGAGGGAAGAGCCCCATTTCATTCTTTTGCATATGGCTGTCCCTACACCATTTGTTGGTAAGACTCTTTTTTCTCTATTGAATAGTTTTGACATCCTTGTCAAAATTCAGTTGACCATAGACACAAGGTTTTATTTCTGGACTTTCACTTTTACTCCATTTATCTATACGTCTATCCTTATGCCAGGACCATACTTTCTTGATGACCATTTCATTGTAGTAAGTTTTGAAATCAACAAGTGAGTCCGCCTATTTGATTCTTCTTCTTCAAAACTGTTTTTGATATTTATGGTTCATCACAATTCCATATAAAGTTTAGAAACAGCTTGTTAATTTCTACAAAAAGGTATGCTGGAATACTGATTGGGATTGCTTTTAACCTATAAATCAATTTGGGCTGTATTGCCATCATAACAATACCACTTCTTCCTGTCTATGAACATACATTTTTTCCATTTGTTTGGCTCTTCTGAAATTTCCTTCAACACAGTTTTGTTGTTTTCAGAGCATGAGTTTTACACCTCTTTTGTTATTATTCTTAAATATTTTGTTCTTTTTGGTGGTATTGCAAATGGAATTGTTTCCTTAATTTCATTTTTAGATTGTTCATTGCAAGTATATGAAAATATATGTGTCTTTTGTGGGAACACGGATGGAGTTGAAGGCCATTATGCTTAACGAACTAACACAGGAACAGAAAACCAAATACTGCATGTTCTCACTTATAAATGAGAGCGAAATGATGAGAACTCATGGATACAAAGAAGAAAACAGCAGACACTGGGGCCTACTTGAAGGTGAAGGGTGGGAGGAGAGACAGTAGCAGAAAAAATAACTATTGGGTACTAGGCTTAGTACCTGGATGACAAAATAATCTGTACAAAAAACTCCATAACATGAGTTTACCTGTATAACAAACCTGCACATGTGACCCTGAACCTAAAATAAAAATCTGAGAAAAGTACAACTGTTTTTCATATATTGATCTTGTATTCTGAAACCTCGCTTAACTAGTTTATGAGATTTTTAATGGATTTCTCAGGATTTTCTACATATAAAATCAACTCATCTATAAGCAGAGATGCTTTTACTTCTTCCTTTCCAATCTAGATGTCTTTTATTTCATTTTCTTGCCTAATTTTCCTCTCTAGAATGTCCAGTATGGTGTTGAATGGAAATAGTGAAAGCAGCCATCCTTGTATTTTTCCTGGTTTTAGGGGGAAGGTCTGGTCTTTCACCATTAAGTATAATGTTAGTTGTGGTTTTTTCATAGATATTCTCTATCAAGTTGAGGTGGTTCCCTTCTATCGCTAGTTAGTTGAGTGTTTTCATCACCAAAGAATGCTAGATTTTGTCAAATGCCTTCGGTATTTATTGAGATGACCATGTGGATTTTGTTTATTTTATTCGACTAGTACATTACAAAGATTAATTTTCACACATTAAACCAAACCTTGCATCCTGGGATAAATCCCACTTGGTCATGGTGTGGAATATTTTTGATGTTAACAGATTCAATATACAAATATTTTATTAAGGATTTTTACATTTTTATTTATAAGATATATTGCTTTATAGTTTTCTTTTCTTATGATGCCTTTTCCTGTGTAGTATTGGTATAGTAATAGCCTCAGAGAATGAATGGGAACTGTTCTCTCTTCTTTTTTTTGAAAATGTTTGTGAAAAATTACTATTAATTATTATTTAAATGTCTAGTAGAATTAAGAGGTGAAACCGTCTGCTGGACCTGTCTTTGTGGGTGGTTTCTTGATTACTAATTTAATCTCTTTGCTTGTTTTAGGTCTATTTCAGTGTCTATTTTTTCTTGAGTCAGTTTCGATAGTTGGTGTCTTTCCAGAAATTGTTAATTTTATATGAGTTACCTACTTTATTGGCTTACAACTGTTCATAATACTTCTTTATAATCCTTTTTATATCTGTAAGTTTGAGTCTTTTCTCTTCATTTCTTGCTAGTCCAGCTAGAGACTTATCCATTTGTTAATATTAAAAAAAGTTTTGTTTTGTTATTCTCTATTTTAAGTTAACAAATAAAATTTGTGTGTATTTGTCATGTATAACAATGTCTCGAAGTGCATATAATAAACACTGTGGAATGACATACATTCCTCACATAGCTGTCATTTTTGTGGTGAGAACACTTTAAATCCACTCTTACATTTTCTAATAATACAATATACTGTTCACTATAGTCATCATGTGGTACACTACATCTCTTGGACTTATTCCTCCCAACAAATTGAAATTTTGTTTCCTTCGACAAACATCTCCCCACCACTACCCTTCACCACACCCCCTGATAACCACCATTCCACACACTACTTCTGTAATAGTAACTAATATTGACCTTTTTTAGATGAGTATGAGTGAGATCATGTACTATTTGTCTTTCTGTGCCTGACAATTTCACTTAACATAATGTCCTATGACCCATTTTATTTATTTTGCTCTTCTATTGTTTCCTTTTTTGCTTGCTTTCTGATTAGTTTGCTCTTGTTTTCCTAGGTTTTTTAAGCTAGGTTATTGATTTAAGACAGACCTTTATTCTTTTCCAATGTAGGCATTGATTTCTGTAAGTTTTTCTCTAAGCACTACTTCAACTGCATTCCATAAATTTTGGTATGTAGGGTTTTAATTTCAAAGTATTTTCTAATTTCACTGTGACTATTTCTTTAACCTGTTGACTATTTAGGAGTGTGTTGTTTACATTTCTAATTTCAATCGTTGTTGAAGGAGATTTGTTATGATTTCAGTTCTTTTAAATATATTGAAACTTGTTTTATGGCCTAAAATGTAATCTATCCTTGAGAATTTTCCACATACACTTGGAAAGAATGTATATTATGCTATTGTTGGGTGGACTATTCTATATCTATGTCTTATGCCTAATTGTTTATAGTACTGTTCAACTCTTTTATTTCCTAGATGATCTTTTGTCTAGTTGTTATGTCCATTATTGAAAGTGAGGTATTGAGGTTTCTGACTATTGTTGAATTTTATATTTCTCCCTTCAAGTCAATCAATTCCTCCTTCATGTATTTTAAGAGTTTGTTACTTGGTTCATACATTTACAATCATTATATCTTCTTTTTGAATCCATTCTTTTATCATTATCAAGTATTTTTCTCTGTATCTACTACAAAAATTTGTCCTAAAATCGATTTTAATATTAGTATATCCACCTCAACTCTATTTTGGTTACAGTTTGCATGAAGTATCTTTTTCCAGCTCTCTTTTGCTTATGTTTTCGTGGTATATGCTTTTCCAGATCTCCTTTTTTTACTGTTTGCATTATAGATCTTTTTTCATCTTTTTATTTGAAACATACTTTTGTCTTTGAATCTAAATTATGTTTCTTGTAGAAAGCATATAGTTGGATTATGTTTTTTATCCATTAAGTCAATCTCTGCCTTTTGATTAGAGAATTTAATCCATTTCCAATTAGCGTAATTACTAATACTATTGGATTTACCTCTGCCATTTTGCATCTTCCATTTTGCTATTTTCTATATTATTTTCAATTTATTTTAAATAACTAATTTAAAGTCTCTCTTTAGTAAATTCAACATCTACATTCTTTCAGGGATAGTTTCTATTGATTGCTTTTTTCCTTCTTGTGTATGGGTCATACATTCTTTTTTCTCTTATTTTTTTAAAACTTGATGTTTAAATAATATAATGTAGCAATACTAGATATCAGATTCTCTCTTTGCCCTCTTCTGTCCCCAGGGTCTGCAATTGCTGCTTATTGTAGTTGCTGGGTTTGTTTTTTTTGTTTGTTTAGTTTAGTGACTTTTCTGAACTAATTCTGAACAGTCTGTATTCATTGTTGTGTTTGATCACTGAAGTCTTTAGTGGTTAGCTAATTACTGGACATAGACATATTTAAATAGATGGAGTGAATATATCTCTAAGTGTTGCTGAGAGCCACTGTTTACTTGTAGGGATATGCCTTCAACACTCAGCCAGGTAATTAACAACTCTGCCTTAGCCTTCACTTGCTGTCACACATATTCTCAAGATCAGCCAGAAGTGAGACCTTAGGGCCTTTTTAGGTCTTTCCTGAACATGTTAATGCTCTATGTATGTGCATGGTCCTCTATTTTTCCAGGAATATTTTCAGAGCTTTTCAAAACCTCTATGGATTTCTCATTGCTCTATGTTTCCTTTTTATGTTTTTACTTGATAGGATTTATTTTTTAGAGCAGTTTTCAGTTTATATGAAAATAGAACATAAAAGTACAGAGAGTTCCCATATACTCCTCCTCCCTTTTCTCACAGTTTCCACAAATATTAACTTATTGCATCAGTGTGGTAGTTTTGTTACAATTGGTGAACCAATATTTATACATTATTAGTGTTGCCTAAAGTCTATAGTTTACACTAAGGTTTACCATTTGTATTGTATGGTTGATGGGCTTCTATATGCCCACTGCGTGATGTCAGATGCATAATATCAGGTATTCACCATCACAGTATTATACAAAATAATTTTACTTCCCTAAAAATCTCCTACATTCCACTTACTCATCTTCTCTCTTCATACTGCCACCAGGCCCCCAGCATCTACTATCCTTTTTACTATCTCCATTGTTCTTCCTATTTCAGAATGTCATATGGTTGGAATCATATAGTATGTAGGCTTTTTAGACTGACTTATTTCACCTAGCAATATGCATCGATGATTCCCCCCCACCATGTTTTTTATAGCTTGATAGCTCATTTCATCTTAAGGATGAATGAGACTCCATTGTACGAATGTAGTACAATTTTTTGTTCATTCACCTACTGAAGAACAACTTGCTTTCTTTCCGTTTTTGGCAATTATTAATAAAGTTGATATAATCATTTGTGTGCACGTTTCTGTGTGGATATAAGCTTTCAAAACAATTGCGCGAATACCTAGGAATACAAGTGCCAAGTAGTAGGACATGACTGTCACATTGGGCCAATTTCTTCTTTTGTAAGAAACTGCCAAACTGTCTTCCAAAGTGTCTGTACCATTGCTTTTTGTTCGCATTACTCCTAGGAAATAAATGAGAATTCCTGTTACTCCATAGCCTCACCAACATTTTGTGTTGGTGTTATTTTGAATTTTAACCATTCTAATAGGAGTGCAGTGGAAACTCATCATTTTTTTCATTTTTAATTCCCTAATGACATATGATGTTGAACATCTTGTTTGCTTCTTTTCCATATGTTTATCTTCTTTGGTGAAGTGCCTGTTCAAATCTTGTGCCCTCTTTTTAATTGAATTATTTGTTTTCTCAATGTTGAATTTTAGGAGTTTTAGCATTTCCTTTTAAAGGTTTTTGTTAGAATACTTTTACATAAATGGTTATCTACCACCTTAGGCAGCTACAAAGTTAAAAGAACTGCCAGTAATTATTTTAAATAATCACCCCTAGAGAGGAGGGTTTTCCCACTGTGTAAGCTCCAAATCAATCACATACAGACAGCCTTGTAAGAAGGGTCTTCCAGGGATTACCTGACATGTCACAAGTGACAGTTCCTTGAGAATGAGGCTTTGAAGAGTTCTAGTTCCCCTCTGCATTCTCTAGTGACTTTCAGTTTGCACTGGGGATGTGAGCTGCTATTTTTCAAGATCATTATGGAATTGGAGAGTGGGAGATGAGACAATGGAAAATTAAAATACCACAAAGCTCATTCTTCTTACTAAGATTCAGCCACTTTTCTTGGGGAAAAAACAAACCCTTCCTGCATTGCTGCAAGCTTTGGTTAATTTCTCGAATTCTGAAAAAGCTTATTCTGATCTTTTCTTCAAGTTTCTTTTTTTATGGAAGAGGGAATTTTCAGAGGTCTTTACTCTGCAATTTTCATGTCTCTTTCTTGCTTGTATATTTTAGCTGGATCATTTTCATCAATGTTAAATAGCTCAAGTATTTTCTGTTTAAAAAATTTCTCACATTTTACTTGAGTGTCCAATCTAGCTTTCATCTCTTGAAATATAAGACTATTCCCCTGATCCATTTTCTTATCTCACATTTACTCCTCACTCTACTCTGCTCTGCCCCTCAGCCCTTCACCTGGTCACAACTACTCCCTCCAATGGCCCCACCTGCCAAGATACAGAAGCATCTCCAGTCCCTTACTTGACCTCTCAGTGGTAACCTCCTTCTGGAAACGTTCTCTTCCCTTGGCTGCAATCAGCAATATTCTCCACGTTTTCTTTCTCCGTCTGGGTTTTATTTCTCATTCTCCTTTTAGGACACATCCTCTTTGACCCAGACAGTAAATTCTGCATTCATAGAAGAAAGAGGGAGAGAAAAGGAGAGATTGGAGACCCCATTCACAGGTGAAGTTTTTACTTTCAGGCTAGGTAATCTCCTCTCCATTTTACTTACACCTGTATGATTCTCAAATGTATATCTTCATCCAAGATCACTCCTCTCATTTTCTTTTTCTCTATTCTTTTTTAAAAATGGAGACAGGGTCTTGTCCAGGCTAGAGGGCAATGGCATGCTTATAGCTCACTGCACTCAAATTCTTTGGTTCAAGTGCCTCGAATTCCTGGGCTCAATTGATTCTCCCACCTCAGTCTTCCAGCTAGAATTACAGGCATGCACCACCATGCATGCCTATTTTTTAAAATTTCTCATATAAACGGGGTCCCATTATGTTGTCCAGGTTGGTCTCAAACTCTTGGCCTCAAGTGTTGGGGTTACAGGCATGAACCACCATACCTGAACACTCCTCTGATTTTTAGCTGGCATATCCCACCACCTCCTTGACCCACCCTCTAGGACATCTCACAAAAGCTTCGAATTCAATAGGCTTGCAAAATAATCATAATAGAATTCCATCCTGGGTTAAAAAAAATTCACGGAGCTCTTGGTAAGCGTAGACCTAAAAATGTTGACACACAATTTGAATTGATATACCATCCATTCAGGCTCTGGGTCCCCCTTCAGATTGCCGGTCCCTGATAACTTTGACTAATACTCCCCCATTATTGTTGGCTTCACAGGTCTTTTTCCCCCACATCTGTTCCTCTTCATTGTTTCTACCTGTGGACATTTCCATCATTCATCCTATTCAGCAAATCAGAAGCTACCAATCATTCTTGGCACCTCTTTCTCCCCTTCATTCCCCACACCCAATTCATCACCATGTGTTGTCCATTTCCCCTTCTAAGAGCGTGCTGTGATGAGGCCGGCTCATTCCAGCTATTTTGTGCATCTCTCCTGAAATCTGCATTCAATGATGTCAACTTGGTTGCTTGAAATTAGTAAATGCCAGAAATTGCTATCTTTTTTCTCTTAGAGAAATAGTTGTTAACATTTACCAGCATGCCACTGCTTCTGAATTTTTTCCAGGTTCACTCACCTTCTTCCCTCTGCTGATAAACTACTACTACTTCTGGCCTGGTTTGTACTCCAGAAGACATTTAAGAGATCCTTCTTCCTCCTCCCTTGCCACATCCACATTAAAGCCATCATGTCTTTAAATAAAAACAAATAAGAGAGAAACATCCTCCTGATTAAGATAGTTTAGTTTCCATTTTTTTTTATTATACTTTAAGTTTTAGGGTACATGTGCACATTGTGCAGGTTAGTTACATATGTATACATGTGCCATGCTTAAAAAAAAAAAAAAAAAAAAACCTCCACTGTGACCAATGACATCCCAAATGGTCTGGATCCTACCTACCTCTCTAGAATTATACCACACCATCGCCTTCTCTCTGGTCCAAAAGAGAAGGGTGTTTCAAAAAGGAGGAATGCCCCACATAGTTAAGTGTGGTGCATCAAGAAGTATCAAGGAAATTTGCAGAATGGCGGTCTTTGGGGTCCTGGAGCAGAACAGATTCCAATGGCTGTGCCCATCATCAGAAAGTAAGCCCTGTGAAGGTAGGAAATGATTGCTCACTGCTTTCTCCTCAGCACCTGAATCATGTACAACATGCAGTTGGTGCTCAATAAGCATTTGTCAGTTGAAGAAATAAATGAGTGAATGAATGAAGATGGGATGTGAACAGACCATGTTGGAGAATGCCTGGCATCAGCACTCTGACTTGCAGGTAAAACAGTCTACCCTAAAAGACATTCTAAGTTTTTTAGATCTTCTCCATACATTTTGTGGATTAATTCAGGAAGCATTTGACATGGTTGCATCTTTTTGTCAACTTCCTTTTGCTTCTTAACTGTATGTTTCTATGCCTTGCAATATATTTACAGGGAAGACCTTAGAGACTTATCTTTTTTTATTTTATTTTTTGATACATAATAAATGTACCTATTTTGGGGGTACATATGATAACTTAATGCATTCATATAATTTGTAAAAATCAAATCAGTGTAATTAGGGTATTCATCATGTTAAATATCTTTTCATTATGCTAGAAATATTAGAATTATTTTCTTCTAGCTATTTTGAAATATACAATAGATTATTGTAAACTATAGTCACCCTACTGACCTATCAAACAGTAGGTCTTATTTCTTCTATCAAACTGTGTAGGTATACCTATTAATCAGTCTCTCTTCAACCTTCCCCTTTGCCCCCACCAGCTCTTCCTGGCTTCTGGTAACCACCAATCTATTATCTTCACAAAACCTGCTTTTGTAGCTCTCACATATGAGTGAGAACATGCAATATTTGTCTTTCTGTGCTTGCCTTATTTCACTTAACATAATGACCTGCAGTTTTACCCATGTTGCTGCAAATGACAGGATTTCTGATGCTGGGGATGGGAGGCAGGGTGATTTTCTTGTTTTGATGCCCAGACAGAGTTTCCAGTCTTTCCATATTCACACCACATTAAAAAGAAAATGATGTATTCTTCATTGTAGAAAAAAAAATGGGTTATAGACTTGAAAGGGTAGAAAAGCTGGGCTTCGTAATAGACTTCTTAGAGGAATCTTGTCATTTTTCAACATCCACCTTCCACAGTTCATGATGAATGTAACTAACCTAATGGGTAAATAGACGGGTGAGTTTTCTGGAAGGCGCACCAAAAACAAAGCATGCACTGGCTAACTTTGTAAGTCAGGAGAGTACTGGATGTCGAGCATTCAATCCCTTAAAGAGAGAGGAGGCTACACTTTAGAAATCATTGTCAGTGCTTATTATGACAAAGGGCCAATCAGGGGTCTCTAAAAGCAATGATTGTATTTAAGCACAGAAAAACAACAAGAGAGATCTAACACACATTACCTAAGAATGGAGATAGCCACTGTGTTTTTCTAAACATGTAAACATAATGTCACTGTTTCAGAGGAGGAAGGAGTTGCAATCTCTCATCTCACTATCTGTGCTTGGAATAAGAGTGACACAGTGATGCCTTTGGCCCCAAAGACCCAAGTTCATCTGTAAGGAATTAACTTTTTTTTTGTTTGTTTTTTGAGATGGAGTTTTGCTCTTATTGCCAAGCGTGGAATGCAATGGCACGATCTCGGCTCACCGCAACATCCACCTCCCAGGTTCAAGCGATTCTCCTGCCTCAGCCTCTTGAGTAGCTAGGATTACAGGCATGCACCACCACACCCAGCTAATTTTGTATTTTCAGTAGAAATGGGGCTTCTCCATGTTGGTCAGGCTGGTCTTGAACTCCCAACCTCAGGTAATCCACCCGCCTCAGACTCCCAAAGTGCTGGGATTACAGGCATGAGCCACCACCGCTGGCCAGGAATTAACTTTTCTGCAGTGCTCTTTCATAACTTAGAAAGAGTCTGATCTCCTAACTATTGCCAGTGCTTTGTCAACAGCTCGTATGGCATTATAGCATCTTATGTTAACTATATTTTCTTATTTTCTGTATTGCTGATACTCTGGCATCTGAGGCCTTGGGGACCTGGAAAAGGACCACTTCTCCTAGGGTTAGCTAATTCCTAGATAGCGAATGTCTTGCCTGAGAGCACACCTTGCATATGCAAATCAGTCAAAGTTCATACCCACATCTTCTTAAGTTCCTGAAGTCTGAGACACAATTCTCCTCCCCTAATCACCCCAGAGCTAGATACCAAACAACTAGGATAAGTTCCTCATATTAGTCTGTTCTCACACTGCTAATAAAGACATACCTGAGACTGGGTAATTTACAAAGGAAAGAGGTTTAATGGACTCGCAGTTTCACGTGGCTGTGGAGGCCTCATAATCATGGCAGAAGGCAAACGAAGAGCAAAGTCACATTTTACACGGCAGCAGGCAAGAGAGCGTGTACACAGGAACTCTGATTTATAAAACCATCGGATCTCGTGAGACTTATTCACTACCATGAGAACAGTATGGGGGAAACCGCCCCCATGATTCAATTATCTCCACCTGGCCCTGCCCTTGACAGGTGATTATTACAATTTGATGTGAGATTTGGGTGGCGATGTAGCCAAACCTTATCACTCCTATAGCTCAGAGACTGCCAGAATTATTCAAAACTTCCAATGCAAAGCCTGCCCCACTTGCTCACTTTGTTTCTCCCATTCCTTCCCATGAAAACACAGTGAAGGTTCCCACCGCAGCTCCTCCTTCCCGCTGCCCGCTCATCTCCCTTCGTGCTTCTCCCCATGGCCCCGCATGGTGAGTGCTCCCTGTCTCTCAGGACCATGAGCATAATACAACTTCTTTCTTAATGACAATCATTTCTGTGTCTGCATGTGTTATCATACCTGCTTAAACCAAATCCCAGTCACATATTACAACCCACCTGCACACCCAAGTCCCCACATATCTGCAGTGTGTTCACTCATTCATAACACTGGAATACGATCTTGTGCACACTTTATAACTATGTGCCAGGCAGTTTTATTTTACTAAAATGGAGGTTGTGGAGGTTGAGAGCTGGACTATGGTGTCAGACTGCTCACCACCTGCATAAAATGTTTCAAGTCATTGCATCTCTCTGGACATTAGTTTTCTTTTAAGCATAATAATATAGATAAGCATAAATAATATATAATAAATATGGTTATTTTAAGGATTAAATAAGTTAGTTTTCTCAAAAATCCTAGGCTATAGTAAGTGCTGAGATATTGGGATATGATATTGGATCCTCAGAAGTCTCCTACTTTCATAAAAAGGCAAATTGGGAATGTGCTAGAAGAGTTCTTAAAGTTCTTACCCTCAACACTTATTCATTTTCCATCACCAACTCCAGCAGCTAATCTTCTTGCTTTGCATCAGGAGCCTAAAAATTTTGCCTTGAGCAAACTCTCAGAAACAATAAAGTGAAATTAATTTTAGTCCCTGGTCTACCATTAACTACCTGGGTAACCACAGTGGGTTATTTTACCTGCTGTATCAGTTTATTGCTGTGTAACAACTGACCACAAACTAGTTCCTTAAAACAACACATTTTTATGATCTCATGGTTTCTGTGGGCCAGGAGTCCAGCACAGCTTAGCTGGGCCCTCTCTCTGCTTTCGGGTCTCTCAAAGGCTGCAATCAAGGTGCCCACAGTGGCTTGCTTGTGGCAGGGTTCGTCTCTGAGTTCACATGTTTGGATGGCAGCCACACTCCCTTGCAGCTGTCAGACTGAGGTCTTCCTTGCTGGCTGTTACCCAGAGGATGCCCACAGTTCCTGCCACAGAAGCATCCTTAGCTTGGTCGGGGGTGGGGTTGTTCTCAAAGCTAGCAAGGGAGAGAGGGTCTCCTAGTAAGACAGATGTTGCAATCTACTGTAACACAATTATATAAATGACATTCCATCCCCTTTGCCATTTTCAATTGCTAAAAGCAAGTTACAAGTCACACCCATCTTCAAGGGCAGGGATTACAACAAGAGATCATCTTAGAATCCAATTCATGCCTCTCCAGATCCCAGTTCCCAGAAGGGTTTTGAAGAGAGAGAACCAAAAGCTCCCTCATACATCTCACATTAAATCCAGGCTGAGTAAGAAACTCATTGCCATGAGCCTTTCATGCAAACATCAGTTCTAGGAGGACATAGCAAAGCAAACATTATTACAAGCCAGTGCCTAAATCATCCAGATGTTTCTAGCCAAGTGCAAAGCTACTTATTTACCAAGTGAGAAAAAAAAAAAAAAAAAAACAGTCCCAGCCCTTGTTAACTTTCAATCCAGTGCCAAGTAGCACAATTCAGTATACCTATTAGAAGATCAAACAACGGAAACACAAAATAGCTGCAATGGCCATTTTTTTTAAAGAAGGAATTTTGTAAATTCAAAGTCCAATATAGATGCTAATAATTGCTTTCTTCACTCTGAATAACAGATCATCATGCCAAAGACTTGGCTCATTTTTCCTGTCTGTTCTGTGAAGCATGTATTTATAAATACATGTTGTGATTCCAGGAGAGCAGAGTGCGCCATTCTTCATCTGAGAGACAATTGATTAGTAGAATCTTGAAGTCATTTTTCAGGGAATAACTATCAATATTAACAGCTGCCAGCATTTCCCATCTGTAAACAGCTAAAACCACCTCTTCTCCATGGGGACAATATTTACATTTCGACCTGGAATTAGTTTGCAGTTCCCAGGGTAGAAATCAGGCATTATGTTGTGATTCCTTAAGGTTCAGCTGTCTAAATACCAGGTGACAAGGAGAGCTTATGTGCAGCTTTGGAAGGGAGCTGATTAGCATAGGCTCCCACCCACCCTGCACAGCAACACTGCTTCTGCAGGAGGTGGGCAACAGGGCAGACCAGAAAGAACTAGGACTTGGGCGGGGGGTGGTCAGAAGGATCTGGGCTTGAATTCCAGCCCCACCACTAATGCACCCACGCACACAGGCAATTGCTCAAACTCCAAGTCCTAGTGTCCTCTGTGGAAGCCAAGGAGGCCCCTCGGTGGTCTCGTGGGGTACTGTGAGGAGAACAGACATGTAGGGCCCGTCTGAGTTAGATAGCATTGCCTGAGCTATGAGAATTTGGCCGATGTAACTAGGCTTTTGGCACTGTTTGTTTTTGAAAACATTTTAGTATGGAAAATTCCAAACATAGGCAAAAGTACAGAGAAAGAATAATGAGCCCCATGCATTCATCAACTGGGATCAACTCATGCCAATTTAGCTCCATCTGTAATCACAGACTCTCCTCCCTCCAATTATTTTGAAACAGAATTCAAACATAATTTCATCTGTGGGTATATCAAAATATATCGCTAAAAGACAGAGACTCCTTTATACCTAACCACAATATGATACTGCATTAAAAACAATAATGTTTTAACACCATGAGATATTCAGTTTCTGTTCACCTCCTTAATCATCTTATATCCAGTGGCCTTTGTATCTGCGTGGGTTCTACGTCCATAGATTCAAGCAAATGCAGATCAAAACTAGTTGAAGAAAATAAAACATAACAATGCAACAATAAAAATACAAATAAAAAACAATACAATATATCAACTATATAACATTTATACTGTGTTAGGTATTGCAAGTAATCTAGAGATGATTTAAAGTGTATGGGAGGATGTGTGTAGGTTACATGCAAATTTTATGCTAGAGGATTGAGCATTCACACATTTTGGTGTTGGGGGTGGGGGGTGGAAGGTTGTCCTGGAACCAATCCCCTGTGAACATCGAAGAATGACTTTTTTAGTTTGGTTTTTAGAAATGAGGTCTATACATTGCAATTCATTGATATGTATCTTGTCTTTTATTTTCTTACAGGGTTTGGTAAGGTCACATGTACTATAGACTTTTCTAAAGTCTAGATTTTGCAAATTGCATCCTCCTGGCCTCATTTTAACAAGTCCTACTCTTCTGCACTTTCTGTAAATTGGTAATTAAATCTAGAGGCCTATGTGATAATGTTTTATTTTTCTACTCTTAAATTGTTATACAGTAAAATTGACCTTTTCGGTGGACAATTCTAGATTTTTGATGATCAACTTTTTGTTTTTAAACTTCAAACAGGATTTCTCAATCTTTGAACTATGGACATTTGGAGCCAGACTATTCTTTGTTGTGAGGGTCAGTCCAGTGCATTGTAGGATGTTTAGCAGCGTCCCTGGACTCCACTCACTAGACGCCAAGAGCACCCCCCTCTCCCTTGTGACAACTAAAAATGTCTCCAGATGTTGCCAAATGTCTCCTGGTTGGGAGGGGAATCGTCCCCAGTTGAGAATCACTGTTTCGGAAGATTAGAGGGACCATGTCAGAAACAGTAGACATATTCCCCTGTCCCACCCTGTCCTCCAACTTTATCGTAGTTGATTGGTGTATTAGCCCATCCTCCCACAGCTATAAATACCTGAGACTGAGTAATTTATAAAGAAAATAGGTTCAATTGGCTCATAGGAAGCTATACAGGAAGCACAATGCTGGCATCTGCTTGGCTTTTGGGGAGGTCTCAGGAAACTTTCAATCATGGTGGAGGGTGAAGGGAGCGGCAGCCTTTACATGACTGGAACAGGAGGAGGGACGAGGGAGGTGCCACACACTTTTAAATGTCAAGATCTCATGAGAACTCACCCACTGTCAGGAGAACAGCACAAAGGGAGAAATCCACCCCAAGGATTCAATCACTTCCCACCAGGCCCTACCTCCAACAATGGGGACCACAATTCATCATGAAATTTGGGCACGGACACAGATCTAAACCATATTACTTGGCAATGAGCTTGAACTATCCACATTTCCTCCACGATAATCCCTCCAACTACAGATCACAGTAGTGACTTGTAAGATCATCAGAAAGCTTGGTCAGGAGCAAATTCAACTCTACTAGAACTTACTAGAATTTACAGCTGTTCAACATACACAAATCAATAAATGTAATCCATCACATAAACAGAACCAGTAACAAAAACCACATGATTATCTCAATAGATGCAGAAAAGGTCTTCGATAAAATTCAACACTCCTCATGCTAAAAACTCTCAGTAAACTAGGTATCGATGGAACATATCTCAAAATAATAAGAGCTATTTATGACAAACCCACAGCCAATATCATACTGAATGGGCAAAAACTGGAATCATTCCCTTTGAAAACCGGCACAGGACAAGGATGCCCTCTCTCACCACTCCTATTTAACATAGTTTTGGAAGTTCTGGGCACGGCAATCAGGCAAGAGAAAGCAATAAAGGGTATTCAAATAGGAAGAGAGGAAGTCATATTGTCTCTGTTTGCAGATGACATGATTGTATATTTAGAAAACCCCATCATCTCAGCCCAAAACCTCCTTAAGCTGATAAGCAACTTCAGCAAAGTCTCAGTATACAAAATCAATGTGCAAAAAACACAAGTATTCCTATACACTAATAATAGACAGAGAGCCAAATCATGAGTGAACTCCCATTCACAATTGCTGCTAAGAGAATAAAATACCTAGGAATACAACTTACAAGGGATGTGAAGGATCTCTTCAAGGAGAACTACAAGCTACCAGTGACTTTCTTCACAGAATTGGAAAAAACTACGTTAAACTTCATATAGAACCAAAAAAGAGACTGCATAGCCAAGACAATCCTGGGCAAGAAGAACAAAGCTGGAGCTATCACGCTACCTGACTTCAAACTATACTACAAAGCTACAGTAACTAAAACAGCATGGTATTGGTACCCAAACAGATATATAGGCCAATGGAACAGAACAGAGGCCTCAGAAATAACACTGCACAGCTACAACCATCTGATCTTTGGCAAATCTGACACACACAAGCAATGGGGAAAATATTCCCTATTTAATAAATGGTGTTGGGAATACTGGCTAGCCATATGCAGAAAACTGAAACTGGACACCTTCCTTACACCTTTTACAAAAATCAACTCAAGATGGATCAAAGACTTAAGTGTAAGACCTAGGACCATAAAAATCCTAGAAGAAAACCTGGGCAATACCATTCAGGACATAGGCATGGGCAAAGACTTCATTTCTAAAACACCAAAAGCGATGGCAACAAAAGCCAAAATTAACAAATGGGATCTAATTAAACTAAAGAGCTTCTGCACAGCAAAAGAAACTGTCATCAGCATGAACAGGCAACCTACAGAATGGGAGAAAATTTTTGCAATCTATCCAGCTGACAAAGGGCTAATATCCAGAATCTACAAGGAACTTAAACAAATTAACAGGAATAAAACAAACAACCCCATCAAAAAATGGGCAAAGGATATGAACAGAGACTTCTCAAAAGAAGACATTTATGCAGCCAACAGACATATGAAAAAATGCTCATCATCACTGATCATTAGAGAAGTGCAAATCAAAACCAAATGAGATATCATCTCATGCCAGTTAGAATGGCCATCATTAAAAAGTCAGGAAACAGGCCGGGCGCGGTGGCTCACGCCTGTAATCCCAGCACTTTGGGAGGCCGAGGCGGGCGGATCACGAGGTCAGGAGATCGAGACCATCCTGGCTAACATGGTGAAACCCCGTCTCTACTAAAAATACAAAAAATTAGCCGGGCGTGGTGGCGGGCGCCTGTAGTCCCAGCTACTCGGGAGGCTGAGGCAGGAGAATGGCGTGAACCTGGGAGGCGGAGCTTGCAGTGAGCTGAGATTGCGCCACTGCACTCTAGCCTGGGCGACAGAGCCAGACTCCGTCTCAAAAAAAAAAAAAAAAGTCAGGAAACAGCAGATGCTGGAGAGGTTGTGGAAAAATAGGAACACTTTTACACTGTTGGTGGGAGTGTAAATTAGTTCAACCATTGTGGAAGACAGTGTGGCAATTCCTCGAGGACCTAGAACTGGAAATATCATTTGACCCAGCAATCCCATTACTGGGCATATACCCAAAGGATTATATATCATTCTACGATAAAGACACATGCACACACATGTTTATTGTGGCACTATTCACAACAGCAAAGACTTGGAGCCAACCCAAATGCCTATCAATGATAGACTGAATTAAGAAAATGTGGCACATATACATCATGGAATGCTATGTAGCCATAAAAAAGGATGAGTTCATGTCCTTTACAGGGACACGGATGAAGCTGGAAACCATCATCCTCAGAAAACTATCACAAGATCAGAAAACCAAACACTGCATGTTCTCACTCATAAGTGGGAGTTGATCAATGAGAACACATGGACACAGGGTGGAGAACATCACACACTGGGGCCTGTCAGGGGGCTGGGGGGCTAGGGGAGAGAAGTACCTAATGTAGGTGACGGGTTGATGGGTGCAGCAAACCACCAGGGCACGTGTATACCTACGTAACAAGACTGCACATTCTGCACATGTAACCCAGAACTTAAAGGATAATAATAAAAAAAAAATTTTAAGAATTTTCACATCTAATTAATTAAAAGTGATTTTCCTATAATACCTTTTTTCTTATTTGTTCCCTAACTAGCTTTGGGATCAATGTTATTCCTGCCTAATAAGGTGAAGAAAAAAAAAAAAAAGAACTGAGTTCACTAAATGTATTGGGTAAGAAGTTTTATAAAAGACAAATATACTTGTATATTATATTTTATTAGTGAATATAGGATGGTTTTTACTCAGTTTTCCCCTCTGGTCCGGTGGCAGCCACCATGAACAAGTCAAGCTTAGGACCCCACACTAGCTCACCTGTGGGAAGGACATTCCCTTGGTGGTTTTGGGCTTACATGAGTTGCTTGACAACAACTATGGCGGGTCAGTGCCTTGTTTGGTCTCTCCTTCAAGAGCCACCAACAAGAAAGTTCAAGTTCACTTCATGGGGGCAGGAGATGTGGACCTGGCAGCCCACATGGCTGAATTTGAGAAACACTGCTGCCAGAATATCTGACATTCTAATGACCCATTTCCAGACCACCTGTCATGCTGACCTACATATTCTAAATTGGGGTTATCTTCCTTTAGGAATGAGAGCACCAAAGAATGGCAGAGAAGCTGGGAGGATGTTTTAAGATTAAGAAGAAACTCGGCTTCTCAAGCACTTAATTCATCGCCTTGTTTGACTCTTACTTCAGTGGCAACCCTAGGCAGGTTACTCAACCTCTTGAATATCAGCTTATCCATCTATGAAAATGTTTATAAGAACATCCACACCACACACACACAAACCTCTCACAGACAGTCACTGTCAGTAAGGACTGAGTATATGTTAGTTCTCAGCACATAACAAGCAAATTTCAGGAAAGTTTTGTTTTTAAGAAATTCAGCAATGTTTTAAGAAAAAATAAAGATACAGATGTTATCTCTGTCTTGTCCCCAAATTGGCTTGTGATTAACAGCACAGGTGAGAAGAATACTCTCGAACATAGACTATCCATTGAATATTGAGGCATTTGCAAAAATTGCACGTACTGAAGAAAGAAAAAGCAGAGACAACTGCAAAGTAGCATTTCTTCTGTACTCAAAATAATGCTCAGTGCTTTTTAGACTTTATTATGTCATTTAATCTTCACAATCATCCTAAAAACCAAATATCCTTACTGTTCCCTTTTCACAGATGAGAAAATCACGGCTCAGAGTTTGGGGCCCTTTCTCTCAATCTGACAGCTAAGGAGTGAGACAGGAACTTGAATTCTCTTCTGAGACCACTTCTGGTCTTATTTAATAGCTAGGCTGCCTTTGGGAACATGCATAAAAAAAGCAGCAAGCAGGGCATATCCTGATTTATAACACATGTAAGATAAAGATCGATTTGATGGCAAGGATGCTTCCCCCGTCCCCTGGGAGATCTAGCTTTTTGCTTTTAGCATTTTTTTCTCTTTTACCGGAGGAGGGGAGAGACGTTGGCATATCACTTGAAAAGCTTACAAATGACTCTTGCAAGCATAATAACGCCACTGATCAGTAGACTTGGAGACAGACATGCGCTGGGATAAAATTATTTTTTTCCCAAAGGGACAACACACTTAGCCATAAAGTGCCCATTAGCAAATCCTGCCCAGCAGTGAAAAAACAGGCTATTGCCACATGACTAGCGAGTGAGTGCATGGAGTTCTCAGCTGGAATACAGAATTATTTTATTATGAAAAGACACTTGAAGCGAAATTTTGCTGAGAGAAGGACTTAGCCAGGAGCGAGAAGCACTTTCCACTTAGATTTCTTTATTGCTACGCCATTGAACTCAAAGCATTACCCCAACTGTCATTATCAACTCTGCATTTTGGGGGATCAGAGCAAGCTATACAAATGGACTTCATGCAGGCTGCAGCTTGGTAATCATCCTGCAAATGGGTAACCCGTTTCTTCCATCATTCCTGGTGGCAACTTAAAAAGTAACACTCTTTAGAGTTCCAGATGTTCAAAAGAAAGAGAAAATAGAATCCTCCTTCCAGTCCCCTTCCAAACCCTGTGTGCCTCAGGAAATAATGGGTTTTTTATACGGCCTGCCCCACACCCATGTGTTTTGAAACCCTTTCACAGCTTGCCACTGCCGAGGCCCTGCAGGGCAGGGAGGGGCTGGCCGGCTGACGGGTCCTGCACTTTCTCCCTCCTACCTGGGCTCCAGCCACATTGGTCCTCTGTAAGGGTCAAGGTTCTGCACTGCCAAGAAGAGAATCTGCCTCTGGTTAACTTAAGTTAAAGAGCAATGGGAAGTTACTGCTGGGCTCAAGGTTATTGGAGAGCCCATAGGCCTGATGGGGGTGCTACAGGACCAGGCTTAGGACGGGGAAAGCAGCCGAGGGAGCCCGGCTGGCACTAAGGCCACCAGATGCCATTACCTGCATCATCATCACCTGGATGAACCCTAAAGTCCCTACTGCACTGAGCTAACATCCCCGCCCCTGCCTCAGAGTCATGAACGCCTCATCACAGACCACAGGGGCAAGGGAGCCAGGGCCTGGCCTTGTCCGGCCCTTTCGTGGGAGACAGGACCCCAACTCCAAAAGACTCACATGGGGTGGTTTCCCCAAACCTCTGGAGAATGCTCCACTTCTGGGGAGCCTGCAGTGGATAGATGACAGCAACACCTTCTTCGGCACTTTGAACACTTCACTCTCCTCCTTGCCTGGGACCTTCGCGCCTTTGGTTTCCTCCCCCTGGAATGACTTCTCCCCATCTTTGACACATTCCTACCCATCCTTTAGAAGTGACGACTCAGGCCGGGTCCACTGGGATCCGCTCCAGGAGTGCCCCCCATCCCGTTTCATAGAAATGACCACAGTGCAATTCTATGCTTATGCACTTCGCTGTCAATATTCCATTTTCCCAGTTAAAATGTAAAACTCATGAGGGCAGGACCACGTCTTGCTCACTTCGCATCCCCAGGGCTTAGCTCAGTAGCTTTTCATGATGGCCTCTTGACCCTTAAGGGAGAGTACAAACCTGGGCTCTACCAGGCTGAAGACATTCAGGGAGGGGATTGAAGTGACACCACCTGCAGGAAGGCACTTTTCTCAATTGGGGTTAAAACATGGAAATTAGTGAGGCTGGTTGCTGATTACCCTTTGCTAGTCAAAAAGATGCCTGTGAGTTCAGTAGCTGGTCATTTGGCTGTTCTGTGTTGCCGATGTAGTTGCCTATCTCTCTCTTTCCATCTATCACATGTACACACAAAGGAAAATTCCTCCGTAATGCAAGGAAAAAAAATCAATCACATATAAAACTTGAGTTTGCATAATTACAGAGTTAAAACAAAAATCAGAATGAGGCTGTGGTGGAGGATAGGAGGTAGTCGCCAATCATGTCATATCCAAAATTATCAGCAGGTGTGTTTATACCAGGGCATCGCTAAACAAATTTGAGAAAACCATTTAGCGTAACTATACCCTGGTGAAGTAGACCCAGGAGGCGACTGAAGACCCTGGGTAAAATGCTCTGTGGGGGACGTTGTGCTCATCACCTAATTCATTCTGCAGCACGGCAACATGGAGCAACTCCTCTGCACCGATCACTGTTCCAGGTGCAGGAAATCCAGAAGTGACAAAGAGATGGACGACAGAACCACTTGCAAAACTCTCTGTTCCACCCTGGGAGCACATGTCTGCAATGAGCCAGAGTGGGGGCTGTGAGTCTGTGATTTCCCCAGCTGAAGGGGGCTGTGAGTCTGTGACTCCCTAGCTGAGCGGGGGCCGTGAGCCTGTGACTCCCCAGCTGAGCGGGGGCTGTGAGCCTGTGACTCCCCAGCTGAGCGGGGGCCGTGAGCCTGTGACTCCCCAGCTGCCCTGTTTCCCCTGTGCCTCTTCCAGGGAAATAGCTTACCGTAGTCTCTGATTCCGGTACTTGAAGATATGTGTTTTTCCTACAATATGACTCCAAGGTGCCAGCCAAGACTTTTCATTTTGGAGAGAAACAGCACCAAATTCAGACTACCTATATTCAAATCTGGCCCCACCACTGACAAGCTGTGTGACCTAGGCAAGTTCCTTAACCTCTCTGCCTCAGTTCTCTCACCAATCCACGGGCATGATGCTGGCACTTTCCTCAGTGGGTTGTTGTGAAGATTAAATGCATTACTTAGGGTATTTTAGAGTGCCTGGCACGTAGTCCATGTTTAATGAAAATAAACTTCTGTCATTTTATATGGGATTCAATAAAGACATGATAATCTATTCTCAAATTGGAAGGGATTTATTAAAGTTACTTGTATTTTCCGAAGTGATTTTGCCTCTATGAGAGTTATGCCTTCTGGTCTGACCACAAACTTCCTCAGAAGGATGCCCCTCTGAGGTCAGCAGGTGCTCAGCCAGCATGCAGAGGTGTCATGCAGAGAAAGGAAGGATGTCCAGAGATAGGAGAAGCCCCTGCAGGCTATAGCTGCCGTGCCACGTTTCTACTATAACACCAGTTTTCAGGCAGAAGAAACCTCTTTTCACTACCAGCATCGTATGAAATATTCCCCCGAAACTCAGCATCCTCCGTGTGTCCTCTGAGCACTTGAGGATGGTCACTGTTATCCACAAGGGTGTGCCATGAATTCTGGGGATTAGGACATGGATGGTGACCTCATCAGAGCAAGGAAAGTCAGGACAAAGCCTGTTGGAAGGAGATGTGTCTCGGGCTGCCTGTTGAGACCTCACATCTGCCCCCCTTCACTCGTGCTAACACCATCCTGATTTTCTTCAAGGCACAATGTTCCCAGTCTCAGATGATGAGTCCTGATGCATTCAAGGCATTGGCTTTTAAGCGGAGCCTGCAGGCTGGCAGCAGCGGCAGTCCCTGCAGACTTGCTGGCCATTTAAATTCTCATCCCCCACCCCAGGCCTACTGACCCACGAGTGATCCAGTTCTGACTCTGCAGAGCTAAAAGGAAGGGGTCTTAGAGGAGAGTCACATGAATGAGTCACTAAAAGACATCAGCAACTGCCAGGCCTCAGATTCCGAGGCAAGAAAAATAACTTTTCATTTGTTTAAACTGAATGTCTGCTCCTTAAATCTGGTCACATTCCTAATTTAAACGGAAAGGATGATGGTGCATTTGTTTTTTGACGTGTTGCTATGGAAGAGGATAAGAGCACTGTTGAGATCTACTAAAAATGGGAGAAGAACTGAAAATTAATTCAGATAAATAATACTAACAACAACAAGCAGCGCTTAGTCTTGGCCAGGAAAGCTTCTAAATGCTTCACTCAACTGATTCAACCCTCCAACAGCTCCATAAGGTAGGTGCCACAGATCAGCGTTTTATGGAAGAAGGAAACAAGATACGAAGAGATTAAGGAACTTAGCCCCGATCACGCAGCTGGATGCAGCGGTGCATGCGCTTGAACCAGGAGGACTGGCCTCAATCTCTGCTCTGTAACCACCAGTTACTATAATACTTCCTCCCCTGCCACTGCCCTCCAGGGCTCAAGGAGTTCCTCAAGGTGTGGAGATTTGAATAGCCTTCATTTACGTAATAGCATTCCTTCTTCTTTTAATTCTCAGCTAATTTAGAGTGGTTCAGTTAGCAGGAAATTTAGAGCCCTCCGTAAATAAGATTAAGAATGCTGGTAATGTGGAATGTGTATCCCAGTTGTTCTCAAACTTGAGCATGCATCAGGATCTCCTGCTGGCCATGAAAGCCGGATTGCTGGTCTCACCCTGGGCTTCTGATTCAGGAGGCCTGGGGGGAGCTGATAATGTGCATTCCCAGTAAATTTCCCAGGTGATCTGCTGCTGCTTGTCCAGGAATGACACCTAGAGAACCACAGGACTGTCCATCTAGATTTAAGAATTTGAAGCTCCCACTTGGAGCCCCAGAGAGCTTAGACACAGTTTATTTGCACTACTGAAGAATAAACCTAGACCACTCAAGACACTCTGTGAAGGTTGCCACTCTCTATTGATACTTCCTTCCCTCCATCCCCCATGTCCTTCAGGAGTTGGTGGTGTTGACTGGGAGTGAAATGACGGAAGGGACCATGGGAATTTATATATCATTTTGAAACTTATGAAACCTTTTGTCAAAGTTTCACTTTCTGACTCAGGCTCAGTCCAGGACATTGTTCAATTCCCCTGGTGTAGGCATCATATGGCAATAAAACCAACTCGGAGGCTGCCAGCCGTGTGGTTTCCATCTTAATTTACTCAGTCCCAGGGCCCACAGGCTACCGTTGTGGAGAAAGATCCAGATCTGTAAACATCACCCCTCATCCCACCATCTTGCATTTGCTCATTTTGGCTTCATGAGGCACCGGGATACATGTGCGCTCTTGTTCTGACCTCCCCACTACAGAGTTGAGTTCTTCTTTACTCATCAGCTGTCCTGTTAAGATCATGATGCAGGCACCAAGTCACTGGTTTGGCCTGTGTGCATGTAGACAAGAATATAAATTAAAAATAGTTTTCATAAACAAAAGAGAGTTTTGTTTTCATACGTTTTAAAAATAAGGCTCTTACTCAGACCTGTCTAACCATGTTACCCTGCTCAAGCAATGAGATGTAATTATTTTATTCTATTGAGAACTGGACGATCCCTATTAAATGAATGCCATTTAGAACAGTAGTCCTTGGGGAGATGAGATAGCATTCTCCATGACTTAATTACAGTAGACCCGATGCTTATCCACAGTTTTTTTTTTTTCCCCATGGTTTCAGTTACCTGGTGACAACTGAGTTTTGGAAATATTAAATAGAAAATTCCAGAAGGAAACAATTTATAAGTTGTAAATTGTGCATCATTCCGAGTAACGTGATGAAATCTCGCACCATCCTGCCCTGTCCCACCTGGGATGTAAATCATCCTTTGTCCAGGGTGTCGTGGGAAGGAGTCAAACTCTGTAAAATATTTAATGCAGTTTATTCTGCCCAAATATGCGTGACTAAGGCTTAGGGCACAATCTCAAGAGGTTCTGAGAACATGTGTCCAAGGTGGTCGGGCAGTTTGGTTTTACATGTTTGAGAGAGGCGTCAGGCATGAATCAGTGCATGTGGGTGTGCATGGCTTCTGTTTGGAAAGGTAGGACAGCTTGGAAAAAGAGTCTTACAGGACACAGGTGGATTCAAACATTTTCTGATGGGCAATTGGATGAAAAAGCTAAGTTATTATTGAAAGGCCTGGAATCACTAGAAAGGTGTGTCTGGGTCAAAATAAGGGGTCGTGGAGAGCAAATCCCTTGTTGTATAGATGAAAGCTCATAGGTGACCACCCTTGGAGACAGTAGATGGCAAATGTTTCCTATTCGGGCCTCTATTAGGTGCTGGATGCTCAGTTAATCTCTTCAGGATTGGGAGGGCCTGGAACGGGGAAAGATCTAGCTGCTTTAACAGAGATTCTTTGCAGAGACAATTGTCCCCTGCAAAAATAGCTTTGCAGGTCATTTCAAAACATGGCAAATAAATATATTTAGGGGTGAAATATTTTGATTTCCTTCTTTATCTATCATGTGATATTATACCAGAGTAGGGTTGGAAAGTGAGCTATGTTAAATAGGACCCCTCTAAAGAGATGTTATGGTTTGTGGACCAGACTCCCCAGGCCCCTTAGGTAGGAATTTGGGCAAGAGAAGTAAAATATCAGAGTTTAGTCCTCAAGTGTGTCCACCCTGTATATACTACCCACCCATTAGTCATCCACATCCTCTGTTTCTGACATTGGTCCATCGGTAGGACATCGTCATGGCTCCACAATCCAAGAGCCCCCGAAGCAGATGATCTTTCTCCTGACTTGTGGTCAAAAGGTCAATAGCAGCCTAACAGTACCTCACAATGCCTACACCACTCACCTCACCTCATCTCATCACCTGGGGGCTTCATCGTCTCACATCAGCACAAGAAGGGTGAGTACAGTACAAAATCTATTTTGAGAGAGAGAGACCGCATTCACATAACTTTTATTAAAATACATTGTTATGAGGATTCTATTTTATTATTAGATATTATTTATCTCCTTCGGTGCCTAATTTATGGATAAAATTATCTCACAGGTATGTGTTTGTAAGACAAAAGCATATTATATATAGGGTTCGGTACTATACTTGATTTCAGGCCTCTAGTAGAGGTCTAAGAAAGTAATCCCTGCATATAAGAGGGGACTACTGTAATATATTTAGTGAGCACCTACTATTTTATGGCCAAATGAGATTTACTAAGAAGGTTAAGGTGAGACTTGTGTTCCTAAAGCACTCACAAGGAGCTGTGGCTGGTACCAATGAGCATCGAAAGCTGGCATGCAAGGATCGGGCTTAGCTCACAGCCAGTGACCCTTACAGATGGAGCCTCCCTTACATGCAGAGGAGAAGCACATTCTCCAGGATCAGCTGCCCCTGCACACCTGCACTGGATACATGAGGATGAGGGAAGTGAGAGGTGATGTCTCCACACAGCTACCCCAACCATGAGTCTATGTCGGGAGAAACCCCCAGATCCCAACATAGAGTGGCACAGTGGACTCCACCTCCCATCCGCACAGTGAGATATGAGGGCGGCTGTGAGGCTGGAGTGACTGACCATTGTGGGAACTCATGGCAGGAGGGGGACGTAAATTCCCTTTAAACACGGGGCAGCGAACTCCCCAGGAGGGGATTCGGGATGTGGACAATTCATGCTTCTACATACCCACAGCTCCTGGTACATGTGCACAAAGAAGACTGCAACACAGAAACACAAACACAATTTTAGCAGAGAGAAGAATATTGATCAAAAGGGGCATGTATTGACTAGAGGAGGGAAAAGCTTCATAGCTGGTGAAAATAGATTGATCTAAACCAGCAAACTTAGAGGAAAGGGGAATCTTGAAGAGAAGCCACCTAAATAAAGAGGAAGAGGCAGCAGATCTGCAGAGGGTTTGTGTTCTTAAGACCTCAGGTGGGAGGAGAGCTAGGAGCAAATTTTGGAGGCATGAAGTGCTGTCTGGAATTTCTCTGCTCTCGGTGACCTGGTAATTAAATCCCTTCCTGATGAAAATGAAGTAATCATGAGCAAAACCTCATGTTTATCGATCAAAATGCAGGCGAGGCAGGGCCGTGGTGGGGCTTGGAGAGGGCTGGTCACAAAGCATGGGTGAGACGTCAAGTCAAGTCTGGTTCCTCATGCCCAAGCCACTGCCAGCTGGAAGACCTACTTTTTGTTAAATTAGTTTTAAGGAGTCCCTTCTCATCAGGCAGCTGCCTGTGCAGTCACCAGCTCAGCCTCATCTGCACCTTTTGGGGACCCAGTACTGGAGCCTGGCTGAGTTCCTCATGGGGCTCCCACTAGGCCACTCGGCTGTGCTATGAAGCCACTAACTGCTTCCCCTGCTGTCATAGTCTGTTGTCACACTGCTAACAAAGACACATCTGAGACTGAGTAATTTATAAAGGAAAGAGGTTTAATTGACTCACAGTTCAGCATGGCTGGGGAGGCCTCAGGAAACTTACAATCATGATGGAAGGGGAAACAAACATGTCCTTCTTTACATGGCAGCAGCAAGGAGAAGTGAGGAAGTAAAAGGGGGAAAAGCCCCTTGTAAAGCCCTCAGATCTCATGAGAACTCACTTACTATCAGGAGAACACCAAGACTGCAACCTCCTCCATGATTAAATTACCTTCCACCTGGTCCCTCCTAGGATGCACGGAGATTATGGGAACGATTTGATACAATTCAAGATGAGATTTGCGTGGGGACATAGCCAAGCCACATCACCTGCCCTCCTGGGGCTCCCGTCAGCCAGGAGGGATGTGATGACCAGAGGGAAAGAGAGGCTCACAGAAGATCGCAACTCACGACATAGCATCAGCATCTTTAACTGCCTGGTGATTTCAGGCCGGTGCTGGGCAAAGCTACTAACAGGCAAACTTAATTGTCCTGTGGGGAGCTCTTTCTGCCCATACCCATCACTCCAAGGATGGCCCCAGACACCTGCATATCACAGATCAGATCCTCTGAGACCTCACACTCCCCCCATTTCCCCAAGTAGCCTCTCCTTGGAAGGAGAAGAGGATAATTTGTTGTCATATATGGATAAACACCTCTGTGAAGGACAGTATACAAAACTCTATCAAAAGAATTAAAAATATTTAAACAATCTGAATTACTAATCCCACTTGCAAGACCCTAGCTCCAGAAAATAATCAGATGTGTGCAGATATATGGAGGTCAAGCAGTGTTTCTCAACCAGCAGCAATATTGCCCCAGGTGCATTCAGCAAGGTCTGGACAAATTTTGAGTTGTTGCAACTGAGGGGAGGAAGGTAGGTGTTTCTGGCATCTAGGAGGTAGGGGCCAGAGGTGCTGCCACACATCGCACCATGCCCAGGGCAGATCCCATACAAAGCATTATCCTGCCCAAAGTGTCAACTGTTGGGAAACCGTGATGTCAAGGGATGTTCATCACAGCAACCTGACAGTAGAGTGAAAAACTGAAAATGGCCTAAACGCCCAACCGTAGATGGTGTGAGTGTTAATACAGGGTGTCAACTTGAGTGGATTGAAGGATACAAAGTGTTGATACTGGGTCTGTGGGGTTGTTGCTGAAGGAGATTAACATTTGAGTCATTGGGATGGGAAAGGCACACCCACCCTTAATCTGGGTGGGTACAATCTAATCAGCTGCCAGCGTAGCTAGAATATAAGCAGCATAGCTAGAATATAATCATCTGAGATGGTATCTCAGACTCCTTTTTCACATTTTTCTGGCTGCTTATATTCTAGCTATGCTGGCAGCTGATTAGATTGTACCCACCCAGATGTAAATGACGAGTTAATGGGTGCAGCACACCAACATGGCACATATATACATATGTAACAAACCTGCACATTGTGCACATGTACCCTAGAACTTAAAGTATAATAATAAAAAAAAAAAAAAACAGAAAAAGAGTCTGGCCTAACCTCCCAGCCTACATCTTTCTCCCGTGCTGGATGCTTCCTGCCCTCGAACATCAGACTCTAAGTTCTTCAGTTTTGGAACTCAGACTGGCTCTCCTTGCTCCGCAGCCTGCAGATGGCCTATTGTGGGACCTTGTGATGGTGTGAGTTAATACTTAATAAACTCATATATATATATGTGTGTGTGAGTGTATATATATGAGTATATATATGAGTGTATATATATGAGTGTATATATATATGAGTGTGTATATATATATATATATTCCATCAGTTCTGTCCCTCTACAGAACTCTAACACAGATGGTTTAATGTGTTTTGTTTTTGTTTTTTAAAGACAAGGTCTTTCTCTGTTGCCCAGGCTGGAGTACAGTGGTGCAATCATGACTCACTGCAGCCTCAAACTCCTGAGTTCAAACAATCCTCCTGCTTCAGCCTCCTGAGTAACTGAGACTACAGGTGTGCACCACCACACCCAGCTAATTTTTAACTTTCTTTTGTAGAAATGGGGTCTCACTATGTTTCCCAGGCCGGTCTCACACTGCCAGCCTCAAGTGATCCTCTCATGGCCTCCCAAAGTGCTTGGATTACAGGTATGAGCGGCTGTGCCCAGCCGGTATGTAACATACTCATGTAACAAATCTGCGCATGTACCCCCTGTATCTAAAATGAACATTGAAATTAAAAAATACATGTCTTTAAAAATATATATAATAACTAGAGAACATTAAAGTATATCTTTAAAAAGCTTATTTTTAAATAATATATAATGGCATAAGAAAATGTTCATGGTATGTTGGAAATGAAAAGATCAGTGGTTGCCAAAGATTCCAGGGGAGGAAGAAAGGAAAGAACAGGCCGAGCACAGAGGGTCTTTAGGGCAATAACGACTCTGTATGATCCTGTAATGGTGGATACATGTCATTATACATTTGTCAAAACCCACAGAAGTATAACACTAAGAGTGAACCCTAATGCAAACTATGGGCTTTGGTTAATAATAGCGTATCAATATTGGCTCACAGATTGTACCTAATGCAGCACAGTACTGCAAGCTGTTAATAATAGGGAAACTGGTAGGGGGTGAACTTGGCAGGTGGGAACTCTTTGTACTTTCCACTCATTTTTTCTGTAAAGCTAAAACTGCCCTAAAAACAAAGTCTATCAACTTACAAACAACCAAATAAATAAAGCAGGTTACATACAGCACCGTGGTGACTATCCCATCATCTCTTTGATGGCATCAAGACTCCGGGCTTAGCCTCTTCCTTCTTCCTCCCCAAAGGTGACTTGGGTCTAAGGGCAAGATACACTGATCTGTACCTTAGAAGAATTGCCTAAGCTCAGAAAACTTGAGAAAGTAACCAAGGTCCCAGCACATGGCATCTCTTGTTTTCCTTCCACAGGACCTGTGAAGAAAATCACCGCCTCTCTCTTCCTTTGCATGCGAGGCCTCGTGGGACAAGTGGTTCCAGGCTCTCCCATTTTGCTGGGAAGACCTTGGCTCTGCAGCTAGCGTGCCCTGCCCCAGCCACCCTCCTGGACTCCATCAAACCAAGGACTTGGGTGGATTTACTGAGGACAACAGGCGTTCCAGCAAACCTTGACCAAGTAAAGAAGGCCGCCACTACTGTGAACCAGCTCACTGGGATCTGTGTTGTTTTATGGTGAAGGAGTGTCTGGGCTAAGGGAGGATTTGGGTGTTCATGGGTTCCCGGTGTAAATATCACCATAGTTTCATTTTACCCTTTCCCACTCTGAGAGCAACTTTCAATACATCTTCTACACACACACACACCTACACACACACACCCACAGTAGGAAGGAAATACTACAGACCAAAATATGAACAGAAATGGCAGTGTTTATTTTTGGAAGGTGGAATCATGGTTAATTCTTCTTCTTTTTATCTTGAAAATTACAAACCTATAGAAAAGTTGAAACAATGGACTTTCACTTAAACACTCATTTGCCACATTGTGGCTGCTTTATGTATCTACATATAGATATTTATATAGAGATATTTTTGCTGAAGAATCATTTATAGCATGCATACACTGTTTTATTTTTCTTTTCTCTCTTTTTCTCTACTTTTTTTTTTCTTTGCTGCAGCACTTGAGGCCTAGTTCAGACACCATGGAACTTCACTCTTGATACTTAACGCAAGTACTGTCTAAGAACTAGAGCATTCTCCAGCAGTGTATGAGTGTGACAACTCCCCCATCTTGTCTCTGATGGTGACAGGATGGAGATGTTTTTAGACTCCAGAATCCACCTGCGGGATCAGGGAAGCCTGCTCTGTGTCTGCATGGCTTTACCTGAGATCACACCCTGCTCGCTTCCCCCCATCCTCGTGCTGTTCTTACTCCCTCCTGCCAGTCTCCCCAGGGATCACTTTCTTGATAAAGCCCTTGCACAGGCATCCTCTTATCAGGTTGTACTTCTGGGAGACACATCCTAAAACTCAACATCACCAAGAAAGCAGCCACTCTGTAAATGAACTGCTGAAAATGGAAGCACTTTTTACTGCTGAAAATGGAAGCACTTTTTTTCTTCAATCAGTTTATTGTATTATCTTATTTTTATATATGTTGAAATTATGAAAGAAAACCAAACTGTACCCAGTAGTATGGATTCAGGGCTTCTCGGGGCAAATAACAAACATTACCAATACCTTCAAATATTTGAAGTTGACTCAATAAACATGGAGTTCAATGCCAATAGCTTTCAGAAACAGCTTAGATCGTATATTAAGAAGTTACAGGGAAAGAACACATGGCTATCTCAACATGATTGTAGACTCAGACTTGACATCAAAAATAATAGTGGGCGAGCATAAATCTGAGGCACAAATCCTTCTAAAATAATCCTCATATGTTCCCAGCTCTGGAGGCAGCGCATTGCTTGTTGAGCTGCTACCAACTGCTAGAAAAGCCTATTTTATCCTGAGCTGAATTCCTCTTCTACAACAAGCCCACCCATGGACCCCACTTCTGGTTTCTAAAGCCACAAGGAGTATAACTAATCCCTCCCTTCACACCACGGCCCTTCAGAGGCCACAGAAAGCCTGCCTGCTGCATCAATTCACCTCACTTCCATGCTAAGCACATGCGGCCTCATCCGTACACCATTCACTGCCTCTTTCAACAGGCAGCCATCCAGTGCCAACCACACATCGGCATCGTGGCAGGTGCTGGAGATAGAGCAGCAAATGAGGCAGGCAGGCATCTGCCCTCCTGAAGCTGGCAGATAAGCAAGGCAAACAATGGAACCCTGATTCTCATGCTGGACTTTTCAAGGCTACAGATGCACCCCAGGGAGGGGAGAAGATCCTTTTGCATCTTCATCCTTGAGACATTCTCAAGGAGTGCTCTGCAGAACATGTAATCCCCAGAGATGCTCTCCAAGCCAAGGTCCTGTGGGCAAGTTGGGTTGGCAAAAGCTGCCGGCACCCCTACCTGGTCAGGTCACAGCCCATGTGTGTTAGCAGCACTACGTTGCCCCTGCAGCACAAAAATCTACTCTGTTGCAACCAGCGTTTCCCAGCCTATTGGAATCACAATGCTCTGTATGTTTTGCAGGAAGAGTTTTCTGTTTTATCATTCACACACTGGAATTCCTTGCAACATATTTGATTTACTCTATTTTTATAAATAAAGACAAAACTAAAACCCAAGCAGGCAGCTTCCTGGTTCTATTTCCACATGAGGGCCTGTGAGGGGAGGTGCAGCCAGCCATTTGCTGGAACCAGGGCCAGCGCGGTTGGCAGAAAATGAATGGCAGAACCTCTGAACAGACCTTGAAGAGTCTCCAAGTAGAGTTCTCTGCATCCTTGGGAAGCAACAGGAGATGGGGCGACCAGCTGTTCTGAGTTTTGGCTCAGGATGAGGCTGGTGGCACCATCTGCTGAGTTAAACCAACCACCTGCGTGAGACGATCCCTGGTGAATGCATTGGGGATCGTGAGTCACTTGGCCCAGTGTCACAGGAACACTACCTGCAGGGCTGCCAATCACCTTTTAGAAACACCACCATCAGCTCTGAGCACCAGGCCAGCATCACAAGCAATTTGTGAAACCCAGATTGGGGAGTGAGACTCAAGATGCATCAGCCAGGGCTCTTTTGGTTGTGACAGAAACCTGATACAAATTGTTCTATTAAAAATGAGAAAACAATGGACTCCCATAACCCAACGACCTAGGACCAGGCCAAATACAGGTGCCCCAATGTCATCATTCAATTTACATTCATTCCCACTGACTTTATTCTGGGGCAATTTCCCCCTTTATTCTGGTGGCCACTAGCAGCACCAGGCTCACCTCTGATCAGCTTGTTGTTCTGGCAAAGAGAGAGCTCTTTCCCAAAAAAGGAGTCCCCTAAGCACAAGTCTCAAGTCTTCTTTGCTTGATGAATCATGCCCATCCCTGAACAAATTACTATAGTCAAAGAAACAGGAAAAACTGGCTGTCTAGGCCAGGTCCAGGGAGGTTCTCTTACGGATAGGGATGGAGTCAGCCTCTCTCAAACCCCCTGGACTAAAAACAGGAGAAGTGTGGTTCCATAAAAGGAAAACACACATTCCATTTCCCAGGTACAGGTGCCAGGCAAGCACAGATGTCCAGTGCAAGGGAAGGGACTTACTTCTGCCAGTCCTATCTAAGACCATAAACAGAGGAACAAACACATTCTTATCATCCCTCCTAAACTTGAGTTTCTTTGAAACTGCTGAAGTTCCAACTTGACCTTCATACTTCCTAATCACCAAATGACAGCATCACCCTACATGTGATCAAAGTTGAGCCCAGGACTGTGGAGGTTTAATAATCACTTACAGGGCTTATTATCACACAACTGCCCATTCCATGGGCCTCAACTTCAGAATGCATAAGAAACTCCTCCTGGAGTTAAGCATGCCTGGGTTCCGGGCCCAGGCCCTGGTGTTTCATCTCAGCAGGTCTGGAGACGGCTCAGGCATCTGAAGGCTCAAAAAGAAATCCAGGCAATGCTTACGCCCATGGTCCTTAAGCAATATTTTGAAAAAAGCTAGGTTTAACCCAAGGAGAAGTACCTGAGCCCTGGGAAATTATTCCAATCTAAAGAAGAACAAAATAGCCTGAGGATAAACACAAAACCCAAGGAATCAGAGGGAAGGAAAGGTGCAAAGACAGGCACAGAATGACTAGTGCCTCAAAAGAACTGATGATATTTGAAATACCTTCCTGGGCCCTGCTCCAAGCATAAAAAGAAAAATCCTCCATCATCAGAAGAAACAAAGAAATAAAGAGAATGGTGAGTCATGGTGGAGAGAGCCTTTCTGGGAGAACAAAGACTTGTTTTTTTTGTCTCAGGCAGCTCTGCTCTTAAACTCCAAGACCTTGAGTGTATCGAGACCCTGCCTTGGGCTCAAATTCACTTACTTGACAGGTTAGAAACTTGGAAATCTAAGGACTGGCCACAATGATAAAGTCAGAGTCAGGTGAATAGATACAGAGTCCTCTTTCTTTGTCTCTTATATTTATGTCCACACATCTAAATAGACATACCTTTTCCTCTCTCTACATGCCCATACACACACACACACCCTGGAAGAATATAGGGACATACTCTGAAACATTACAAACCTCTTAGTAGTAAGAATTTGGGTGAGTTCAACAAGTTTCTGTCATATTAAAATGTTTATGTTATACTTTATTTTTGCATAAAGAAGAAAACAATATTTTTTATTAGTCAGGGTGGGCGAGGCTATGCTATAGTAACAAAAAGCTTCCTAACCACAGTGGCTCCAAACAGCAAAGGTTTATTTCTCCTCTAAGCAACATGCCCATGATCATTTGAGTGAAAGGACTGCACCAGGGGACTGTCACCCAAGCAGGTCACAGGCTGAGTAGGTAGAGCCTTGTTGCTCCAAGCAGCAAAGAAGGGCAGAACTTTTTCAGTTCTCACACCAGAAGGATGTGCTCAGGCATGAAAGTAACACATGTCAATCCACTCACAACTCATTACTAGGGTTGGTTACATAAACCCATCCAAGCATGGGGTGGGGTAGTGAGAACACCAGAAGTATAATCCTACCATATGCACAAGAGCCAGAAAGCTAGACAGGTTTAGCAATCCACACTAATGATTACTGCACTCTTTAATGAAAGGTTTAGCAATCCACACCACTGGTTACTCCACTATTAATAATGTGTGTTACATGTATACGTGTCTGTGTTTCACATGCATGTGTGTGTGTGTAGATGGTAAGAGCTTTATCACAGGATTGGGCTCCAAGCAAATGTTTAAAGGATTAAAAATTCCAGCCTGGGCAACATGGTGAAACTCTATCTCTACAAATATACAAAAATTTCCTGGGCATGCTGGCATGCACCTGTGGTCCTGGCTATCCAGGAGGCTGAGGTTGAAGGATCCACTGAGCCCAGGAGGCTGAGTCTGCAGTGAGCTATTATTGCACCACTGCTCTACAGCCTCGGTGACAGAGTAAGACCCTGTCTCAATACATAAATAAATAAATAAATAAATAAATAAATAAATAAATAAATAAATATTAAAAATAAATAATGACTTCAATCCATGGACCCTTCTGCAGATTCAGGGTGGGGTCAGAGCCTCGACTCACTGGGAACTCATCAATGTCATGAGCACTTGCACTCCCTTAAGGAGCAGACTGGTGTGGATGAATGTTCGGTTTCAGGATCAGGTGGAGCGTTCCAACCTTGCCCACTTGTTCATTCGCTAACACACAATTACTGCGAGCCCAGCGCTGTCCAAGGTACTGGTGGGAGCACAGCGGACCTCAGGGAGTTTGCATTCTACTGGAGACCTGGCAGCGCAAAAAAGAAAATTATTCAATAGGGCACTTTCTGATGGGGATAAAGGCTCTGAAGAAGATTAAAGACGGTGATGGGTAGGTGGTGAGGAGGGGCAAGAATAGAAAGTTCTTTAGGTAGATAGGCAGGAGGCCTCTCTGGGGAGCTGACAAATGAAGGAGGTGCCAGAACAGGAAGGCCGGCAGAGCCACTCTGTATCTGCACCCATACCCAGGAGAGCAGGCCCCAGAAGGATGCCCTCAGCCCTCCTGAACCTGGAGGAAGAGCAGCCAGGCCTGCGGTGCTTGGTGAGCTCCCAGAACCTGTCTACCCAGGTGACTGCCCAACTGGGGCTGCAACCACTTCCTGCCAATTCTTGCCCTTCTCCCTTGCTCCTTAGGACCATGGTCAAAGATGTGCAGGACCATGTGGTCAGTCATGAAGGAGCTTCTCTAACCAGCTTCCCCATACTTTGAGTCATTGTTTTCCATTTGAGACAAATAACCACGTGGTTTAGCCTTTTCCCAGGCAGCTTTCCATTCTAAAGAGGCACCTGCACATTAGAGCCCATGATGCATGGCATGGAGGCTGCTTAGAGCTTCTTTATGGCCTCATCAGCAGTAACTGGACGATCACAAAGGCTTCTTCTGTTTTAAAAAACAATGATTTATTAAAGCTCTTAAACTCTTTCTTCCTGAGTATGTATATTCCATGGGCATGTTTTGCTATAATTAAATTCCTAGATTACTGTCAAGCCAATTGTTTTACCCATCCAATCTGTAACAGCACATTTTATTGCCTCTTCTTATTTTTTAATTAAGATAGAAATAGATGTATTCTATGAGATCCAGAAACAGAATAAAACAGACCACTTCTCTAGTCAGTCATCTCTACTCACAGGGATGCTTCGGAGTCAGGAGTTAGGAACCCTAAGTGTATTGTATCTAGTGTGGGAGCAGCCAGACTTTCTGAATTCATTCGTCCTTCATTCAACAGGTATTTATTGAGCACATACTATGTGCCAGAGGCTGGAAAGGTCACCAGGGATTCAGTGGTGAACAAGACAAAGTTTGCCTACCTTTGCCTACATTCTTCTAGGAGAGACATGTGATAAACAAGTCACCATGATACAGTAAGATGCAATATTTTACGATGAAGAAAAGCAAACAGGGTATAGAATAGAAAGTGATGAAGGATGAGGACCATTAAAATCAACTGACCACAGAAGGCCCTTCTGTAAAGATGGCAATTGAAATGAGGCCAAAGTTAGGCTGACACAGCCATGCAAAATCCAGGAAAGAACACTGATAGTACAGGGAATAGAAAGTGCAAAGACCTTGAAACAGGAAGGAACTTGGCAGACATTAGAAGTGGGCAGAGGGTGGGAAGAACACGAGGAGAGGATGTTGGAAAGCTGGAATGGAGTCGAATCTGCAGGACTGGAGGAAAGGAGTGCCTCCTAGGAGCAGATAGATGAGGAGGATGGGATAAGAGGATCCATAAGCAGCAGAGACCCCAGCGCTGGCTACAACTTAGGACACACCTGTATGACACATCTGCCTTGCATCCCAGAGCTCCTGGCCAGTGATTCCTGGAGCCCAGGACAGCACCTGCAGCAGAGCCCCTGGACCTCTCTGCTCTTACCCTGGCACACAGGCACCTTTGCCTGATGGCAATGCCAGGGCAGCCTCCTCAATGCCTGGTGCTGCCTAAAACCCTGCAACTTCTGTGGGGCCTGCAGATGGGGGGTAATTCCTCAAAACAAATGAGGTTGCATTTTCCTCTTGCCAGGAAGGATGAAGGCTCAGAGTTTTCATTCCTTGATATAAAGAAAACGAGGGCTTTCAGTATTCTATGTGCATGTGAATATGAGGATATTATTCAGCCCTGCTATATTTGTAGCTTCAATACCTAGAATGGTTCCTGGCATATAGTAGGTACTCCATCAATGATGAATAAATGAAAGCCTGACCTGGAAGGAAGATGTGGCCCTTTCCTGGCCCTTGCCACCCATCCCAATGTTACCTCACAGTCCAACATTCCTTCCCACATCTACTCTGCAGTGAGGGCTCTCTCGGAGCCCAGCGCAGCACCTGCCCTTCTCTGGGTCCCTGCAGGGATGGCAACAGCATGGTCGGTGCCTGTCACGCTTCCCTCTGGACCCCTCCCTTCCCTGGGCCCTCTTGCTTCCTTGCTCCTCAGTCCTCCCTTGGAATTTAGCTGCAGTCTCTGTCCGTGGCCCATGTCATGTTCTCCCCTCTAAGTGCTGCCAGGTTGCTCAGAGATTCAGTCTTGAATGAAGAGCTTCAGCCACTGTTGGGCCTGGACACTTGTGTTCAGACTACATCCAGTAAGGAGGCAGAATGAGGACCAGCGCCCTCTGGGCGACCTCTACACAGCTGTCAGTCTTCATGCTGTTATCTCTGGGTTCGCTACTGTATGAAGTAGGGAAAAGACAGTGACTTAAACCAAGGGCCTTGTGGTGATGCAACTTCGGGGCAAAACATCTAAAGACAGTGAGATCTCGTGCACATCCTTCTCCCTGTGATGCCCACAGAATGTCTCTCCATCTCAGGCTTGATCACACAACTAGAAGGTCTCCTTCTAGCCTCAGTGGGTGCCAGCCTCCAGGAAGTAGGAGCGGGGAGATGAAGCTTGTCCATTCTAGAAATGCAGACACTGGGGTGACCAACTACCCCAGTTTGCCTGGGACTGTGAGGTTTCCCAGGACACCGGACTTTCTGTGCTATAACTGACATTTTCTTTAGAGACAGGATCTCGCTCTGTCATCCAAGCTGGAGTGCAGTGGCGTGATCACAGCTCACTGCAGTCTCAACTCCATGGGCTCAAAGGGTCCTTCCACCTCAGCCTCCCAAGCAACTATAACTACAGGCATGCATCACCACACCCAGCCTAGTCAGTCATCTTAATACATTTACATATTGTGTGTGCATGTTTGTGTATGTATGTATACACGCTAGTTATATTCTTAGGCAAATCTCCAATGCTGCAGTGGAGGCGAGTCTTCAGTGCAGGTGAGTCAATCCCGGCTGGCTAAAGTAGGCTGCTCTATGCTCCTTTCCTCATGGAGAAGAGGGGATGGATGCTAAGTGGTCCACGACATAAAAGAACTGAAGCTTTTCACAAACCCGCTGTCACAGAACTGCTCAAATAGGTCCAAAGAAAACTGGAACCTGCAGAATGCCTTTCCATCATGTTCTTGGACAAAATATAAAGCACAGAGAGGTGTGTGTGTTTGTTTTATATTTTTAAAAATGTATTTGGAGCTCAACCTAAGTGTTCATGTCTTCATGCTGGGAGGCAGTGGGAAGAGTTTCTCTCCTTAAGTCAATTCTCTTTTCTATTTAGGGCCTATGTTTGTTCTGGATGTGGCCACTTTCAAGGACCCAGCAGGCTTTTTTGTCAAAGTGAAGATACCTTCCTGCTTATCTACTTTTCCTTCTATGTAGAAGGTTTCCTGAATTCTGAGCCATATTTTCTGATGGTACTCATCCTGCTCTTAGCATTGAAAATCTCAGGTATCTCGTAAGAGAGGGCCTTGTGGACACAAATGCTGACCCACCTGCATGAGTTGGGCTGACATGAGGAATTTATGTCACTTCTGGAAATACAGATGAACCTGGAAGACCTTATACTAGGAGGAATAAGCCAAGTACAAAAGGAAAAAACACTGCATGACCTCCCTTCTCTGTGGAACCTAAAACAATCAAAACACATAGGAGCAGAGAACAGAATAGTGGTTACCAGGGGCTGGAGCGTGGGGGAATAGGAAGATGCTGGTCAAGGATGCAATGTTTCAGTGACAGGCGAAAGGATGTTTCAGTGAGGCGAAAGGAGAAAATACACATTTGAAGTGATAGATATGTTAGTGAACTTAATTCAAGCATTCCACATGGCATACACGTCATGACATCACTTTGTATCTCGTAATATATATAATTATAAATATAATCTCATAAATATATACAATTATAATTTGTTAATATCCAATAAAAATAAATTAAGAAATAAAAAGCTAGCTATGTGGTTGTCCAGGTCCTAAAGAAGTGAGGACACCCGTTGTGGCCAGGCTGAAGTCCTGACACTGGCAGGCCCCAGCCTGAAGAGCCTCGGCGTTATCTGGGGAAGGAGCCCCAGGGCCCAGCGCAGACTGCAGCACCTCAGCGCACAAGGAACCGCCTGATATGCCGGAGGTCAGCCGGATGCTCTGCTGTTGCAGTTCCAAAGTAAAACAGATGGGGGTGGGGGCTGCAAGCCTGCAGTGGCAGAGGCCAGCCCTCAAGGAATTTTGACAAATCCATCACTCAAACGGCAGTGAGGTGCTTGATCATAAAGGTGAGATGTATCACTATAGAGGGACATGAGTATTTATTATTTAGATGGATAAAGACAAGCCTGGAAAGAGCAAAAGCATCTTAATTTTGGCCTTGCCTGAGTGCAGAAGGTCAGGTCTCCCCAGGGAGGCTTCAGCTGGGTGGCTTGTTTGAACTTCCACAAAACTGCACTTTTCACGTTGGAAAGCAATGGGTGAAAATAAACAAAGAGGTGAGTTTAGAAAGTTCTTGTTGCTGGGTGCGGTGGCTCATGCCTGTAATCCCAACACTTTGGGAGGCCGAGGCAAGCAGATCACAAGGTCAGGAGTTCGAGACCAGCCTGGACAATACGGTGAAACCCCATCTCTACCACAAATAAAAAAAAAATTTAGCCAGGCATGGTGGCGTGCATCTGTAATCCCAGCTACTCCAGAGGCTGAGGCAGCAGAATTGCTTAAACCCGGGAGGTGGAGGTTGCAATGAGCCAAGATCACACCACTGCACTCCAGCCTGGGTGACAGAGAAAGACTCTGTCTTGGAAAAAAAAAAAAGAGAGAAAGAAAGAAAGAGAGAGAAAAGGAAGGAAGGAAGGAAGGGAGAGGAAGGAAGGAAGGAAGGAAGGAAAGAAAGAAAGAAAGAAAGAAAGAAAGAAAGAAAGAAAGAAAGAAAGAAAGGAAAGAAAGAGAAAGAAAGAAAGGAAAGAAAGAAAGAAGGAAAGAAAGAAAGAAGGAAAGGAGAAAGAAGAAAGTTCTTGTCACCTATATACATGGTGACTGATCAGGAAAGGGAGGAGAAGAGGGTCTGTTTTCTATGGAGGCCCCAGCTGTGTCACTGCAACAGGGAGAAGGAAGGAAGGAAAGAAGGAAGGAAGGAAGGAAGGAAGGACGGACGGAAGGACGGACGGAAGGAGGGAAAGAAAGAAAGAAAGAAAGAAAGAAAGAAAGAAAAAGAAAGAAAGAAAGAAAAAGAAAGAAAGAAGGAAAGAAGAAAGAAAGAAAAAGAAAGAAAGAAAGAGAAAGGAGAAAGAAGAAAGTTCTTGTCACCTATATATATGGTGACTGATCAGGAAAGGGGGGAGAAGAGGGTCTGTTTTCTATGGAGGCTCCAGCTGTGTCACTGCAGCAGGGCAGCCTCCAAAACCCCTGCTGGAGGCCAAGACTCTGCACTGGCAGTCCTTGGGCCCCCACTCAGCTCTCTTGGCCCCACTGTCCTTGTGTGTAGAATGGGAATAGAAATTCTAGTACTTAAAGTGGTCATTGTACAAAATAAAAGAAACAGTTTAAGTAAAGTGCCTGTTACATTGTAAACATACAATAAATGCTAGTTATTCTTTTCACTCCTTTGATCTACTAATATTTTTTTACTTGATGGATATATTTCCTTCCAACACAATACTTATCTTGTCTATATTTTTATAGTCATGGTTTATTTACAGAGATGTTTCTTATAATCAGAAAAGAGGCATGCAGTATTCTAAAGTTTATCTCTCCTTGTTCTTAGGGCTTCTTGGAGACAGAGTTGCATTGAGACCTGAGCAGGAATTTTTTACCTTCATAAGCACGTGGGTGATCACCTCCCTGGACCCACTGTGGACTAAGGCTAGCTGGGTCATGGCACAGCAGAGGGTGTCACTGAAGCAGGGAAGACGAGCTAAGGTAAAATGTTTCATTACTATTAGAGATACAGGGAAAGAATCCACAATTTATAAATAGAAAAGAAATATGGGTACGCTGGCAGGTGTACCTTATTGTGTACTGTCTTGATTAGTTTCTGGAAACCTTTTCAGATGTCTTATGTTAATTGTAAGGGCTCATGCCAAAGTACTCAAATCTTATTTTCTCCTTCCCTGCCACATATCTCTCTAGGCTTTTTCTCTGACATAGATCTTTGTAGACAATGCAAACTCTTCAATGTGTCTATTTGCAAAGTCTTCAAAGGCCACCATTTCTTCTTCTTTTTTTTCTTTTCGTGGCTTGTACCCTTCAGCATGCTGAGCTTTTGATGTCAGGTATCAATTTTTAACTTTTAATTTTGTCTCCACAAAGTCATGTAAAGGGAAATACAAAGGTTAAAATAATACTTCTCATAAGCATACAGCTACAGATTTCATGGCTAAAAATGGAAAATTAATAGTACCTTTCTCTTTTAACTCTTAAAGTGATAACCACTTCTTGACTTCTGCCTTTCATTGAGGTCCTTTGGGAAGAGGGTTTGGCTGCAGTTGTACAGATTCAGCTTCTAGGACAGTAGTCCTTCTTCCCTGGGACATAATAGTGCTAAATAGAAAACACCCCTTTTTAATGCAATGCTTATTTATTTATTTATTTATTTATTTATTTATTTACTGAGTCAGGGTCTCACTCTGTCACCCAGGCTGGAAGTGCAGTCGCACCATCTTGGTTCGCTGCAGCCTCGATCTCCTGGGCTCAAGCCTCCCAAGTAGCCTGGACTACAGCACGCACCACCATGCCTGGCTAACTTTTTGTATTTTTGTAGATACGGGGTTTTGCCATATTGCCCAGGCTGGTTTTGAACTCCTGAGTTCAAGCTATCTTCCCACCTCAGCCTCCCAAAGTGCTGGGATTACAGGTGTGAGCCACCATGCCTGACCAACGCTTTTGGATGAACGTCTAACATCTGTTTTTCATCCGTTAAAGATTTCAAATGATTGGTGGGACCTCCTAGTGCCATCAGGGAGAGGTTAGAGAGGTGGGTAAGGAATTTATCCTGGTTGGTTTTTTTGTAGCTAGTCCATCAAAGGTTCTCAGATTGGATAACGAAGGGGCCAGAGGAAAGCCTCCCCGCTCTTGCCTCTGAATCGCCATGTCTTTCTAGAGGTCTTGGGATTCCATGTAGGAATAGGCTCTGGGACCACAGAGGATGGAGAGGAGAGAGGGGAGGGGTTGAGGAGAAAGATAGGAAATGCAAGTGCCAAGATGGAGGGCCCCAGGGCTTTTCAGAGCAGAGGCGCTTTAATTGTCAGGCACCTAGGTCTCATATGGGAAAGCCCTCCAACTCCCTCCATTGTCAGTAAAGCCTATGACACACACAGATGTTTTGTGAGTGAGTGAGTGTGTATATGTGTGTGTGAATCAGATGACAAGAGCCTGATTTCACATTTAAGTCAGAAGAGAGAGACAAGAGCAAGTGAGATTTGGAAAAGAGAAACCCAGCCCTGAAGTGGACTGTAAGGAAGTAAAGGTGTGCAGAAATTTCAGAGCTGACGGGAGCTAAGGGGCTTGAGGCAACATCTGGGGTGCACTCAAACAACCTTGGAGAATGCTGGGACGAAGGTGATCAGTGAGTAAAAGGCAGAACTGGGCTCTTAGCCCATATGTGTTGGACTTAGATTATGAATATAAATATAATAATCATGATAATGACCATCATTAATATGGTTAAACCTGGACTTGTAATCTCCAGAACACCTCTATGGCATGGCTCTAAGATGACTCTCACTTCAGACAGGAACACAAACACTCAGAGTTTAAGAAACCTGCAGAAACCGAGCAGTGAATGAGAACCTGAGCTGGGATTCAAACCTGGATCCATCTGATCCCAGAGTTCTTGAGTTCTTGCTTTTTTTTTTTTTTTTTTTTGAAACAAGATCTTGGTCTCTCACCCATGCTGGAATGCAGTGGTGTGATCAGAGCTCACTGCACCCTCAACCTCCTGGACTCAAATGATCCTCCCACCTCAGCCTCCCAAGTAGTTGGGTACTACAGGCGCACACCACCATGTCCAGCTTTTTTTTTCTATTTTTTAATATTTTTTATAGAGACAGGGTCTCTCTATGTTGCTCAAGTTGGTCTCAAACTCCTGCCCTCAAGTGATCCTCCAGCCTCAGCCTCCCAAAGTGCTGAAATTGTACACATGAGCCACTACGCCCAGCTTCTTGCTTCTTCTTAACCTCTTGCTTTACCTGAACGCAGATTAAAAGCTCTGTCTTGGGTTAAGTGGATGAAGATAAGTGAAAAGTCTCCTGTATACCTCGTTAACATTGTGCATTTTATTAATACTGTCTAATGGGCAGGTTGGCTGCCACCATCAGATGTTAAATAAATAAGTACAAACAGCATCCTGATATAAATATCATCTGCCAGCTTTGACAGTTGCTCTGAAATTGCTCTCAGAGTGCTTGGAGATGGTAGAAGACACAAGAAAATCAGCAGAAAGCTTTCCGGATTGAGCCTTTGATCTCAGCAGGGCTCAGATCAAGGTCCACCACGTGTACAACGCCTTGGTTTAACCAGCGCCTGAAGGATTAACACAGAACAAAAGCTCAAAGCACACTACCTGCGTAATTTCTAAATGAACATATTTGCTGCTGTCTCTGTATGTTGCAGGGTTTACGCTGAGGTTCATTACTTCTCTGCCTTACTATAGAGGGAATATTTATGCATTTTTCAGCACAGGCTACTTCTCCTCTTGCATAATAATTCAGTAGAAAAACGGGGCAGAGGAAAAAAAAACGAGAAAAAAAATCTGGTTAGTTTTTATGTTTTGTTTTGAATAGATTTTTAAGAATTAGTAAATTTAGCAGCTGGACCTAGAGGAGAAGGTGGACCCCTTCGGGTCAGAAGGCCTGCATTTGAGCAGTTCAGTGTTCAGGTAACCCCGAGCATATCTTCCACCAGTCCCAGTTTCCTGATCTCTGGATTTCCAGCCCAGCACTCTTGTTGCTACCACTTACTGCACAGATCTCTGCATAACTATGTGAGCAGACACTTAGCGAGCAGGGCCATGTGCTTGTGATAAGAGACTAATCAGGTAGAACCAACACCATTGCAAGAGGTTTCCAAGGGGAGAGACCTCTGTGGGCTGGTGGAGACACCTGTGAGGGCAGGAGCTCCAGACAGCCTTTCTTTGCAGGTCCTCTGCCCCACTCACAAATCTGTGTCCCTTGCAGTCTTGTACCTTCCCGACTGAAGGAACTGCCATCCTCAATGACTCAAACCAAACAGTGGGAGACTGGTCAATGCACAGGCCTCAGGTTTCTCCTCCCAGCTAGCAGGGGAAAGCAGCTGGACTGTACATGAGGCCTCTCACCTCAGCCATGACCTCACACTGGTGACTAGGGGTCAGCCCATTGTGGGAGTATTTACACCATGGAAATCGGCAAACCCTAACACTAAGGGCTTTGTTTATTCCAGAGAGCTGGCTTACCGGCACACCACTTATGTACCCCAAATTGCTTTACCTCTCTCCATCCCCACTGAGACAGGAGTAATACAGGGTGGTCAGGTGGTCACCGGAGACTAGAAACTTCCAGGCAGCAGTGTCGCATGATTAGCAAAAGGAAACTGCTGAAATAGCTGCAGAAGAGAGGGGCCAATGGGACCCTGAACAACAGGATGTGGGCCACGCTGGCTAAGACCACTGGACCCAACGTGGCACTGGATTTGACCTGGGTTTCACCTAGGACCTCATTATATGCTCATTAACATTCTGAGTCACACACCCATCAGTGCCAGGACAATTCTGGGAACACACGTTTGGTGTAAAAACGGGTAGCACCACAGTTTTGAGAAACCTTTACATTTTTCTAGGAATTTTCATGAATATTCCACCCCCAATTAGAGAAACCTATAAAGATGGAAGTCCCAAGTTGCCTCGGGTGTGACTCTCTTGAGTATTCCTGCACTCCCGTCTTGAGTGCAAGCTTTTCTCTTCACAATAAATCTCTGTAGTTTTTTCCAACTCATCCTTGAATTCCTTCACGTGACAGCGTCAAGAGCCTTAACACCGGCTGGGGTTGAGGTCTCACTGGCATTTGGAGACCTCCCCTAGCCCGCTGGTATCACCACCGCAACCATCTGAGTCCAGCCTGCCATCAGCCCTCACCAGGATAACTGCACTAGTTAGCTTCCCCCACTCCTGCCCCTTCTAGCTCACTCCACTACAGCTGAAGAGGAGTCTTAAACCTAAAATGGGCCATATGTCACATCCATACTTAGCTTCTTATCAAACTTAGAAGAAAATCCCAAACCCCCACCTGTCCTGCAGGACTCTGCATGATTCAGTTCTGTTCACCTCTTCCCCTTCTCCCCTTGGATCCCTGGGAGGAACCGCACTGACTTCTACTCCGTGCTGGACCATCCCAGTTCCTCCCAACCTCAGGACCCTTGTCCTCATCCTCTCTCTGCCTGGCTTAAATGCAACCTCCTCACAGAGATCTTTCTGGACCAGCATTCTGAGTAAATGACCTCCCATGTCAGCACCAGTTCATCTCTATTAGTAATGATTTGGGCTTATTTATAGCCCTTGTGCTTTTTATAACTCTGCTTGTTCATTATTGTCTTATAGTGTGTTCTCTCTCAACAAACTGTAATCTCCCAAAGGACAGGATCCATCTGTTTTGTTCACCCAGGTGTCACCAATGCCTGGTACCTAATACACTCTCAATTGGTATTTGTTAAATAAATCAGGGGATAAATAAGCATGCTTGTTTTCAGAGCAGATTTAAGAGAATAAGAGCTCTGAACTTGGGGTCTAAAGTGAGGCTTCAGGAAAGTAGAACCCCTTTGAAATCATGTGGAAAATATCTTGTCTGTGGATCTTTCCTTCTCAGTCCTTTCAAACTGTTGTGCTCCAAAATCAGCCACCTATAGTAAAAACTGCGTGGGGGCTCGTGTTGTTTGGACAGCAGTTACATTGGAATCAGCCTCCACGTGGCTCTTCACTGCCTCGTTAACGCTCTACTCAGTCATGGGCGCAGCAACAATCAACAACGCTCCAACAAGGACCCTTCACCATTGTTTTCATAACTGTTCTTTGTAAGTCAGTGAGTTCTTTAGTCCTGGTCAGATGTCTCCTGGCACCTACAACTCTGAAGACAGTGTGCAGAGGCGCACAGGACAAATGTGCTTCTGAAGAAACAGTTCAGGGTATGCACATCCCCTGAGGATGTGAGCTCCTATTGTATTCAGCAGAGCCAGAGAGATCTGATGTTATTCAGTCTTTTCAGGCCTGCAGCCCCCCATGCCTTATGGGATGTGGGATGGGGATCCTGATGGCCCAGGGGATGACTTAGAGTCCAAGAGAACACTGCATAGAGAAGCAGCTGCTGGCTGGTCCCCTTCATGGACTGCTCTGCCTCTTGGATCGATGCTTAATGCCCATATTGATTGCAATTGGTTTCCTGACTGAAATCAGCAGTTCCAGAAGATGTGGTAAACATTCCCAAATGAAGAGGAAGAGGAACCAATCTGTGCAGAGGCGTGCGCGCGCACACACACACACACAAGGTTTTCTCTGAAATCATAAAATGTTTATAACAATAGCAGATAATGGAGTAGCATGATCTTCAGAACACAAAGGCACCAGTTAAATCTGTTGGGCAAAATGTCCCCCACCGCTAGGGACACACACAAAAGCTCAGAGCCAAATCTCCTCTGTTGTTTTGATTTCCTACCTCTGTGATTACAGAAACTGCAAAGTCTTGACTGGGGGTGGCAGAGAGAGCTCATCTATTAAAAAGTACTTTTTAAAAAATCAGAAAAATAGGGAACAGAACCCAGGAGGGACTAATTATAATGCATCTCCAGACATGGGTGGAAGAAGAGAGAATGCATTTTGCCAAACCAACAGAGCTCCCGACCTGTAGACCTCTGAGGTCCAGCTATGATTCCCTATGAACAGGCAAAATTGAGATGCTTTTCTAGAAAACATCATGCCACATCACAGGTCAATTCTTCCCAGCAGAAAATAGATTTTCACAATAATTTATTTTAATTTTAATATTTCCTTGTGTAAACTGGATATTCTGAGACTCAACCCCATATTTTTGAATACTTGATGGGTATGAAGGGAGACATGCTGCTATTTTTAAGCTTGCAGAAATTTTTGAGTCTGTCCTTAGGAGGAATATCAGTCCTTTATTTCAGAAAAAAAAATTAACCAAAAAAAAATCACAAAGCACTTCAATGAGCCTTTTGATTTGGCAAAGAGGAATCCCAAACCCTGCTGAGAAGTGAAGAGATTCTGATCAGTGAGAAGTGAAATCATGCTGCACGATCATCTGAAGAGCTGCCAGCTCTGTGGACAGAATTCACCTGGAGTTGGTGGTGTGTCTCGGGAGCTGGGCTTGGTATTTGAGTTTGTGTGTATTGGGCTCGGGCTGCAGAGGTCTTTCTGTTGTTTCCCAAAGATTTAAGGTGGTCAGACCCATAGTAGGAGTTAGGATTCAAGATGCTTCTGTTGATGGCAGGTGGGACGTGGGATACAGTCCTGGAGAGTCAGTGTAGAAACCTGGTGTCCGGTTGAGGGTTTAGGAGAAGCACGTCTCATGAAGACCGACTTCTATGATGGAACTTGGCTTAAAATCATAGCCTTCCTTCAACTTCTTCCTGTCCCTCCCACCTTTCCATGAAGTTGTGATAAATACCAAAATAGCATGATTTTAATCCTATTTTGAGAAACTAGGAGAGGCACTTAATCCACATTTAGGATAAATAAATACAAGGATGCTACAGACCTACTAGAGTGCCCAAAACCCAGGACACCTATGACACCAAATGCTGGCAAAGAAGTGGAGCAACAGGAACTCCCATTCACTGCTGGTAGGAATGCAAAAGAGTTAAGCTGCTTTGGAAGACATTTTTGCAATTTCTTACAAAGCTAAACACACAATAGTCTTCTTTGTCCACAGTTTCACTTTCTGCTGTTTCAGTCAACCATGGTGTGAAAAAAATAAATGGAAAATTCCCCAAATAAACAATTCATCAGTTTTAAATTGCATCCCATTCTTCATAGCATGATGAAATCTCTGGCTGTCCTGCTCTGTCCCACCTGGGATGTGAACCATCCCTTGTCCGGGGTCTCCACACTGCCTATGCTGCTTGCCCCTCGGCTACTCAGTGGCTGTCTCAGTAATCAGATTGACTGTCACAGCCTCACAGTGCTAGTGTTCAAGTAACCCTTATTTTACTTAATAGTGGGCCCAAAGGGCGAAATTATTGATGCTGGCAATTCAGATATGCCAAAGAGAAGCCATAAAGTGCTTTAAGTGAAAACAGGAAAGCTCTAGACTTAATAAGGAAAGAAAAAATATAGTATGCTGAGGTTGCTAAGACCTACAGTAAAAACGAATCTTCTATCCACAGAATTGTGAAAAAGGAAAAAGAAATTCATGCAGTTTTAGTCATCTACTGTGGGTCTTGGGACATGTCCCCCTGGGATAAGGGAGTACTGTGGTCTTACCATAAAATCCAGCAACCTCAATCTTTGATAATGACCTAAATGAGATAAAAATGTATGGCCACGCAAAAACCTGCATATGGATGTTCATAACATCTTCATTCATTATTGACAGAACTCAGAAGCGACTGTGATGTTCTTCAGTTCGTGAATGGGTGAACAAACAGTGATGCATTCAGACAATGGAGTTAGCGTTTGGAAGAAACTTTTTTTTTTTTTTGAGATGGAGTCTCACTCTGTCACCCAGGCTGGAGTGCAGTGGCACGGTCTTGGCTCACTGCAACCTCCACCTCCCAGGTTCAAGCGATTCTCCTGCCTCAGCCTCCCAAGTAGCTGGGACTACAGGCACGTGCCACCATGCCTGACTAATTTTTGTGTTTTTAATAGAGATGGGGTTTCACCATGTTGGCCAGGCTGGTCCCAAACTCCTAAATTCAGGTGATCCATCCACCTCAGCCTCCCAAAGTGCCGGGATTACAGGCGTGAGCCACTGCAGCCAGCCTTGGAAGAAATTTAAATGCATATTACTAAGCAAGAGAAGCCAACCAAAAATGCTACATACTGCATTACTCCAAATATGTGGCATTCTGGAAAAGGCAAAACTTTTTGGAGACAGAAAAAGGATCAGCGGTTGCCAGGGTTTAGAGGGAGGGCAGGATGCATAGGTGGCACACTGAGGATATTTAGGGCAGTGAAACTGTTCTGCATGACACGGTAATGGTGGATGCATTTCATCATACATTTGTCAAGACCTATAGAAGGTCTACCACCAAGAGTAAGCCCTATGTAGACCATGGACTTTGGGTGATAATGACCTGTCAATGTAGGATTATCAATAGTAACAAATGCACTGCTTTGGTGAAGGACATTGATAACGGAGGAGGCTGTGCACATGTGGGAACAGGGTATATATGTGGGGAATCTCTGTATCTTCCACTCAATATTGTTATGAGTCTAAAACTGCTCTAAGAAACAGTCTATTCTTTAAGAAATAGGAGAAGACAGGAGAAGAAAGAGGGGGCGGGGGAAACAGGGAGATCTGTAGGCTCCTGCGGAAGGTCATTGCAAAATACTGGTGATCCAGGGAAGGTTGGAACAGCCTCTTTCTGAGAAAAAATGAGTGTGGCAGATGTCAGCAGATACAATCATCCTCTGCCACCTGCTGCTCTTCCTTTATTCTTGGGTCTCTGAGCTTCTCTTTCTTGTCTGAACCCCTTTGCACACAAGGATTAGCCAATCAGAATGCTTTCTCCCACTGGCAACAGTGAAGACTCCATCCTGGAGAATCAGAACCTTCTCTAGGATTTTTGTTGAACTTTCAACTGTTGGTTGAAATGGTTGCTGTGGAGATGGTCTCAGCCTAGAGCGGCTGCTGTTCAGCTTTGGCCCCTCAAGGGAGAACACATCTGAGAATGAAGAATAGTTGAGGCATTTGTTCCTCTGGTTTTCTCTCTGCTCCAGTGCAGTAGGTTGGCCTTGTCCTTCTTCTGAAGCGCCCATTTCCATCGGGTGGCTGGTTTCATGCCACTGTGGCTCCTCACAGATTCCCTCTCTCAGTTGCCATAACTGCCACCCTCCTTGCTCCTACAGGCACTGGGGCAGAAGTCGTTCCTCCGCTATTACCAGCCCAGGGTTCTTTCAACCTGCCTACATCTGGAAAATACCTCCTTATCAAACTCTTCATCACCAGTGTCAGTTCATGGTCAGTTTCTTTCCTGAGCCCTGACCCACACCCAGGGAAAGGCCAACCTTCTGTGGCCAAGATGAAGCCTCTTCCACTGTCAGCTGGGCACTTCTAGGGGCTGTGAGCCCTGAAGAATGGAGAGATTCAGGCCATGTGTGTGGCTCTACCTCCTGAGAAACAGGAGTTATCAGGCCTGGGCTTTGCTCACAGCACCTGCCGGCTCCTGGGAAGAAGCCACATCTGCCTCGAGCTGCCCTGACTGCCTTTGTTATGATACCTACCCGTGGCTTGCTTGTGCCAACTCTGAAAACACAGGGCTGCCTGGGGGAGCTCTCGTGTGAGCAAGCAGCAGCTCGTGGGTAAGGAAAGCCCCTTCATTTATTAACATTAAAGTGATTGCAAACTCGTAGGTGAGATACTTATGCATTGGGCTCTGTCTGGATAATTCACCTGTATTAACTCAGCTGATCCTCTTAACTCCATAAGGAAGGAATCCTTATTGTCCCCATCTTAAAGACCTCCGAAACGAAACCAGAGATACTGAATGATTTGCCTGGGATGACTCCGCTACCACTTGGCACAGCCACGGTGCAAACCCAGTTGGGCTGGCACTGAACACCCAGACTGTAGATCCCTCCTGCCTGACTCAAGAGCCTCTGTCTATATGGAATCAATCAACTTAAGGTGCTGGCAGCTGATAAAGCCTTGATCTCTAACTTCTCTCAAATATCTACATCTAACTTAGTTTGGGACAAGGGATAGCTTGCTGGGGTCAGCAAACTATGGCTTGTGGGCCAAATTGGGTCTACTGCCTGATTTTTACAAATAATGTATTGAAGTGAAATTCATATAACATTAACCATCCTAAAGCCAGCAATTCAGTGGCACTTAGTACGTTCCCAGTGTACCCCTCTATCTAGTTCCAGGCACTTCCAACACTCCAAATAAAACTCCCTTATGGACTCAATGCTCATGTTCCTGTGAAATTCATACACTGAACCCTCATCTTCAGTGTGATGATATTAGGAGGTGGGGCCTTTGGGAGGTGATTCAGTCATGGGGGTGGGACCCTCTGAATGGAATGGGTGCCCTTATGAGGGGCTGCAGAGGCTGGAGTTCTCCCCTTCCCCCATGCAAGGACACATGCAACATCATCTATGAGCCAGAAAGTGGGGCCTCCAGACACCGAATCTGCCGACGCCTTGATCTTGGACTTGGCAGACTCCAGAACTGTGAGAAATAAACTCCCGTTGTTTACAAGCCACACAGGTTATAGTATTTTGTTATAGCAGCCCAAAGGGACAAAGACAGACCCTTCACCCATTCTGCAGCCCCTCCCCATCCTACGGCCTGACTTGTAAATAATGTTGTCTTGGAAAACAGCCGCACCCATTTGTTCATTGATTGTCTATGGCTGCTTTTGTGCTACAGTGGCAGAGTTGAGTAGTTGAGTAGATACAAGAGAGACCTGTGGTGATATTAGGTTATATATAGATATATAAAACATATATGATAACTATATATACATATATGTGTGTGTGTGTGTGTGTGTATGTATATATATGTATACATCGAGAGAGAGAGAGAGGTTTTCATGGCTCATAACTCCCATAGCCTTTGTTACTGCCTTGTGTGCTTTAGGCCTCAGGAACAGGCCTAGAAACAGAATCTGTCTCTCTGATCTTCCCCTTCCCTCCTTTCACTTGCTTCCTTTTCTCCCCAAAGCAGGAACCTTCCCCTGCCTCTCTGTTTGGGAACTAGCAACAAAAATACTTTCTGACCTATTTTGCCTAATTACAGGTCACAAGAGGCCCATTTCAGAATGGGTTCTGTCCCACACTCTGGAGGAAGGAATGCTGTATGAGGAGGCCAAGAAGAATCTGAACAGACAGGCTTTACTGGAGTTCCCCACTCGGCCCATTAGTATTACACCAGATCCTTTTGTCCAGTCACATTTCTACGTGGTTGCCTATCAAAGAAGTCTCTATAAAAAGTCCAAGAGAACAGGGTTTGGGGAGCTTCCAGGAGGCAGGAAGGTGAACAAGAATTCATCCACATGCCAGACAGCTGGTGCATCCCAAATCCATGGAGACAGAAGCTCCTGCACTCAGACCCTTCCAGACCTCACCCTACGTGTTTCTTCAACTGGCTGTTTATTTGTATCCTTTGAAATATCCTTTGTAATAAACTGTTGAACATAAGTTCTGTGAGTCACTCTAGAAAATTCACTAAGCCCAAGGAAGGGCTTTTGGGAACTCCGATTTACAGCCCCTCGGGCAGAAGCCCTGGTAAAACAACCCGGGGCTTGTGATTGGCACTGAAATTGGGTGGGAAGCAGTCTCGGGGACTCAGCCCTCAACCTGCGGGACCTGGTGCTATCTCCACGGAATTGCATTAGAGGACACCCAGCTTGGGCCTGCTGCAGAACTGATTGCTTGCTTTGTGTGTATGGGAAACCCCTCCCTGCCACATTTGATCACAGAGGTCTTCTGTGTTGATTGTTGTGAGTGACAGAATAGAAAAAGCACTTTCATTGAGTTCTTGTTTTCCACTCAGACCTGCCAAGTTGAAAATATTTACAATCTGGTGCTTTATAAAAACGCGTAACGAGTTAGAGCACTAGCTTAGATATGGGTTGGAGTCCTGGCTCCTTACTGCGCCAAATGACCTTGAGTGGGTTCCCTCGCCTTTCTGTGCCTCCCTATCCTCCAATGTAAAGTAGGAGCAAATCAGTGGCCTGCCTGCAAAGCACTTAGCATGGTGCCCAGGCGTGGCAGGCACTCAATCAATGACAGTCAATGCTATTATCTTGACCGACACGACCTTATTTGATCTTCCAAACTACCCAGTAAAGCATTATCCCCATTATCTCCATTTCTCTGACGAAGGCGGGTGGCTTAGAATAAATCAGAACTTGTGCAGGTTAAAAGTGAGTGACTGGCACAGCCATGGCAAGGGGCCTTGGGCTGATTTTCCTCATTTTCTTGCTGTCTACACCCACTGGGCAAGCAGCAGCGTGAAATAAAATGAAGTCCACCAACCCAAAACCAGCGAGTCTGAACCGTGCGTGCCGGGCTCCTCAGTGAGAATGTGCAATGCAAACCCAGCGAGTCTTTACCCTGCGTGCCGGGCTCCACGGTGAGCACCTGCAATGCAAACCCAGCGAGTCTGAACCGTGCGTGCCGGGCTCCACGGTGAGCACGTGCAATGCAAACCCAGCGAGTCTTTACCCTGCGTGCCGGGCTCCACGGTGAGTATGTGCATTGCAGTCGAGTATGCCTTTTATCTTGTTTCCAAAATTCCATAGATTTCACTTAGAGAGTGTCTGCCTTGGAGAAACCCTGGCCTCCCCAGGGTGGGGAAGATGGAGGGAAACAATATGCTTTCATTTCACCAATGCCCTGGTCTCCACAGCTGCTCCTTCCTTTGTGCCATAGTTGCAAATTAAAGATGAGCCCACTAGAAAAATGCTCCTTCTCTAGGCTGGGTCTGTGCTGAGCTGGCTCTCTCGCCCTGTTGGAGGTCTTCAAAGCTGCTCTTAAGCAAATCCTTCAAATCCTCTCCCATTTCCTTGCTGTCTTCACAGGGCAAGTACTCAAGTGCTCTGGGGTGATTCTGGCACTTTCTGAAGTTCAGAGGAAAATGAGTTCAGCTGGCTCCGCAGGTAGTTACCACAGGATGCAGCACCAGACCTCCCCTTGCACGGGCACGCAGGCAGGAATTGCTGGGAACTGGCCGGTTGATATATGACAATGTTTATTTTCCTCATATTTGAAGTTTGGCCAGGGCTGGAGGAGACATAGCAGAATTTACCCTAAGAAAGAAGCAAACCAGCAAAATTCAGTTCTGCTTCTACCCTTTCCTAGGGGTATTTGCACACAGGAAAACAGGAACTGTAAGACTGAAAAGTTTGCCTAAAACCAGAGGTGCTGAGTTTTGATTTAAACTCAGTGAGCTTCTTACTTAGCAAGTGATTTCTCATCCTTCCAGACACATGCCCCCTTCAGCTTTCTTTCAGGAGCCACACTGACAAGTGGCTGGCCGGCTCACTCCTGGAGGTGATTTAAGTGTTTTAGTCACTCGAGTTATAAAAACTGTAATTTTTATTATGTGACTAAGAAAAGCACAAAGACTTCACGTTACTCTAACTTTCCCTCTGAAGACCCCAGTAGGGGTGCTGGGGTGACATGATTTGTTTTTTCCCCAGCACCAGGTGGGCAGGCAGAGGCACACACAGAATCACAAATCACCATTTGCATCTCACATACAAGGAGGAGAAGCTAAAGCAGTGTGTTTTCTGTGATGAAAAGAAACATGGGGGCTTTGGTTTTGGGGATGATAGGGATGGAGCAGAGCAGCTGGTAGGCCTGAGAGAGAGACAGCCTCCATGTTCCTGTGGCTACCGTGACAAAGGGCCACAAGGCGATGGCTTAACAACAACAGAAATCCATGGCCTTGCAGTTCTGGGGGCCAGGAATCTGAAACCAGGGTTGGTTCCTTCTGGGGGCTTTGAGGGAACATCCCTTCCATGGCTCGTTCCTGGGTGCTGGTGGCTGCCAGCAAACCTTGGCATTCCTTGACCTGTAGAAATATCACTCCAATCTGCCTCCGTGTTCACATGGCTTTCTTCTCTGTCAGCGCCTCTAAACGTCCCCTCCTTTCTCTTATAAGGACAGCAAAGAGACCTAAAGCCCTAAAGAGATTACGTCTCACTCTAAACCCAGGATGATCTCATCTGGAGGCCCTTGATGGCATCTTCAAAGGTCCTATTTCCAAAACAAGGTCACGTTCAGGATTACCAGGGATTAGGACTCAGACATATTTGGGGGGACAATATTCATGGTACTGTAGCAGCCCGAGGGACCTATTCACCCCAATGCTAGTGCACACTAGTTCACTTTTCTAACCTCATAAGGCAAAAAGGCTATGCTCTTGAAGAAATGTAGGGACAAGAGTGCTTCCTATGGAAGATCTAAGGACCTGGGCTGGGGGACCCAGACTGAATCCTTCCTGCTCTGCTGCTTTCTGGCTGTGGGACCTTGGGCTGGTCACCCACCCATCTGCTGGTTTGTGTGGTTCAGAAAATAACAGAAACTAGCCAGTGAGTTTTTCAAGAGACTAAGGAACCCATGATGGTGTCTGCCAGAGAATATGCTCAGTAAAGGCTGACGATTCTTGTTTTCTGGGTCATAAGGAAGGCAATGATGGTGCAGTCTATGAAAATGATGATGAGGTGATCTCTCAAACCGTTCTGTTTATAAGCAGGTGAGCTCTTTGATTTTTGTTTCTGATCCGAGTTAATCATTTATTCATGAGCATTTGAAAATTAGACACAGGCTAATTGAAAGCTCATCAGAAGAATAGGTTCTATACTTCCCATTAATTACCAGAAGGCTGGGAGGTATTTTTACAGACTGTGGAAAGTGGAAATGGATCACATTGGCTCTGAGGAAGTGGGCCAAGGAATAAACAAGTTTAACCACCTGGGGTCTGGGTCTTTTGGCCTCCCTCTGCAGGAGTTTCCTCTTAAAAGCTGCCTCCTTGTTACTCTTTCTCCTCCCTCATGTCCAGGGATGATGATCAACATATTTTTAAATGGGCATTCTGCATGGAGTAGGGTTGCCTGATACAATGTAAAAAATCCCAGTGAAAATTGAACGTCAGATAAACAAAATTTTTATCATAAGTATATCCCAAATATCACATGGGCATAATTATACTTTAAATCATTGTTCATATGAAATTCAAATTTAACTGGATGTCTTGTAGTTTTCCTTGCTACATCTGGCAACCCCAGAATAAGGGTTGAGCTGGAAACCACCACTGCATTCCTGCTGAGGAATGGCCTTGCCAGGATCCTAAAAGAATGTGGCGGATTATTTTTTCTGAAGATGGATGCCTCAGGCTCTCCCACCCTGCAGGCTCTTCTCAGTCCATGCCACTCCTTCATTAGGAGACGAAATCTAATATTCCTCGCTGTGAATTAGGGAGGTGGAGGGGATGGGATGGTAACTTTCTTAAAACCAACAGATTGTGGCAGAAATGCTGTGGTGTGACCTCTGAGGCAATGCGGATTCCACCTCTGTGGCTGGAGGCCTTTGGAGCCCTCAGCCATGACACCGGAAGCTCCACTTCCCAGAAGTGGCCATATTGTGAGGACACCAAGGCCAGGTGGAGAGGCTGGCTGTAGCTGTCCCAGCTGCGAGCCAGAAATTCCCATCAAGGTCCCAGGCAATAGCCAGCATCCACTACCAGACACACAGACAAGGTAACTTCAGACGTCTCCAGCCCCCAGCCATGGAGCCACCCCCATGTGTGAATCTTCCTAACTGAGGCCTCAGATCTCATGGAGAAGAAACACAGTGTCCCTGCCACACTCTGGCTGAATTCTTGACCCAGAGATTCTGTGCACATAACAAAACAGTTGTTTTATGACACTAGATTTGCAGGTGGTGTATGACACAGCAGAACCAAGGGTCAGTTGTGCCTCCAGCCACATCCTGTTTGGTACCAGATCTTGCAAATTCCCATGAGTAATAAGCCTTTGTTCTGCACTGGTGTATAGAAGATGGAATAATGGCTCCAAAGATACCTAGAGCCTAACAACCACATCTTGTGGCTATGTCACTATACATGTAACAGAGGGCTTAGGGTTACAGGAGGGTTTCCATTTGTTAAGCAGATTTTGGAGATGAGGAGCATATCCTGGACTGTCTAGGGGCGTCCAGTGTGGTCACGGGTCCTTATAAGTGGAAGACAGCAGCAGGAGGTCTCTTCCCAGGGTTGCGGGCTTTAGGAATGGAGGGTGGGGCTGTGACCCAAGGAATGCGGGCAGCCCCTCACAGCCAGAGACGCCAGGAAACGGATTCTCCTTCAGGGCCTCCAAGAGGATCACAGCTCTGACAACACCTTGATTCTAGCCAGGGATGCCCATTTCCCACTTTCCATGTCTGGAACTGTAAGATACTAAATCCACACTCTTTGATGCCACTGAGCTTGCGGTCATTTTTTACAGGAGACACAGGAAACTAACACGGGCCTGGTGCCCAATTGCCCCAGGATCAGCACTTTCCCTCCCCTCCTTCCCTGGGCTCTGGCTTCCACTTCCTCACTTCTTACCCAGTCAGCCCACTGGACATTAATATCTGCCCTGGGCTCTCCCTTCTCAGTCTTGCCTCCCCTCAAGGTTTCCAGCTATTTATTTATTCATTATTTTTTGAGATGGAATTTCACTCTGGTTGCCCAGGCTGGAGTGCAATGGCGAAATCTCGGCTCACTCCAATCTCTGCCTCCCAGGTTCAAGCCATTCTCCTGCCTCAGCTGCCCAAGTAGCTGGGATTACAGGCGCCCACCACCACACTCTGCTAATTTTTTGTATTTTCAGTAGAGATGGGGGTTTCACCATGTTGGCAAGGCTGGTCTCGAACACCTGACCTCAGGTGATCTGCCCACCTCAGCCTCCCAGAGTGCTGGAATTACAGGCATGAGCCACTGAGCCTGGCCAAGGTTTCCAGCTCTTAATGGGTAAGGTGCCCACCTACCTGCCTGCCCACCACCTTCCTACCTGCTGTGCCAATTCCTCTCACCTGTCACCAACCTTGCCAGGTGACTTGCCTGGAGGGGCCTCCAACTGTTCATATTTTCTGTGCTTTCTACACGGGTGCCAGCAGCTCCTGTTCTGACAATTTCCATCAGCTGCTGATCTCGTGAGCTCTTATTCTGATAAGTTAGGAGCAAAACAGTCTCATGGAGAGAAACAGGTTGAATCCTGACGGTACTTTGAATGAGGCTGCAGGAGGAAATTGTTCTATTGCAAACTAGAATCCCTAACAGAAAAATAAAAGATAGCACTAAAGGACACGCAAACTTATTGTGAACATGCAAACTTATTGCACGCAACATGCAAACATGCAAACTTTTTGCAAACATGCAATGTTATCCTCTGAAAAACTCCTCTGAATTCATCAGAGGGTAACAAATACCCAAATTGTGTTAAGCAAATCCACCAATAAGACAATTGTGAAATGTATTTATCTCAAAATGTGTTGGATTGAACACATTTGGGTTGTATCCTTCTGATTTCAGGTTTAAATGAGGAGAAAGAGCTATTTTCAGACTAGAGGTTCATTTACTGTGAACTTACTCTTAATTTTCTCTACAAAATGTAAGGTAATGAAATCGTTTACAAATTCAGCTGCTTACATCCAGCAATAATTTACTGAAATGTGTTGGATGAGACCTCACAAGTGACTTGTTTCTCAATCTGCTTTCCATTCCCTCACGTCTTTTGAAAATAGACATTGAAGGTCAGTTTTTAAAAAATAGTTGCAAATATATCACCAAGACTGAATATTACCAAAGATTCCTGTAAGGACTTGTCTTATATTATTCAACATTTTAAGCAGAGTTGCTGAGGTTAATTAGAGTTCTGACCCTGAAAAATTTTAAGTGCCTCTGATGACTTATTTCGAACTGATAATTTTGTGTTAGAAACAGAAAAAGAATAATAGACAGTGAACAAATACACTCTTCATATTCCTTCTTATGAGTGCAGAGAATATATTTCTGAAATTTAATTAAATAGCAAGATGTCCACAAGATCTATAATAAACCACTTTGCAAGACCTCTAAATGTCAAGGAAAAACACATTTTACATGAAACACCCCTTCCCCCCCAAGTAAATCTGTGAAGATTCAAGACTTTTTAAAAACCTGCAGAACCCATGAGTACATATTTTATCTTGAAAGTACTTTTTCAAAGACTGGGGAGCAGCTACTTGTTTGCAGTATGACAGAGTGGGATGTATTTTAATGTATCACAGAGTGGTTTGTACCATTAGTTTTAGAGATCTGCCAGACGGTTTTAAAATAATGCAAGAGCTGCGGAGTTAAAGCTTAAAGTGGTGTAACTTGGTACAAGATGATAAACAGTCACTTCAGTCATTTTTCCACTTTGCTGATATACCATGCTAGGTCCTCAGCGCATAGTCAAATCACATGCAAAAGCAGACGGTCTTTTGGGGGAAACACATGGGGGAAAATGAAACCTTTGTCATCCCGCTAGCTTTATTATCTTAATAAATCATAACATCTTAGTGCAGTGACTCCCTATGTTTGGGCTGTCCCAGTTGGGACAGCAAGATTTGAGGTTGGACATAATCACAGCACTGAACATCACTGAATCCCACAGGGTGAAAGTTATTGCATTTTCAACTATCATTTAATCCTTTCTACATGAAGGACAAAGCCTCATTTTGCTGCTAACTCATCTTTGATGCCTCTTGGACTCTTGCTAATATGTGCTTAGAGCAAAAAAAGAGGCCTCTGACTCAGAGTCTTCAGGCCCCAGATTCTGCCCAGAGTTTTGCAATGTTTTCTTGGTCACCTTGCTTTCCTCTTACAGCATCTGCTATTGAAGGCAAGCGCTACCAAGTTTCCATTCAGCTGTGGTTTATGGTTGGAGGCTGGGACCAGATGCCGGTGATTTGGTGACTGGCGCGTTAGCACTGGAGAAGCATCAGTCTAAAGTAGGAGTTGCAAACTTTCTCTAAAGAGCCGGAGAGTAAATATTCAGCCTTTGAAAGTTGTGCAGTTTGTGCAGGTTGTGCCCGTTCTGTCCTGACCACTAAACTCTGCTGCTGTAGAGCAGCCGTGGACGATACGGAAATGAATGAGCATGGTTGTCCTATAAAACTGTACTTAGGATCACGCCTGTAATCCCACCCAGCACTTTGGGAGGCTGAGGCAGTGGATCACCTGAGGTCAGGAGTTCGAGACCAGTCTGGCCAACATGGTGAAACCCCATCTCTACTAAAAATACAAAAACATCAGTTGAGCATGGTGGCATGTGCCTGTAATCCCAGCTACTTGGGAGGCTTAGGCAGGGGAATTGCTTGAACCAGGGAGGTTGAGGTTGCAGTGAGCTGAGATCACACCATTGCACTCCAGCCTGGGCAACAAGAGTGAGACTTCATCTCAAAAAAAAAAAAAAAAAAAAAGACAAGTAATGGGCAGCTTCGTTCTGTGGAATGTAGTTTGCCAACCCCTGGTCTAAGGTATCTTTGAAAATTGCCTTAAGCAAATCTGCCAATAAACCTTTTCACTTAACAATGTGAGGTTTTTGTGTTTTTTTTTGTTTGTTTGTTTGTTTTGTTTTTTTAATGTTGAGCAGATATGAGCAGATAGTAGCTCTGGAGTCCTCAGGTATCCAGCATGTGTTGGGAAATGTGGATTTCCCTGGGTCAATGCTCCCACCATGGCCACTTGAAGGCTACCAGTATGATTTTCCTGAAAACAGATTTAAGAAGAGATGTCACCATCAGCTTCCTCAAACCATGCGAACAATCCTGAAAATGAGTGTCCTGTGTTGACTTTGTCCTGCCAAATAGCATGCCCACCCAGAACCTCAGAATGTGGGTTTATTTAGAAATAGAATCTTTGCAGATGTAATTTAGTTAAGATGAAGTCATCCTGGATTAAGGTGGTCTCTGATCCAATGAGTGGCATCCTTTTACAAAGAAGAAAATTTGGACACAGAGCATCTCAGAAGGAAGATGACATAAAGGAAGGTAGGTGAGAAGGTCAAGTGAGGACGGAAGCAGAGTACGGAGTGATGCATCCATAAGCCAAGGAACCCCAAGGATTGCTGCAGCCACCAGAAGCCAGAAGAGAGGCCAAGAAGTATCCTTTCCTGGAGCTTTTGGGGAGTTTGGTCCTGTTGATACCTTGATTTAAGATATCTGACCCCCAGGGCCAGGTGTGGTGGCTTACGCCTGTAATCCCAGCACTTAGGGAGGCCAAGGGGGGGCGGATCACCTGAGGGAGGTCAGGAGTTTGAGACCAGCCTGACCAAAATGGAGAAGCCCGTCTCTGCTAAAAATACAAAATTAGCTGGGCGTGGTGGCGCATACCTGTAATCCCAGCTACTCGGGAGGCTGAGGCAGGAGAATCGCTTGAACCCAGGAGGCAGAGGTTGCGGTGAGCCGAGATCATGCCGCTGCACTCCAGCCTGGGCAACAAGAGTGAATCTCCGTCTCAAACAAATAAAAAAAAGTTTTCTGACCCCTAGAACTATAAGAGAATGAATTCCTCCGGTTTTAAGCCACCCAGTTAGTGGTAATGTGTTATGGCAGCTCCGGGTAGCTAGTGCAGTGGGACACAGTGGTATGTGGATATGGGGGCGTTTGGGAATCACAGTGTAGGTCAGGTAGCCAGTAAGTGTCAGAATGGGAATCTGAGCTCAGATCTACACCTTCCGCAAGCCCAAGTCCTTAAGTGTTTGACTGTGTATCTTCTTAGAGAGGAGTGTTGAAGGAGAGGACTTGCGTTGTGCACTGAAAGTCAACAATATTCCAAGGTGGAGGCCGGCAAGTTCTCTCTCAGTCTGGGACATCGAGGACACCTTGAGTTGCTTGGTCAAGTCTACATGGCACAGATGGGACCATCACTGTGGTGCCAATGAGCCCCACCTCCAAGTTCAGGGCACCTCACCACTTTCCACATCAAGTTCCCATCCAGAGCTTCCCAGAGAACAAGAAGCCTTGTTTCCGCCTATGTTTCCGCCTACAAGAGTTAGCTGCTGGGCAAAGTAGACCTCAAAGATGAGCAGAGGGCTGCCATTGAGACCGTCCTGGTACTGCTGGAACTGCTCCCAGGGGTTGTGAACCCCACAACCTCCTTTCCATGGAGTTTATTTTAAAAATTATGTTAACCTTCATTAAAAAAAAAATCAGAGACAGTGCTTCTTTCTTAGTTTCTTTCTTCCTTCCTGTTTTGTTCCAGAAGACTTGGCTCTGGAGGTTGTTACTTAGTTTGGAAGGCAAGAGGAAGGTTAATTAGCTTTTGTGACCCAAGAGCTCTCAGGGAAGATGTCAAGCAATGCCCTAATTGCTCCTCAAAGTTCGATACGGTTGGAGGGGCAAGGTCCAGGAGAGAAGATGCTAAGCTGGTTGTTAGGTTGACTATGAATTCCACCCAGCATGGTGCGGGGGACATTTGCAGGGCATTGTTCTCTGTGAGGAGTCCAGATAAATAATTCATTCCTCTCTTGGGTCCCATCAGCTGGTGGCCTCCAGCCCAGCAAGCCATTGTGGATTTCAGGGCCAACCCGGGGCATTTCTTGCAGCTGAGACTCCCACTCAGTCATAGAGAGAATCCAGCCCCTACATCTGCATGGGTTGCATTCTGCTTCCTGAGCTCCTGAAAAACATAAACAGTGCATTTCTCTGCTTGGCAAAGGATACCAAGGCAGAGACTCAAGATATGTCAGTCATGGTCTTCCAAGTCCTCAAACCTCCAGACTGTGGTCTGCAAATGTGCCTCACCTGGGAGCTCCTTAGACAGAATGCAGAATCTCTGGCCCACCCCAGACAGGCTGAATCCGTATCTCTGGCATGGGGCCCAGCACTCTGCATGTTCACAGGCTCTCCAGGTAATTTTTTTTTTTTTTTTTTTGAGATAGAGTTTCACTCTTGTTGCCCAGGCTGGAGCACAATGGCACGATCTCAGTTCACTGCAACCTCTGCCTCCTAGATTCAAGTGACTGTCCTGCCTCAGCCTCCCAAGTAGCTGGGATTACAGGCACTCACCACCACACCTGGCTAAATTTTGTACTTTTTAATAGACATAGGGTTTCTCTACTAAAAGAGCCAGGCTGGTCTTGAACTTCTGACCTCAGGTGATCCACGCGCCTCAGCCTCCCAAAGTGCTGTGATTACAGGCGTGAGCCACTGTGCCTAGCCTTATCCAGATAATTCTGATGCACACTAAGGTTTGAGCAGTGCCCCTTAGGACCACAGCCCTTCTTGACTGTTAAAAACCTAGCAGAGAATAAATCCATTCCCTGCCCTCTCCCCCAGACTCTCAGTCAACCAAGACACCAGCTGGGGGATTCCGATGAGAAGCAAAGCCTGCATTAGATTCTCTTGCAGAAACTGATACTCACTGGTGATTTTCTTCAGCAGTTCCTGAAATCACTGAACAGGTGGATTTTTTCTTCCTGACTTGGCAGTATATCTTCCTCGATTCACTTACTGTTTAGAATATTTTGTTTGCTATGATTGCAAAGTCATTGTGGCAGGCAAAAATGCATTGCATGTCATTTTTCCTCATCTGCACATGGCTCTCAGGACATAAAGAGGATGTTAAAAAAAAAAAAAAAAAGCAGGACATAAAGAATGGCCCTGCCACCATCTCCCTCAGTGGAGTCCTCTCTCTGACCCCGGGAAGCCTCGCCAGGGATGTTTCCCTTCACTGGGGCTATAAAATTTGCATCCTATTCACAATTATATGAAATCCCCCAAATGCACACTGGGGACAGCTGCTCCAGGGTCACATTGCCAAGGATGGCACAGAGCCAGCAACTACACCAAAAAGTCAAGCCGTGGTCAGCTTGGGTGGAAAGCACCATGGGGTGAACATATTCTCCCTGTGATGAGAAGTCACCTCTCCAGTCATATTCTAAGGCAAGAGTGGGAGCTGCCCATCACAGCCCAGATGTTGACCACTAGGGAGAGAAAGGGGCTTGATTCAGATGCGGTTCGTTTGGGGACACAGTGACAAGGCAGGAGCTCCTGGGGCCGCAGGAGTCAGGGAGAGGGGATAGGGTGTCTTTAGCTGATTGAAATCTCTTCTCATTTGACTGCAGGTGAAGTAGGATCAGAGGTGGATTCACCGTGAGGCCCTCATTTCCATGGGGGCTCCTTCCAAGACTAGGAGGGGCCCTAGTCATGTGTCCCTGTGGCCATAGCTTTGCAAAACTTGCTGATGGGGAGAGATTTTCACTGCAGTTGACTTCAGGCCACCATCTCTTTCTGCTCCAGCTTCCCATCCCTAGGGTTTCCCTCCCCTCAGGAGCTGTTAGAGGGGCTGCGGCTCTTCTGGAATGCACTTATTTAGGCTTGAGTGGCAGATTTGTATGAAGCCACTTTCACATCGAGTGCCATCGTGCTAGGTGTCCTGGGTCAGTGATGTCTCCAGGAACAACCCTGCTGCCCATGGCAACAGTGCTCCCAGTGTCCTGCCAGGATCCCGGGGCCAGATGAGCTTCTCATTGGTGCCCAGCACCAGAGGGTCTGGTGGAAGAGGAAAAGCAGCAAGGCTTCAAATGTATGGAGCCAGAAGCCAGTCTAAGAAAAATCTTCTCATCATCAGACATGCTATTATCAGGAGAGGATTCAGTTCTCATTATTACCTAGTCAAAATAAATGTTCTCCCTTGTAAGGAATAATTTGTAATGCATATACACAAATGTAAATGAATCTTTTTTTTTTATGGGATGAAAAAGAATCTAAGGACGGGTGCAGTGGCTCATGCCTGTAATCCCAGCACTTTGGGAGGCCGAGGTGGGTGGATCACTTGAGGCCAGGATTTTGAGACCAGCCTGGCCAACGTGGTGAAATCCGGCCACTACTAAAAATGCAAAAATTAGCTGGGTGTTGTGTGTACACCTGTAATCCCAGCTACTCAGCTACTTGGGTGGCTGAGGCACAAGAATCACTTGAACCCTGGAGGTAGAGGTTGCAGTGAGCTGATATTGCTCCACTGCACTCCAGGCTGGGTGACAGAGCAAGACTGTCTCAAAAAAAGAAAGAAAAAGAATACATCCAAATTCTTGTGTCTATAGGACAAAACCTCACCCAATGCCACGAGTCTGTCTGTGTGTCCATCTGCACGTTGCATGCCACTAACTATCCATAACTTTAAAAAAAAGCTTTACCTGACCACACTAGAGGAATTATCTTTCTGTCCTGTTAAAAGCAATACCAAACATTTTTGTCATATGAAAAGGCAAAATGTATGCAAGAGAAAAATGTAGGAAAACGCACAATACAATCAGGTAACTATTAAAATATTCAATACTGTATAGTTTTGTGACGTACAGAAATTTAGCAGCTTTTAAGAATTTAAATAAACCCCATTCCTAACTAATTTTATATGTGTCATTTTGTATGCTGTTTTCTTTAATTTTGAGCCCCACACAGCCTGGATCTGAAAGGGCTCATTCATCCATGCGTTTGTTCAGCAGATGCTTACGGAGCCACCACTGCAGGCACAGGCAGCAACGCAGCCAGAAAGAAAGCTGGTGCTGGCGTCAAGGGGTGAACAGCCAGGTGGGGGACATGATAGTCAGCATGTAAACAAGCACATTCACGGGAAGCTGCAGAGCTGCAAGGTGGAGGGAGCAACAGAACCGCGAGGAGGAAGGGGAAAGGGTACTTGCAATGGGCTGGTCAGGAGGACCTCTGAGGAGCTGATGATTAAGCAGAGACAAGGGTAATGGGAAGGGAACAAGCAGGCCAGGAGCTGAGGAAACAGTGTGCAGGGGCCACGACACAAGCAAATGTCCTGAGACTGTGCCGGGGCGGCTGGCGGGAGGTTATCATGTTCCAAAAAGAAGAGCAAGGCCAATGGGGTCAGACAGATGACAGTGAGGGCTGGATGGTGAGTGGAGATGGACCGAAGGGCCCCATGAGGAGACAGCATGCACTGGCGCTCTGTCCCCATGGCCGTGATGAAAGACAACATGTGAACATTACACCAAGCAGGAAGAGTGATTAAAGGCGATACAGACTCCCATGTTCTCCGCCAGCAAACTTCCTGCTTCTTCCTTGGTCTGGTCTAATTACACACAGACTCCCGTCTTGACCAGTCTCCCCAGAACTCATGTGTAAAGCTAATATGCAGAAATGAGGCTTACAAAAGGGCAGGGAGAGACTTCCAATTAAACATCTTCTGCAGCAAATGGGAAATGGGGCCCTTTAATGTCGACTCCAGCTGGTGCATTCTAAAAGAAAACCAGGCAGAAATACATGATGGTTGGGACACTTTCTCCAAATATCAAAGCTGAATACATTCTTTTTCAACTTCAGCACAGCGATCCTTCTCTAAACAGCACCAGCCAATGGAAGTCACAGCTCTTCTTACTCCGGAGAGTTATATAGAATCAGTCCCTTTGTATATATTTTTAAGCCGAGAAATTTGCATTCTCCTTGTTTTTCTTTGGAAATGGTGACTCAAGTCTTTTGCTGGTCTTGTCCTCAAAGAACAGGAGGAGTGACTGCTCTCACCGGACAGATAGCTTATTCTGAGGGGAGGGCTGGGGGGATTCACCACGCCTCTGGTGTCTCAGCTGCTTGAAAATCAAAGCGGAACTCTCACAGTGGCCTATCCCCGAGCAGCTCAGGGAGCCTGATGAGCGTCATCTCAAAGCCACGCCATGAGCGAGATGGAGTCCAAGCAGGCCTGGACCAGAAGCAAAGAGCAGCCTTTCACACGAGAGCACACGGCCTTCCTTCATCAGGCGGAGGTGACCACTGAAGAAAACAGCTGCAGGCTGGGTCTATAGTGGGTGTCACATAAGGAACCCCCAAGCCAGCCCGGCTGGAATTAGCTGCCACCTGCGCCTGCCCACGGGGCACTCTGTGTACATCCACTACAGCTCACGGTGCTGGAGCTCCTAGTCCCCATGGCTGTCTGTACTACAGATCTTGAACTCTTAAAAGGCAGGGGGCATGTGTGGTTTGACTTTGCTTGATAAAAAGTCACCCCCCACCACCACACACACAGTACCTGGCATGCAGCGGGAACTCAGGAGCTATCGAATGAATGCAGTGAGCTGACACCCTGGCTGCAGGACACAGAAATGCATACACAGGACCATGAAGCCCCACTAAGCCCACGGCGCTGAAACTCCTGGAACACCTGCTGACCACAGTTCTTCAATGGCTTTCTCCAAGAGCACATCAGAACGGAAGCACCAGGGCCTCTCCATCTCTGGGTGCATACAATAACTGCATCGATACACATGGTCCAATGGTCAGCCCAATTGCTCATCTTATCCAGGAAAATCTCCATAAGAAATCCAGCATTCTGGGGGAGAAGGCTACTGGCTAGAGGACACAGAGACACACGTGCTGTGGGGCTGGAACCTGCAGGATAGCTGGGCTGGGAGGCAGCCTGAGCTGTTGGCTGGGAGTGGAACCAGCTACCTTGGAAGGAAGTGAGGTGTCTATCCACAAGCACCCACACAAAGCCAGAGGGCCCTGTTGTACTGGGAGGGAAGCTGGATGGCATTACAGTTCGCCCCTCTCAGCTTGGGTATGAATCCATCATTGTTTGTTTGTCCTGAGAAAGCACATTGCCATATGTTAACTTGGCTACTGCAGTTAGAATGGATCAGGAACAAAACCTTACTATTCCTATTCATCAAATCATTGCCTGGTTTATTGGTTGTACAGACTTCACGGATAGGGAACCTGAAGATCATATCCAAGGATCAGAACGTTTTCTGCAGAGGAGATGTAGAGTCCAGGGATGAACCTCCAGGCTCACCCCATGCCTGCTGAGAGGCACCTGTTTTTCACCACTTGACTTTGTGCTGAGTCCTGCCATATGCCAGATGCTGCTTTGCAGTTCAGCGAGGATGGGCCCACAGAGCCTCTTCTAGCATGGAGATTAATTCTGGTAAAGGAGGACAGCAAAGAGCCAGTGACAGCATGCCCCCAAAATGAGCACAGCTGTGATAGGGCATGAAAGAGGACAGAGGACAGAGCTAGAGAACTGCACAGAAGGCCAACTTAGGGGTGGGGGGGGGGGGTGCAACAAAGGCCTCTCTGGAGAGGTAGCATCCAAGCTGAGACCTAAAGAAGAGAAGGAGAGCAAGATGAGCCAGGCAGGGACCTTCCTGAAACAGGAAAGTATGTGCAAGGGCCCTGTGGTTGACGGGGAGGGAAACCACAGCCTGCTGCGGGGCTGGAAGGGTGAGCAGTGCTGCAGTGGCACGGGGGAGGGGAACCATCAGTGTGGGGTCCTCATGACCAATGCCCCAGAGGCGGAACACAGAGACACCATTCAGCAGGAACCAGCTTTGATAAGAGACTTGGGGAACACAAGGATAAGGCATTTGAGGTTCTTTTAAAGCTTTCTGCAAAAATCACATCCTCAGAGGTCTGGACGTGGGGATTTGGAGCAGGCCTGAGTCTGGCTAGCTGCTGAATATTTCATGCAGCCTCCTCGGCTGGCTGGCCCCTCAATGCTGGGCATGGTCTTCCCCTTCATGCATGATTTACAGGGCTCTGCATTAATGCCCCAGCCCCATTTATCCTGGCCTGCTGACCATTAGCATGAGCAAATAAATATACATTTCCAAGAGCCCAGATACCCAGCCTGAGCCCAGTCTAGCTGACAGCTTTCCACTTTCTCCTAATCACAGGAGTTAGGGGACTGGAGGGCGGGGGACCACCTGTTGTGTGAGAAGATTCCAGAACCGCCTGTGCATTGGATTTTTTTCCTCCCTCTTCCAGAATTTTTACCTTAGAAATTCATCATTCTCTCTTTCCCTTTTGGGTGATAGACAGTTCTTTCATGCACTGCTGAGAAGATAATTCAGAATTCTGTTTATTCTAATGCAGTTCAAAATGTCTGTGACTAGCATCTGAAAATAGCTCTGTGTGTTAAATACTGGCAGCCAGAATGCTTTTGGAGCCTGTTTCTCACCGTCCCCGGGTCCTCCAGCTGGTCCATTAGTCTGTCTGTGTCTGTCTGTGTGAAAAGCAGCTCCTTTGTCTCAGGCTTTGTGGGACTGGGCTCCGTGGGGCAGTTTGGGGGAGGGGAAGGTCATGGTTGGATATCATTTATGGTGCATGTTCTGCGTGTTAAGCTTTGTGCTGGGCCCTGGGAAGGACTCTGTCCTCTTGCAGCTTTCAGTCGGTTGGGGAGATAGGCACTGAATGGGGAAATAGTAAAGAGACATTCACTAACCAACACCACGGTGATGGGGCTTACATCCTACCTGGTCCTCGGATTCATTTCATTTGGGGAAGCTATTGCAGAGGCTGGGGCTGGAACCAATATGGCTCACAGGGAAAGGAGCAGCTGGAAACAAGGGAAGTGGGAAGCAGAGAGGTGGAGAGGGAGTGGGGAGGGGTCCAAGGTCAGAAAGCCAAAGGGCCAGGCTGAGGCATCATCGGTAGAGGTGTGAGTACCTGGGGCAGGTGTCAGGAGGGGAAGGAGTCAGGGGTAATCACATCAGGGACACAGGAGCTGGCTCTGGTGGATGTCGCCAGATTATGAAGGGGCAATCTGGGAACACAGCAGTCATAAGGACAATGACCAAATCCAGCTCCTCAGTACGTCTGGGGCGTGTGGGCAAGGTGGGCAGGGAAGGCCTCGTGTGCTGTGGCCCTCCCCACTCTCCAGCCTTATTTCTTGCCTTTTTCCCCTTACTCTGCATATTCCTAGCCACAAGGACCTCCTCCCAGTTCCATGAATTCTACACTCCCTCCTGCCACAGGCCCTTCGCTCAGGCCACCCTCTTTTCCAAGAACACTGGTTCTTTCTCTCCACTCTCAAAGCAACCATCACCCTTCCAGGAAGCCTTCTCTGCCCTCTCCTTCCCCAAGACTATCCCAAATTCTACTATTAGCTACTCTTATAGCCCCAGGTACCACACCTCCTTGGGGCTTATTCCTGTTGAAATTTTATACACATTGATATGTTTTTTAAAAATTATCTGTTGTTCCTATTAGATTTATGCTCCTTAAAGACAGGAATGAAACACATCTAGTTTTGTTCAACACAGAATCTACGTAACTGGCATGAAATCAATATATTCTTTTTTTCATTTTTGGAGATGGTTTCTCTCTCTGTCACTTAAGCTGTAGTGCAGTGGCACAATTATAACTCACGGCAGCCTTGAAATCCTGGGCTCCTGCAGGATGGATGGATGGATCAATGGAAGGATGGATGGCAGGATGGATGGATGGCAGGATGGGAAGATGGATGGGAGGATGGAGAAATGGATGTATGGATAGATGGCAGGGCCGATGTACACATGGGATGATGGATGGGAGGATGGGAGGATGGATGGATGGATGGATGGATGGGAGGATGGATGGATAGATGGATGGGAGGATGGATGGATGGGAGGGTGGATGGATAGGAGGGTGGATGGATGGGAGGGAGGGTGGATGGATGGGAGGGAGGGTGGGAGGATGGATGGATGGAAGGGTAGATGGATGGGAGGATGGATGGATGGGAGGGTGGATGGAAGGATGGATGGACGGGAGGGTGGATGGAAGGATGGATGGACAGATGGGAGGATGGATGGATGGATGGGAGGATGGATGGATGGATGGGAGGATGGATGGATGGGAGGATCAAGGGATGGATGGATAGATGAATGGGAGGATGGATGGATGGGAGGGTGGATGGATGGAAGGGTGGGTGGATGGATGGATGGAAGGGTGGATGGATGGGAGGATGGATGGATGGGAGGGTGGATGGATGGATGGATGGATAGGAGGATGGATGGATGGATGGGATGATGGATGAATGGGAGAATGGATGGGAGGATGGGAGGATGGATGGGAGGATGGGAGGATGGATGGATGGATGGATGGATGGATGGATGGATGGATGGATGGATGCGAAGATGGATGCAAGGATGGATGGGAGGATGGTTGGGTGGATGGATGGGAGGATGCATGGGAGGATGAATGGGAGGATGGATGGGTGGAAGGAAGGAAGGAAGGAAGAAAGGAATGAAGGAAGGAAAGAAGGAAGGACAAATGGATGGGAAGATGGATTATGGGAGGATGGATGGATAGCAGGATGGGTAGGAGGATAAATGGATGGATTTTCAATCCTTCCACCTCAGCCTCCTGAGTATCTGGAAGTACAGGTGTGCACCACCATCCTTGGCTAAGAAATCAATATTGTTAATGAATAAATGAGGAAACAAGTGAATGTAGAACTCAGACCTCAGAGGAGATAAAGATAACTAGACCCTGCAGTGGCAGAAGGGCAGGTAGTGGATGACAGAAGAGTGCCTGAAATCTCCCTATGAGAATCACCGTAATCCCAGATTTCAGGATTTCAGACCTCTACTGAACACCCCCCACCCCCATCACTTAGACTATAACAACTTCGCTGAATTTGAGACAACTAAGTTGTACATCCAGGCATTTTATCCATAAACCATCAGGTAATGCAATACTTGTACTGAGCTCACCTGGGCAAATTGCTTTGAATATAAAAAGTCAGCATCAAAATGCAGCACGTGCGACCTCCCCACTCCTGAGCACTCACTTGATCACATTCCAGGCAGGTTTCTTCCAGCGCTATGTGGCTGGGACAACACGTAAGCTGAAGCTGCAGAGCAGCACCACTCCTGCTCAGCTAAGGTCCTCATCCCACTTAGGCCATCAGGAGATGCCCCATGTCTCAACACACAGACCAATAACTCTAGGTAAGAGCTCTCTAGCCAGCGTCTGGCCCCTGTTCCATCTAAGAGGCTGCCAGGACTGAGCATCAGGAACCAGATGACCTGGTTCCTTCTCATTATTATTAATGTGGCTTGCACATCCTGAACGCTGATCATGTGGGAGGAAGTCTTTTGGCTTGTTTCAGGCACCCACATGTATTTGCCAAATGACTTATTTTACTTTAGATTTTTCAGGGCACAAGTGTAGAGGCTGCCTCCATTGGATGGCATGCCCGTGGCTACAAACTTCTCCACGATACCAGGGCTAAGGGCACCTTGATAGGAGGAAAATGAAATCCCATCCAGCCCTGATACCAGCACATTCCTTCTCTTACAAGCAGGCCAGATGCTCAGGGCTTATCCATGAGTTACGGTGGCCTGAGAGTCTTCATTGTCAACCCTTTCAGCAGGGCCTGTGATGCGGGAAAGGAATTTAGTGGGTTAGTGGCTTCCCCGCATCATCAGCTCTTCCCTCCATTGGCTACACCCCATGTACTTACAACATATTCATAATCACTTCAATTCCCAAACTTCAACCCTGCTCTTTCCTCCCAATACAACCCTTGACTTCTCCTCTTCACCTCCAAAATTCTCAAAAATGTATCCTCCCCTTGCTACCTCAATTCTTTCTGTTCATACCTTCATCACTCTTTACATCTTTGCCTTGACTCTCAGTGGACTCACACAGAGGCCCACCAGAAGACCACCTGCAACCCCTGTTGTCTACAGCCAATGTCCTCTCCCCCACCATTGTCCTCCTTGACCTTCAAAGCATTCAGTCCAAGAGCACAGCTTACTCATCACTGCCTGTACTTCATATCACACCTAGCACCTAGGGAGTACAAAATATGTGTTGACTGAGAGAATGATTAAGCAAAGGAGTAAATACATATACAGATAAGAATTTCCAACCCAAGGTCCTGGCTCAATTTCTTCTGTCTGATGTAGACTAGAGAAGACTTTAGCATCTCTTTTCCTTAAGGGACATTTTTAAAATGTCTTTATACTTTTACTCATGGTTCCCTGAAAAAAAGATGTGAAAAGGGACAGCTCCGAGGTCATCTTTATGAAAGTTAATTCTGACCTGGTACAAAGCACTAGGATTTTTCACATTTAATTCTATAGGAAATTTACTCTAACTGAAGTTTACTTTAAGAAAATACATTATAGGGAAAATTGGAAAGACAGATTATGGGATATTTTCAGGGCCATCAGAGTGACAGATGCCCCTGTCTAAAGAGGTTATAAGCCTAATGTGTGAGCAAACTTGATCAGGACACCCACTCTTCATTCACCCATCTATCCATTTATTTAAGAATGATTTGTCAGGGGCTTACCCTGTGCCAGGTACTGTGAGCAAGACGGTGAGAACTCCTACCTGGATCCTCATAGGTAGAACCCCAGTGGACAATATAAAGAATTAAAATGCATAATACATTTGGTGTGACCACAGCTAAAGGGGAAAGCAGAGTGGAGAAGAGAGTGGGTGCAGGGCGTGCGATAGTGAATAGGGTGCCCAGAAATGCCCTCACTGAGAAGATGACATTGGACCTGAAAGAAGACAGGGCAGAGGGCAAGTCAAAAGCCTCACTGGCTGGTGGTAGGACCAAGCTCTGTCTCGTTCTCCCAGGTACAGGTGTTGTGTGTTTGTAGCCCCTGAGCTTTGGTCCTCACTAGTCAAATCTCTCCTGCCTCCTGCTGCCTCACCTTCCTGGATAACTGCGGTGGCATCTCTGGGCAGCTGTCTCTCTAGTTTACGTGGGGGCTAGGCTCCTGCCTGAAGATCAGCTGGGGCACAGCCACCCTGCCTGGTCCTTGTCTCCTTCCCGTGGATGATGGATCCTGCTCCCCTATGCTCTGCCACAGGCAGAGAACTGAGCTAAACAGACTGACTACAAAGGATCGTGGAGGGACCCATTTGACTTTGGTCTCACTTTCATTGTTTGCAGAAACTTCTCAGACAAAAGGCCCCAGGCCCCTTTGCTGCATCCATTTATACATTTTGCCCTCCATCACTCAGTTCTCCACTTGAGGCTTAGACAAAGTGGGTGGGTCCCACTTCCATCTTCTCTTCCCACACAGCCCCAAAATTGGGGAGGAAAAAGACCCCAACACGCATATTCCTAGTCTTCCTGGAATTAGGCCTGCTTCCCTTAAGTGTATGTACCTCCTGTCCTCACAAACACAGCCTAGAAGGTGAGCACAATTCTACTTCCAGATGGGGCAGAATGGAGCCAGGTAACTTCCCGAGGTTTGCACAGGTAGGAAGAAGTCATAGATGCAGAACTGGGACTGAGACCCCTGGACTTCAGGTCTGCGTCCTCAACTAGCATGCTACGTTGCCAGCTGGAAGCAGAAACCAGGTCTCTCTTGTGGGTGGTTGTATCTCTGGTGTACAGCATAGCACCTGGTGCATTGTGGCTGCATTTTCAACATTTGCTGAATGAAAGAAGGAGGGAGGGAGGGAAGGTGGTAGAAAGGGAAAGATGTAGAGCAGAGCCTGGAGGGGTATCAATCCTCCTGCTCAGAACCAGAGACACAGCTAGTTGGAAATACCCAGACAGACGCTCCTGGGTCTGCCCCTACGTTAGTCAGTTGCATAACTCACTCATAACTTATCCACAGGTCATAAAACTTGAGGGGGGAGGGGGTGTCGGCCTCCATCTTTGAATTTCATGCATAAAATTTGCATGCATAATAACCTCTGCCAGATGTTCACAGGTGACAGACTTACAACTCTCCTCTCTTTCTGCAGAGCCCACCAGGTCACATCCTCAGGTTACTGGTAAGAAAATCGTCCAACTGCCAGGGCAGACATTCTATTCTCCTCTATAATTTTTACTGCTGAGCAATTAAAAATGAGCCACAGGCCTGCCAGAGAGCTGCTCTGAGAGACTTCCCAGGTCTGAGTCCTCATCTTTCTAGCTGCTGTGCATCAATGGAGACAGATGGCCCCGGGGCCGGGAGGCTCCATTTTGTGGAGAAAGGTCAGCATGTGCCGCTTTGATTCCCTGTCCCTGACACTTGAGAAAGGAAAATGTTTATGAAGGCAAAGCCATTCCCAGAAAAATCCAACAGATCTCTGCAGTGTAGGCTCCACCACTCATTCATGCTCTCCGTGTTCTCTTTTTTTTTTTTTTTGAGATGGAGTTTCACTGTTGCTGCCCAGGGTGGAGTGCAATGGCGCCATCTCGGCTCACTGCAACCTCTGACTCCCGGGTTCAAGAAATTCTCCCGCCTCAGCCTCCCAAGTAGCTGGAATTACAGGCATGCACCACCACACCTGGCTAATTTTGTATTTTTAGTAGAGACGGGCTTCTCCATGTTGGTCAGGCTGGTCTCAAACTCCTGACCTCAGGTGATCTGCCCACCTCGGCCTCCCAAAGTGCTGGGATTACAGGCATGAGCCACTGCACCCGGCCATGTGGTCTTTCATGTTAGAGAACCAACCCAGAGATTGAAAAAAGCCATCACCACGTCCCTTGAGGTAAACTGCCTTGAGATCTCAGAATGGGGGAAACATTACAGAAGAAACCCTCTCTTGATCAAAGAGGGGTGAAAGCTGCATGTCGTAAGCATGAGTCTAATGCTGGGAGCTGAGGGCTTTGACACACGGTTGCCCCCTTCTGATTCATATGGAGCCCCCAGGAGTCAGGTGAAGAAGCTGGGTACTGGTCCAGCACCCCCACTTCCTCAATCTGGAACCCTGTCCAATTTCTTCTTGCATCTCAACTTCCCCATCTTAAACTGGGAATAATACGTATTCCAGGATAGTTTGAAAAATCAAATGAGAAATGAAAAAGGATAAGCTGATGACCACTGTTGTCCCGTATCGTCTCAGCTGGCAGGCACAGCAATGTGTATTATCCTTTCACACATTTGACTCTCGAACACCGTGAGGGCTCAGGGGACCAGCTGCCCCACCGCCCCCTGCACAAGTGAAAATCCACAAGTAACTGTTGACTCCCCAAAAGTTTAACTACTAATAGCCTACTCTTGGCTGGAAGTCATACCAATAACCAACAGTTGATTAAAACATATTTTGTATGTTATATGTATCCTGTATTCTTGCAATAAAGCTAGAAAAAGAAAATGTTAAGAAAATAAGAGAAAATGGATTTTCTCAATTCATATTCTCTATTCATTTTCTCTATTCATATAGATTTTCTCTGTTCATTTAGATTTTCTCTGTTCATATTCCACTATTCATTAAGTGGAAGTGGACTGTCATAGGGTCTTCATCCTCATGGTCTTTGCATTGAGTAGACTGAGGAGGAAGTGGAGGTGGTCTTGCTGTCTCCGGGGTGGCGGAGGTAGAAGACCATCAGCATGTAGGGGGACCCATGCAGGTCAAGCCCCCTGTTGTTCAAGGCTCAACTGTAATTGCTTTTTGATCCATCTGATGAAAAAGGCTCAGTTTCAGAATAATGTATCTTTGACACCTCACTTTACTCATTTATCTTTTCAGTAAAGAGCACAGTCCTTGGACTCAGAGCCTTTGATAATTAATATTTCATAAAGATGCTTTCCCTTTTTATTGTATTAATCATTCCTGTTATCTCCTATTAATACAAATGACACTGGCTTTCCATCTGTGTAACTGGTTCCTTTTGAAATAACTATTTCAGCTTAAAAAGTCAACTAAGGTGACAAAAACTAGATCATAATAGAGACAATACTTAGACGTAGCAAAATTGCAGGGAAGAAATGCAGTGCCAGTGGATGTGGCCAAACCCTCAGAGAGGAAAGAGGCTGAGGCTGGACAAAGGCTGATGTTGGCGACACGTGTGGGGCAGCATCAGACGTGTGAGACTGGGTGTTTCTCGTGTGTGTGTGTGTGTGTGTGTGTGTGTGTAGAGAAAGAGGAGGAGAGGACCCACACCAGAACCAGATGCTGTATGGGGTGGAAGGGGTGGACAGGCCCCGCATCCAGGCAGCCTCCTCCCTTCCCCTCCACCTGCATCACCTGAGCATGTGAAGTCCCCCTGGCAGGCCCCCGTGCAGGGACTCAGGATGCAAATTGGGCCCAAGCTGGAGGTGGAGGGGTAGATAGGGTCACCTCCTGCTTTGGCTGTTTTCTTGTTCCCGCTGGCAGCAGGGCAGGACCCTACGCTGCTGTTCAGCTACATTCTGACCTGCATGCATTGGGGTAAAGATAGGCCACTGAGCCTGAGGCCTCAGACGCAGCTGCTTCCTCTCCTGGGATCACAGGTGAAAAGCAGGCGTGCCGACTCCAGTGGCAGACTCCTGATCTACAGCCTTCTGAACCGTCCTGGCTGTGGTAGTCAGTGCTGTCCTGGCAGGTTTGCTACACAGTGCTCGAGAAAACCCGGAGCCAGCCAGAGCCCCTCCTCAGCACTTTCAACAATGACCTGTAAGCATCTGATTTCCCGGTCCTGAATCCCTTCCTGCTTGACCCAGCAGAGGGGCTCTGTGTCATGAGTGAACTCTGACAGTCGCCCTACCTCTCTACCTGGTGCGTGGAAGGCAGAAGGAAGGACAGAATTGTCATGACAATGTCATCTCCACCAGATCCTGGGTGATTTGCTCAGGGCTTAGGAGCGTGTGATGACTTACACCTGACCCATCCCTTTTCCGCCTACAGGAGATCCCTATCCTGCGTCTTTTCACCTTCTTAGCAGTGTGCACCAGGCAAACCCTGGCTGATTAAAGCCCCCAGGAGTCCTGCCCTCACCTGCACACCTGTCCAACTAGAAAAGGCCAAGTGCACATCTCCCTCCATCCCTGAGGGTGGAAGTTGAAGATGCCATGACCAACACTGGGTCTTCTTTTTAAATGAATTTCCTAGCCTTTACCAATCCTCCCCGCCCCCCACAACAAATTTTAAAACCCCTTTTATTTATTTTGAGAAGAGAGTCTCACTCTGTCGCCCAGGCTGGAGTGCAATGGTGTGATCTCAGCTCACCGCAACCTCCGCCTCCCAGGTTCATGTGATTCTCCTGCTTTAGCCTCCTGAGTATCTGGGACTACAGGTGCCTGCCACCATGCCCAGCTAATTTTTGTATTTTTAGTAAAGACAGGGTTTTGCCATGCTGCCCAGGCTGATCTTCAACTCCTGGCCTCAAGTTATCTACCCTCCTCAGCCTCCCAAAGTGCTGGAATTACAGGCGTGAGCGATCACACCTGGCAAAACCTCTTTTATAAGCTAAAGTGTGAAATCATATTTCACAAAGAAAATACACAGGTAGGCATAGTTTCCATAAAGAAAGAGTGAGGGAGAAAGAGAGAAAGAACTATGACCAGATTGCAAAGGCTAACGGAAACTTGATTTTTGAGACGGAGTCTCACTGTGTCGCCAGGCTGGAGTGCAGTGGCGCAGTCTCTGTTCACTGCAACTTCAGCTTTCTGGGTTCAAGCAATTCTCCTGCCTCAGCCTCTCAAGTAGCTGGGACTACAGGCGCTCACCACCATGCCAGCTAGTCTTTGTATTTTTAGTAGAGACGGGGTTTCACCATGTTGGCCAAGATGGTCTCAATCTCTTGACCTCGTGATCTGCCCACCTCGGCCTCCCAAAGTGCTGGGATTACAGGTGTGAGCCACCGCGCCCGGCCGGGAACTTAATTTTTTTAGCACTATCAGAATGACCCTGGCTCCCTGCTCCCTCTGGTTTGCTTTGATTAACATTTCCAGGACAAATCTATGGAAATAACCAACCCCAGGCCCTGCTTAGCCTATTTATTTTCTGTAGCAACTGTGGCATTGGCTCTACCGGGTCAGATTCGTAATTAGAACTCCTTGGGTGGCAGTCTCTGTCGCTACTGCAAATACATTTATCAAGCAACACGATGTTATTTATTTCAACTCCCATTTGTTTCTTGCCACAATTTCTATCTGGAAGGAAGGCCTGGCTGTTCATTTTGGTGGGAGAACTCAATACAAAGTTAATTACTAAAAAGAAAGAATATAAAGAAGCCTGGAGACTATCCAGGACATTTCTTCCAAAGCACATTCCAAGACAACTGGAACCAAGCAAGAGAGGCTCACAGTGCTTTGAATAAGGGAAAGAGGGCACGAGGAGGGACCTGGAGAATCTCCAGATCTTGCCAATCCTCGTTAGGGACCGACACACAGAAGATGAACGGCAGGAACAGGGAACTGGCTGCTTCTCACACACTCATCATTAAGGCGCTACAACCATTTTTTTCTTCCTTTTGTTCCTTCTCTCTTCACACACTAGGAACTGCAGGGGCAGAGAAATTTAGCTGTTAGTTTTCAATATAATTGGACTTCGTTGTGGTGTGTGTAATCCCCTCTTCCCTGGTGCTGGGAGGTTTATCTTGAGGCCACTGCTGCTCTGGTGGAGTGATTGGGAACTATGTAAATATATTTTCTCTCCAGGGAAGCAGTGCACTTTTGAAGGGCTTAATAACAGACACAAAAGGCTGGACAATCTAGGAATGGACTCGGCCATGGATTGGCTCTTTCCTCCTTCCCTCCACCTTATCTCGTAATGGGAAGGTTTTAAATAGTGCTGTGTAATCCACATGACTGAAGTTGCAGAATGTGTCTTACAAGGACGTCGGGTTGCAGGCAATTATCCCACAAAAATGGATTTAATTGTTGTTCATATTTGTTGCAGTAAAAATGGAGCAGTGAAAATATCAATGCTGTCTATGCATCAGGAACGGTCTATGCATTTCTAAGGCTTTGAGTGAGCATCTCTAGTACTTTCAATGCCTGTCACCCATGTCCTGTGCCCCTCACGTAGACAACATACAGCCGAGATGTGAGGAAGCTGCAGAGGGAAGCCTTGCAGAAACCCTTGTGAAGACAGATTTTGGATGACTGCATCAGAAGGATTATTCCAGAGACTTGGCATTGGGACTCTCAGTGTGGGGGAATTCAGGAAAAATCAGGAGCTTGTCTGGCTCCCAACGTCCAACGGCTAGCTGCCTTGCACATAAGAGGCTACCGATTAAGAAGTGGGAATGAGTGAAATAACCAGTAATCAATAATCTAGACTCCTGGCTTAATGCTAGATTCAAACGAATCCAGAAGTAGGGAGATAGAAAAAAAAATAGATGCAAATGAAATCCGAGATGGCCTTAGATGTAACACTTGAGTTGCCTTGGGCTAAGTATGAAGAAAGCCAGATATTGTCTCCAAATTATTTTATCTTTTTGAGACAGGGTCTTGCTCTGTCATTTAGGCTGGCGTGCAATGATGTGATCATAGCTCATTCACTGTAGCCTTGACCTCCCAGCTCAAGCGCTCCTCCTGCCTCAGCCTCTCCAGAAGCTGGAACTACAGAGGCATGTCATCATGCCCAGCTAATATTTTATTTTTTATTTTTGTAGAGACTGGGTCTCACTTTGTTGCCCAGGCTAGTCTTGAACTCCTGCCATTCTCCTGCCTTGGCCTCTGGTATCAATGAGTCCTCTTATACAAGACTTGCCTTGAACCAAACTGTTTGTTGCAAGGTTGACACCTACCAGTTCAGAACCTTCTTGGAGGTTTTTGGCAAGTTTTCCAAACAGTAAGCTCTTTAAGAGCAACAATAGCTTTGCATTGACAGTCTCAGTCCCTCACCTTCACCCCATTCACGGGCTGAGTGCAGAGGTCCTGGCACAAAATAGCAAAGACCCGAGGTCATTCCTAGCCTTTGCCTATTCCAGCCACTCTCTGTATTTTTGATGTGTTGGTTTTTCCTAGGCTAGAATGGACTCAATGAGATTTTCTTCATCTGCCATGCTACTCTCTCTCCCCTACAACCAACCCACCTTTGTGACCTCCAAAGCCCCACTGCACTGTGACCCTGCCCTAAGAAGTTTTCCCTGGCTGGCAATAGAGTGAACTGAATAAAGCACATGCTCTGATATCAGAGGGACGAGGCTGGAACCTTCAGCACCTGCTTACTGGCTGCATGACCTGTTCCTTTCATTATTATTCTCATTGTCTTTTATCTCCCCTTGTTCTGTAGTTCTCCAGCCTCAAGAGCCTGCCCTTTGGCATGGCTTACAAGGTCCTTCACTTATATTTTCATGTGTCCAGCTGAGTGAGAAAAGAGCCACTGAAGGGTTAGAAGCAGAGTGATGTGATCCCGTCTACTGTTTTTTTTGAGATGGAATCTCACTCTGTCACCCAGGCTGGAGTGCAGTGGTGCAATCTTGGCTTACTGCAACCTGCGCCTCCTGGGTTCAAGCAATTCTCCTGCCTCAATCTCCTAAGTAGCTGGGATTACAGGTGTGTGCCACCATGCCCAGCTAATTTTTATATTTTTAGTAGAGACGGGGTTTCACCATGTTAGTCAGGCCGGCCTCAAATTCCTGGCCTCAAGTGATCCTCCTGCCTTGGCCTCCCACCGTGCCAGGATTACAGGCATGAGCCACCACACCTAGCCCCATCTACCTTTTAACAGATTCACTCTGGCTACTTTAGGCAATGAGGTGGCGGCAGGGCAGGAGCAGGAACAGGAAATCCAGTTTCCAGGCCAGGGCAGAAGGCCACATGCAGGCTAGACATCACGCAGGTTGAATTCTCAACATATATTGAAGGCTGAGCTGAGTGGCATTGTGATGGATTCAGTGTGAGGTGTCAGAGAAGAACGAGTTGAGGATGAATCATATTTCTGGCTGGAGGACCTGAAAGGACAGGGCTTAAATTTCCTAGAACATTTTAAGATAGGAAAGACTTTAGGAGAGAAAGTTTGGGGTGGGAGTTCCACTCTAGACATATCAGCTTTGAAATGGCCTCTAGACATCCAAGCAGAGACGTAGAGGGCATTTAAATGTGGAGACTAGAAGATCACCAAGAGAGTGTGTGCAGATGGAGAGGAGGCCCACAGACCGAGCTCCCGGGTATTCTAACATTTAGTGGCAGAGAGATGAGAGAGATTCAACAAAACGAAGTAACATCTTAGAAGTACTAGCCACGGACTTACAAGGAAAACTTACAGAAGAGAAAAATCATGCCTCTAAGCCAGGTTAAGAAAGTCAAGAAGGGGAATGCAATATTAACCGGTCAGTGCTTTTGAGAATGGATCACCAAATTTTGCAATGCAAAAGGCATTGGAGATCTCGCAGGGTGGGGACAAAAGTGTGACCATAGAGATCCCTGAGAGACTGGGAGGAGAAAAAGGGGAGGCGATGAATACTGAGATCACTTTCCATGTGTTTCATTGTAAAGGGGTGTAGAGAAATTGGGCGATGAGAAAAGGGGCATTGAAACCAAGGGAGGTTTTCTGGTGCACGTTTGTTAAGAGATGTTTCTGCATATTTTAAGGGATGAAGGAAGCACAATGCTGAGACATGCAGAAAACAAACCCCCTGGGGTGCTGTGCTAGAGAAGACAGGAGGCATAGATGCCAGTGCGCACATGGAGATCTGGTCTCTGAGGGTCTTGGGGACAGGGAGGCAGAGTCTTGGGGCTCAGAGGAGTGTGACGGGTGGATGTGTTGATGGGATATGTGGCAATTATGAGTGTTTGTTTCTTAGTGAAATAGGAAACGAGGTCAAGAGCTAGAAACAGATACAGTAGACAAGGGGTAAATGGCTCGAGAAGGGGAGGAGGTGTGAAGTCCTCATCTCAGACAGTGGATAATGGGCAGACTTAGGGAATAATATAGGCTTGATGGGCAGAACCAAAGACTCGTGACTCATCTGTGGTTTTGCATTTAAAATAAAAACAGAACATTGAGTGGTGTGTGTGTGTGTGTGTGTGTGTGTGTCTGTGTGTGTGTGTGTGTGTCTGTGTGTGTGTGTGTACATATTTACCTGCCTGGGTGCAGGAAGAAATAAGTGGGAGGTTGGATTTCACCTGCTTAGACCTTGCCATATTAATGGCATCAACAGAGGTGAGAGACAGCTAAGAGTGTCTTCGTGGGACTGATCTTAATATTGCATGATGGAGTCTAAACTAGATGAGGAAGGCAGTGAGGATGCAAAGGGGACTGAGAGCTGAAAAGGGTGAGAAGAATGTAGGTCATGATGAAATTGATGAATTGGAGTTGGGGGAGCCGGAAAAGGAGTAGGTGTAGTTTGGAGAGAAGGACACTGGACATCCAGCTCCAACGGGGATGCAGTGAGGAGCAGTGATTCGTGACCTTAGCTACCCAATGAAGTAAACTGGGGAGTTTTAAAATGCTGATGCCCAGCTCGTATCCCAATAGACTGTGCTCTAATAGATCTGGGGCACAGCATGCAGAGTGGAATTTTCTAAAGCTCCCCAAGGTTGAGAATCCATAGTCTAGAATATGACCCATGGGACTGAGTGACTGAGATAGGGAAAAATACAATATCTTTGGAGGAGAGGAGGTCACAAAACTGAGAACTCGGGATATTGAAAAGATCATTCAAAAAGACACAGAAATCACCAAGAATATAGCAGGAGTTATATGAAGAAAGTGCAGGGAGGTGGCTGCAATCCCCTTCACGTTTAAGGGGAGGGTCCAGAGCATCTGTGGATGACAACAGGTGGAGTAGTGGGTGGTCTTGCTCTGAGATATGAACTTCAAAGTGAGAGACAGGTGCAGTTAGGGAGAAGGGAGGGATGTCCTAGCTAAGTGGCACAGCCAGTGTCTCTAAGTCCTTTTTAAGTATGGCAAGAAATGATAACATCACAATTATATATAAAACGTTGTCAATATTACCCAAACCCTAAATGTGGTCACTGAAATCACATTTCCCTCTAGAGGAGCAATCACTTTAAGAATCATTCTGCACAGACGCTCCCAGCTGGCTTTGCGAGTTGGCTGCAAACAGATTCTCGAAGAGCTCTAATTGGACTGAGTGTCCACTCCACTCAGCAAAGTTGGCCTTTTGCACCCTACCCTACACACCAGATGCAAAGTAATGGTCAACAGCCTGACAGTGCTGTCAGCAGCATCCCCTTCATACTCAGAGAGGAGGTACGGCCACTTTGGAGACCCCATAGCTCCTTTTCCAAACTCAGTTGCATTCAAAAAGGCAAGAAAAAGTCACCCTAAGAGGGGAAACCAGCACTTTTCACCTGCATCCCTCCACCAGGGTCCACTCCTTTGCATTAAATCTCAATGACGCACTAGGAAAATGTGTCCCTTTATGTGCTTCTGTAAATCCCTCATTCATTTCAATGCCATATATATATATATATATATATATATCACAGAAGGAGCTTTAAAAAGTTAATCTACCTGAGCTGTATTTTATCTTTTAAAAGATAATGCCTTCTTACTAGACACTTTGTAGGGCAGGCCTTGCATGCAAAATATACCCATGCCTCGGTGCATGAGTGCCCAGGCGGCAGGATATGGTTGTTTAATTTCAAGAGGCCAATTGTCAGTCATCCTGGGGACCTTTCAGACACCTCATAGGCTTGCCAATCACAGCATATGACTTGTTCTGTCTGCTCTTCCTTTTCTCCCTCAGGAAGTGAGTTCCCATTGTTTCAGGATTATTTTTTAAAATTGACTGAAACGTAAGTCATCTGTGGAGGTATCCTCTAAGGAATAAAGAAAAAAGAAAAAAGTATATATATATATATAAATATGTATATAATACTTATATAACTATATTATACATAATTTTATATATATGTATATATTATATAATTTTATGTATTATATATAACACATATGCATAATATATAATACATACATATATTTTTATATGTAATTATTATATATTTATAATTATGTTATATATAATTATATAAAAGTATATAATTATATAGCTATATATGTATAAATATATATAAACTATATATAATTATGTAATATATATTAGATATAATTTATATCTAATATATGTTATATATATAAGTAATTTGCTTGTTTCCTAGAGGAATAAATGTTCACTTCTCTTATATGCTTTTTTGTTCTCTCAACATCTAATGCTGGGGTGCTGAGCATGTACCAGGCATGGCTGAGACCTTTCCGCACGGCTGTCTCATAGGTAGAAACTGTCACTGGTGTTCTAGTTTACAGACCAAGACATGGATGGAGCTTGGAGCCACCCTGAGCTCTTAGGGGTGCCCTCTTCTTCCCGACCACAAACATTCTCAGCCCACACCCTCTTACCCGATATAACAGGAGACACTGCTAAAGATGATGCATCTTAAATACTGTAACATAAAACAGTTAAACATGCCTGCAGGTGTAGATTTACCAACCTCTGAGAAACAAAACGAAAAAAAAGATAAACCCTTTGCCCTCTGCTCTGGGCCTCGCATGCGCCACACCCATGAAGCCACCTCCAGTTTGTTTATCCTGGCGAGAGAACATGAAGAGAATTTGAAGCAGCAGCAGGTATAGCCATCAGCTGGAATTTTGACTTATTTTTCCCTCAGTGCTTTATTGATGTTTCACAGAAAAAAAAATTTGAAGAAAGTTTTAGTACCTTGCCTTCAGTCTTTCCAAAAATTCAACCTTTATTTATAGAAACAACGGCCTTCTTATTTGCACTCAGATGTCACTGCTTTATGTAATATTTAATTGCAGGGTGTATTTACACTAGCAAGTACGACTGGAGTAAACAGGTTTGGGAACAAATATAACCGACTCTTGGGAAGCACACAACTGCACAGTGTGGACGGTGCTGGGTGGCCCGGTGCTGGGGTGCAAGGTGTGAGTGAGCTCGGGGAAGTGATGGCACAGAAGCTGCATGGCCCATCCAGGGCGAGTGTGGCGGCCACTCTGGAGTCTGTGCCGTGGGCCAGTGGAGAAAGCTGCAGGGCTGGTTCTTGGGTGACTGACCAGGAGAAACCACACAGGAGCAGATCTTGAGATGTTTTTCACTGGTGTTAATCTGAGCCCAGCATGGAGTGATAAGGTCCCAGTACAGCAGGTGGGCCATTGTAAAAGGCTGCTCGGAGTATGTGGCTTTCCTGCTCCAAACACGTAGCCCACACTCCTCAGTACCTATGGGCCCTCCAGGATCCTGCCTGCTTGTTTGCTCCTGCAGCCTCCTCTTATGCTCCCCAGGCTGCCCACTGGGTGCCAACCTCCCTGGGGTCACATAGTTACAGACACACCTGCTATCTGCTGCCTCCAGGGCTTTGACTAAACTCAATATCCTACAATACCCAGGCAGCTCCCACAGCAACGGGGAATCCAGTACCACTTGCCAATGGAAACCACTTCCTCTCTCCAGGTCAATGGAAACCTCTTCCTCTCTCCAGGTGATACTCATCCTTCAGCCCTCGGCTTCCTCCGACCCCACAACCTATAGTGGAGTTTCTTCATGGACCCTACAGCCTCCTGCCCCCAAATGTCACCCCCTTGCAAGCAGTGTGACTGCCTGTCACTTCACCATCCTGTCCTCTGATTCGTGAGTAGCTCATTAAGTGCAGGGCTGGGCCTGTTCAGGGTGCCTGGCACACACAAGACCCTTGAAAGGGTGTGTGTTCCTTGAAAGCATGAGAAGCACTGGGCGAGGGGTGAATGGGCAGACTTTAGAAACACAGGTCAGGAGCCCGCACCCTGCATTCCTGGTCCCCCGGCAGCCGAGCATGTGTGTGGCCAGTGCAGTGAATCCGTGGATGCAGAAATGATAGCACCACAGAATGAGGCTCTGGTCCATCCTCAAAGCAGCTCCACCAGGGCTTGCGAGTGAGGAGCTCCAGGTGGAACATGAGAGGCGAGCTGTGTTTTTACTAAAGAGCAGGAGTCCCCAAGGATCCTCTGCACTGTGAAGAGGTCAGGTTCCAGTCAGTGCTGTGTTTAGGAATCTCGGGAGCATGTTGGCAGGGTCAGAGCCCTGGGCTTCTCAGCAGGGAAAACACTGAACTCTCAGAACATCTGCTCCAAGGAAACTCGAAAGGCAGACACTGCAATCCCCAGCAAGAAACCAGTGTTCTTGCCGTGCTGTTGGGGGACCAGGCTGGAGCCCCGGGGCCTCCCCTCAGACAGGCAGCCTTACTGGTGGGAGCAGGGGCCGCCAGGCTCCCAGGCCTTTCCCCCACCTGTTGCACTGACTCTCTGTGCTCATCAGTTCAGTTTTAACCAAAAGGCCTGGAGGCTTCCCAATCCCTACCCTAGGAAATAATAATCATTACTATTATATTAATAGCAACCACCAGTATTCCTTGAGCTCTTATTGATGCCATTGTTCTAAGTGCTTTGAACAAATGACCTCAGCAGTAGGTTGAATGCTGCCCCCTCCCCCAGCCAAGAAAAGGTCTGTTCACATCCCAGCACCTGTGAATGTGACCTTATGTGGGAGAGGGTCGCTGCAGATGAAGTTAAGGGTCTGGCGATGTCATCATCGTGGATGACCTGGGTGGCCCCTACATCCAATGACAAATGTCCTTTACAAGATCGGAGAGGAGAAGACATCAACACACAGAGGAGGTGGTAATGTGAAGGCAGAGGCAGAGATGGGAGGGGGTGACTACAGCCAAGGATCTCCAGGAGCCACCAGAAGCTAGGAAAGGTGAGGAAAATCCCTCCCCCAGAGCCTCAGGAGTGAGCATGGCCCCACCGACACCGTGACTTTGGACTTCTGGCCCCCAGAACTGTGGGAGAGTGAGTTTCTGTTGCACTAAGCCACCAAATTTGTTGTAATTTGTTACAGCAGACACAGGAAACAGTTACAATCTAACATAGCTATTTCCACAGGCATCACTAAGAAACAGCATCGGCTAAACACCTTGCAGTCATGCCATTTATTTCCAAACACCTAAATGCTGCTTTTTCAAAAGTTGATCACTTGTCAAACTTACATATCTTAAAGTATGAGAACTAAGTATTTTAAAATAATGAGAATTTCAAATTGTGTTTACAGTGAAGTAAGTGTAAGGTTCTTTATAAAGCGGGGGCCCTCAACCCCAGGGCCACGGACGGGTACTGGGCTGCACAGCAGGAGGTGAGTGGCAGGAGAGCGGGCCATGCTTCATCTGTGTTTACAGCCACTCCCCACGGCTCACATTTCCGCCTGAGCTCCACCTTCTGCCAGAACAACAGCAGCACTAGATTCTCATAGGAGCATGAAATAGAGTGCGAACTATACGTGCAAGGGATCTAGGTTGCACACTCCCTATGAGAATCTAATGCCTGACAATCTGTTACCATCTCCAATCGCCCCCAGCTAAGACCATCTAGTTAAAGGACAACAAGCTCAGGGCTCCCACTGATTCTACATTATGGTGAGCTGTGTAGATTTCTTGATATATTACAATATAATAATAGAAATAAAGTGTACAATAAATGTAATGTGCTTGAATCATCCCAAACCATCCCCCTGCCCTGGTCCACGGAAAAAAAAAAAAAAAATTGTCTTCCAAGAAACCAGTCCCTGGTGCCAAAAAGGTCGGGGACCACTGTTATAAAGTACAAACATTTTATAGAGAACAAGTAAAAGCAGCCAAAGTGGCCTGAGTTTTGTCGTGTGCGCTGGTTGAAGGAGCCTGTCTGTGCAGTTTTGCCTTTGGCTTCCTGATAGCAGGTGTCCCAGAGCACCTTTTTACTCCATGCAAGCTCAATAGACCTTCTAAAAGCTGGGATGCAGAACCAGACCGCAAGCCTGCCTCCACTGCTTTCCAGCCATGTGATATTTGACAAGCTACTTGGCATCTCAGTCTCTTTTTTTTTTTGAGCCGGAGTCTCGCTCTGTGGCCCAGGCTGGAGTGCAGTGGCGTGATCTCGGCTCACTGCAAGCTCCGCCTCCCGTGTTCACGCCATTCTCCTGCCTCAGCCTCCCGAGGACCTGGGACTACAGGCGCCCTCCACCACGCCCAGCTAATTTTTTGTATTTTTTTAGTAGAGACGGGGTTTCACCGTGTTAACCAGGATGTTCTCGATCTCCTGACCTCATGATCCGCCTGCCTCAGCCTCCCAAAGTACTGGGATTACAGGCTTGAGCCACCGCGCCTGTTCGCATCTCAGCCTCTTATTCCTCACCGGGGTGATGGTGCCACTACGGAATTGACTGCTCACTGCCGGTCGTGGGAGTCATGTCCTTGGAGCAGCGCCAGGCACAGAGGGACCACCAGCCACCTCCCCCTCTTTGCCTGTGCTCACTGTTGTGTTGTTCTAATTCTGCCTCCCTCCGTCCCTCAGAAGCGACACAGGAGCCATGTCATAGACACTCCCCACATTTTGAAGTCAGCCCACAGAGAGTCGTTGTACAAGAATCTGATTTCCAACCCCAATATCTAGTCCAGGATGAAAGCTCATTACCTTGGGGTGGCAAAATGATTAAATTTCATCAATGTATCCTCATTAGCTTCTGGTTTTACACATCATAATTAAATAACTAATTATGGCATCCATATGAGTGTGACAAATAGGGTTAAGAAATTGACAACATTATGCCCTTGAAAGGGTGGCCTGGGCTTCTGTGTCCCACCCCAAACAGGAAAACTTTGAGCCCAAATTCTCCTCTGGTGAAATGCTGGTCACTGGAGAGAAAAGGGGACAGCTGCTGTCTTCCTGGGGACTGTGCTGTGGACCCTCCCACAGATGCTCATCCCCCCATTTCTCATCTGGCTCATGGAATGACATCCCCATTCCCAGCAACTTTCATCTCACCTGTGCAAAAGGAACATAAAAAAGGCCTGGGTGCAGCGGGCTTTGATCTAAGGTGTGCTCAGGACACTGAAAGGGTGGCTTGCTAGACAGAAGCCAGTGAAAGGTAGGGCTCTTCAGAGTTCAAAGAAATAGCCAACATCAAAAAATTCCTTTTGCCATATTCAGCGCATGCACCATTTATAACAAATATTGCTCCGTTTGACATAAAGCCTCCCCTCAGACTTCCCATTTTAAATAACGCGAGTTCAGGTCCCAGTGTTACCTTTTCTTCTTAACCACTGACGAAGGTGGCCCATGCATGTCAAAGTGGGGAGTCCTGCCTTACTAGCTGCTTTCCAAGTAGAGAAAGGTGGTGAACCAGTAGGACCATTTCTGGTGGGTCTTGTTTCCACCCAAGAGAGCACCTGGTCCAAAGTCTTTACTCCAGCTTGCAAGGTAACTGCTGGAGCCAGCCTGTGGACTCCATCATGAGAAGGAGCTCATGCCCCAGATCTTCCATCAGTCAACACTCACACCTCCCTCACAGACCCCATCAATTCTCCCCTCCCCTGCCTCAGTAGCCTTCCTACCAGCTTTCTTGCCCTGTGAGGTTCCCGTCTACAACTAGCAGGCAAAGGGAGCTTTTCAAGCTGCAGCCTCATCATTTCATTCCTCTGCCTGAAATTCTTCAGTGACTTCTTATTACTCTCAGAATAAAGGCCCAACCCCCGCCATGTCTGACAAGCTCCTGCATGGCTGCCCTGGGGCCAGCTTCTCTATCCCTGACTCAGAACATGCTCATCCTCTGAACATCAGCCATTCTTCCTTTATGTCCTTCACCACGAAGCTCCTCCCTGCCTCAGGACCTTTGCACATGCTATAGCTGCTTCCTGGAACACTCTCTCCTATTACACTCCACCCTCTATATCTCCTGCCTCTTTCCAGGTTTTTTTGTTTTGTTTTGTTTTGTTTTTGAGGCACAGTCTCATTCCTGTCACCCAGGCTGGAGTGCAGTGGCACGATTACAGCTCACTGTGGCCTTGACCTCCTGGGCTCAAGTGATCCTCCCACCTCAGCCACCTGAATAGTTGGACTACAGGCATGCATCACCACACCCAGCTAGTTTTACATATTTTTAGTAGAGAAAGCATTTCACCATGTTTCCCAGGCTGGTCTGAAACTCCCGGGCTCAAGCTATCCACCCATCCCAGCCTCCCAAAGTGCTAGGATTACAGGTGTGAGCCACCCCCCCTGACCACTTCATCCACTTTATGCTCATTCGTTACCTATCAGATTAAATGCCACTTCCTTAGGGGAGTGTCTTCTCACCATCCCCATTCAAACCACGCCAGGCCTGCCTGTTTACACGATGAGTGCACCATGTCCTTCCCTTCACAGCACACACAGAGTGGCAACCTGACACGCACTAGTTTGATTGTTTCCTTCCTTTCTGCCCTCCCTACTGCTCTGCATCTGAATTTTCTGCTGCTCACCATTATATCCTAGAGACCAAGACCTGGTGTATAGGAGGTACCCAACAGCGCTCTGTGACCCAATGAATGCACAAGGATCTTCATGCTATTATTGGCTACTGACAAGGCTGGCACAAACTTAGCTTGCAATAAGAGAACCCTAGGGACAGAGTTAATACAGTGGATCATTGTAAACTTAATTCAGGTGTTTTAAAACCAGGTCGTGGTGTGGCATGAGGTTCTAAATACTAAATTTTGCAGAGTGATATCAATCAGCTGGAGGTAGATTTAAAATAAAATGTTGGAGAGACTCAAAGCCAGGCTGTGGGAAAGATGCATGAAGGATGCTTGAAGGATGTGGCAATGATGGAAGGAAACTGCTGCAGGGAAGTGAGTGCCATCTTTGGCCACCTAAAGGTCTGTCCCCCAGGATAGGTCAGGCATGTGCTGAGCAAGTAGGAAGCCTGGACTGTGGGCAGAAGTTTGGGAAATCAGATTTCAGACCAACACAAGGAGGAACAAGCACTCCCAGAGGCTGAAACTTTGACACTGTGTGTTTGAGTGCATCTTACCCCTGCTGGGCCTCATTCTTTACATCTGTGAAATGGGTGGAAGTGTTTTCCGCCCCACAGGTTATTGCAAAGATAAAATTAGAATAGATATGCAAAGTCATGCTTTGCAAAGCACCTTGCACAAGAGGGCTCACACCCATGCTCTTTACCTTTGTGTAACAGAGGCCACCTTGGCTTCTTCTGAGCATCAGGCCTGGCCCTTATTCCTTGTCTGGGATCAAAGAGGCAGCAGCAATTACCAGCAGTGGGCTCTGGGATGAACAGGTAGAGAAGCCAAACACTCACCAACCATCACACCTCTGATCACTTTCTTTTTCCTTGTTGTGTTTTGGTCTGTATTTTTCATAATTGTTGGATAGAGCTCAGTCAATATGTGTGCTTTTCAGGCTGCTTATCTTAAAACAGCCAGAAGGAGAAGGCATTTGTGTCTACCTCACAATCTTAGGCCTTCCCATAGATTGTGGGGTCTCTGTCCAAGTCATTGTACCCTCGTCCCCACTTTTCCCTCTGCAAATAGCTTCCATGTGACAATGTGACAGTGCGCATGCTTGTGATCCTATGTTCAATGAAATGTGAGTAGCATGCCCTTCACCCCTAGCTGTGGGTAAGACTTTATGTCCACGACCACCTGTTGTCCCCAATGCTAATATTCAAGGTCACACTCACTTCTGTATTTTTGGTTAATGCATACATTCAAACAGCAGAAAGTCCTCTCATCTCTGCAGTAATAGGTAAGTCTGTTGGTTGCAAAGATACATCTTTTTGCAAAACCAAGCCTGTGGTTCTTTTAACAGCATTAGTGAATGGAAATATGTTCAGTGTTCATTAGGAGGTCAGATGCAGAACACTCAGTATCAAACAAATAAAATATTTATCTGTCATTTTGGAGTACAAAAAATTAAGATTTTATTTTCAGGAGGAGCAAATGGCATTAACACTCCTGACTACAGCAAAAAATGGTAACAGTATGTGACGTTTATTGAGCACTAGCTTGGTGCCAGTCATTTTGCACACAACACCTCAGTGCCTCATACACAGGGGAGGGGGGAGCTGCCCATGTTGCCTGGCTTGTAGATGGGGGCCTCAGTCCACCAGCCAGGCCCAGGCTGCCCTACAGCTGCCCCCTACTCTGCCTCCCACACAAGCTGGTTGTTTTCAAATACAGCCAGCTGTAATCAAGCCAGAACACCTTAAATAAATCATTAGTCATGGGCATTCAGTTAAATTTTTGTTGATGATTTTCTCCTGCTCCATGCATTTTTTAGTACTTAGCCCTGAGACAAATGTGTCTCTTTTGTTGTTGAGGAATTAAATATGATTATGAATGTATGATTCTGATTCTGCTCAGGGACGTTCGGTGAAAGCCCACTTGTACATGTCCTCTTTCTAGGGGTTGAGCAAACAGGCCAAACCCTCATGGCTCCCTCATGAGACTCACAGCCAGGGTCAAGAAACTCAGACAAGGCTTAGCATAGAGCACATAGAAACCCCTTCAGGGGAACAGGCTGGGTGTCAGGGCACACATGTCTGTGCCTGGGTCATGACAGGCTGCCCCTCTTGGGGCAGCATGTGAAAGAGCCCCCTGGGGTTACAGGGTAGACTCACCCCAGATGGCCTCCTGGAGCTCCAGAAATGTATGCCATCCTGGGTGGGCTCAGAGGACACAGTCCTTTCTACAAAGAGCAAACGCAACAGCTGGGGTTGTAAGACGTAACACGAAGAGATGTATTAGTCTGTTCTCACACTGCTAATAAAGACATGCCCAAGACTGGGTAATTTATAAAGGAAAGAGGTTTAATTGACTCACAGTTCAGCAAGGCTGGGGAGGCCTCAGGAAACTCACAATCATGCTGAAAGGCAAAGAGGAAGTAAGACATCTTCACAAGGCGGCAGGAAGAAGAAGTGCAAGCAGGGGAAATGCCAGATGTTTATAAAACCATCAGATCTCGTGAGACTCACTCATCATGAGAACAGCCTGGGGAAAACCACCTCCATGATTCAATTACCTCCACCTGGTCCTGCCCTTCACATGTGGGGATTATGGTGATTACAATTCAAGGTGAGATTTGGGTAGGGACACAGAGCCAAACCATATCAGGGGATGAATGAAAAAAAAAAGCAAAGAAATAAAGATCTATTAATAATTAATTGCTTACAGTGTGATAAGCCTAACCTTGCATCTCCACATCTAATTATCTCAGTTTGCTTTGAGGACAGCCCTATTAGAAAGCTATTATTAGTGTGTCCATTTTACAGTTAAAGAAACTGAGGCTTAAAGAAGCTAAGTAACTTTTGCAACATCTTGCATCCAGCTTTCAAGTGCCAGGTCTTCTGACTCCAGATGCTATGCACACAGGGCACCACGTGAACAACAGCGTGAACCCAGACAGGAGAGGGCTCATCACGGGGCCCAGTCTCTGCGTGGAGTCACATAAAGAAACAGGCTCACACAATCACACCTCTGAATGCTCAAACAAAATTTAGATCATTTCCATTTTTTGTTGGAGTCTCTCAAAGAACATCAAAGAGAATGCAATTCATAACCCACAGTAAGGCTTTTATTTCTAAATCCCTATTCCACTCACTCCTGGTCTGTCCCACACCCTGTAGCTGCCCTCAAATTCTTTCTATCCATCCCCCTCTCCCAACATTTTCCTCTCAAGCTTCCAATCCCACACGATTCTCCCAAACCTAGTGCCTTGCATCATTAGTTGTCTCCCATTTCTGATCCTCTCTCTGTCTCTCTCTGTTTTCCAGTGACCGAATATTCCATAATCACTTTTCACTCAATTACTGAGACCCACCTGTCTCCCTCCACTTCTCCTATCTTTCTACCCATTGTCCTCATCCCCAACCCAAGCTGGGGTCTGAAACTGGCAGAGGATAGCCCAGCCCATCTCAAGCCTAGGGGGAGGGGACCTAGTCAGTTCTTTGAAATGGATTTCTTGTGAAGGGACTGATAAATTTGAATATTTGTCCCCACCCAAATCTCATATTGAACTGTAATCCCCATTGCTGGAGGTGGGGCCTGCTGGGAGCGTTTGGGTCATGGGCATAGATCCCGCATGGCTTGGTGCTGCCTTTGCGATAGTGAGTGAGTTCTCATGACATCTGGTTGTTTAAAATGTGTGGCACCTCCCCACCACCCTCCCTCTCTCTTGCTCCTGCTTTCGCCATATGATGTGCCTGCTCCCCCTTCACCTTCTGCCGTGATTGTAAGCTTCCTGAGGTCTCACTAGAAGCCAAGCAAATGCCAGCACCATGCTTCCTGTACAGCCTGCAGAACCATGAGCCTATTAAACCTATTTTCTTTATAAATTATCCAGTCTCAGATCTTTCTTTATAGCAATGACAGAATGGCCTGATACAGAAAATTGGTACTGAGGAGTGAGGTATTGTTATAAAGATAACTGAAATTTTGGAGGCAGCTTTGAAACTGGGTAATAAGCATATGCTGCAAGAACTTGGAGAACTCAGAAAAAGACAGAAAGATGAAAGAAAGTCTGGAACTTCTTAGAGATTGGTTAAATGGTTATCACCAAAATGCTGATAGTGATATGGACAGTGAAGTCCAGGCTGAGGAGGTCTCAGATGGAAATGAGGAATTTATTGCGAATTTGAGCAAAGGTCACACATGTTATGCCTTAGCAAAGAACTTGCCTGCACTGGGTTCATTCCCTAGGAATCTGTTGACTTTTGAGCTTGAGAGTGAGACCTAAGGTATCTGGCGGAAGAAATTTCTGAGCAGCAAAGCATTCAAGAATTGGCCTGGCTGCTTCTAACAGCCTACGCTCAGGTGTGGGAGCAAAGAAATAACTTAAAGTTGGAATTTATATTTAAATAGGAAGCAGAGCATAAAAGTTTGGAAAATTTGCATCCTGGCCATGAAGCCAAGAAAGAAAAAGCTCTTTTCAGGAAAGAAATTTAATTGGTTGTAGAGCAACCACTCGATAGAGAAATTTACTCTTAACTAAAAGGGAGCAAAGTGTTAATATCCAACATAACGGGGAAAAGTCCTCAAAGATATTTCAGAAAACTTCCAGGCAGCACCCCCGCCACGACAGGCCCAGAGGCCTAAGAAAAAAGAACGATTTCACAGGCAGACCCGTGCCCCCCCCTACCCTGCGCAGCCTCAGGACAGTGCTCCCAGCATTCCAGCTGCTCTGGCTCCAGTCATGGCATCAGTCATGACGCAAAGGGCCCCAGATACAGCTTGGGCTGCTACTCGGGAGAGCGCAAGCTGTAAGCTTTGGTGGCTTTCACGTGGTGTTAAGCCTGTGGGCACACAGACTGCAAGAGTGAAGGCTTGACAGCCCCTCCCTAGATTTCAGAGGATGTATGAGAAAACCTGGGTGCCCAGGCAGAAGTCTGCTTCAGGGGCAGAGCCCTCACAGTAACCTCTACTAGGGCAGTGTGGTGGGAAAATGTGGGGTTGGAGCCCCCACACAGAGTCCCCACTGGGGTACTGCCTAGTATAACTGTGGGAAGGGGGCCACCACCCTCCAGACCCCAGAATGGTAGATCCACCAGCCACTTGCAGCATGCACCTGGAAAAATCATAAGCACTCAACCTGTGAGAGCAGTAGTCAGGGCTGATCCATGAAAAGGCCACAGAAGTGGAGCTGCCCAAGACTATGGGAACCTATCCCCTGCACCAGTGTGCTCTGCATGCAGAATATGGAGTCAAAAAAGAGAGATTATTTTAGAGCTCTAAGATTTAATAACTGCCCTGCTGGGTTTCAGACTTGTGTGGTGCCTGTAGCACCTTCCTTTTGGTTGATTTCTTCCTTTTATAATGGCAATGTTTACTCAATGTCTGTACTCACATGGTATCCTGGAAATAAATTACTTGGTTTTGATTTTACCAGCTCATAGGTGGAAGGGCCTTGCCTTGTCTCAGATAAGATTTTGGGCTTTGGACTTTTCAGTTAATGCTGGAACAAGTTAACACTTTGGGAGACTATTGGGAAGGCATGACTGTATTTGCCATGTGAGAAGGACATGAGATTTGGGAGGGCCAGGGGAGAAATGATGTCATTTGGATATTTATCCCTGCTGAACTCTCATGTTGAATTGGAATACCCAATACTGGAGGTGGGGCCTGGTGGGAGGTGTTTGGATCATGGAGACAAATCCCTTGTGGCTTAGTGCTATATTCATGATAGTGACTGAGTTCTAGTGAGACCTCATCATTTAGAAGTGTGTGGCACCTCCCCGCCAACTCTCTCTCTCTCTCTCTAGCTCCTGCATTCATGATGTGAAGTGCTTACTCCCCCTTCACCTTCCGAGATGATCATCAGCTTCCTTAGGCCTCCCTAGAAGCCAAGCAAATGCCAGCACCATGCTTCCTATAAAGCCTGCAGAACCATGAGCTGATTAAACTTTTTTCTTTATAATTACCCAGTCTCCAGTATTTCTTTACAACAATGTAAGAACAGCCTAATAACAGGGGGTGGGTGACAGAAGGCGGATGACAGACATGGAGAATGTTTTCCTCCTGACCCATCCTGAGGACAACCCTGTCGACAGGAGGTTGAAGGGCTAGTGGTGACCAGCTGCAAAGCTCCATCCATCCAGAGGCAATCCCTGGAGGCTTCCTGGAGGAGGAGATCTTCGAATTATTTGTAAAGGGTAGGCAGCATTTAGGTAAGAATAATAAAAAATAAAAAGAAGGACACAGAAAGGTGGGGAACCATGGAGTTAGCTGTCAAACCACCACTCCGTCTGTAATTAGCCTGAGTCAGTTGAGTGAAATATTCAAATCTTAATGACCTTTTTAAATCTTTGATCTGGGTCTGAAGAGAGCTTGAGGATTAGACAATACTCACATTTCCATCAGAGGGTGTTGTTCTTATCAGAAGTACCTATTACCCAACATGAAATAAAAAGCTAAAATTGGATGGGAAAATGAGTTTCTACTTCATAAATACATAGGACAAGCAGTTACATTTTTTTTTGAATTGACTTATCTCAGCAAATTGTTTCTCCTTTTATGTTAAAAAAAGCTATATTCTGCTTCTAATTTAATTATTGCAAGTTTTTATTAGAATTAGTGACAGAATTCATAACTAGAATTTGAAACACCTTTTTATCCTTCAAGGGACATAGAGTGCAGGGCCACATTTGTCACCAGAATGAGCCTTTTGTAACACTTACAGGCATTATGGCAATTGGAAGGTGATGGCTTATTGGATGGAAAACATGGGTAGGTACTGCTGGCTGATTCTGTTATCTCTGCCGAAATACCCTCTTCCAGAAACCTGAGAGCACAGTGCTGCTGCAAAGACCCTGAAAGTTGGCCCCAGTGGGGACAGGTCTGTGGCCGCCTAATCCTCCAGACCAGGAGCAGCCGCGATGGGCACTGCACCTAGAGAGATACCAGGCCCCCAGTTGCTGGGCCATGCTGAGGTTTAGTCACTGGACAAAAGATCTAAATGTGAAATCCCAGGCCAGAAGCAGGACCCGACTGGGGGCCACAGAAGCAGAGAGTGGGGTCAGAGGGAGAACTTCTGGAATGGACTTCAGTAAGAAGTTCCAAGGACCAGTGCTGCAAATATCCTGGGGCCAGGAATCCCGTGGTTGGCCTAAGGGGCCAGAGACAGGGAGACAGGCAAGCCACAACCACAGCCAGTCCCACAACCCAGAAACAGTGACTCATTCACTCTTTCATTTATTCTTCTCTCTCCTCCTTCCTCCCTCCTTCCATCTCCACTTCTTCACTCTCTCTCTCTCAGCTTTCTTCCTCCTTCTCTCCCTCTGTCCATACCTCCTCCTCCTCCTTAACCTCCTCCTCCTTTCCTCTCCCTCCCTCTAATCCTCCTCCCGTTAACAGTGGAGGGTCTTGACTACGAGTTTTCCAAGTCATTGGCATTTTGAACAAAGTATTGGACAAAATGCACAAACAAAGCAATAAAAGAATGAAGCAACAAAACCACAGATTTATTGAAATGAAAGTACATTCCACAAAGTGGGAGCAGTCTCGACCAAGTGGCTCAAGATCACAGGTTACAAAATTTTCTGGGGTTTAAATACCCTCTAGAGGTGTCCCATTAGTTACTTGGTTTACACTCTATGTAAATGAAGGAGTGGCCTGTGACCAGTCTGATTGGTTTCAGAAGGTGACCAATCGGAGGCTGAAGTGAACTTAGAAAGTTATACCCTATGCAAACATCTGACTGGTTGTAGGAGCGGACCAATCAGAGGCTGAAGTAAAGTTACAAAGTTACACCCCTATGCAAATGAAAACTAGGCCCGTGTCCAGTCTGATTGGTTGTGAGAGGGAAGCCATCAGAGGTACTTTCCATTTCTCATCTGCCATGCAGAAAGGGGGTGGGGATTGCAAAGGGAGTAGCTTCTATTCTTTTGTTATGTGGAAAGTTGGGTTTTTCCTTTTGATTTAGTTCTAGGAAGTCAATGTGAATTGGCCTTAGGTTCCCTGCCCCCAGTACCTATTTTCCTGCCTTATTTCTCCCCCATGAGAGACGTGATCCCCATAAAGTCTTCACGGCAGGCAGAGAGACTGACAGTCTTTCTTCTGTAACTGCTTCATCCTGAATTGGGTGCAGTCCCTACCTATTGGGGATCACAGAAATCCTGCCCTGCTCTGTCTAGTGGAGACAGGCTAGCTTCTTGATGTCCAGGGGTGGTGTCTTTACCTGGAAGCCTTGCTGCATGATTATCTGCAGCTTGATGGTCTCCAGACAACAGGAAATGAATTTGGTTAAGAGATTTAACAAACAACGTCCAAAAACCAAGGGAAGTATCATCATTAATGAAGGGCCAGCTAGAGGAAGGAGTCATCAACCCCAACTTAGCATTTTTGATCAGGAGTCCCATGACTTGGACAGCTGTTATCATATATCAGAGGCCCAGTCAGCTAATTTTTCTGGGTAGCATTCCTTACAAATCCTGATTGGTTGACATAAAAGCAGCATTCTTCTTCTAGGAAAAAGACATAAGCCACCTTTTTTAGCATTAGGAGATCCAGTCCCCTCCTATTTTATAAAGTGACTGCTGCCAAGAAGTCTATCTGATTTTGTAAGGTGACGATACTTTAGGCAATGCCATCCAAGCTTTCCATAAAATCCTTGGACAAGCATTGATAATAGGATAGGGAAGTTGCAAGCCCGCTAACCTCTGTTCCTATTCCAGCTGTTACGCCTAGCCCTACCAAAAGGGTATGAGTTGACTGGTTAATTTGTGCCTGGCAGTTGCAGTCGAAGGTAAAATGAGGAATTGGTTATTGGGAGCTATATTAATTGCCAGAGCTAAATAAACAAGTGTACAGGTTCCAGTCCAGTTGGCTGGTAAACATAAGTAGGAACCAGTTCCACGCAGGAAAAAAAGCTCCTTGTTGTTCAAGACAAAAATTGTTTTTGATGATGAACATGTGGGTTAGCTTGCCATTTTTGTTTTTCCAAGTAGTTAAGGTCCCTGCTAAGATGGCCCCAGTTAAAGGCTGGAAAGGACCTTGGGAAGTATCCTGAGTTGCCCTAGCAGTTCTGTTTTCCGAATGGAGTTAGTTACACTTAGTGTCCTCCAACAATCACCCAAAGCTATTTTTATACTGGGAAATCAAAAGGCAACCAGATATCTGAGGATCAGTACAGTCTTCCCAAGGGAAAATGTGAATACAGCTAGTGGGCCTACCTTGACAGTACTTAGACTGTATATCCTTTAAAGTGTCCTTAACTCAGAATGATTTCCATGAAAACCATACAGGTTCTCTAAATAATGCTGATTGGGTAACTGCATAGCTTACATGATTATGTGAGGGATTAATTTCCAGGGTGCAGTTGTATTGATGACTTTTCAAGGTTTCCAGGGCCTGACAAAAATTCTGGCTTCTCTTAATACAAAGTGGCACCTGGAATTTTAGTTGTGTACGTTGATATTGGCCCCCAAATGGGTTTCTAATGGGATGTAACCCCAGAAAGTTTGTTCTGATGGGACTGGAGGAGGTTTACTACTCATACTGTCATTCTAACCCTTGTCATTTACATAATTTTGAAGTCATATAAGTCATCCAGGCTCATTAATTTGAAGGGAGTTCCACCCTTATAGTTAGGAATGATAGGTTATTTTCTCAAAGGCCCAAGATTTGGCTGGGATTGAGATGGCAAAGTATTGGGATGATGATGGAGATAAACAAAGCCAACAGTCCTCTGCCAGAGTGGGGCTGGTAGTATTTAACAGTCTTTCCATCAAATGTAAAGTTCTTAATAAATACCCAGAATCCATTAACTGATGGAAAGGTAAAGAGAAGCTGTTGTAAAATAAAGTTGATTCCCATATGCCTGGTCCCAGTATACACAGGCTATGGGTGACTATTATGGAACACAAAAAATACATATTTGTTATTTTGTTCTATAGAATCGGAACTTTGGGGTAGGGGTGGTGATGGATACCTATCCTGTCAGGAATGATTGTTACAAAAATGGATTACAACATTTTACTTTGCTTAATTATTAGAAAGGAAGTGATTCTATCTGTTTGGAGGAAAGAAATTAATTGTAAAAATATAACAATGGCTACTATTATCCAGCCTACAGCAACTATTCAACAAAGACACCAAGGAAAGTTGGGAAGTATTTACTTATCTTTTGGCTGTCTTTTAAACAGGTACTTCAGGTCTTCCACAGGTTCATAGGTGTACTGGCTGATGACAGCTTCAGATTCCAAGTCCAGGGCTTCAGGTGTCTCAGGCTTGACCCTGGAAAGATGTATCCAACCATCTAATCCTAGTACTCTGACCACAGAAGGCATGACCAGTACCACTGAAAATGGTCCCTTCCATTTGGTTTGCAATTTTTGAGCAGGTGATCCCTCCTTCCATGTTTCAACAAGTACATTATCTCCTGGCCTGATTTTGGGTTGCTGGTTAGTTCCTGGTGTCGGGAGTCTTTGAGTTCCAAACTTTTGTATAGCCTGCTGAAATTGTCCTAGGCTAACTAAGTATTTTATTAGCCTGGCCATTTCTGGATCAGTAATAAATCATTAGTTTAATATGGCCTTCCGTATAACATTTCATGTAGGTTCATATTAATTTTTGCTCTAGGGGAACTATGGATCCTTAAGAGGGCTATGGGCAGATAAGCTGACCCAAGTTTGTGATGTTTCCTGACATAGCTTAGCTAAAACCTGTTTTAGAGTTTGGTTAGCTCTTTCCACTTTTCTGGAGGATTGAGGTCTCCATGATGAATGTAAATGGTATTTGATTCCAAGAGCCTTAGCAACCCCTTGAGCTTTTTGGGAGACAAAAGACGGGCTGTTATCACTTTGGAGGCTTTAGGGTACCCCATACTGAGGGATTATTTCCTTTAAGAGAATCTTTATAACTTCATTAGCCTTCTCTGTTCCGGTAAGGTAAGTTTCAACCCAGCCAATAAACAATAAAGGTGTCTACTAGTACTAGCAAAAACTGGTATCCTTTGCAAGCTAGCATATGGGTGAAGTATAATTACCAGTCTTCCTCTTTAACTTTAGCCAATATGTTCACACACAGAATCTCTTTTATAATTAATTTTTAATAAACCTTCCACAACTTGTTCAAGCCTCTAGATTTTTCCTATCTCACTTAAAATAATCCTTTAACAAAACTTAGGCAAAAATCCACATTCTCATGACTTTTATCAAATGTATATTCTACTTTTCCTACACAAGTCCTCTTCATGACTTACACAGACCATCTATGACATGCTTGGACTCTCTGACTTGTCCTAAACATCCCTTGTTTTAAACAACCAGGCATTTTACTTTAGGACAAGCATTTACCATACAAGATCCTTCCTCATGCAAAGTTATTGTCTCTACAACCTTTCCTACCAAAAACACATCTTCATACACATAATGTTCTTCACATCTCTCCCCTCTATTTACTGGTTCCTTCCTACCTTTTTTAATAAATAACCCCTTTTTAAAGTCCGTAATTTGCAGCCAAAAGACACATGAAAAAATGCTCATCATCACTGGCCATCAGAGAAATGCAAATCAAAACCACAATGAGATACCATCTCACACCAGTTAGAATGGCAATCATTAAAAAGTCAGGAAACAACAGGTGCTGGAGAGGATGTGGAGAAATAGGAACACTTTTACACTGTTGGTGGGACTGTAAACTAGTTCAACCATTGTGGAAGTCAGTGTGGCGATTCCTCAGGGATCTAGAACTAGAAATACCATTTGACCCAGCCATCCCATTACTGGGTATATACCCAGAGGATTATAAATCATGCTGCTATAAAGACACATGCACACGTATGTTTATTGCGGCACTATTCACAATAGCAAAGACTTGGAACCAACCCAAATGTCCAACAATGATTGATAGACTGGATTAAGAAAATGTGGCACATATACACCATGGAATACTATGCAGCCATAAAAAATGATGAGTTCATGTCCTTTGTAGGGACATGGATGAAATTGGAAATCATCATTCTCAGTAAACTATCGCAAGGACTAAAAGCCAAACACCGCATGTTCTCACTCATAGATGGGAATTGAACAATGAGAACACACGGACACAGGAAGGGGAACATCACACTCTGGGGACTGTTGTGGGGTGGGGGGAGGGGGGAGAGATAGCATTAGGAGATATACCTAATGCTAAATGACGAGTTAATGGGTGCAGCACACCAGCATGGCACATGTATGCATATGTAACTAACCGGCGCATTGTGCATATGTACCCTAAAACTTAAAGTATAATAATAATTAAAAAATAAATAAATAAATAAAATAAAATAAAGTCCATAATTTGAATTAACTTTCAGGTAACTTCTAAATTACACAAAATTATTTTTTCTCTCACTAATAACACACCTTTTGGCACATTTTGAATATAGAATTATGTGCTAACTAGAATTCTTATCCTTGGTAACCTTAAATTTTAGTGAAACCCTAAAAAGCAAAAATCCTGAACTATCAAATATAAGCATTTTATAAATGAGAACAATTCCACACTTTTAGAAATATATTTCCCCATATGTAGACCAGCACTGTTTCTCTAATGTTCAGCTCAGGAATCAGGCATCACAGATTCTCAAAAAGCATTTACTCAGAAAGTAAGGGCATGTCTGTACCCACCTGCCCACCTGCTCACTGAAAAAAATTTAAAACACCTTTTTTGACATCAGATTTATCTCTATTCTGGAATACAGGCTTCCACAAACTTCTTGTCCTGCCTGGGGTTTTCTCTCCCCTGGAAATCTTTTATGAGGTCAGGAAAGGCACAGGGAGGTTCTGAAGTTGGGAGCGCCAGTTCGATATGTGACTAACATTGTCCCATGAAGCATTTTGGGGGCTTACAAGGCCTGCAGATTCTTAGACAGTGAATCTGTGAATTGTGGTCTATTTCACAGGGTCATCAACTAAATCAAACAGAAATGAAGTGTAAATTGCTGGGCAATAATGCCTTCCGGGGGAAGTGCTTCTTACACAGTGCCTGGCACAGGGTTGGTCTCAATGTGTGTTTCCAGACCTCCCTCATTTCCTCTGAACATCCAGATAAACCAGAAAGTATGCCTTCAGTTTCCTCCCAACTAAAGGTGAAATGTAGCCCTGTGGTGCTGAGGGTTCTGACGGCTGGTCTTCCCTCTGCCTGCCATGTCACCTTGACTCTTCGGGGGCCTGTGATTTAGCAGCATGTGATCAGCTCAGCACAGATTAATTTTCAAGGCGTATACAGTCTTTTGTGATGTGAGAGCCAGATGGGGTTTTTACTGACGTGTGCCACTGTTGACATAATTAGACTGAGGCAAAAAACCGTGGAGTCACCCAAGAAGCAAGTCAGCAGGGCTGGAAGGATGGGGAAAGGGCTTTGTAGATGTTTCCAGCAGGAGGGTGGGGCCCTCCAATCTTAGGTGGCTTCTGGGGCCTCTGTCGTTCACCTCATTCTTATTCAACCACAAGAATGATGCCTTCCCAAGTCATAGGGGGACAGTCTGAGAAGGTGAAAGATCCATGCAGCCATACGGCAGCTCCTGCTTGGGGGACTCTGGAATCTGCTCTGCGTGGAAGGAAAGTCTCAGGCTCACAGCTGCCTGGCAGGTGTCCTACCTGGCTGACTGTCCCTCAGGGCATCCCAGGTCCTCCAGCCACTGCTAGGCACTTCCAAAGATGAGCAGCTCCTGACTCCTTCTTCTGCAGGTTTAATAGTTAGAAAACCCCTCCTGATGTGGATGTCCTTGGAGAAGTTGTCCTAGGACATGAAAAACATCCACATTTGCTAGCATATCCACTCACCCATGTAGCTAGCCACTACTCCTCTGGCTGCCCTGCCCTCAGGGCTCTCCCATACCTGCCCAAGCTCCAGCCTCAAAGGTCTCCTCACAGTGCTTGAAAATGCCACTATCGAGGCTGGGCACAGCGGCTCACACCTGTAATCCCAGCACTTTAGGAGGCCAAAGTAGGTGGATCACCTGAGGTCAGGAGTTCGAGACCAGCCTGGCCAACATGGTGAAACCCCATCTCTACTAAAAATACAAAAATTAGCTAGGCATGGTGGCAGGCACTTGTAATCCCAGCTACTCAGGAGGCTAAGACAGGAGAATTGCTTGAACCAGGGAGGCGGAGGTTGCGGTGAGCCAAGATTGTGCCACTGCACTACAGCTTGAGCAACAAAGAGTGAAACTCTGTCTCAAAAAAAAAAAAGCCACTATCTCCATCTCCACTATAAAAAGTATTAATTTTAAATAGCAAAAAACATATGGGCTATCAATAGTGCAAACATCCAATAATCATCACCCATCATCACCCATAATTAACAAACGTTAAGAGCTTGTCATTTGACTTTCTTATCCTGACCCCAGAAGCAGCCACTATTGTGAAATTGGTGGGTATCCTTCTGTTCCCATATTAAAACTTTGTATGTAAATATAAATGAATACATTGATTTATATATAAAATGTATATGTGTTTACCTATGCACTTTACATGTATGTAAATATATGTTGAGTGTTAGAATATGAATTATATGTATATATGTTAATATATACAATACAAAGCAGTACATGGAATTCTTTTATCCTCTTTCAAAATTGGCGTAAATGGTATCTCAATTTTGTGAAACTTATTTCTTTCTTTTAGTCTGTGTTCCTGAGACTCATTCAGGATGAAATATTGCAGAGGACTTAGTCAAACTCAGGGTTAGGAGCTCAGCTCTCCAGATGGCCAAGCCAGCCAAGATTTCTGACACACGTCCAGGGGTCTGCAGGGTCACTCTCATTTCTGGTCATCTGGCTACAAAATTGGAGGTTTCCACAACCCCCTCAGGATGGATAATTCACAAGAGTGACTCACGGAACTCAGGAAAATGCTATATTTATAATTACAGTTTTATTACAGTAAAATGACACAAATTAGAACCAGACAAAAAGAGGGACAGCTAGGGCAGGTCTAGGAGGGGTCCCACGGGGAAGCTTCTGGTCCCATTAATCAATCCCCACAAAGGCCTGGCTGGTGTTACCTCCTCCCAGGAGGATGCATGAGGACACTCCAGCATGTTGCCAGCCAGGGAGGCTCGCCAGAGCCATCAGTGTCTGTGTGGCTGGCTCTTGGTCTCCTGTCTCTCCTGCAAGGTCAGGCTGGTATCTTTGTTCTCCAATTCCTCCAGAGGTTGGGACTGATGTGGCATGTCCCGAAGGCCTCATCATGAATCACATGTTTAGACTGCAAACATTGGACACTCCTAGAGGGAAGAACATTCCAGGAACCCAGAGATCACTCCCAGTAGCCAAGGACATAGGCCAGATCTCCCTTTGGGTAAAGTTACTTCTTCACTCTCCACATATAAATCCAGTTCCTCCATTTTCCCTGCTGTGTGGCATTCTGTTGCCCATGCTTTTTCTTAATGCTGGATCTTCATGCATGGATGTCCTCCCTGGATGCTTCCTCAGGTCTCAGCATGATGGCTGCTTCCTTGTGAGGCCCCTCCTCAAGCCAGGGCCAGTGTTTCTCAAAGTATAGCCCTCAGTTACCCTCCATCACAGCTATAGTGGAGTGCATGATCAAAATTCAGACTCCTGATTCCATCCCAGCTGCTGGAATATGACAAGCAGAAATTTGTATTTTTAATAAACTACACAGGCGATTCTGCTATACATTAGACATTGAGAACAAGTGTATTAACACACACTCAAAGATTTGTTGATCAAATCTGAATTTTGTGTATTATCTGGCAATACACAAGCAGCAGGTGTTTATCAGTGATGAGTTCCTTCAACCTCCACTAATAATTTCCAATCATTGATCCTGATTTCATGTTTAAAAAGCAAAACAAACACACCCACACTTGCGCTCAAATATAAAGTGATTCCCTGTTTCCTCGATTCGAAATTCTCTCAAAGAGACTATGATCACCCTCCATGGAGAAAGCTCCTGGGACAAGACGAAGAAGTCTATCAACCCAGCAATCCCGTTACTGAGTATGTACCCAAAGGAATATAAATTGTTCTATTGCAAGGACACATGCACACACTTATGTTCCTTTTAGCACTATTCACAATAGCAAAGACACAGAATCAACCTCAATGCCCATCAGTGATAGACTGGATAAAGAAAATGTGGCACATATACACCACAGAATACTACACAGCCATAAAAAAGAACGAGATCACGTCCTTTGCAGGAATACGGAAGGAGCTAGATGCCATTATCCTTAGCAAACAAACGCAGAAACAGAAAACCAAATATCACATGTTCTCACTTATAAGTGGGAGCTAAATAATGAGAACACAAGGACACATAGAAGGGAACAACATACACTGGGGCCTGTTGGAGGGTAGAAGGTGGGAGGAGGGAGAGGATCAGGAAAAATAACTAATGGGTATTAGGCTTAATGCCTGGGTAATGAAATAATCTGTACAACAAAACCCCAAGACACAATTTTACCTATATAACAAACCTGTGCATGTACCCATAAACTTAAAATAAAGGTTTAAAAAAATATTAATAATGCCTATTAATAACATTGAAGTTGTTTGGACATATAGCATATTTGAGTGATATAGAAAATATGGACTTGGAAACATCGCTTTGTCCATCTCATTCCTGATGAGACAGTTTTACTCAGGCTCTTCTCTTGCGTCTTTGACGTCAGTGCCATCGCTGGGGTCACTTAGTGAATGATCATTGTGGTTTTCCAGAGTACACCATCTTATCTTACTTCTCAGGTTTTTGCAATTGGTACTTTTTGACTCCACGTATGAATGGAAACTGATTCCTCATCCAAGTCCTCATTCATAGAACACAAGGAGAGTTTGTTTTTCATTTGTTTTTTATTGCGGGTGCACATCAGTTATCTCCAGAGGACTGCTGGCCATGTCACTTTTTAAAGTGGTTCTTCAAAGCCGTGTGCAATAACCCTCAAAGTTTCAAAATGTAAAGTCCTGCCCCCAGGGAATATTCACCAAATCTGTGCTAATTTTTATTAAAAAAAAATTTCAATCCCAATTTTGACATGTGCCCTCTATAAGCACCCAAAGCTGGAACTGAAAGAGATTGTCTCAGCCAAATGTGTCTTCCAGAGTCAAAACATTGTTCTTTAAAATAAAAAGAGAGCCATATGAAAGGAGAAACATTTAAAAATGCAAACCTAAAGGTATTCTCCTTTTCTGAGGGATGATTTTTAGAAAAATGCTTCTTCTATTCAGGTATATATGATAAATATAATTTCATAATTGACATCTGGTATTCAAGCAGCACAGTGGGGGAAATGCCATAAAAATTTGAATTTCAATTTAAATTTTTAACTCTACTCTTGAGAAAACAGGCAAAAGAGGATAGCTCCAATAAATCAATTAGGTCCCACAAAGCCATGACAGTAAGTTAGACCATTTTTATAACCTTAAAATACTATATTGGCTGGGTGCGGTGGCTCACCCCTGTAATCCCAATGCTTTGGGAGGCTGAAGCGTGCAGATCACTTGAGATCAGGAGCTCAAGACGAACCTGGCCAACATAGTGAAACCCCATCTCTACTAAAAATACAAAAAAAAAAAAAATAGCAGGGCATGGTGGCAGACACCTGTAATCCCAGTTACTCAGGAGACTGAGGCGGGAGAATTGCCTGAACCTGGGAGGCGGAGGTTGCAGTGGGCCGAGATCACACCACTGCTTTCCAGCCTGGATGACAGAACGAGACTCCATCTCCAATAAATAAATAAACAAATACTACATAGACATAGCAAGATAAATATTGTATTTTTCCCCTACTAGAATCCCTCCAAAGGACTTACCTACTCATGGTAGATAAGTCACGGTCATGTTGCGGAGCAAGACAAGAAACCTCCCTTTGTCTTGGAGGGACTCCGGGTGTATGCATTGCGGAGACATGAGGGATCATGGAAAGATGAACAACCGGCGGCCTCTTGCACCACCCATGGCCACACCATTGACCAGGAGCCGCGTTAGGACATTGACACCCCATTTTTTTACAGATCTCCCAGCACATCTCTCATCGAGAACGATCATGGCAAAAGGTAAAAGAAAAATCTGGGGAAGAGTTGAATTCTTCAGTATATAGAGTGCCTGCCTAATGATTATGTCTACAAAGTGATCTACAGCAACAGACTCAAATCAGAAGCATATTGACACACTGCAGTTCAGGAGATATCCCTACAGAGAGTTTTCCCTCTACTTAAAAATACAAGGCATCATTGGGCTGTAGGTCCCATTAGGCAAGGAGAGGGCGCCATCTTGAAATGGCCCTTCCATCAGCACCGACAAGTGTAAGTTCTGTGCCTCGTATGCTTAGAAAGAGCCTGGGTCTGTCTATTTCCTTTGTTGCTCAAAGATCACTCTTATCTGGTTATCATTTTACCATCCACTGGGGAGTCCCACCACAGCAAGCTTCTTGAAGTCTGCTCTAGTTAGATGTGAACTGACCTCTTCTGTGCCCATCACAGGGTAGGGAGGAGGGAGCTGGCTGCAGGAACAGACCCTGGCATTCTTCTTTGAGAAGCACTGCTTTTTAATTACTTCACATAATTTTTTGATATAACCCAGTTCTGTCCAGGAAGTTATCAGGTAGGTGGGACTCAATATGCTGTGAAAACTGAAGACACTGCTGCAGACCTTCATGAATCAATGGGATAGAAAGTACTCAGACATTCCAGATCTTAAATCTCTGCCTCCACACACATTAAAATCTCTCATCAAATGATTACCCATTAAGGAAATGCACACAGAAAAAAATGCACATAGAACCTCTCTCCAAAGTGTCTAAAAGTGCCGTTTCTGAACCGAGAAAATGAAGAGTATTTGGGAAACATATGTGTTTAAAGGACCAAAATCTAAAGCAAACATTTAATCAATTAATACCTCTCATTAAAAAGTAATATGTGCTTAAATACCTAGCAAGGAAATGTGCAAGACTGTTAATCCTTTCCGCTTACGGTTCTTATCATTTGGTATCACTGCAATCTTGCTTCCCTCGCATTCCCCAGGAGGAGGATCCAGCAGGAGTGAGAAGAAAGGTGAAACCCACAGGCAGGCATTCTAGATGAACTCTCGCTGGCTGAAACTTTGTTTTTAACTGTTACCTCCCACTCCCCAGTCACCAACTATGGTTGCCTTTATTTGCATTTTAATAGTTACCCTAATTCCAAACTTAAAATTATAGACTTTTCCCAGCTGCTTTTTAAATGCTACATTATAATTTTGAGGAAGCATCATACATAATTACATTTAATAGACACAGAATTGATTGAAACACTTAGCTGGAACAAAAAGCCCAGACCTAATTTTGTAAACATGTTATTGTACAGTAACCCCCAATGAGTCTGTTCTTAAATCTCCTAATTAATTTTTAATTAAAAAGCTCAAAGATGCTATTACACTTGTTGTTGTAAATGGCAGCCTCATGCAAGTAGATACGACAGAGCAGTGCAGACAAATGCCTCCCATTAAAATCTTCGTTAACGAGAACTGCTGTGTTCAGGATTTCTGAGATAGTAAAGGGTCAGAAACCACCATTTAAGGGAACCATTAGATGGAAGCTTCTTCCCCCCTAACTTGTAGAGATATGTGTACATCAAGTGTGATGAGTTTGTATAGGACAAGCTGTCCCAAACCTTATTTAAAGATATCCTTCTTCTACCCTTTTCAATATCCAGCTAAATATAGCTGGTGCATTCAGTGGCAAATTATATTTAATACTGTTACAAGCCAAAGACGCTTCTGCTTCTTGTGATGATGACTCTCGCTCTCCTGTTCAAATGCCATCTCGATGTTAAATTACAGTGCCCCTCCTCACAGCCCCTACACAGGCAGACACTCTCAGCCTCTCCATTTTAATATCTCCATCTATCAGCCCAATCTTGCAAGAGTTTTGTTGTAATGCAGTAATTGAAACTCTGTTTCTCTGGGGATGTAGGTGATGTCACAAATGGAGAATTATTAATAGCACCAAACACTGCAAGTGTCTTTTTTCAATGCAGTATCTTAATAATAGGAGGAAAGTGTTTCAGCAAAGACCAGATCATTCTCCTTGCCTGTAACTCAAACATGATCAGCACATCATCAGACCAGGTGTCCTTCCTCTGCCTGGCTGCTCGGGGAATGAGCCCCGTGGAGGACTGTAATTTAGAAGTTATGGCACCCTGCTTACTAGCTACACTTTGTAATTAAAAGGAAAAATGTCCGTTGCTGTCCTTGTCATCATTGTTCCTAAAAAGGCAAGATTTGTATGATGCATGGGCATCATTCTGTGAGTTTGGACATATTTCTCCTTTTCAAATTTTCCAAAGACAGATCCCAGTGCTATCCAAAACTTCTAGGCCAGGGGCCAGGGTTCCTTACAAAAATGAATTGTTCATCTTTATGCCATCTTTATCTTTATGCCATTTCATCTTTATGCCACCTTCCCCTAGAGACCAGGGCTTTTCAACCTCAGTACTATTGACACCTGGCTGTGGGAGGCTACCTTCTGCACTATAGGGGGTTTAGCAGCATCCCTGGCTCCCACACACCGGATGACAGCAGCACCACCCCTCCAAGTTGTGACAGCCAAACAGGTCTCCAGACACTGCCAGGTATCCCATGGGAAGAGGACAAAATTGCTCGCAGTTGGGAACCACTACTATAGATTGAACAAAGAAGGATGCCCTTAGGGGAACCATCCACATCCACATGAATAAGAGGCTGAATATTGATGTGGGAAGCAGCATTGCTGACAGGAAGACTCGCCATAAGGGTCTCAGATTGAGTCAGGCAACTAAGAAGATGGGCTGGTGTGTGTGGGTGTGTGTGTGTGCACGTGCGCACGTCTACTTGAGAGAAGCCTGTGTCTCTGTATGTGTGCGTGCATGTCTACTTGAGAGAAGCCTGTGTGTGTGTGTGTGTGTGTGTATGCACACAAGTACTCAGGCATGTGTTTGTGTAAGAGGAGACGGCTGCTGAGCCAGTAGGGAAGTTTACAGCTCAACAAGAAGAGTTAATTCATGCTCAGACTTTCAGAAACACCTTTGTCTTCTCTTTTGAAAGAAAGCTGCTGAAAGCCAGGAAGGAGCAGTGAGTCCACCTTAGGACTTGCCAACCATGCCATTTATTAACACGCCCCATGGAGGAGCACAGGCACATGCCTGAAGCCCAGCCAGCAGTGGGAGCAGGCCAGGAACCAGGCACAGGATGAGGGGAGACCCCCCAGAGCCATCTGGCCCGAGCTGCCCAGGCAGAGAAGGCTAAGAGGGTGTGAGGGAGGTCCCCTGAACACGGTGGGGTTTGCTTTCTCAGATGTGTCCCTGTCTATCAAATGGACACACTCCGAGAAGGACATCCTCTGTGACAGTTAACCAAATCACATTGGCAACATGCTCTCTTCTTCAAAGAAACTCAATGGCAATTCTTTTGAGAAGAGGGAGAAGCATTCCTCTGTTATGTGAACCCTCTTTCTTAATTTCTATTTTTTCTAGTTTGGATGTTGGGGGCTTCTCTAGCAAGGACCATTGTCTACAGGATGTGGTGCCCCCCAAATGACTGGAAAAAAAACAGGAATAAATGATGTCCCAGGAGAGAAATTCTAGGCATTAGACAGAGCTAGAAGGCCTGAGTCTGAATTCTGACTCAGACCTCAGCCACATCACTCAGGCTTTCTCAAGGTAACAAAATCTGTTCTCTTTATCTCAAAGGGTGTGTGAGGATCATATATGCAAAAGGACTGAGTAAACTGTAGATTGCTACTGCAGATAATGTTATTTTTCTTTTTATTTTTTGTTTGTAGCAAGAAAACATTTCTTAGTGGCTGGCAGCAGTTAGATGCTGGTATAGATAACGTACCGAGCTTCAATAGCAGTCTAACAGGTTCTGGCTGCCCCTTCCAAAAAGCGGGGACTTATCCTCATGGCTTCAAGGTCACCTGCAGTCCTTAGCTGTCCCGATAGACTTCTCTCCAAAAGTCCCTATTTTTAGCTGTTTTCACAGGCGCACCCAGAGGCAAATATTATACAGAAACTGCCACATTTAGACTGTGATAACCCACACCTGCTGGACGGGAAGTTAACCTTTGTATAAAGAAGAGGGTTGGCTGAGTCAATTTATGACAAGAACAATTTGGAAAAGGTAATGCTGCAACTACTCAAGTCCTTTCTCAAGCATCCTCCAGCATTTCAGAAGCACCTACCAATTAATATGTTAATTACAAACCATTGCTTACCTGTTCAGGAAAGGGCCCCTGAGGTCTTCTTCCAGGGGAGACTTTCAGCTTTATGAAAGCCACTATATTGGAAGCAATACAAAATATTTTCCTTCCCTCCATCCTATCCTTCAAACTTGTTCCCATTTCTAAACAATGTCCAACCTCAGTCAAAATTCCTGAGTAGCGACTATATTGCATTTCTTCTGCAAAAAGTAAAAGAAATAGCAAACATGGAAATTATTATCTTGATTTATACTCCCTTCCAAAGTTCACCTCTCATTTGTCTGGGACAATTTTCCTAAATCACTCATATTTTGTCTTATTCCTCAGCCAGAGTAGATTTTTATACTGGAATTTCAGCATCCACCTCCACTCCCAATTCTCCCTTGTTCTGGTGTTCTCTGTCTCTTCGGAATGCCTTGCAGGTATTTGAGCCCAAATTATGTAGGTCACTGCAATCCTGTGTTCCTGGGATTTGAGTTGTAGCTTTGAAATTGTAATAAATGTGTCAGCAATTCTTAAGGTACTAACGTTTGTGAAGTTCATACCAAGCAGGACTGAGAATCAGGTAAGTTTTAACCATGATCAGCCTAAATCTCTGATGTCTAAACTTACATGCAGTACTACACCCCAGCCAGCATCTTGCTTCTTGAGAAAAGTGTTTTTTAAAAAGTTAATGGTGCTCCAGGCTTCTCCCTTCCAACAGAGAGAAACCCATTCTGCATGTCATTACTAGCCAGCCCTCAAGGGGCATTGTGGAACCTGTCTCTAAAAGAAATCAGTGCTGTGTCCCTATCATGTTTGTCATTAAATCCAGCATTCTAGATTCTGTCACTGCAATGATTCTGATAAACCACCAAGTTTATTAGATCACATACAGATCACAAAGCTATTCAGTTGCAAAATATCTGTAAGGTTCATTCACCCTTCCCTCTCTGGACCCTCCATGAGAGAGAGGTTGGGCCAGTTTGGATTAAGAATTGCTGAGCAGTATCTCTCTCTGGAGCAAGAGGTCACTCATGAAAAGGACCCTACTTTATGCAAATGATTGTTCCTGGAGATATGGAGGGTAGTGCAAAATGTAGGGACATCGAGTAGCAATTATTTATTTATTTATTTACTTATTTTTTTGATACAGAGTTTTGCTCCGTTGCCCAGGCTGGAGTGCAGTGCTGCAGTCCCGGGCCCACTACAGCCTCCCCCTCCTGGGTTCAAGCGATTCTCCCGCCTTAGCCTCTCAAGTAGCTGGGATTACAGGCATGCACCACCACATCCAGCTAACTTTTTTTTTGTAGTTTTACTAGAGATAGGGTTTCACCATGTTGGCAAGGCTGGTCTCAAACTCCTGACCTCGTGATCCACCTGCCTCGGCCTCCCAAAGTGCTGGGATTACAGGCATGAGCCACGGCGCCTGGCCCAAGTAGCAATTTTCCATGGACTTGCATTTCTATTGGAGGTACAATGTCTATTCGTTTTAAGTGCCTATCAACAATGATATGTTTCTAATATGTTAGTTCTTTTATACTCCTTTGTCAAGATTTCAATCCAATATGACAGTCCAATGACATATTAAAAAATAAACACCGGCTGGGCACGATGGCTCATGCCTGTAATCCCAGCACTTTGGGAGGCTGAGGCAGGTGGATCACTTGAGGTCAGGAGTTGAGACCAGCCTGGCCAACATGGTGAAACCCCATCTCTACTAAAAATATAAAAAATTAGCCAGGCAATGGTGGCACACGCCTATAATCCCAGCTACTCAGGAGGCACAGGAGAATCACTTGAACCCGGGAGGTGAAGGTTGCAGTGAGCCAAGATCGAGCCACTGCACTCCAGCCTGGATGACAGAGCGAGAATCCATCTCAAAACAATAAAAATAAAAATAAAGGCTGGTCGTTCTGACTGTGTACCAGGTGTTGTGCTAAGCATCTTTTAAGTGTTAAATTATTTGATCTTCACAACAACCTATTTATAGATGAGACTGAGACACAGGGCAGCCTAGTTACTTGCCCAGTCACCTAGTTAGTGAGAAGCAGAGGTGGGAACCTAGCCAGTCTGCTTGCAGCCCCTGTTCTCCTAAGCCCTGTACTAGGCTTCTGAGGAAACCCAAACACTGTCCACTGGTCTTCCTAAAACACTCCCCCAAAGTTCTTCATCTGCTTCACTGGCAAGTGCACAGCCTGGGTGTATGGATGCCACTTCCCTCCACACACTGAGATCACTGGAAGTAACAAGAAGCCAGGAACCACATCTAGAGTCCAGGATCCCAGAGGGATGGCTACCACCTGCACCAACAGGTAAATCTCCAAGATGCTCCTCACTGCCAGAATCTCCTCTCTGAAGGTCCCCAAAATGACCTAGAGAAGGTGTCCTCAGCGTGCCGGCCTCTGACTTTTCTTAAACAGTCTTAAGACTTCAGGGAAATCAGAAGTAGTGACTTCTCAGGAAAAGGTTGAAGACCCTCCAGCAAGGATACTGTGAAGGTGCAAACACTCCGAGCTAATGAACCGAGGAGAGACAAATCAGATTTCCCTCTCCAGCTCAGTCTGCAGTGACCTCCAGGAATTTTCATGACTCTGGGGATAATTGATTTGTGAGTGCTTTGATTGGAAGCAGGCCATTTTTGCCTGATGGAGGCAATCCTGTACGGGGGATAAAGAAAATGTTTTCTCATGGTTTCCGCAGAGCAGTCCCCGAATAAATAAGACACAGCAGAGTAATGAAGTAATGACAGCTTTTGTCTTAGTCTCGAAGAACGTCATTATGCAGGAATAATTCATGGCTTGGTACTGTCAGTCCTATTTATGTAATGCTCAGCTGTCAAGCCCTATGAAACTAGACTCCATGTAAGCCCTTATGTGCCACACTCAATTTACTTAGGCTCCTGAAATTCAGAGAGTTTACCAATTGTCACTTATTTAACAAGGGCCTTAACTAGCTTAACTTTTATGTTGCCCATCAGAAAGACAGCTCCTGCCTCCAAGACCAAGGCTTCTAGGGACTCAATACAAAGACTCGGACCCTAAAATGTTGACTCAAGTTACATCAAGATTTGATCATATGCATATGAGGATCAAAGTCTCTTTTCAGGAAAGGCAAAATTTTTCTTCACCTGCAATCCACGGAGAGGATACCATGCTCTACATTGCTGAGAAGAAATTAATTACATGAGGAATTGGGAACGAAAGCGCATTTTCATTAGCCTCTTCTGGCTACTGGGGAATTACCAGGTGAGACGGAGATCTCTCTCAGAGCTGCACTAAGGACATACATTTTGCTCAGCGCCCATTTCAAGGATGAGAGTCTGCATCCCACTAAGTGGCTAAGAGCTAAGGCTTCACAGAGGCACCTTTGGTTTCTCCCAGATGTTTAAGGAGTGGGTGGCCTTTAGGAGTGACTGTGAAGGGCCATTCAGCCCATCTCCAGCCAGTTGCTCCAATGCCTGTGTGCAGTGAAGAGAAAATGACATTTCTTCTTCTAGAGCCTTGGGCCCACTCCCACCCTTGCACACCCGCCATGCCCTGCACCACACAATACGTTTCTGGCTGCAATAGCCGAAATGCTCAATTCAGACTAGCATGGTGGAGAGGAAATACACTGGCTTATATACCTGCAAAGTTCAGGGACTCCAGGGAGGTCCCAGTCTATGTGTTCGAAGAACATCCCTGGCTCCAGCCCTCCCTCCTAGTAGGCTTGATGGTCACCAGGGGACAACTTAGGGGAATCCTGATTGACCTGGCCATGCATAAATCTCTGAGCTGATTGGTTCAACCTGGTCATGTGCCTATCCCTGAGCTGATTGGTTAGGTCCAGTCATGTGGGCATCCCTGCACTGATTAGTTCATCCTGGTCACGTGTGCTGTCCTGAGTTGTTTGGTTTGGTCTTGTCATATGTATGTCTCTGAGCTGATTGGCTTTAGTTGGTCATGTGTGCACCCCTGAGCTGCTTGGTTTGAATTGGTCATGTGTGTCCCTGAATCGACTGATTCAACCTAGTCACATGTACATACCTGAGCTGATTGGTTCAGTCAAGACAGATCGTTGCCTATCTCTAGGGGAAGGTCAGGATATTGAACCAAGTGAAATGTACTCCTCACAGCAAGGAGGGGCCCTTTTAGCAGAGAAGAAAGGAATTTGGGGCAGGCAGAAAAAGTCACGCTCCATGTAATCTGCAGCTAAAAGCCTTGTGAAATACTTGTTTTATCCACATGTTATAGGTGGAAAACACGGACTCAGAGAAGTGATGAAAGTTGCCCAAAGTCACAGAGCTGGTAAATGGTGGGCCCAGGATTCAAACAGGGTCTGTGTGAGCCCAAATTCTAAGACTTTTCTGCAGCCTGCTCCAACATTTCACCCTTTAGCTCTTGATTTTAAACCCTGCTAATGCCACCAACACTCACACTTAGGAATAGAGTAGAAACACTGTGGCGTTTCAGAAGCATCAATGTTAGAGGCCCATTCACAATCCCACTTGGGCAAGTTTTCTTCTAAACAAAACTTGTCGCAGCCAATAGGAATGGGATGCCTTCTGGAGAATGTGACAGCAGGCTCCAGGGACTGGGCACCTGCTGGGTCACTGGGCTCTGGTCAGACAGGATGCAGGTGGGAGGATCAGTTTGCACCAAAGGTCAGTTAAGAAGCAAGGTGCAAGGTGCAGGGGCTGAGGTTGTCCAGAGGCAGAGAATGAAGACTGACGTTCTTACCAGCGCTGAGGCCCCACAGGCTACTCACAATCCACCTTGTGGATTGAAATGACAGGGGTTCTTCCTCACAGCACATGGAGGAGCTGTGGGTTGGACGTCCACATGGAGTGGGGGCCTGGGCTAATCTTTCACCTTTCATGCCCACAGTCTGTGTCCTTTGCCAGTTCCCATAGACTGTTTTCCCAGCTGTGTCTGATGGCAGCATTGGTGCTCCGTGTGGCCTGTGGTCCAGACTCCTGAACACAACAAATGTTCACCCAGAGCCATGGAGTGATGGGCACACCTGTCTAGTTAAGAATGACTCCCGTCCCTCAGAATACTAGTGTAACCTTCGACAGAGACCTTGGCACTGCAGAATCTGAGAAGAATCCATCAACCTCATAGGTGTCACCATGCCACATCCATCACAGCCTGCCCTGGTCCCAGCCTCAATCATGGGGGGCCTTCACGAAGAGAGATGATGAGGTCAAGAGCCCAGCCTTTCCCCTGCTCCATCTCACTTTCCACCATCTCTTCCCTCTCCATGGGGCACGAGGAGAGCCTTTGCCATATTCAAGTGCATTCAGTGTATACTTATTGAGCACCTGTGGCATGCCAGCTCCTCAGCTGAGCTCTTTGGATAGTCTGATGAATAAACCAAATAGAAATCGTCCTGTTCCCATGGAGAGCTCACAGGAATCACAAGGGGATGAATCAGTGAGCTCGTCTCAGATGGTGACAACAGTATAGAGAAACCAGAAGCAGGTAACATGATGCAGAATGACTGGGAAAAGGTGCCTTTCTGTCAGGTACTCATGGAATGCCCATGGAAGGAGCTGACAGGTGACCCAAGACAGAGGACCTGACAGAATTTACCAGGGGAAGAGCTGGAGGCTCTGACGGGCTGGGGCTGGGCTCCACCACCTAGAGCCCCGCTTCCTGTCACCGGGAAGGTAGCAGAGGCACGGCGGGCCCCTTAGCTGCAGCAAATGAAGGGACAGCTGCACAATGGGGAAGTCTTTGGGAACAGGCAGCCTTTTAAGCAGATTCCGAGTGTCAGATAACAGAGGCTGTTTTCCTCTTCCCTGGAGCTCATTTCCACATAGGTGGCAACACCAGACCTCCTGAGGGTCACCAGTATCACTTGATAAGTTGTCCCTTAAACCCACTCCCCCCCCTCCACTGCCACCGGAGTGTATTTCCGCAAGGAGAGAAGCAGCTGTCTCCATCTGGGAAGGACTCAGGGGAGGGAAGGAGGGGCGCTCCATGCACCACACCCCACCCCATCCGGGAACACAGATCTGAGAGGAGGCAAGGCTCGCTGTGATGGTCAGGTGGGGTTGTGTAGACACAGGAGAGAGATAAGTGAAGGCCTCCCCACTGATGCCAGGTGAGGAGACCTCTGCACACACTGAATCTCTCTAAACCGCAGCCCCCCCATACTGCCTGGGACCAACAGAAGTTCTGAAGCATTGGCAACTTCCTTGGAGGAAGTTGAGCAGCTGACAGTTGGCTCAGAAGCATCAAACAACAGGCAGTGGGGGCCAAGCTACCGGGTGCTTTCCCTGGCAAACAGGAAGCGGTGCCCATTGCAAGTGGGTAAAGTGGGGAGCCACTGAGGGTTCTTGAGCAGAGGAGGCAACAAGCAGCAGAGAGGTTATATTGAAGCATATACAGCTTGGATGTTTAAAAGCCAAATAAGAACAACAATGATGACAGCTGGGCCTGCACGTTTACAGGATCCAGGAATAATATCTCTGCTATGTACTCACAAGCACGATTTCATCAACCCCCAGAAACCCTGAGGAGGAGCCCTAGGTATGTGTTTTTCAGATGAGGCAAGGAGTCACATAGAAGTTAAAGAACCTGCTACTGGCAAGTGACAGTCCGGTCTTCAACCCAGCAACGCCTGAAGGGGCAGCCCCATTATCAATGAGGGCATCTAGGCCGCCACACTGCTGACTTCTGGGACTGGAAGATTCTTGGGGAGAGGATGCTGTGCTGTGCACACATAATGTTCATGCACCCATGGTGAAGTCCAGGGCTCTACCCACTGTATGCAGTAGCAATCTCTCCCACATCGTGACAACCAAAATGTTTCCAGACTTTGACAAACGTTCCGTAGGGGCCAGGGCAGGGGGCACAATCACCCTGGTGAGAAAACCCTTTACACCAAAGCACCCTGTACTTCGGGAGAGTCCCTGGACCAAGAAAGCAGAGAAGCACCACGCAGAGCCACCACATGGTACTCAGAAGAATTTGCACCAAAGACCAGTTGAACATGACAAAAAAAGGCAGGAGAATAAAGGCAGAGAAAGGATTTCATAGCAAGAGAGACTAGCCTCAGCAGATATTTATTTAATAGATACGTGTGCTTATAAATATCTGTGACCCTGTTGTCATAGACTAAGCTCTCAGGAAGAGAAGTGTTAAGTGTCTAAGTGTATTTTTTATAGCACAAGGCCAACTGCAAGCAGGAGCTCAGTAAACAACCTTGATGACACTGGAGATCCAACGTGGATGGAGGGGGCTGTCAGAAGCCCGCCATGCTCTGAGGCCATCTTCACCCTAACCCACTGCTGGTCCCCCCCATTCTCCACCTGTAAGCCCCAGCAGATCCCCCAAACCCAGAGAGCTCTTTTCCAAAGCACCCAGTGTCTTCCGGGTTGGCTCACAAGCTCACAGAGAAAGGGAAAATGACACAGACAGACATCTCATCCTGGAGCCGGTCCCCCACCCCAAGCTTAGATAGGGCTTGGATCCTTTAGGAACAAGGTCAAAGCCCATCCTCCTGGGTCAAAGTCATTCTCCTTGAAAGTTTTCTGCCTGTGCAAAGGCTAAAGCAACTGTTTGTTTTCCAGGTGATTTTCCTACAAACAGGGTCACCATTTCCATCATTTCCTCCGCCTCTGTCTTCTGCAGCAGCTCTGGATACATTTTACCTTTCTTATCAGTACCCAGGGCTATTTACTCCTTCTAACTAAGTGTTATAAACACAGTTTCCTCCAGCTGTATTTACTATATGCACAAACTGTTGCTTGGCCTGGGAAATACTGAACCTGCAAATTCACCATACAAAGCCTGTGGATGTAATGGTTAAAATGTTCTTGTCTCAAATGGAAATGTTTAGCTTAAATAAAAGAAGAAAACTGTCAGAATTTTGACGTGAATGTCTCTTCAGTGGAAAAGATACCTGGACGCTAAGAATTGGTGTCCCCACCACAGGGTGATGGGTTATGAGGAAGCCTTAAGGAGCATGAGCGTCTGAGAAAAATCGTTGGAAAAAAGTGTGACTTTGACCCTTCTCGGTGTATGGCAATAGTTCTGGAATGCTGGAGCTGTCTGCTGTGCCCCACTAAATCAGGGCAAACATGACCAAATGAATATGTTGCAATCATATCCCTATTATTTTTCTGTATCTCCAATTTATTCAGGGAGCAGGAAAGATATTTAACAATTACTTAGCAGCCTTCTTTACAGAACGAGAGAATGAATACAGATAATGCTGGCAAAGATTATTGAGAGCAGAATATTGAATTATCTGTGGATGGGAGCGAGCACATGAATAATTCATTCTCCCCACCTTCCGTATGGGCCCCTCCCGGGCCTGGGAGGCCAGACTGCTGGGCTGAGCTGTGCTGTGGCAGGGTATGTGTGGGGGAGGCATGCTAACATCTTGGCTCTCCCCGTTTTGCAAACAGTGCAAAGCTTCGCGTGGAACTTGCTATGCAAAAGCAACTGCATTTCAACCTTTTTGCTTTTCTGCAGAGCATATTTAATTTCTGCATTGCTGTGGACAGTAATCAGTAATGAAGTCATTAAATGCAAGAGGGGTGGAGAGAGAACTGTCTGCCAACCTCCCCCATTAAATTCAGGTACTTTGGCACATCTCTAATTAAGATCGGGAGGCTTGGGTTCCAATTGACAAAGCTCTTCATTCCCCTGATACTTAGTCAAGAGCGCTCGAGGGCAGAGCTAATACAGCGAGCAGGGTAATGGCTTGGATAATTCCAATAAAGATTTCGAGTTATACTAGATTCTAGAGGTTAACTGGTACTACCCAGAGAAGGAGGCCATTTCTGGAGGTGTTGCCAGGTCTCTTCCAGACCTACAGAAAGATGTGACATTCATGAGACCGTGGCTAAGCAGTTTGCCTAGAGTCTATGGGGGCCACCTTTAGAACCCTCAGACTCAGGACCGTCTCTTATTAAACTAATGGTGCCTCCCTCTGAGCCCCCGAGATCTGCAGTGTCAAATACTCCCAACTGGATTCACCCTGGGGAGAAATAAGGGGACGTATCATGTCTATGGAAAAGACCAGTGGCCAGGTAATTCCTAGGGAAATTATATTGTTTTATTTTCCACTCATTTAGATATTTAAAGAAAACATTTTGACATTTGCTGGTTATTCCAGCTTTCCCCCAAGGAACCAGGCTTGAATGCATTAATTCTAGATTTACATTTAAGAAACCCACATCTGATGTGTGAGTGTGGGGAGTGGACAGAGGGGTAGGAGAGGGCTTACAGTGTTTTGACTACTGTATCTTTAAGGATTCCTTTCTATTTAGATGACTGGAAACAGAGACGAGCCCAGAGAGAAGGAGGTAGAGAGAGGAGGGGAATGGGATTCACCTTTAGTGATGTTTGTGAAGTGCAGGAAAGCTCCCCATCCACCAGGGGTCGCTCTCCGAGACAGTCTCATTTTCCATCCAGAGGTGTCCTGCCTCCATGACCAGCGAGCAGGCTTACCTGCCCACCTGTAACAGGTAGACACCTACCCAGGTGAGGACTTAATGGATTGTGAAGACCAAAAGAGCTGCAGCCACCAAATATTCAGGTTTGTTCTGTCTCCTTGCTCTGTCCATTTCCAAAAGGCCAATCGCTAAGTCACCAAAAAGCCTCCAGAGACTTTGTAACTTGTCTTTCCATATGGTTTTCAGTGATGGCCAAGTTGGAAGTCATTTGCCTGCAGTAGATGCCAATCTACAGTGTTAATTTGGGAGCTGGTAGCTCTACCTCTGCCCCACTGGATAATCCAATAACAGAACCCAATAAAACTTCTATTTGAGCTGCAAACTCTAGTTAGGTCAAGTGGCCTTAAAAATCTCTATTAAGCCATATCCCTGGATTCAATGAAGCTCTCATATTCACACTAGTTTCTTTTCTTTTCCTTGTTTTTTTTTCTTTCTTTTTTTTGACAGAGTCTCGCTCTGTAGCCCAGGCTGAAGTGCAGTGGCGTGATCTTGGCTCACTGCAACCTCCGCCTCCTGGGTCCCGGTTAAGCAATTCTCCTGCCTCAGCCTCCTGAGTAGCTGGGATTACAGGTGCACACCACCATGCCCCGCTAATTTTTGCATTTTTAATAGAGACAGGATCTCACCATGTTGGCCAGGCTGGTCTTGAACTCCTCACCTCGTGATTCACCCACCTCGGCCTCCCAAAGTGCTGGGATTGCCATTAGCCATCTTTTTAATGCACAGTTCTTAAAAGTTATTTCACAAAGGACTTCTCATACCTCTGCATCTTGAAGAGCATGGCCTGATTATAAAAAAGGTTATAAAAATAACATTATCAGATCTACAAGTCTTATTTATTACTGAAAACAATTCATTAAAATAGTCTGTGATGGTTATAAATAATTGAAGCCATAAAGAAACACTTAGACTAAAAAGTAAGAGCTGTTCTTCCCCACCACACTCCCACCCTAGTCCTGCCCCATGTCCCTGGGGAGAGGGGGGGGCTATTAAGAGTTTGTTCTACAAGTTTTTAGAGCAAAGTTGGAAAAGTTATACTTTTGTCACAATGAAAGAAGTAACCTTAATAAGACATTTTAAAATTTAATAAAGTAACCAAGAAAGCAAGTAATAAAGCAAGAGAAAGAAAATCTTGATAAAATTATCCCAAAGAACATGACCACAGCAGGAATTAATCTAAAACCTACAAAGGCAGGCGCAGAAATGACAGTACACAGCCCCTCTCTGGCAAGTGCTAATGAATGTGCACCATAAGAAACAATAGATAATGGCGTCCTCAAGAAGCACTGGTATGTTAAATAGAGAGTTAGATGAGAATCTTGTCATGTGGGGAAATAAAGATTATGGAGATAGAAGAAGAAAATAAAAGAAATGAACAGGAAACAAATAAAATGGACTAGGTGGGTGGCTTTTGACCATCCTAAAAACTTAGTTCTCTGTGTTTTCAGTGACTGCTGGATTTGCAAGGAATTGCTTTTTTTTTTTTTTTTCGGCATTATTTCCAAGAAGAAGGCTCTTGGGCAATAGCAACCACATCCTTTATCTAATGGCAGAGATGGGTGAAGCTCAGCTCTTCTGCCAGAAGCAACAGTTGCAGGCCGGTACTTTACATGCATTTCCTTCTACCTCCTAACACCTGTTGGTCAACAGAAACAAGTCCCTGAGAAATCCAGGAAGGATCTAAACACACAAGACTTTTTAGATGCCCTCACCTCGTGATGCCCAACAAACTAATATCGGTCAGGAGAAGGAAATTGGAGCCAGGTAGATTTTGGTTCAAACCCCAGCTACACCACTCAATAGCTGTGTAATATTTAACAGTTTACTTAAACTCTATGATACATAAGTTACACACACACACTCACAAAGGTGGGAGGATTCCACCAATAGGATTTCACAAATAGCTATTTAATTCATAGAGAACTAAGGATTAAATAGATATTTGTGAAAAGTGCCTAGAACATAGAAAACAGTCAAGAAGTAGTGGTGAATACAGTCAACAAAAATTGAGATACATGAAAATGAAATTGAAAGAAGAGACCCATAAAAGAAAATCCCAAATGCTTTTCTCTCCTTGCCCTCGGCATTGATGGATCCTGAAGGGACAATCTGGCTTTCTCGCAGCAATATTGCTAAGCACAGTGAGTCCCTTCTCAGCGCTGAGCATTGGTTGAGCTCCTGCTGTGTGCCAGGCCCTGTCATCAGCACTCTACGTGCCTTTCCTCCAATCCTCTGAAGCTGATGCTTTTCATCAACTCCATTGTACCAAAAAGAAAGCCAAGGATAAGAGAGGTTAATTTTCACAAGCCCACACTGCTCATATGTAGCGGGTGAGTTCTTGAACTCAGGTTTTGGAGTGGTAGGGCTCAAATGCTTCACCAGAATCACATCCCGACACCCACATGTCCTTACTCCATCCCAGGAGCCTGCAGGCACTGGAGCTTCCTGCTCCTCTGCAGTGAGGCACCCTTCCTTTAGTGCCCTCGGCCATGCCTGACACACACAACCAGGCCAAAAAAACCACCAGGCTGCCCTCTGAGACCCACCCAGCTTCCAGTGCACCTTCCCCAACTCCCGTCTCAATCACGTCACCTCTGCAGGAAGACTTCCTTGACTCCATCTGGGGAACAGCTCTCCGCACACTGACTGCTGGTTTCCTTGCTGATTTTCCTCCTCATACAATTACTGTGATGTATTTGTCTGCTTGCTTGGTTTGGTCTATCCTTCACACAGAACTGTCTCTGAGGAGGGTGGGCACCTGGGGCTCTTGTTCACTGGCACACAGTAAAGATTATGAAGTGGATAGAGGACCATCAGCTGCAGACTGCCTAGGCACCGTCCTGATGTATCTGTCTTCCTTGCTTCCAAGCTCTGGCAAAGAATAAGGACACGGGGTCTTGTGCCCTCACAGCATGTGGGACCAGGTCAGGTATCTGTCCTAACTGCAGGGACCTGTGTCTAGGTCTACACCAATAGCATCAGCCTGCCCCACAGCAAGCTTCAGAGACAGCAGGGGCAGTGGGCATCCTGGACCCTGAAGGAAGCAGCTCAGTGAGGGCTAGTGTTCCTGGGTGCATAGACCTCAAGCCCAAGTCACTGACTTTCCTAGGGATGCTGTGAGCTAACCAAGGCCCTTTAAGGAAATCCCTTTATGTTGAAACTAGCTACTAGCTAGGACAGATTCTACCATTTGCAACTGAAAAGCATGAGCAAGATAGAAAAGCAATGGAAACATTTTAGAAAAGTAAAGAAAATGGGGCAGGCATTCAGAAGGGTGAGAGAGAGACAGAGAGAGAAGACAAAATTTCCACAGACTCTAGCATCCAAAATCTAGCTATGAAGCCAGCTGGGCACAGTGGCTCACACCTGTAATCCCAGCACTTTGAGAGGCCAAGGCAGGCAGATCACTTGAGGTGAGGAGTTTGAGACCAGCTTGGCCAACATGGTGAAACCTCGTCTCTACTAAAAATACAAAAATTAACCAGGTGTGGTGGAAGGTACCTGCAATCCCAGCTACTTGGGAGGCTGAGACAGGAGAATCACTTGAACCTGGGAGGTGGAGGTTGCAGTGAGCTGAAATTTTGCCACTGCACTCCAGCCTAGGCAACAGAGCTAGACTCCATCCCCAAAAAAAATCTAGCTGTGAAACCTTTCCTATGATCCTATGTATTTGTTTTCTTTCAGTAAAGGATCACATCTTTCCTCATTGCTGCCTTACGTTTTTGTAGGAGGCCAAAACCCAGGCTTAACCCTGATTTTTGCCCTCTAAGAAAACCAACAGTTTATACTGCATGCATGGATTTTCTTGGTAATAAGAATTCTTAGCAACAACAACTGAGAGATTTTATTTCTTCCTTTTGGGTCATATTGCAGCACTTCAGCATGAAAGCAGGGTGTGTAATCTACACTTAGGATTTCAGGGTCACTGAAAGGGTCCACACTGATTCCCAGGCCACATAATGGATCTGCCACTCTGGCTTAACAGGTTGCCTGGACTTCCAGCATTATGATATAATTTGTTGGAATCAAGTATTGTCATATATAAAGAAAATATTTTTTCAAATATGAAGACCTCCGCAACACACACACACATACACACACACGGAAATAGCTGAGTAAGTAGCTATCTGCCGTGGGTATCTCCAGCCACCAAATGGTCTTGACAGAAACAGCCACCTCTTTTAGGGAGATAGAGAGGAGAGGATTCAGAGACCACCTAGCCCTTTCCTAGTTTTGCCTTTTAGACATATGCAAGGGAAATAGTGAGATGGGTAAATAGTCCCTAGGTTAATAAAACCAAAAGACACCAACTCCATCTCACCACGCACGAAGAAGACTTTGTTCCAGAGATGGGACTGTGTCCTGGCAAGCTTCCACAATCAGGATGACCTTGGCAAGAATGCCTGGTCCTCCTGCCCCTCGGATGGCCCTGAGTAGGAGGAAGTTGATTAAAGAGTAATTTTTTAATGGAAATGCATTGTGTGAATTTCTGCCCTCAAGACAGGAGTATTTGATTAGTTACATGAGTAGGTAGAGACCGCTAAAACCTGATTAAAATTCTGCTCAGTGCCACCTTCTCTCCTCCCCACTCCCCTAACCCACACTCAGAGGCAGGTTGACTCTAAATAACACTGCAGCATATTTATCTCCCAAATCAAATCAATAGCTGGGGGCAGAGAGGCAAAATGAGCAGGAACATGGCAATTATGGGTCAGGTGAACCCACACTTGAAGTGGCAAAAATAGATTCATTCCAAGTTTCTTTCTTTCTTTTTTTTTTAATTGCAGAAAATCTTCATTACCTCTTTGTCCAAGATCCTGGTGGTTTTGCAAAGGATTCTGAGTTGGGGAGGGAACATTCTCGGGCGTCTCATCTATAACAGGAGAAGGAATATATATCATTAAGCAGCTGAAAGTCCTTACAGTAGCAGCCTTGATTCCACATTTTGGTTGGTCCGTGGGGCCTCACCTTGTTTCAGTGAATTAGCTCTTCATCCACCTTCCCACTTGTCCAGTTCACAGTGTTCAATGAAGACTTGTTCTGCGATGCCCATAAAATAATTTTTGCCCTAGAGCCTTCCACTACGGGCTGACATTGATGGCTGAGTGCTCAGTCAATCTTCTCTCCTGGAAAGTCTGCTGGGTGCAGATGGCACCGCTGGATCCTGCACTACCCCAGTGCATGTGCCCCTGGGTTTGCCATGAAGATGTTGCATGAGCAGGTGCACACAGGCAAAAGCAAGTGGAGGCAGTGCCTGTGGTAAGCATCCACATGTCTGCTGAATTGAATTCCTATACATAGTCGTCAACTCAAACACACACACACACGTCCAATAGATACAGCAGGTGCAGTGAGCCTTCAGGGGTCACCTACCACATGACGTGGTCCAGGAATCCCCATGCTGGAGACCACTGGCTGCCTGTTGTATTCTCATAAGAAAGGGGCCTGGGGCAGGAGGAAGGTGTTTTTCATATTTGGAATCCCACCTCTGTCATGTCCGGGCACGGCTCCCACAGGGCCACTCACCCTCTGCTGAACTCAGTCTCCTCCACCCTCACCTTGAAATGCCTTAACCCCTGGCTTGCTGGTGTGACAGGGTGCATTTTTGATGAGTAATAGGGCAGTGGTGTCAATGTTTTGATGACTCTGGGGAGGCTGAACAAACCAAGGGGATCGCCGAACAGTTTGGAGGAGGGGAAGATGGGAGGCAACGTTTTGGAGGTCCTGACGAACTTGCATCTCAAAACAAAGAGAGGGTTTTTTATGCACTTGAGCCCCCGTGTATGCTGGACCCCTGCTATGCCTCAGCATGGATGTTCTGAATTTCTGCATCAGTTAAAGGCACAGACTCCAGAGTCAGACAGACCTGGGCTCCAATCCCAGCTCGGCCACTCCCCAGCTGCGTCACGTCAGACAGCTCAGCCTTCCGTGTCTCAGCTTCCCCAACTACACAATGAGAATCTTAATTCCTGACAGGGTTCTCCTAGGATGAAATGAAGCAAAGCACACGTAGCCTTTATCCTGTTCTGGCCCAAGATTTCTCAGCCTCAGCACTTGGGACTTTCTTTGTCAGACACTACTCTGAGGTGGGGTCATCTTGTGCCCTGCAGGATGCTGAGCGCCATCCCTGGCTTGCACCCACTAGGTGCCAGGAGCACAACCCCCAAATGTGCCAATGACAATGCCCCCAGACGTTGCTGAATGTCCGCTGTGGAGAAGAATCCCCCTTGTTGAGAAGCATTGGTCTAGCCCATCAAGAGTACCCCCTAAGTGTTGGCTGCTTCCCGCTGTCACCAATACCGTGACCACTCATGGGGACAGAAAAGGAACAGGGACACTCTGCCTCGCACAGCTCAGTCTGGGCAGCCATTGAGGATCACAGACACTGAATTCAAGTAGGGTCATTCTAATGCTTTGACTGGCCTTGATACTGACTGCCTCATCCCTCCGCTTCTGTCCTTGACCCCAGACCCCATCTCTGCTCACCATCAGAAGCTCCTTATAAAAACACAGCTCTGACCATGTCATTACTCTATCTCCAAACCCACTTCTCCTGTCACTCAGATGCAACCCAAAACCCTTCCTGAGCCCCACAGGCTGTGCTCCTCCCACTGTTTCCCATGTCCCAGGTCCTCCTCCACTGCTCCCACTCCCTGACCCCTAATTCATCTGAAGGCACCTGTCCCCTGGGCTCAGGTGGCCTTGCAGTTTTCCCGAAGACCTTGACCCGCCTAATCTCCAGCCACCCGCTCCAGTCCTGAGCGGCTTCATCATCATAGCTGGCATCTCACAGCACACCCCGTGGGGCTGTCTGCTCCCTTATTTCCTGTGCATCTCTTGGCTGGAATGTGAGCCCCCCAGGGTGGGGACTTTGCCTTTCTGCTCACAGCTCTCACCTCAGTACCTAGTGATGTGAGAGCTATGAGCACCTGGTCCATAACAGCTGCTCCGAAGTATCTGCTGAATCCATGAGTGACTGAGAGACCAAAGTTCCCTGGCACTGGGAGAGGAGAATAAGTCACCCAGACACACTCACAGCTTTGGCTTCATTCCACAGCAGGTCCGTGGGCTCATTATGAGTCTGCCAGGAGGCCAGTGAATAAGACATAAGAGGCCATGGCCTCCCAGCGAGGAGAGGACCCTGAGTCGGTCCGCACGGCGCAGCCTTTCCCAGCACAGAGAAAAGAAAATATTGACTTCACAAATTAAAAGGAACATTATTAAAATTTTACAAACCTAATATATGGTGGCCAGTCTCCTGCTCACCTTTCCTCAACACCGTCAGAGATGATTTTACGTGAACTCGCTGAAGCACAACATTCTCTCCAGGGTCCATGTGAAGCTCCTCCCTGCAGATTGGGAGGGTTTTTCTGCCGGCTGCAAATGGGCTGTGGAGAGGACACCTGGCTGGCGTGTTTATGAATCCCTGGGAGTGTCCTTGTGTGTTTTCAGTTTTTGTGTCTGCAGCAGCCTTACACTGCCTGCCCTAATTCCAGCTGCTGCCACTCTGCACCACGGGGAGCACCCTCTTTCCTCTGGGGGGTTGGGGGTAGATTTCCTTCTCTTGCAAATCCTTCTTCCAGCCAGACCCAGCCCCTCCTGGACCTCAGCTTCAAGGAGATACTGAGAAAGGAAGACCCCAGCAACATCACAGGGTCCTCTCATTTCTTATACTTTGCACCTGATTTGATCACAATGGACAGATGCTTTGCCTGTGTGGCACTGTTCTATTTCCTGTCGTTTTCTAATATAAAGGTGCCTCGGGGCAATGTCTCTGGCTCTGAGGGTGAGTGCTTGGCCCCCTGCCCATCTCTCTCTCTGATGAAAGTGACCTAACAGTTCCTTTGCCTGGGCATTTTGGATATTGGCTTCCCCAGGAGGGTCTGTGGGTGAGCCATACCCTTCCTGTAACCTCCTTGGCCCTGCCTGACAGGCTCACTCTAGCAAAAAAATTAAGTTTCTTTCATGACATCATGCCAAAAGGACTGGATAAATTTTCACCCAATTTTGCGAGTACGTTAGCAAGAATCTGGCTTAAAATACAGGCCATGTGACACAGTCATGATTCACTTGGAAGGGCCTTGGGGCTCAGTAAGGGTCAGCTTCAGAGCAAACAGCAAAAGAGGTCATGTGGAATAAGAGGATAAAGACAGAAAAAAACGCAATTGGCTGTTTCAAGCATGAGTCCCAAATCAGAGTTCCAGAGTGGATGCGCCCGAATGCTGGCGTCTGCAGTGGGGTTGCCTGGGTGCTCCATGAACCACGCTCGGTGAGGGGGTGGGGTGGGGGTACGAGTAATGGGGGCAGGGGGCTGTTTACCTTCAGGGAGACAATCCTGTGTGTGCACCTATGGGTGTGCTATTCTGGCCTAAGTTGTAACTAAACATAAGTTCAAAATATCTTTTTTTTTTTCCGAGACAGAGTCTCGCTCTGTCACCCAGGCTGGAGTGCAGTGGCACCATCTCAGCTCACTGCAAGCTCTGCCTCCTGGGTTCACACCATTCTCCTGCTTCAGCCTCCCGAGTAGCTGGGACTACAGGCGCCCACCACCACACCTGGCTAATTTTTTATATTTTTAGTAGAGACGGGGTTTCACCATGTTAGCCAGGATGGTCTCGATCTCCTGACCTCGTGATCCGCCCACCTTGGACTCCCAAAATGCTGGGATTACAGGCGTGAGCCACCATGCCTGGCCTTCAAAATACCTTTTTAAGAAATGTTTTGTTTTGAAATTATTTTCAAAGTTATAAAAGAATTTGCAAGAATAGTACAAAGATCTCCAATACACCTTTTACCCGGATTCACTAATTTTTAACATTTTGCCAAGTTTTCCACACGTGTGCACGTGTGTGTGTGCAAGCTTGTGTTTCGGAGTCATTTTTAGGCAGGTGGCACCCACCGTGCCCATTTCTCCATGATGTTCAGTGTCTACACTCTAAGAACAAGACGTATTACATATTTTCAGCACAGTCACTCACTTCAGAAAATATAACATTAATACAAAAACTAAATGATAGATCGTATTCCAATTTTGTCAGTTGTCCCAATAATGCCCTTGATAGGATTTTTTTCCTGCACAGGATCCATCCAAGATCACTTGGTGCATTTAGTTCTCATGTCTCTTTAGTCTCCTTTTAATATGAAACAATTCCCTAATCTTGAGGCTTGTTACTCTACAGCCTGTCCATCAACTGGACTTTCCCTGTGTTTCCTAATGGGTATGCTGACCCCCTGGTGGTGGGTAGACACCCTCCACTACTATCTACCTACTGGCCTGATTGATGAAATGAGGATCCTCAAAGTGGCCCCAGAAATTTCTGAGTGTCCTGATAGGAGTTCTTACCAGGTGCCTGTCCACCAGCTCGAAGCCATGGCCCCATCCGTCCACCTAGACTTCCTCTCCCACCTGACTGCACGGCAGCCTGGAACTCCACCTGGAGAGGCCACACTGGGCTGCCCCAGCCCAGCAGGGACTGCAACATCCCGCACCTTCCTGTCAGCATTTTCAGGGAGCTCCAGATGGAGGTAAGGAGAAAATGAACCCTCCCCCGCCCCCCGCAGCCAGTGCTGGGGCTCCAAACTGCTTACACTTAGGCTGGAGAGGGGCAGGAGCTGCCCAAGAAGGATTCCATCAGCTTCCTTCCCACCTGAGGTACTGACTCAGCCACAGACGGACTTCTGTCCTGACCATCTCTCTCCTGAGCTCTCTCCAGGTAGGAATGACCGTGGCTGCAGACATACATGGGCGTCAGTGCACCTGCAGTTTGCAGTAAACACCCTCCCTTTACATACCTAATGCTCACCCTTCAAGATTCTTTCCTACATGGAGATTCTGTTAAGCCCTCTCTCTGTCACTGCCACCACTACAGCCAGGAGGTCGGACCTCAAGTTGCCAGGAGCCCCAAGCATCAGGCTGAAGAAAGAAGCTGGCTGGAGAAGGGTGAGGAGCCTCCTCAAAACACGGAAGGCTGCTACCTGGGGGGCACTTGCAGCTCTGTCTGAGTCCAGAATCGGTAATGGGAGCAGCCTTGGCCCAGGATGGGTGGAGGCTGCAGATGAGCCCTTGCTTTCCCACACCTCTCCCAGGACAGTGCAGAGACATTTTCTCCACTTCCTCATAGTGCCACAAAGGCTGCAAGCGGGGTCAGTTGCCTCATGGAGTATAGCTTGAGGATGCACCTTCAAGGATGCAACCTCCTTCCGTCCCTGTCTCCCTTCCCCACTCTCTAACTGGTGTTTCCTTCAGTCACTCAAATCCTTATCTCAAGAGAAATCCCAACTCAGAGACCCCACATCCCCTGAGAAACGTTCTTGCAGGTTTTCTGTGTTCACATCTTAAGTGGTCTGAGCTTTGGAGACAGGTGGTCTGAAGTAGGCTCAGCCTCCCTGTGCAGAGAGGCAGGCAGCCAGCTCTCCTTCCACTGCCTGACCTTGGCCTCTCAGAACAAAGGGCAGATGTCAAGTCAGACGTCAAGTCAGACAGAACGTCCTGGCAGGTCTGAGGTGCCTCCATACCCGACAGTTCCTCAGAAGCCTTGGACAGGTGGAAGTGGCAGGTGGACGAGTACAGGAATCAAACAGAAGCTGACTCCCTGGATGAGACTCAAACAAGGGGATTGCTAAAGCCCCTATGCCCCGCAAGAACTCCTGCCTCCCTGCATCTGCTGCAGACACCTTGAAGCTAATAGGAGTGGGTGATTACTGTAACCCCTCATGAGTTATTAGCAATACTGGCAACTGCGAAATAAAAATAACCATTGAAACACTGGAAGACACCTTGAATTGCAATTCAATTGCAATAATCATTGTTATTGTAATAGTGAGTTAGAAAATGATTTTCTGTTAATAAACCAATGAGTAAAGCACGATTCCATACTGCATGTGTGTGGGCTTGGCCCCGACCAATGATTTGAGAATAAACCCTCATCCCTGGATAGTCAAGGCGTGGATGATAGGGTGGGCAGGGGAAGAATGATAAATATTTTTGAATGCACACCCTCCTAGAATAGCAGCAACAAATCAATGGGCAGAGCACCTAGGAGCTGAGAAGTAAAAGACAGGCGGATAAGATCCAGAGACCTTGAATGACATTACTTATGTGACGCTGGAGTGAATAAACACCAGCCTGGGTTGGATACTCGGCACTAGAACTGTTAAGGGGGTGAATGGAGGCGATGAGAACATTTATAGCCTGTGAGTTTCAGGGGCTACTCTGCCAAGTGCATTCTCAGGGTTCTCTTGTCCCATCTTCCAACCACTCAATCAGTCAGATAGTTCCACTGTTGTCCCCACTTTACAGGTGCCAGCAGGGAGAATCACAGAGGCTGAATAACCAGCCCACGGCCCCACCTGGTAGATGGTGTATACAGGACTCCAACTCCAAGACTCCAAGGTTTTATGTCCATCCTAAAAGACAGGGAAGTCGAGCAAAAATAAAAGAGTTGGGTCAAGGCTGTTCTGTGTGATAGGAAAATGTAATGCAGGAGAAAAACCACACACCCAGCCATATGAAATGGGAAGCAAGCACATTTGAGCACCGACAAGGTTAACCTTTTAATACAGAAATAATTCCATGTTAATGTGCTTGGTTTTCAACTTGCTGTGACACTACAGCCAAGGCATTTGAATCTGTTTGCGATTTTAAATGTCAAAAAATAGATGCATTTGGAAGTGGAATTTTGAAATTATGTGTTTCTGGTTCCCTCCCCTTCACATTTCTTTCCTTTCAAGAAAAATAAGGTGTGGCCCCATACGGCACCTTCTAATGAAATTTTAATGTATTTTGGAGTATTTTCAGCACTCTACAATTTTATAGAGATGAAAATATAAAAGCTCTCAGAAGACTTCAAAACTGAATTAGTCTGCAACATATATTCAAGCTGTATTTCTTTTTGACCCAGTTTATTTTTAAAAGTCCAAAAAATATCAAAGGAGCTTCTTTCTGTCTCTTTTTCTCTCTTGGTTCTTCTTCATAATTTAACAATTATTGAACAGCTAGTATGTGCTGGGTGCCTTACAAGAATAATGTTATTCAATTAAAAGAGCAACCTGGGAGGTTGGTTGTGCTGTTATTTCTATCTTAAAGGCAAGGAAACCGCACCTCAGGGAGGATGACGGACCCTGCAGGTGAGGCAATGAGCCAGGGTTTGCAACAGGGCTTATGTCTCTTAATTTGATACAGCTGAGGTATTTGGTTCTTCCGTAGTTTTCCATTGTTGCTATAACCCATTGCCACAAATTCAGTGACTGAAACACCACCAATTTCCTATCTCACCCTGTGGCAGTAAGAGGGCTGGCATAGGTCTCACGGGGCTAAAATCAAGGTGTCTTAGGGCTGTGGTTTCTCTCTAGAAGCTCTGGAGAGAACCTGCTTCCTTGCCTGCTCACTGCGTGAGTGGAACACATTTCCTCACTGTTGCAAGACCAAAGTCCTGTCTCCTTGATGTCAGCTGCGGGCCCTGCCCAGTGTCTAAAGGGAGCCTACACTTCTTGGCTTGTAGCCCCCTTCCTCCATCATCCCAGCCAGCAGTGCTGAGTCTCTTCATGCTTTGAATCTCTTCTCCTTCCTCTCCTGTCTCAACCCTCTGAGCACTCTTCCACCTTCCACCAGTTTTAATGACTCATGGTTACATTGGGCCAGGATGATCCAGGAAAATCTTTTTGCTGTTTGTCTTTCCAGCATGTTTCTCCAGCCCTCTCCTTTTTTCTGGTGACACAGCCTCTCTCTGCCCACAGCATGACTGAGGTGCATCCAAGCTAAGGCCAGTTATTCAGAGTCTCCTCTTGCACGCGTGTCTGTCGGAGCCGCCAGAGAAGATCGCCCCACAGAACAGAGCTGCCTGGCTGGCTGCCCTGTCACATGCCAAGAGCCCACCTGTGCTGGTACAGAGTAAGAGCAATGCATAAAGAGAGCCCAGCAAAGGAGAGGGGGACAGGGGAAAGACGGAGAAGAGAACACGGGGGAGGGAGTGTGGGTGGGGAGAAAAGAGAGAGAGAAGGAGAGAGAGAGCTCAATGAGCATCCTTCAGTCCTTCCTGAACACTGGGCCAATATTTTAATCTATTGATTGATTCATTGTAGGGGTAATTTTATTCATATTTCAGTGATTTACAGCTGAGAAAATCCAGGTTTTAGCAATATTTTGTTCAATAAGAGAGAGAAATGGTCAGCCTACTCACCACGCACCTTCTTAGACTGTTAACACATTACCCTAAAGCAACACTCCTCAGTGCCTGCCATGCCCACAGCTGGGAGCTCAGCTCTAGGGCTCCACCCAGAAGGCAGTAGAGCAGGGAGCGGAGGTTCCAGAACGTGGTACGCACACCAGCAGCATCAGCATCACTGGGGAACTTGATAGAAAAGTCAATTCTCAATCTCCTCCCCAGACTTGCTGATTCAGGACCTCTGGGGTGGATCCCCCATCCATGTCTTAAGGAGTCCTTCCGGTGATTCAGTGCCAGCCTGGGAGAAGCATGCCATGGAGGTGAGGGCACAGGCTTGCAAGCTGAGTCACCCTGGCTCTGAACTGCGGCTCAGCCACATAGCAGCTCTGGGACCTGGAGGAGACGACCTCAGCTCTGTCAGCTGTAGCTTGCTATCAACGAAATGGCCATAGTAATTGTACTACCAAGACTCTGACTGCAAATGACAAAACTGAACTCAATCTGAGTTACAGAAAAAAAATGCTAGCTCATGTAAATGGAATTTCATGAGACATATGGAAATGAAGCGAGGCTGACTCTGTGTTCAAATGTTCTTGACATGTCCCCTCCCTTGCTTCCTGGATTGCTTTCTTGGGGATCACCTCATGTCCAGACAGTCTTTCTCCATAAGAAGGAGGGACAAGCACAAAGCCCCCGCTTCCATGAAGTTTACAGTTCTGATCTCACTAGCAGAAGACCTCTTCTCCCACCCCACCCACATGATCTATTCTTATGGGGCGTTTGGGGTCTCATTCTCATCCTTACACAAATCCCAAGGCCAGGGGATGGCCTGTGCTGATTGAACTTATCTGAGTGACAGCTCCCCTGATGGGAAGACAAGGGCAGTTAGCCTCGTCCCAAACCCACTGAGTGACTTCCCAAAGAATCAGTGAGTTTATACACGTTAAAGAAAAACGTGAGACATCATAAAATTTTAGCATATGGATCAATTACTACAACTCTACTGCTATCATCACTGCTATTCTTGCTATTATTACTAAATATAACCAGAAATTTATGAAATGTCAAGAGAAAGAAATGTGTTTCAGGGGAGGGATGGAAGGAGAAGAGTCTTTTTATAAAGATGTTTCAATCAATAAAATTCCCTACCTACTCTAAAGAACTGGATAAAATACAGAGGAGACCATTTTTGCAAGGCTGAGTCCATGGCATCAGGAGACTTTTCCTAACACAGTCAAGATTGTGGTTAAACCTGCACCAAAAGACAGTACAAGGCCCAGATGAATTCTAGGAAATTAGAAAATCAGTAAATAAGAAATCAATATTGATGTGGTTTAGCTCTGTGTCCCCACCCAAATCTCACCTTGAATTGTAATAATCCCCTCATGTCAAGGGAGGGACCAGGTGGAGATAATTGAATCATGGGGCTGGTTTCCCTTATGCTGTTATTGTGACGGTGAGTGAGTTCTCATATAATGATTTTATAAGGGGCTTCCCCCTTTGCTCGGCGCTCATTCTCTCTCCTGCTGCCCTGTGAAGAGGTGCATTCCACTGTGATTGTAAGTGTCCTGAGGCCTCCCCAGCCATGCGGAACTGTAAGTCAATTACACCGTTTTCCTTTATGAATTATCCCACCTTGGGCAGTTCTTTATAGCAGTGTGAGAACAGACTAATACAAATATCAAAGACTTTGGGCAATGGAGAAAAAGCTTCCTTCCCTTTCCTTTCCTCCTCCTGGAAGAAGGTGGACGTGCGTGTAAGTACTGGAGTGGGGTGTGTGTGTGTGTGTGTGGGCATGCGTCTGTGTGTGTTCACAGAAATATTATTTGTTTGATAGCACAGAAACAAGGCCTTCATCCCCAAATGTTAGTATTTAAAATTCCAAGAATTAGGATTCTTGGGGTGCATGCCCTGCTAGACCCCATGAACAGGGTTCTGAGAGGAAAACCATTGAAAACTTCTCAATATACCTTATGTTGGGATTACTTCTCTAGAAAAGCAACACGTAAAGAGAGCCCAGTGACAAAGAGGGTGAGAGGGAGACAGAGAGAGAAGAGAACCTAGTGGAGAGAGTGGGAATGGGGAGAAGAGAGAGTGAGAAAGGAGAAGGAAAGGGAGAGAGAGAGAGAGAGAGAGAGAGAGAGAGAGAGAGAGAGAGAGAGAGAGAGAGAGAGAAGGAAAGAGAGAGCTCAGCCAGAGAACATCCTACCATTCTCCCCAAACACTGGACCAATATTTTTATCTATTGCTTGATTCATTGCAGGGGCAATTTCACCATCTCTAGAAAAATGGTCTGAGGCCGGACGTGGTGGCTCAAGCCTGTAATCCCAGCACTTTGGGAGGCCGAGGCAGGCAGATCACGAGGTCAGGAGATCGAGACCATCCTGTCTAACACGGTGAAACCTCGTCTCTGTAAAAATACAAAAAATTAGCCGGGCGTTGTGGCAGGTGCCTGTAGTCCCAGCTACTTGGGAGGCTGAGGCAGGAGAATGGCGCGAACCTGGGAGGCAGAACTTGCAATGAACGGAGATCGTGCCACTGCACTCCAGCCTGGGCGACAGAGCGAGACTCCATCTCAAAGAAAAAAGAAAAATGGTCTCAGGAAATTAGTGTCAAAATATGTTATTTGGTTGCTCAGTGTCTTCCTTTCCAGAGGACTCCAGAGGGGGCGTGTTCGGAGAGAGACAGAGCCAACGAGAAGCTGCACCACTTTCTCTAAGGGGTCGCGGGAGCCCAGAAGCCCAGCAGCATCTCTTCCAGAACATTATCAAAGCTGTCACAAAAGCCCACTCAGAGCCTAACAGAGGGGACATGAGACACCGCCCTTTGAGGGAATGCAAGGTGCTATAAGCCCCTGTGGGACAGACATCTCGCGTGGCCTCTTCTGGAACATGCGGGCTGCCAGGCAGCCCTGCCTTCCTCCCTTAGCCTCACTCCTGCAGAAGCCAGCCATCTCTCCCCATCCCACTTGCCTTGCTTCACCCCAGCTCAAGATATCACCTAATTCCTGGGGCTTTAGAACTCACTCTTTAAGCAGGTGTCCTTGTCACTCTGATTTAACTTAGACCAACAAATTGGCCCATACGTGAAAGATGTGTTGAATTACTTCTCACAGGTATCCTCAGACCCACCTTGCTGATTGGGTGCTTGGGAGGAGAGCCCTTTCGGATTAACAGAGAATGAGGATACACACTTGCAAGCACCCCAAAATGTCCCCCACTGCACCTCACCCCACTGCCAAGGCATTATTTTAAGATAAGCAAGTGAGCAGTGGCTCACACCTGTAATCCCTACACTTTGAGAGGCCAAGGCAGGTGGATCACCTGAGGTCAAGAGTTCAAGACCAGCCTGGCCAACATGGTGAAACCCTGTCTCTACTAAAAATACAAAAATTAGCTGGGCATAGTGGCAGGTGCCTGTGATCCCAGCTACTTGGGAGGCTTAGGCAGGAGAATCACTTGAACCCGGGAGGCAGAGGTTGCAGTGAGCTGAGACTACACCATTGCACTCCAGCCTGGGCAACAAGAGAGAAACTTTGCCTCAAATAAATAAATACATAAGTGAAAAAAATAACTTACCTGATACCACAGAGTTAAGGGACAGAGTGGTGGGGCTGAGGTTTGAACCCAGGCAATTTGACTCCAGACACAATATCCTAATTCCCACCCACTGGCAACATCTACCAGTGAAAAGGCCTCTGTATCCAAGCATGTCCACCTTGAACCCATTGTTAAAACACAGATTCCTGGGCCCCACCACACAGGTCCAGGGTGGGGGCCGAGGACGCACATTTTGAATTCTTCTGACAAGCTCCCCAGGGTTACCTTGGGTGCTGCTGGCCCACAGACCTCCCTTTGAAGGGCCCTGCACTCTATCATCACAACAGTGACACAGTCTCCGGGCCCTCACGGCATGACTGTAAAAACCAGAGAAGAGAAAAGGAAAACCCTTATTTCTTTCTCTCTGAATACAGCAGCAAATTCTTGCATGATAATGAATGTAGAAACAGAAAATCTTTTGTTAAAACTCTTAAATGTGTATGTTTATGTATACATATATTTTGCAACGCATATTTTTATTTTATAAGCAAAATTAGTTTTTCTTTTAATAAAAACCATATACAGTTTAAAAAATAATCAAAGAAGAGAATATTGGTGACGATCCTAAACATAATAGAGCTCTTTGAAAAAGTAAAGGGTGGCTATTTAGATTATTGATTTTGGTGTTATCTTATGGGTCTGATTCAACAAAATTCCCAGACTCATCTTCTGAATACCTGGGTTACAAGCTGGAGTCTGTGCAATTATGAAATCCCAGGCACGTCTCCATCAGAGTTCTATTTTTGCCATTAATATTCTAATAAGAAAGGCTAAATGGAATCAGTAGGAAGCCATGTGAACTGTCTGCGGAAAAGACTACAAAACTTTTTTATTGTTATTATTTCAGTTTCTAGACATTTCATTGTAATGGGTGAAATCAGAGGCCTGAGCTGAGACTTAATCTGTATTTTGTGGTACAGCGAGGAATATTTTCCCCTCCTAATCTCTACTTAAAGTGTAAGTAAGAGTGCCTCTATCCGTCGCTGTGAACAAAAAGCACAAAAGGATTCAGAAAGTAATAACAAAGATAAATAACTTTGCAATAAAATTTCAGCTCCAGTAATTTTCCATTTATATTTTCTCACTGAATCATGTAGTCCCGAGCATTGCACTGTTAACGTCTGAGCTGCATCATGCAAAGTAATTTCATATCTAATGCTTCCCAGAGAGTCCCAAATCTAACGCCCCATGCCCCGTGCACCATTGTGCAGCCAGTGAAGTCACACGGTTCACCCCAATAATAGGACTTCCCGTGTGATTTCATTGTCTTTCCCAGGCAATCAGTCTCAACATCGCAGAGAGAACGAATTGTCAGGAAGCCCCTCCAGCAAAGGGGGGTCCGATGCTATTACTTATGCCACTTATTGTTGGAAGCTGAATGCTGAACGTGGTTTTTCTGGGTGAAACCACTGATGTGGTTTTCAGCCAGCAAGTGTAGGCCTTGGTTAGCAAGGCAATAGTTAAGTGCATTAGGGGACCTCAGGGAATGTTCCAGAGAGAAAAGGGAGGTGAAAGGGGGGGAGGAAGAAAGCAGGAGGAGCAGAGCCATTCTTCAGGCTCCAGATAGGGAGCGCACTCTGCTCTCTTGAAAGAAATCTCCCTCTCCCTATCGCTCTCTTTCTCCATCTCTCTCCACCTCTGTCTGTCTCTAGGTCTCCATTTCTTTCTCCATATCTGTCTTTCCCTCCTTTACCCTCTCTCTCTCCCCTTGCCTCAGTTCTTTTTCCCCTCCTCTCTCCTCACTCTTCCTCCCCCTCTTCTTTGTCTGTAGAGAGATGTTCTCCATCCAGCCTTCTACCTTTTCTTCTCCTTTCCCATCCATCCATCCATCTCCCTCTCTCCTCACTCTCTTCCTTTTCTCTCCAAGGTCCCTTGCCCTTTTAGCCCTCCCATTCCTCTCTCCACTCCCCTCACCTCCACTCTGGACATCTTTCTCTCTGAGCCAACCTAAACCAGATGCAGCAAGGGCTCTGTAGAGGCCACCCTACGTTAGCATCCCCAGATGTCTGTGGGTCCTCCTTGGACCCCGTGTTCATAGAACTAAGTCCATCTGTGGGATGGGGCGTGTCTCCTGGAAGCTCGTAGAAGATCTTGCTGATCTTGCTGTATGTAGGTCACTGAACTGGGTGTTTCTCCATCCTCCATCCAGTGCACCTGCTAAACTCCACATGCTCTCTTCTTTCTGCCCCTTGTCTCTCCCTGGCTCTCAGCCCTTCCAGGGCCTTTAAAATAACTTCGATGCACAGCCAGTGAGAACAGAGCGCCTGGCCTCAGGTGGGAGGTGAACACCTGCTGATGTTCACCCATGGCTGCTCCTATCCTTCACCTGGGTTTCTGGACTTTCTCGCCTTCACCTCTTCAGGCTGGGCCAGCTTGCTTTCTCATGTGAGCTCAGACTATCCTTTTTAAAAAGTCTATATCTTTGTAATTATTCATTGGCTTCTGTTTGTTTCATTAATATCTGCACACACATGCATACACACCCAGTTGTCTATAAGCACCTTGGGGCAGGGTCTTGTCCATGTCTTCCTCTTTGCATCCTGCACTGGATAGAATTGTGTCCATCAAAGATCCCTGTCCTTCCTGGGACCTCAGAATGCGGCCTTATTTGGAAGCAGGACTATTGCATATGTAATTAGTTAAGCTACAATGAGGTCAGAGTAGAGTGGGCTCTTAATCCAATACAACTAGTGTCCTTATACGAAGAGGGAAGCCCAGAGGGATGCGTGGAGAACACTGTGTGACCACAGAGACAGAAACTGAAGCCACACAGCTGCAAGCCAAGGAAAGCCATGGCTTGCCATCAAACACCAGGAGCTAGAACAGGCAAGGAAGGATCCTCCCCTAGAGCCTTCCAAGAGAGCATGGCCCTGCCCACACCTGGATTTCCAGCTTCTACCCTCCAGAACTGTGAGATGGTATAATAAATTTCCATTGTTGTAAGTCACTCAGTTGTTGACACTTTGTTGTGACAACCCAAGGAATCGAGTTCCCACGCCCAGGGTCTAGCACCACTCCTGGTCTGTGCTAATGGCCATCCTGGAAATGACACATACACACGGTATTCCATATTTCAGTTTAAGCTTTAGTCAGTAGTCCCATATTCTCAACTTCACAAACCACAAATGTCTTAATTTGGGTAGCCCAGGAGCAGATCAAGGCTAGGAATCCAAGGGCAGATATTTTAGCAGGAGGTAACCCTGGCAAACACCAGTAGGGATGGGGAAGGAAGGCAGAGGAGGCAAAGAGTCAATAGGGTGCCCAGCAGAGAGTTTAAGGTTACCTGTGTGGGCCACTGGGGCACAGACTCCCTGGGCACCTCTGGGAGACAGTGTAGACAGCACTCTTTAGAGAATCCCACCCATGCAGGGGAAGAGTGCTGGCTGAGAACAGGGACAGAATCTGACTGCATATGCTACAACTCTGGAGACATAGAATTGTCACCTTTTATGTTGTCAAGTTGGAAAAGAATAAATGCAAATTCCATTTAATGCCTCTCCATAAAAGGAACATTTAACATTACCAATATCAAGATGATCATTTTAGAATAGAAGAGAGTTTTTTATTTTAAGTTACTGCCAAGGTCTTTCTGTCTTTGTCTTTATTTTGTCACTGTTGTTAGTTTGGGTTTTTGGATTTATTGGGGGGTAGTAGATTGTGTAAGTAAACTTTTATTGTAGAAAAAAAGTATATTTACAGAAAAGTTGCAAAAATAGAGAGTTTCTATATATCCTTTACCTGGCTTCCTGTAATGATGACATCTTACATAATCATAGTATGGCTGTCAAAACTAATAAATTCATATTGAGACAATACTATTAATCACTTGGTTCTAATTTTTAGACACTTCATCACTAAAAATGCTACCAATACACAGATTAGCATCTGGGAGCCACTGTCTTCATCTATCCTGAATAAGTATTCACGGTGCAAGTCTCTTTGATAATTTTCTGTCTTGCTTCTGAGCGGTTGACAAGTTAAAATTGGCCTCCATCTGTGGGTGGGACCCACAGATCAATCAAGAGTTTCTAAGCACACAAAGGTCCTGCCCTCAGATTCAGTAGTCCATGCAAGTGAAAACAAAAAGGCCATGCCTACAAATGCCTACATTGTATACAATATACATAAATGCATGCATTCTATATAAAAGTGAACATGGCACTCTATGTGTACAAATGGACACTGAAGGACAAGTATTCATCATCAGCTATACTAATGGCTTTAAGATTTCATTTACACAACATAAGCATTTACTTGTTCAAAATATACAATTTAATACTTTGTTATATTGACACAGTTGTGTAAGCATCCTCATAACCTAATTTTAGGATGCTTTCGTCATTCTTAAATGGAAGCTCATAGCTATCAACAGTCATTCTCCATTTCCACTTTCCCCAGCTCTTTGTCAACCAGTAATCTGCTTTCTGTCGCTACAGACTGCCCTAACCTGGACATTTCATATGAAAGGAATCATATAGTATGTGGCCTTTTTTGTCTGGCTTCTTTCTTTTAGCATGATGTTTTAAGGTCCACCCATGTTGTAGTAGGTATCAGGACTTTATTCCTTTTTATCACCAGATAATAATATCCCATATTTAGTAAGTACGGATATACTACATTTTGTTTATCCATTCATCAGTTCATGTGTGTTTGGGTTGTTTCCACTTTTGCATTATTATGAATAATGTTGCTGTGAATATTCTATGGGTTAAATTTGATTAAACATAGTGAGAGCTTGGATCTGCAGGAAAACATTCATTCTATAGTAGAAGGGCAGCATGGTCAAGCCATGGCCTCAGAAAACTGCAGATCGGCGGATCTCAGAGAGACTTTATCTATCAGCAACACAACTTGAAAGGATGTCTGCGCTGAGACTTACCATGTGTAGGTGGCTGTGTGCTGGATTCTGCAAGGATTATCTCATTTGATTCCCCCGTAACAATTTCTTCATTTTACAGATGGAAAAACTGAGGCTTTCTCAAGGTCACACAGGAGGAAGGGGTAGAGATCAGATTTAAATCCACATTAGTAGGACTCCAAAGACCATATTCTTAGCTGGGACAACATAGAGATGCTGGGGCATGGACCACCGGCAGGGGAAATGTGGACCCCAGCGCGCATCTGCACTGTTTGTCTCTTGACTGTTTCCTGTCCTCTTTGCTGCTGAGTCACCCATCGCCAAATCCCAGCCTACTGTTGAAAACTGGCTTGAAAGGCAGGGGTTTAATTATTCCACAAGATAGTCTCCCCGAACCAAATCTCGTTAATAAAAGAAGAGAAATAAATTTTAATAAAGGACTTGCCGAGATGCTTCTGCAGCAGCACATACTGTCAAAAACTTTTCTCCCCCTTGAACAAAAAGGATTTTTCTCAGCAGGGCAAAATAATCTCCACTCCTTTATGGCAAGTCTACCGACTGCTGGTATAGAAGGAGCCCCGGCTTCAGGTTTGTATTTACATGTGCTGCTGTTTCACTCTTCCTTGGAGAAAAATGCACATCTCCCTGGCATATTCAAAATATGCCATTAATTACTGAACATCGTCTTGGTTTGGAAAGGAAAAAGAAAGCATATAATTGGAGACTCCCTTTCACTCCAAAGATGTTTGGAGGGACATGGGAGGAAGTCACTGGAGTGTGACTGGTTGTCACCCCTGAGCCGGCTGGTGACAGCAGATGTAAGCACTGCACAGCAGAGAGCATCCTCCTTGGAAGGCAGCTCGCTCAGCGGAAACGCTGCCATGGCTCAGGGCAGACCATGGCTTGGCATTGATGATGTCGCTTTGTTTTATTGCATGGTCTGAAAATCTGCCTCTGGATTGTGGAACCAAATTGCATGGCCCAAAAGGCACAGGTCCAGCAGGCGATACAGGAAGGAGCCTGCTCTGCTCTGGCAGAAGCTGTGCCAAAGCAAATCTGCCTAAGCCAAGCAGTTCAAAAAGGTGCCAGGGTCTTCCCTGCTCACAAGTCTTCAAGAGGCTTGCTTTGCACATGTCTTCTCTCTGCAGTTTCGCAGTTTCCATTCAAGTTTACTTAGGTTTGTTCCCTACGTCGCTGCCCAACAGAACAAGAGGACTCGGTCAGATCCCTCCAACTCTGATCAGAGGCGAGCCAGGACAGGACGTCATGTTTTCTTGCTGCTGCCAGGTTCAGAGAGCAGGGGCGGTGCTGTGACCGCAGCCCCACATGGTGGGCAGTCCTCGAACGAGGCGCTCCTTTCGTGTAGCAGCCATGCCTGCTCTGTGTTTTGCATTTTGTTAGGAGTCTGTGATGTGTGCTGCACCCTGCGAAGCCAGGGGCTTGAAGATATCACTGGAGAGTGCTTAGGAAGAGAGAGAAAGGAGAGTTGACAGAGTCCTTGTCAGTTCTGAACAATGCTGTAAAGCAGCATGGGCTCCAAGCAGCGCAGATAAATTGGAAATCACATCCTTCCTCCAAGACAACAACCTGCCACATCCTTCATTGTTAGACTGTGATGCTGGGCTGTGTGATCAGCCTTAAGTCGTGGCAAGGATGCAGGTGGCTATGAATTGAAGCCTAGATCTGTCCAGACCAAATGCAAGATGGAACAACCACCCTCAGGCTTTCCCTCCAGATCCCGCTGTCATTGCTACAGCACCTGATTTCTCTGAGGACATTTGGGGGTTCTCATTAGGGTGACCCACTTGTCCTGGTTTGCCTGAGACTTTCCTGGGTTTAACATTTGAAGTCCTGCATCCTTGGAAATGCCTCAGTCCCAGGCAAGCTGGAGCCATAGGTCACCACATTTGTCTTTGCAACCCTTACTGGCCAATTCCCAATATATTTTTGTTCATCCGTGTAAGACTCACTCTCTGAATATTTAGTGAGCACCTACTGTGCACCAGGCACTGTTCCAGGTGCTGAAGATGCTGTCAAAGCAGGCAAAGCCCCTGCTCACACAGGAAACAGACAGCGCCACCGAATCAATGCATCACCAGCACGCTGTACAGTAACAAAGGCTGGGGATCAAATACAACTGCGCGCAGGAGAGACAGAGTCCCGAGGTGGGGTAAAACCATGTTAAATGTCCAGCAACAGCCTCGGCAATGAGCTGGCATTAAAACAAAATCAAGAAGAAAGGAAGAGATGGGGCCTTGTGGTCATGCAGGGGCAGAGTGGCATGTGCCTGGAGTCCTGGAGGAAGACAGGGAGGCCAGGCACGTCTGGAGCAGAGAGGATGTGGGGAGGATTGATAGGGAGGAAGGGCAGAACAGTGCAGAATCATCTTTGTCCATCCAGGCTGCACCATAGCCTGGGTGGCTCATAACCAACAGAAAGTCATTTCTCCCAGGCTGCAAGCTGGCAACGCACTATCAGAGCTGTGGCAGAAGCAGCGTCTGGTGAGGGCCCTGGCTTCTGGCTCACAGACTTGCCTCCTCTCTGTAACCTCACATGGTGGCAGGTACAAGGGGGCTATCTGGGACCTCTTTTAAGAAGGCACTAATTCCTAATCACCTCCCAGAGGCCTCACCGCCAAATACCATCACATTGGCGGGTAGGTTTCAACATACAATTTTTCGGGGAATGCAAACATTCAGACCTTAGCATAGGACCTAGGGGATATCAGGTCATGATTCAGTTTGATTAACTTAGTTAATTACATGTTCTTTGTAGCAAGGTAGTAAAAAAATGTTATTCCAAGAGCTGGTAACTATCTTTTCTTAAGGAGAAATATGTCTTTGTTTAGAAAAAATATCTTACAAAGCCACACGGGTAGGTGAGACCCTGAAATTTGGTGAATGGACATGAAGGAGTGAAAATGGTCATGAAATTGCTGTGCATGAGAAGGGAACAGAAACACAGAGGTGAGAGAGACAGAGGAGCAATGGGCTGAAAATGGGAGAAAAGAGAGGGCCAGGGATGGCCACACGGACAGGATGGTTCACTGAGGGACTTCTGAGACTCAGAATGTCTGACATTCAGTTGGCAGCTGTCAGGATGCAGAGCTGTAAAATCTCCCCGTGACTTCCTAAATGTAGTAAACTAGTGATGATGTCAAGTTCATTTGCGACCTGCTGAGAGTTAGGGTCCCCCATGAACCTGTGCAGGCTCTCTGGCTGCCCAGCCAGCAGAATAAAGAGCAAGTGATGCTGGCTCTGCTGGCTTCTGAGTCCACGTCTAGACTTCCGACACTTGGCACTTCTGCTTTCTGTGTCTTGGAATCTCCGTTCTTAGAACCCAGCCCCCATGCTGTGAGGGAGCCCAAGCAGCCCCACAGAGAGGAGACATCTGACTGAAGAGGAATCAAGGCCCTGACTAATAGCCCTGTCTGACCTCCCAGCCTCAATTCTCCAGCCATATGAGTGAAGCATCTTGGAGATTCATGAGCAACATTAACAGTTGTTGATGCTTTCGGCCACTATATTTTGTATGGTTTGTACTCAGCTGCAGAGAGCCAGGACACTGAATTGTGAAGAAGTTGCCTTCATGACAGCCTGGAAGAAGTTATGTTGTGATCATTGAGGAAAGAGACTGAGTCATACACCCAGGCCCAAGTGATACAAACCTGAGCAGCATAGGCAGGAATGCTGCAGGGCCGCAAAAACTGTCAACTGGGTAGAAGCTGGAGGCTGGAGGCTGGAGTCAAGAACTGGCAGCCCCCCGGAACTGGTGGAGATAGGGGGAGGGCATCAGGTTTCTTATCTGTTCTTGAGATAATTTTGTCAAGAACTCAAGAGGCAGGGTGACCCCATCTGATATTTAGGTTCCCACTCCCTGCTGAGCAGAACCCATCATGTCAGTCCACTCAGGTTGGGCTGTTCTTGGGTAGTGTCCATCCCAGATCTCATAGGCACTCCTCATCAGTCACACAAGATACCCACACTGTTCCTTACACCTGGTCTTTTAGGAAGTGCTCCACCAGCTGCAAGACAATGGCTATGAGGGGCACCATGACCATTTTATTTGGTACAAATGCACCTGGACAGCATGCAATGAAAAGAAATAGAGTTCCTGCTGCAGTGCTTGAGGAGCAGAGCTGAGCATGACAGAATTTCCCCAGAGTTAAAGCTTTCATTTTTCCTGTTCATCCGAACTGGAGTTGAAGATTTACCAAGAAAGAAGACACTTACCAAGGTTAAAATGACTTGGTAAGTTAAAATATTCATTCAGTATTCTGAGCCCTTTCATATGACTCCTAATCTTCACAATAATCCTATAATATAGCAACTTGATTTTGTAATTGAATTTATCAAAATTTATAAATTTTATAAAATAAGGCCCAAAAAGAATGACTACCTAGCTCAAGCTATATATCTTATGGTGGACGACCCAGGGTTTGAACCCAAAGAGCCTAAATTTTAAGTACTTTCTAAAGCACCACAAAAATGCATTAATTTTGGATAGTTTCTAAAACTAACTTCAGTGGATTCATGTCTATTTAAGTTACAACTGTGTATATAATTGCATAAACTTTCCAACACAAATAAATCTAAGGATGCCAGGCTTTGCAGGGAAACATCCAGCCTTGAAGAAAGCATATTTCATTATCCAAGTAGTCATACTGTAAGTGGTATGAGGAAAGCAAAAAGACCATCTCAGTCAACACTCTGCAACTGGAATTCCCCTGAAATCTCTGTACTAAACCAGAAATTCTCTAAAGCCATAAATGAGTTAACTAAACTACAGATCAAGTATCTAAATACAAAAGCATTAGAACATCAGAGAGCAATACCATACAGGTAGATATCTGCTTACTTATTCCTGACGCTGTGACAGCATTTATGTCTATTTTTCATTGAAGGAGCTTTTTTCATAGATAACTCAATACAAATTATTTGAAAGAAAATGTATTTTGTTATTACTTGGAATAGAAAAAGGCAATCATGTTGGAATGGAATGCAGATAAAAAATGAGATCATATAATAAAAGATACAGAATTTGGCAATTTAAGCAGAGCCATTGAAAGGTAGGTGATTCATGAATAACCTGAAAAAATGGTTTGACTAATGTTTTTGAACTACCTACTATGCACTGGGAAAATGCTATATTATCCTTCAGTTTAACTGATAATGCAATGCTATAATTTGTAAAGGAAAATATTTGTTTTGTAGGAAAGTCCCTAGAGAGGACATTGAAGTGGGAAGAGCTCACAGGTGCTAATTCTCCTGAGGCTGGCACACCTTTCTTTTCACCTATACCATCCAGGCAGAAGAGATGCTGCCTCTCTGAGTGCCCTCTGTGTTTGTGGGGAGGGGCATGTGCCAGAGTTCTGGCCAATGAGGTGTTAAGTGAAATCTTCTAGGTATTGGGTCCTGGGATAGAAATGGCTGGCACAGATCTTCCCTTATTCTTACTGCCTTGAATGTCAATATGATGTCTGGAACTGGAGCAGCCATTGTATTACCACGAGGAAGAGATTTGCAAAGATGTTGACTCTTATATTGTTGATCTACTAAACCAATGCCAAGAACTGACTATGTTCAGATTTCTTGTCATTTTAGAGAAATAAGCCTTTAATTATTTAAGATACATTGAGCACAGCTTTGTTTTTGTTGTTGTGGTTGTTTGTTTGTTTAGCCAAAACATTCTTAACTGTGTGTCCCTTGTATTATGTGAAGGGGATACAATGGATATTTATTCTTCTTTATATTGATAACTACAGATAAACAGAAGTTTAAGTGTTTTCTTAACACTTAAAGGTAACTATTCATGGCCATAAAAATGGACATATGTCTTCAAGATTACTAAGAAATGATTAAAGGCAATATAATCCATATGGCAAAGAAAAAAAGAGGCATAAATACAGAATACAGAAATAGAATGACAAGAAGAAGATCTAGTATATCATATTCATTGCAACAAAAATGTAAATGTGTTAAACTTTCTATCAAATGATAAAATATCTCCTACAGGTACATATATATCCAATTATATATGTCTAAAAGACACTCCAGCATAAAGTGATAAAGAAAAGTTAAAGATAAAAGGAATACTGACAGAAGTACTTATATAACTAGAATAATGCATCTTATTAGAGGTTAAATGGGAAAATCCTGTCATCACCTTCTACATGGATATAGGCATAGAAAGGCATCTGATAATAATCAACATTCTTTTCTGACACATTTTCCTAATAAACTCAAATCAGAAGAAAATTGCTGTCATGGTAAAGACTAACTATCTTTAGGCAGTACCACTTGAAGCATACCATTATTGTCTATATAAAGGTAAGAATCCCCATAAGCTTTGTATTTGTCATTGTTCTATCAAAAGTAATTAAGCATCCTAAAATGATCTGTTAGAAAAATAGAGATGATGATTATTACTATCATACAGAAAAAAGTCTACCTTGAAAACAGAAGAGCTACTGAGATACATAACAAGGGTTCATTAAATGACCTATTAATAAATAGTAAATCAATGCGTGTCTTTACCCACAATAACCAGTTAAAAAAATAAAATAAAGATTCCAGGTATAATGGCCACAAAAATGTAACATACCTCAGGCTAATCTCAAAAAGAAACGTACAGGACTTCATAAAAATATTATAGCACTGTACTGAGAAATATAAAAGACAATGAAGAAATGGAGAGGGCATCATAGTCTTAAGTGAGAAGGTCTGATGTCATAAAAATATCAAACTTTAAACTATAAATTTAGTGAAATTCCAATGAAAGTTCTTATGTAAGGCTTTTTGAATCTTAACAGTATGATTTTAAAGTTTTTCAAGATGAAAAAGTGGATAAAGTCAGCCAAAAAGTTATGAAAGAGAGAGAGAAAAAGGGAAGGAGGGATAAAACAAGAGAAGGAGAAAGGGAGGGAGGGGAAGGGCAGAGGTGGATTGTCTTAACAAAATATGAACAGTAAGTTAGAATAGTCTCTTATTATCCAGAAATAATCACAAATATCACCAGGACAGATTCAAAATTTAGAAGCAAACCCATGAATGGTGTGTGATAAGAATGACATTAAAAATGAATGGCCCAAGGTGACGGGTATGTTAATTTGGTTGATTGAATCATCCTATGTTGTATATGTATACCCAAACATCAAATTGAACTCCACAACTGTATGTAATTATAATGTGCCAGTTAAAATAATAGTAAAATTATTTTTAAAATTAACACGAAGTGGTTAATTCAACAGATGTGAGATCATTTATAATAAAACAAAGTTGGATCCCTACTTGCGGCTTGCACCAAAATAGAATCCGTGAGTATGAGTGATTGCAGGGTCAAAAGGGAAGTAATAACTTGGAGAAAATATCTGCATTTTATGTGCATAATATTCTTAATATCCAAAGAGATCTTCTAAATAAGAAAGTGAGAAGCACCTCAATAAAAAGATGGTTAAAACATGTGATTAGGTAATCACAAAAGAAGATACAAATGTTTGAAGTTACCAGAAATGGAATGAATTCTATAGCAACATTTCATTTCTCACTTAGAAGCTTGGGAGATATTTTGAAAGCTGTAATGATGTTTGGTGATCAAAGAAAGGTGGAATGGAAAACCCATCGGGCCAGGGAGCATAAATTAGTAGATTTCACCATGGAGAGTAATTTGATGTTATCATAGCAAACTTGCAGGAAAGTATCCCGAAAAATAATCTCAGATGAAGGCAAATTAAGAACAAGGATGTCAGAGATGTGATAGTTACAATGGTGAATATTGAGAAAAAAACTTAGGAGCCCAAGAATAAAGGAGTGGTATCCAAATTAGGGCACCTCCATTTGAAGGCATGCTATGCAGCTATGAACAAATGTTTTAGAGAATATTGTATGGCATGGGAAAGAAAGATGAGCAAGAAAAGGCTACACTATCATATAGATGAATGGTGCCAGTAAGGAAGAAGAGAAGGAGGTGGTGGGGAAGGAATGGCTGGAATTCAGTTCTCTTTCTCTCTTACAGGAAATGGATCTCTCCAGGGTCCCCAGGGTGATAAGTCTGGATAGAACCATTGAGTCATAGCGTTTGGACAGAGACCTCAAGTGAAAGATTTTTTCCTTCTGTTCTTAGAGATAGTTATGCTTGTTTTTCCTCCCACTTAAAGATGGAGGTTAACCCAGCAGGCTGACAGTGTGTGTCTGAGGCAATTCTTCTCACCGTGACCGTTGGTTTGTCAGATTTATTTGCAGCAGTAATTCATACCAGACAACTTAACACCATTGCTGTTTCCTCCCCGGCAGTTCAGGGACATTGAGATGAATCTTCAAAGGGCCAACATAGCTCCAGATGCTGGGCACTGTCCCAGACATGGGCCATTTGTCCCATGTGGGCACCTACAGAAGCTGACATTGCCCAAGCTCAAGACACACCCATCTGTCAGGGAACAGGTTGGCTGGTGCTTCTTGAATTAGAGTTTGTAGAGTTTGATTTGAGAGAAGTCTACAGTATTTGGAGGAAATGATTTTTTTAAGAAGAGTCACAAATCATCTGTGCTGACTAGGCACTGGATACCTGCCCAACAGGTACATATAATCTTGTCCCAATACGTAGACATAACGGTCACTTGTACGAATCTCCTATCTCCTACACCCTTTTAATTGATGAAAACCCCATGCTTTATTGCACTTTGCCATTTTTGCAACACTTGTTATGTAACTATATTCCAGGCTGCAAACAGAGGCTAACAAAGGCAAGTCAAGAAAACTAAGACATGATTCCTGCTAGTAAGCATCCCACGGTCTACTTGGAAAAACAAATATATAAGCAAATAACTAGAACTCTGAGTACAGTGAAAAGGATGTGAAGGAAGGGCTGTGGGAATTGGAAAGTGATGCTCAACCCTGCCCCCAGGGAGATCCGTGATAGAGACAGTGACATCTGAGCTCTCAATACGAGTCTTCAAAACAGGCAGGTGCATTTCCCTTGAAAGGCACGGCATGTGCAAAGATGCAAAGATGCAGAAGTGGGAAGAGCACAGAACTTGGTATCTGCAGGCACTCAAGCCACCTGCGTAATTTTACATTGATTTCTGGCATCCCTTGACATGACCATGAAAATCCAATTTTGTATAAGTTGCAGCTTTTAACCAAGGACTCCTGGAGCCCAGAGAGGCCTGAACAGACTCTCCAGGGACCCTGAAGCCCCTGAAAGCAGGTATATTTTCCTGGTCCACAGTTTTCATGAGATTCTTAGGCGTCCATCACTCCCAAAGGTTCCGAGGGTCATGTAGATATGGTTACCTCTTGTGTTGCTGGACTGTGTCTCATGGAAAACCTTGAAAAGAGAGAACCACAGGAGTTCCCCAAGACCTGCTTACATTCAGGTGAGGTTGATCTCTTTGAGAATAAAGGTCCTCTCCTTTCACAAATGCAGTCCCATCGGTCCATGTGAAGCTTAGGTTCTGCGTGCTGAAAGGAGGCTCACCCAGCAGAGGTTCCCCCCAAGACTCCTTTAATGCTAGGCCCTGGGGAAGAGACACAGTGCAGGGGTGCAGAAGCAGCATCCAAGTATCTGCCCTCTGAAACTGCCAGCGTCTCTGAGGTGCAACCAGCTTGGATCCTCACCTGCCAGCAAGAGCAACCCCAAGCATTCTTACAGGGTTATGTAAGGACCAAAATAAACCACATGTATGAATGCATTTTTAAAAGTACCAAGATATGTTCAGCTATCACACTGTTGAAGGGCGAATGCAAACAGAGATAGGAGGCTCTGCTCCAGGCACACCAACCTGGTGACCGTTTGGCATCTGAGAGGGCAGAGTGCTGGGTGGATTTTGGCGCTCCCCTTGCCCTCTTGTGCAGTGAGCAGCCTGTATAAAGCACCTTGGACTTTTTCCTAAGGGCAGGCTGCTTGGGCAGCATAAAATGTTAATAAGGTCTCTATTTGTCCAGTGTTATATACTATCCGTGGGTTTTTTCTCAAATAATCTCATTACTATTCATAACCCCAACTATATTAATAGATAGTTGAATAAGCATTAGTACATTCATGTAAGCAAAGGAAAAAAAGGGTTGGTTCACAAAAGAAGAAATACAGGTGATCATGATCAATAAACATGTAAAAACCAGAAAGCTTTGCCTCTCCAGTAATTCAGTAAATAAAAACTAAAACAAGATACTATATTCAACCTGTCACATCGGCAATAATGGCTTTGAAGGTTAATGCTTGTTTGATACATTGCAAAATTTACTGAGTAACTACTATTTACCAAGCAGTAAAATGGGCAAAGAGGATACAGAGTTGCACCAGTATGACCAAGTCCCTGTCCTCAGTGGGCTTCTGGTCTAGAGCAGGGCTGCTCAGCCTTGCACAATTGACATGCCACAGCAGGTCACTCTGGGTGGTGTGTGTGGTTGGGGGGAGGGGTATCCTAGGCATTGTAGGATGTTCAGCAGTGCTCAGCCTGCACCCACTAGTTGTCATTAGCACCCTCCATTTTTGGTGAGGATAACCAAAAACGTCTCCAGACATTACAAAATGTCTCCTGGGGGGCAAAATTGCCCTCAGTCGAATTTCAAAACATAAACAGAAGAATTTCAAAACATAAACAACAGAATGAGAAGTCCAATGTATAGTCAAAACAAGTTACAGGAGAAGATAACAGAGATGGAAGAAAGGCAATCTTCAAAACGAAATCATTTTGAATTTTTCAAAATTGAGGATACAAATAAATCCTCTGTTGAAAATACATGAAATATATACCCATTCCTAGATGCGTCCCAGTGAAATGAAGATTACCAAAGACAAAGAGAAAACCTTCGAAGCAGCCAGAAGGACAACCACTCATTTAGGGTTAACAAGAAAACTGCAAAATCATACTTATGAGCTGTTTGTGGGAGGAGTATGTAATTGAAGGGCAACCTGAAATGAAGCCTTGAACTTCCTCATACATATCACTCAAGCAAGTGAACTTCCACCAGCACAGGTAAACAGCAAGAGACCTGGCACTGCTTGGCTCTGAATAAAGAAGCCAAGCCTCGCTAGAAATTCTAACCCAAGTCTACACCATCCAGGATACAGAGTTCAAGTTTGCACTTCATCTACGGGGCAGAAATTCCAAACCAAAATGAACATAACATTTGCATTCAGGCTGAGGAAAATTGGTCTGTAGGGATGAGTTTTTGTAACCAAAGTTACATAAAACTGTCGCAATACGTAGCCTCATCAGCTGAAGATAAAATGAAAATTAAAAATTCTAACCCAGATGAAGAAAAGCTGCATTGTAACAGAGAACCAGCATACACAACAAAGATAACCGATCTATCCAAGAACTTGGAAAAATTGAAGAATTAAAGGGAGTAAAGAATTAAGATACTCCATTATGAAAGAACAAAATACTATGAAAGAAAGAAATGGTGGATTTAATTTTTAAAAATCTAGAAATGAAAAATACAGTCACTAATATCTAAAACTCAACAGATATTAGACATAGCTGGAGAGCAGAGCTGAATAAATCACTAGTCATGCAACAGAAATTTAAAAGATGGAAGTCGTGGCAAGAATTTCAAAACAAACAACAGAATGAGAAGGCCAATGTATAGTCAAAACAAGTTGCAGGAGAAGATAACAGAGATGGAAGAAAGGTAATCTTCAAAACGAAATCATTTTGAGTTTTTCAAAATTGAGGATACAAATAAATCCTCTGTTGAAAACATATGAAATATATACCCATTCCTAGATGCATCCCAGTGGAATGAAGATTACCAAAGACAAAGAGAAAACCTTCGAAGCAGCCAGAAGGACATAGTTCTCTACAAAGGAACAATAATGAGAATAGCAATCAGCTTTTCAGTAATAATAAAGACCACATAACAATGGAACAATACCTTTATGGACTATGAGAAAAAAATCTAAAACTTGATATTAAAATAAGCCGTTGTTTAAGAGTGAAGGCAAAAATTAAGACATTTTCAGACAAAGACTGAAAAATTCACCACTCACAGACCCAAAGTGAAAGAACTATTAAAAGAAGTTTTTGACTAATAAGAAACAAGTATCAAAGAGTGAGAGTCAAGAGATAGCTGCAATCCCACTATCAGTAAACACGTGGGGAATTTAATGTTCATTGATTATAAAAATAATATTGATAATTACTAATTAACAGAGGTTAAAAATATGGTGAAAGTGTAATACTAAAATAATATATCTTAGAAAATAGAATGAGTAATCAAATTTGAAAGTTTAGGGCCAGGTGCAGTGGCTCATGCCTGTAATCCCAGCACTTTGGGAGGCCAAGGCGGGTGAATCACCTGAGGTCAGGAGTTTGAGGCCAGCCTGGCCATGAAACACCATCTCTACTAAAAAAAAAAAAAAAAAAAAATTAGCTGGGCAGGGGTGGCGGACACCTGTAATCCCAGCTACTTGGGAGGCTGAGGCAGGAGAATGGCTTGAACCTGGGAGGCAGAGGCTGCAGTGAGTGGAGATCACACAACTGTACTCCAGACTGAGCAACAGAGCGAGACTCCATCTCAAAAAAAAAAAAAAAAAGTTTAAATGCCTTCATGTTGCTTGGGGGAGGATAAAAATGATAAAAATGTTCATTAACTCTATAATTCATTAAAACAAGTGTGCATGTTATAAATTTCAAGTTGGCCATAAAAATAATTGTAATAAAATGTGGACTTTTCATACCAATACAGAGAAATCAGGGAATAAATGAACTTTGAATAATTATTCCATTACAGTCTTCTGTAATGGAAGACTAAAAAGAGGAGAAAAAATATTTTTAAAAAGACAATAAATAAAAACCACAAAATAACATAGTAGAACTAAACTCAGTAATCACAGTAGATATAAATTGGTAAAATACTAAAGTTAGAAGACAGAAATTTTGAGATAGAATCTATCCACCTAAATGCAGTTAAAATCAGAGCTGTAATGACACCAAAAAAGAGGAAGATGAGAAGATGAAAAGCAGAAAGATGCCAGAAATTCGGCAGACATGTTGGGGCAAGCCCAGAAAGAGCTTACCCAACAGCCTGATCTTGTCACCAAAGCCACAGACAGCCTGTCCTGTGAGGAAGTCCCCAACATGCTCAGAAACGCAAGGATTATCTCTGAGTACCTGAGTTTTGAAGTTCTCTGGCTCCAGTGAGCTCCAGGAACCCTGTGAAAAGGACCAGTCAAGTTACTCTCATAACACAGCCCAAGGCACCTGAGCCACCGACACAGAGAAGACCTGCCCCTGCTGCCAGTGAAGACACATAGAAAAGTTCATCAAACTGAGCATTTTCCAAAATAAAACCTTATTAAACAAACAAAATGGCAGGTAAACAAATGTCCTAATGTGGTGTGTCTAGGAGAGAGAGTTCAGTGGTTGAGTGTTGGTCTCGGGGTTTTCAGGGAAGTTGACGAGCAGCTCCTGTAATCCACATAGGTAAGTTACATGAAGAATGATTAAGATGGTTTTGGAGAAAAATGTACAAGGGAGTACTGACCACTCGGTTATCGGCTATTAAGTCTATATGAAATTAAACATGCATTTTTGTCCTGGGGATAAAAAAAAATTAGGACCTTGGAACAGGGTAGCACAGAAATTAATATCTGGAAGCCTGATATGGAATAGAAGTAGCCTTGAAAACTGTGGTGAATACATGGATCGTTCAATACCTGATGTTTGGGCAGTAAGCTAGTCATAGGGAAAAAATTACATTAAATCCATACCTTATGTACAAACAAACTCCAGATGAATTTTAAGGCAAAAATACTAGAAGGAAAACTAAGACTTTTAGGACAATGATAATCATCTAACTTTTCTTGAGTGAATGTCAGGCGCCAGGCACTTTTAGGGACTTGACATAGGTTAACTCTGTTAACCTGCCAAACAACTTAACAAAGCAGATACCTTTATTACCCGCATTTTATAAACCAAGAAATCTCAGTCCAGAGAGAGATCTTTCCCCAAGTCACAGAGCTACTCAGTATGAGTGCTTACCAGTGTATTACTAAGGTATAACATGGGGGAGTGTCTCCACAGTGTTGCAGTAGATATGTACTTAAGACATCCAAAGTATATAAGACACCAATAAAGAAAGGGGCCAGACACAGTGGCTCACACCTGTAATCCCAGCACTTTGGGAGCCCAAGGCAGGAGGACTGCTTGAGCCCAGGAGTTTGAGACCAGCCTGGGCAACACAGCCAGACCCCATTTCTACCAAAAGAAAAAAAAAATTAGCTGGACATGATGATCACGCCTGTAGTCCCAGCTACTCAGGAGGCTAAGGCCGGAGGATTGCTTGAGCCCTTATGATTGAAGCTGCCATAAGCTGTGATCATACCACTGCAACCACACTGGACAACAGAGTGAGACCCTGTTTCAAAAAAAAGAAAATATTGACAAATTTAACTATTTTAAACAGTAAATTTTTCTTTGACAAGAGACACTATAAACCACATTAAATGATAAGTTCCAATCTGACAAAACAATGCCTTTGCAAGGCATGTAACTGGCAAGGAAATCTTATCTAGAATATATAAAGTAGTCCTATAAAATAATAAAAGAAATCCATTCAAACCAATAAAAAAAAATTGACAAATCGTAGAAGAGGAAATGGGAGGAGCAAATGGAAAATATGTTCAACTTCTTGAGTAATAAAGGAAATGCAAATGAAAACAGTAGGATAGAATTCCCACACATTCAGGTTGGCAAAATGTGTAATCTGCCAGTATTCTGCCAGGAAGGCCGTGCTGGGGTTGTGAACCGGAAGAGCCCCTTTGGAGAAGAGTGGGTGCCCCCGCAGCCGCACGTCTCACAGAAGCCTCTGGGAGTTTGCAAGCAGCCTGCTTCCTGTCCCATCTCTGTGTACAAAATTTCCTCACATTTTGTCATCACAAAACCCTATTTCTTCCCCTGTGTCTGTAGGTGCCATTCAAAGCCCCACGAAAATTCTTAAGCAGAACACAATGAGCCATTAAATAGAATATTGAAGATGAACATTTAACCACATGGAAAAGCATTCACCATATATGGTTAAATGAAAAGGGTTCGAAAACATTTTGTATAATAAAGTCCAATTTTTAAGTAAAGAGATGTATCAGCAAAGAGAGAATATGCAAAAACTATACACTAAATATTCTTTTTGTTTACAGTCGTCTCCTGGTATCCAAGGGGATTGGTTCCAGGACCTTCTGCAGACGAACTAGCATAATATTTGCATATAACCTATGCACATCCTCCCATACACCTTAAATCATCTCTAAATTACTTATAATACCTAATCCAATGTAAATGCTATGTGAATGATTGTTACATTTTATTGCTTTTTATTTATATCATTTTGTAATTGTTATATTTGCTACTTTTTTCTAATATATTTGATCTGAGGGTGATGGAATCCTCAGTGCAGTATCTGTGGATTACAGAGGGCTGACTGTACTTCTATATGTTTATTTCTAATTTGTTTTATGTGTACTTTTTTTCTTTTTCTTTCTTTTCTTTTTATATGATCTCCTTTCAAAAATTTAAATCTTTGGGATGACATAAACAGTGTAACTTTTATAATTAAAGTGAATTTTAATAAACACTTATACCATATACATACACACACATACGTATATATGTATGTTTTGTTTTGCTTCCCTATTCTAGGCTCTGTGTTAAGTGCTTTATCTGCCTGAACTCCAGGCCCACTTCCCAGGTGCAAAGACTGAGGCTGAGCAACATTAGATAGCTTGCCCTCGGTGCAGCAGCCAGGACTCAGAGTGGGCCTGGCTGACACTGACACCCTTGTCCTCCTCCATCATACTGTTTAGCCAAAGACCCAGCTGAACCCCCAAGCCTAGGCCTTCTCCCCCAGGAAATGCAAAGACACAGGTGGTTCTCCAGGCTGCCCCACTCCCCCTCGCACCTCCACACACAGGTACTACCTCATGTTCCCAAAGGATAAAACCTCAGGTTTGCAATGAAGCTAAATATGTCTCAGGTCATGGTGGAAGAATTCCCAGATCCTCCTCCTTTCAGCAGAGAGAATATCTCGAGGGAAGACCTCTGCCTAGACTAACTATCAGCAGAAAAGGCCACGCCATGGTTATAATGTGGGGAGACTGTAATGTTAACTGGGGGTCATTTGCCGTGTGTCCGACAGACGCTCTATAGGCCTCCCCTACTAGGAGGCCAATGAACTGGGAGTCGGGCCTGCCTGAGCTTCTGTGTTCATTTCCTAGAGGTGCCTTCACAAAATACCATCAACTGGGCATCTTAAAACAACAGAAATATATTCTCTCCCAGTTCTGGAGGCCAGAATTCCAAAATCAAGATGTCAGCCAGGTTGGTTCCTCCTGGGGCTCTGAGGGTGAGTCCTCCCCTGCCTCTCATCCACCCTCTGCTGGTCCTTGGGGGCAAGTGATGCCGATGGTTACATCTCCCAAGTCCCATGGGCAGGTTTGGTCTCCATCGGCCAGGCCAGTCACTTAACTGAAGCTTACAACAGATCCTTCATAGGATAAAATAAGATGATATCTTAGTCCAAATAAACAACACAAAATTTATTTCTTGGATGAGCATGGTGACTTACGCCTGTAATCCCAGAACTTTGGGAGGCCGAAAAGGGAGGACCGCTTGAGCCTGAGAGGTTGAGGCTGCAGTGAACTATGATTGTGTCACTGCACTCCAGGCTGAGTGACAGAGAGAGTCCCCGTCTCAAAAAATAATAATAATAAAACAAAACAAAATAAAATAAAATATGCATTTCTCACAGTTGTGGGGGCTGGAAGTCCAAGACTCAGATGCCACACATTCAATGTCTAGTGAGGGCCAGCTTCCTGGTTCCTAGATGGCTGTCTTCTTGCTATGCTCTCAAGTGGTAGAAGGGCTGAAGAATCTCTCCAGGGCCTTTTTAAAATAAAGTCACTAATCCGAATTACATTAGAGATTAGGATTCAAAATATAAATTTGGGGAGATCACATTCAGGCAATAGAAGGTGACTTTGTGAATTGCTTTCCACAGGGTCTGACACAAAATAGGTGTTCCATCATGATTTCCTGCCATCAGCTGCAGCAGCAGCATTTTGTCATACCTGGGTACAGCCGCCGTGTCTGGTTGTGACAACGGGACACTTTGGGTTTGCATCTGGCCCAGCTCAAACATTCCAATGCACTCAAACATTCTCTAGCACTCAATTCAACTCAGCAAATGTGTACTGGGTGCCCACACACCCAGCACTCTGCTAGTGCTGAAGTTACTGAGACAATGAGGCCCTGACCTCAAGGAGGAGATGGAGAAACAGAGACACAGCTGTTCAAAGAGATGGAGGCTGGAATCCCAGGCTACCTTTCACCAGCATGACTGACTTGGTCAAGTTCCTGAAACCTCTCTAAACCTCAGTTTCCATATCTGTAAGCAGAATGTATAGGACAACTCCTACTTGTTGGGGAGGTTGGCAGGGCCCAACAAGGCAGCACTTTCAAAACTCTCGATAAAGAGTAACCGCTTAATAAATGTTAGTGATTATCATCACGGGCAAAGCAGGAGAGGAGAATGGGGTGGACGGGAGTTGCGGAAGGAGAGGCGTTGGGGATGGTTTTGCCAAGGCAAGCTCTGCAAAAGAGGTAGAAAGTGATGCCAGGCATTCTGGGGGGCAGACCCCCTGGGAAGGCGGTGAGGGACACAACGTTCTAGGCACTCCTGACTAATGTGAGGGGCCATCACATAGTGGGGAATATAATATATGGGAGAACAGAGATGTTTCCAGAGGCAGAGCAGGCCCTAAGCCCAAGCTGAGGTTTTCCTTCTGGTTTCAGGGAAAAAGAACTTCAGGTTCGACCCTCTCTGGGACTTTCTAGACATGAGATTCTCTGAAAGGACATTTCCATTCCTGTTCCTGAAGTCTTATCTCCAGAAAAAAAAAAAAAAAAGAAAAAACTGTGCTAGGGCTGTTAGGACTGGTGGTTCTTTATTCTCTGAAAGTAATACAAATTTGAATATTACTTTAGCATTTACAAAAACTATCTATGACCGTGAGATCGCACCACTGCACTCCAGTCTGGGCAACAGAACGAGACTCTGTCTCAAAAACTTAAATTAAATTAAATTAAAATTAAAAAGTGGGTATAAATACGACTGCAGAACTGCCCTGGCCTGCTACTCTCAGCACACCGCCTATGGGGTGGCCTGTTCTGTGGGAGCAGTCACAGGGCTGTAACACTGCCATCTCAGTAAAGCATTTTCTTCTATCACCAGCTTACCCTCAAATTCTTTCCTGGGTGAAGCAAAGAACCCTTTTGGTCTAAGCCCCAATTTGGGGCTCCCCTGCCCTGTATCAATGTAATTTTTAGGAAGCTCCATTTTTTCATCTACAAAACATGGATGATAAAGACAGTATCTACCGCATGGGGTTAAATTGAATATTATATATGAGACTATAAGCACACTGCCCAGCACAGAGTAGGTTATCAGCAAGTGGTGGTTATAATAATAATAGTGTATGTTATGGTTATTATATTTCTGCTTCTAAGAGATCTTAAATCCATGCACATTCTCTCCATGCCATCATCTTAGTCTAGGCCACCATTATTTCCAGGCTCCGGCACCACCTCCGAATGGCCCCTCACTTCCACTCTTCTCCTCTAATACATTCTCTATATCACAGCAAGAAGAATGAGCCTATCACACAAATTAGGTTGCTTTTCCTGTTGCTGAAATCCCTGCAATGGTTTTTCCATTATTTCTCCAAAATCCCTCCCTCTGGGCTGCACAGTCTGTGCCCCCGCCTATGATCCTTCCAGAGCACTGAGCCACAATCAACTTCCTTTACTCCCTGGAAAATCTTACTCATGCCCTGCCCCAGGGCCTTTGCACAGGCCACTCCCACTCCTTGGAGCTTGCTCCCAGGTGTTCACTATCTTGGAACAATTGCCTCCTCCTCATCCTTTCCAAGCTTCTCAGAGATGCCTTCTTTGTAACAACCACCTAAAGCATCACTCATCGCACACAACAGTAAAAGTATTCTGTGTAGGTAGTCATTCTCTTTTGTGCTGTTTCTCCCATTAGACTGGAGAGAGAAGTGAGGGAGAGAGCAGTGTTCGTGTTCTTGCCCGCTGGCTCTCCAGTCCTTAGCTCATGGTTGTCTTTGTTATAAAGAAGGAAAGCAGGGAGGGAAGAAGGGAAGACCGTCTGTGTTGCAGTTGGGAGCTGCAGGTAGAAGGGAGACGTGGGCAATTAACAGCCAGTGGCCTGACTGCTCACAGTGAATTTTTCTTTGCCTGCTATAATTGACTGAGCTTTTATCTCAATCCCCCAGTCTTCCTAGAGAAGAACACTTAAGCTGTCACCTATGGACCTATTCAGTTTAATCCACCAAATTTTTAGTCAAATGTGAATTTTTTTTTTATCTTACTCACTAGTCACGTTTGGGCAAATCATCTTACATTGCTTTACCCTCTAGCTCCTTCTCCCTGTCTGGGGGTGAAGTGGCAGAGGAGGGCGGTGATCCATCAGCCCCCTGCCCCTCCGGTCTCTGCATGTGTCTGCAGGTGCTGGACTCCATCTCTCTGGCTGGTGGGCATTCCTTGGCAAGGCATCTGCCTGTGGTCCCTGCTACGGCCTCCCTGCATCCTCCTCACCAGTCTTGAAAAGGTCCTGGCCCCTGATCTCTTAGTCTTTCACTTCCTACCCCACCCACAAGCCTTGGAGATACTCCCTAATGTCCTTGCAGCTTGGCACTGGCCATAGGGAACTGGGAGCCCTCTTCAGGTTCTCTGTGGGATCACAGCAGCCCCACAAGGTTCTAGAGTTTGACAGCAGGAGCAGGACACCGGCCCCTCTCCTTCCAGAATTCCCTTCAACCTTCTTGAGTAGGTACTTAACCCTAGCCTCCTTCTCTTCCTCTCTGCTCTTCCACATCTTCCCTGCACTCCCAGTCAGGGGCAAATGCTATGTTTTGCATAACTTCCTGCTTTGGACCTCCTTGTAGCTTTTTGCAATGCACAAATCCTTTGTTTAATTTTTCTATCTTATATAAAACCTAGTTGTTCCAAATCATAAATGTTTGTTTTTACCTGTGCCTTTCTGTGGCTTACAAACCTCAAAGAAGATATTGCCAGTTTTCCAAAGTGGTTGCACTAATTTCCACTCCCACCATCAGCATACAGAACTTCTGGTTGCTCCATGTCCTTTTCAACTTGTCCTCCTTTATAGCCACTGATGGAGTTGCAGTAGTATGGCCTGGTTTTGATGTGTATTTCCTAGATGACTAAAGTGGTTAAGCACCACCATTCCATGTTTATTGGACAATTGAGCATCTTCTTTTGCGATGTGACCGTTCAACTCTTTCATTGATTTTTCTATAGGGTTTTCAGTCTTTTTCTTATTAATTTCCAGAAGTATCTGTTTGGCAGCCCCTAAAACTGAATATGTACATGCCCTGTGACCTGTCAACTCCACTCTTCAGTATATACTCAACAGAAATGCATTCACATATTCATGAAAAGACATGCACACAAATGTTCTCAGCAGTGCAATTTATAATCCCCAACCTGTAGATGCCCCGAAGGCCCCTCCCCAGTGGCATGGAAGATTCAGTTGCCGCATAGTCAGATAATGAATACCATCCACGCTGAGAGTGAATGGGCTGCAAGTGCACAGAGCATGAATGAATCTCACGAACATAATGTACAGTGAAAGAAGCCAGGCACATAAATAGCACATACAGGATGATTCCATTGTATCAAACCAGACAAAACTAATCTATGGTTCCAAAGTCAGGCTAGTGGCTAACTTGGCTAACTTCTCCTCTGAGAAGAAGGAGAGGGCGTGGCTCCTGTCCTGCAGCTTGGCTTAGGTGCTGGCTACATCCACATGGATTGCTCACTTTGTGAAAAGTCGTTGAGATGTAAACTTTTGACGTGCACTTTTCTGCATGTGAGTTATACGTGAACAAAACATATAAAACTGTAAAGTTGAGTAAAGACAAGTTTGTCCCAGGCTTTCAGAAGGAACGTGCACATAGGGTGGGGAGCCACTCCAGAGCCACTGGGAGTAATTAGGAGCCATGAGAAGTGGAAATGCACAGTGTGAACACTCTGAATCACCTCCTCCATATGCATCACCAAAGCACGTCAGCCACAGCGAGGAGGTCATCAACTGCAGGTCATTTTTCCCTCTCCTTCCAGGGGCATTTGGCAATGTTGAAGACATTTTTGGTTATCCCAACTGGGGGTTGCTACTAGCATCTAGTGGGTAGTAGTGGTTGGGAGTGCTGCTAAACATCTTAATTGGCACAGGACAGCCCCTCTCAACAAAGAATCATCCTTCCCAAGTCATCAGTAGTGCTGAGTTGGGAAACCCTTATCTAGTCCAGCATTCGTGTTTTACTGATGGGGAAACTGGCAAGAGATGGATGCCCAAGATCCTGTGACCAAGGAGCTGCAGCCACCATGTCCGAGACAGGGTTCCTGGCCTGTGTCCCTGACCTTCCTGGTGCAGGAGTTTCTTGTTGGCCCTGTTACCTGGACCCAACCTTCAGACTTAAGGTGTCCAAATGATAAGCTGTAAAACACTGCGTCCCATCGAATCCCCTGGGAAATCAGGGACATCCCGCCTAATTAAAAATTAGGACAATTACATTTTTAAGAGCGTAGAAGTGCCCTGTTTTGTTGTTATTGCTTTAGATTTCATAGGGAACTTGTAAGGAAAATATTATCAGCCAGAAAACATCACAAGAAACTCTTGGTGTTAATGCACTGTGCCAGGCTGACACTGGTTACATGAAATACTCAAGAAGTGGAACATTTCATGGGTGGTATGGACAGGTCCAGAGTCATTTTTATTCATCATCTAGTTATGTTTTCCAAGGACAGGAAAGGGAGGGGAATACCTTTCTTTGAAGCTATTTATCATCTTTCACCTAGAAGATCATGTTTTGAAGCTGTGAAGCCTAAACACATCATTACAAAGTTTCAGCAAGCTGCTTTCTGAAAATAGTCATCATAGTATTGGTTAATCTGTACATTCAAATAGAATGAAGCCTCCAATGTGGACTATTTTTATCCAAGCCGTCATGGCAGATGGATTCATATGCCAGCCAGACATGTTCCGAGTCGCAATGAAGTTCCAACCTGTTGTTTTCCCCAGACTTCTGCCTCCCCAGCTTGAAACATCGGCACTTAAGTGTATGCAGCAATCTCCCAATATTAACATGTATATCAAACCCAAACAATTGGCTGAGCCTTTCATGCGTGCCAGGCTATATGCTGGGCACTGGGTTTGGGGAGGAAGACAGTGAGATACAAAGAAGCTGGTGCACCCAGGCTCCAAGCTTTCAACAATCTTGAAGACCGAGGAGTAAAAACACACACATACACCGGTGGAACAGGGCAGAGAACACAGAAATAACTCCATGCACTTAGAGCTAAGTGGCCTTTCAAAAAGGTACTGAGAACACCCACTGGGGAAAGAACAGTCTCTTAATACACGGTACCGGAAAAACAGGCTAGTCACATGCAGCATGAAATTGGACCCCTATCTGTCACCCTATACAAAAATCACCCAAAATGGATTAAAGATTTAGGTGTTGTAAGACCCAAAACCATAGACTACTAGAAGAAAACATCCACAAAATGCTTGATGACATTGGCCTGAGCAAGGATTTTTTTGGATTAGAGCTCACAGCACAGGAAACAAAACCAAAAGCAGGCAAATGGGATTACATCCAACTAAAAAGCTCTGTACAACAAAAGAAACGATCAACAGAGTGGAGAGACAGCCTACGCATGTGAGAAAATATTTGCAAACTATGTATCTGATAAGAAGCTAATATCCAAAATATCTTATAAGGAAGTCAACTCAATAGCAAAAAAAAAGTCCAATTTAAAATGGACAAAAATTCTGAATAGACATTTCTCAAAAGAAGACATTCAAATGTCCAATTGGCATATTAAAAAATGTTCAGCATCATCATTATGAGGTATAATGTTCAACATGGGTTTGTTGTTGTTGTTGTTTGTTCGTTTGTTTGTTTTTTGAGACAGAGTCTAGTTTTGTTGCCAAGACTGGAGTACAGTGGTGCAACCTCGGTTCACTGCAGCCTCTGCCTCCCAGGTTCAAGCGATCCTCCCACCTCAGCCTCCCCAGTAGCTGGGACTACAGGTGCACACCACAATACCTGGCTAATTTTTGTATTTTTAGTAGAGATGGCACTTTACCATGTTGCCCAGGCTGGTCTCAAACTCCTGGCTTCAAGTGATCTGCCCGCCTTGACCTCCCAGAGTGCTGAGGTTACAGGCATAAGCCACCACTCCCAGCCTCAACATGTTTCATAGGTTGTTAAACTGGGGATCAGAAAGGGATAGAAATCTTCCTGAGGCCACTCAGCCCATCAGAAGCAGAGCCAGGGCTGGAACCCAAGTCTCCCACATCCCTAGTTCAGTGCCCATATATTAGGTTCCTTTAAGCTGGAAATAACAGAAAACCTGACCAACCTCAATAAAAAAGGGTTCCTCTTTTACCTACAGGACAAGAAGTCTGGGAAGGTGGCTGGTGCATCATTTGAGGGGTCTAATGCTACCACGGCTGAGGTGTTCACAATTTCCCTTGGACTTTTCTTCATGAGTGCAAAATGGCTGCCAAAGCTCCAGACACCATGGAGGAGTTAAAGATAAGAGGGAAATGGAAAGGAATCCATCTAAATACAGTTGGCCCTTCGTGTCTGTGGGTTCCACATCCCTGGATTCAACCAACTGCAGATCAAAAATATTTGAGAAAATAATCGTGTCTGTACTGAACAGGTACAGACTTTTTTCTTGTCATTGTTCCCTAAACAATGTATTATAACAACTATTTCCATAGCACTTCCATTGTATTAGACATTATAAGTAGCCTAGAGATGATTTAAAGCAGACAGGAGGATATGCACAGGTTATGTGCAAAACTACGCCGTTTTATATAAATGACTTGAGCATCCGCAGACTTGGGTGCTTGCAGGGAGTCCTGGAGCCAATCACCCCTGGATATCATTTTTCTCCCCAAAGCCAAAGCTTTTCCTGCAGCCTCCCAGAACACTTGTGTGTAGACACGGCCACTCCTAGGAGTCTGAGAAAGTGGGTGTTTCACTTTCCACCCTCCGAAGAGGAGACAGAAAAGGGAGAAAGGAGTTAGAAACAGATAAAGGATTAGCCAACTTGAAGCATCTGCCTCCATTTCCCTTCCACAACTCACATCAGTCGGGCAAACACAAACCTGTGGCCCACCACATGCTGGGATGGTGCTGATTAGCAGCCCCCCAGGTTGTCCTTCTCACTCTACAGCAGATGTTCCAAAATCTAGTGGATCATATACAACACTTAGGAAACATCATGAAGGCATGTATTTCCAGATCCCACTTGAAAACTATGAGATCAGAAGACTAGAAACAGGGTCCAGGAATCTGTATTCAGATGGAGATGGACTCTTTTGTCATTTAAGAAATAAAATACAGTAACGCCTGCAATCTTAGCACTTTGGGAGGCCAAGGTGGATGGATCATCTGAGGTCAGGAGTTCTAGACCAGCCTGGCCAACATGGCGAAACTTCCTCTCTACTAAAAATACAAAAATTAGCCAGGCATGGTGGCATGTGCCTATAGTCCCAGCTACTCGAGAGGCTGAGGCAGGAGAATCACTTGAAACCAGGAGGTTGCAGTGAGCCGAGATTGTACCATTGCACTCCAGCCTGGGCGACAAGAGTGAAAATCCATCTCAAAAAAAAAAAAAGGTAAAATTCAAACAATATATAAAGTTGTCCCCCCAATCCCAGTACCCAAACATTTATTTCTTTTCTAAAGGCCCTTTTTGTAGCAAGTTCCCTGTGGATCCTTCGAGAAATATTTTGAGCACATACAAGCATGTGTGTAAATCTTTCCAGTATTTTACACAAATAGAAGCTGACTGCACATTACAGAGCACTGTGCTTCCTCACTATGTATCTTGGAAACTGTTCCACATCAGCACGTGGACATCTATTTCCTTTTTCATCATGGCTGCATAGCAGAAAATTTGTCTCTTGTAAAAGTTCCCCAAGCAGTTGTGAGAGCAGGCTAGGTGTGGGGTTGACGGGCTGGTTGGTGCTGCTAGCAGGTTGAACAGCCCTTGATTAAAACAGCAAGGGCAGCATCCAGCATGAGCCGAGCCCTGGGATGCCTGCCAGCACCATGCTAAGCTCACAGCACAGATGCCTTTATGTGACCCTTTCCATAACCTCAGAAGGTGGGATTATTCTTCTATCCCACTTTACACATGAGACATTGCAGCACAGGGAAATTAAATAACTTACCCAAAGTCACACAGCAATACTGTCACAGACAAGGCTGCACTCTGATAACTTGGACTCAGAATCATGCACTCACTCTGGTCAGCATGGTGTGCAGCCCCACCCAGCAGTTCTGCGGGATGGCAAATTATCTGGAGCACAGGAAGAAAGACCAGGGTCTGGCCTAGGATCCTCCCGACCTGTCGTGCTGCGAGATCTACCACAGAGTTAAGTGACTGCATCTGGGTGAGCCGTGAAGCAGGGAAATGTACCAGTCAACTGGAGCAGGGAGCAAGCCAGGGTGCAGCTCCATCCTTCTCTCCCTGCATCATCTGCCACCTCCCTGCTCCTCCTCCAAGCAGCCTCCCCTTAGCAGCTACAAAATCTGGCACCCATGATCCAGCTGTCAGTGTGCTATGTGCAAAATCAGTGGAGGCTTTTGCATGGATGCCTGGGATGAGAATTCATGGAAGGGCTCAGAAAGAGCAATGCCTCAAAACTCACACAAAAAAACCCCCAGCATTTGATGTCTCTTCCAGGGCCAGGGATGATGACATGACACTCACCTCCCAGTATGCCCTAGAGTCTGGCACAGTCGGTGCTCAGTGAATATATGTGGTATTGATTTAATTCCTGAAGAAGCTGCACGACCCCTGAATGTACCTGAAAACCATGGCTGCAGTGATGGAGTTAAATTCATCATCTGATTCTTTCTGAAATTACATTCGGACTGCTCTGCAAAGCACCACGCGAGGCACTAGGACAGATAAAAAGCATATGGCCTTTGTTTCAAAAACCTTCCTGTCTTATAAAGGAGACAGATGTGCACAGCATTAAGTACATGATAAGGCAGAATGTGGTAAATACTACAGCAAATAGACAGAGGGGGCGTGAGAGCTGAACTGGTGTGAATTTGATGAACATCTGTTTCCCACACGACTCATTGGCCTGCAGGTTCCCCCAGTGCCCAGACTTGTCTGTGCTCCTCGCTGCTCCGTCTTTGGGTTCAGCACTTGTGGACCAGATCCCTGACCAAGGAAAGCTGGCTGACAGCCACTCGCAGAGTGAATGAAGTACAATGGCTTTGGGTGGTTTTCTGAGCTACTTTCCATGCTGCATTTTATTGGATCCTCAGAAGCTGACTTCTGAAAAAGCAGTGAATATAGCAGCTCCTCTCACAACTTGAGCCTCAGCCTCTGTGTCTATAAAATGGGAATAATCCTAGTGCCTTCCCTGCGGGTTTGTTGTAAGTATGAATGGGGCTAAGCCATTGAAAATGCTTACCAAGGGTGTTGTAAGTATGAACGGGGCTAATCCATCAAAAATGCTTACCAAGGGGAGAAAGAGTACATGTTGGTAAATGAATGGGAGCCAAGAGTGACTTGGTCTCCTTCACTTTGCACACGAGCGAGTCAAGGCTTGAAGGGGTGGATCCATTTCTCCACCTGTTGATGAACTTATTAAGTTCTCAAACCTATGCCTGGGCATCCCCATCTCACTGGAACCCTGAGATTGATTCTCATCATCCAAGACACTAAGGGTAGACACACAGGGGAATCCATGACTGTGTCCAGCACAAAGTAGGAGTTTTGTAAGTATGTGCAAACTGAAGCAAAGCTAATTCAGAAGCGACCTGGATGTTAATTTCTTTTCCTTAACTGAATCCTGCTATCTTTGTATTTTAATTCCTTGGCCTTACTCTTTCAGGAAAGTTGAGCAGGTAAAAGAATTCATTTATACAGTTAAATAAGAACTCCATTTACTCGTGCTCTCCTCGGCTGATTTTAAAGGCAGATATAAAGGATGTAGATTTCCAAAACTCAACTCTCATTTTTGAATATTGATTATGTGCCAGCTACTGGGAATTTGCAATTTCTAAAACCCTCTGTGCTTTCAGGAACCCACAGTAAACGGCAGCCAGGGAAAGATGGAGGAGGAGTATGTTCACGATTGCAGGGCGTGAAGTGAAGGCCCAGAGAGACATCCAAGGGTTTATAGCAGCAACTGGGGATAACATGGCTGGTGGGGTTTGTTAAAACCTCAGAGGATTGGCTTCCGCAGAGAAGAGTCTTGAAGGACAATTAAGAGTTTGCAAAGTGACCCAAAGAGGGTAAAATATCCTATGAAATGAAAGGGACATTCAAAACTCAGGCTCCCAAAACCATATAGTATGCTCAAGTGACCACAAGTTGCCAGAGAGAGAGACTGATGGTAAACACACCCCTGCTTACCCGTCCTGTGCCCTGGAGGCATTACTAATCAATCACGGCCCTAGGCTCCAGCAAGCTCTGACCTGGCCTTAGAATCCTTCTATGGAGCTCCAGGCAGCTCCCACCACAAGAGCTGGACCATGAGATTCAGAGAGGAAGTGACATCCAGGCTGCAGAGTTAGGATAAGGGGAAGCCATCACTGCCTTTCCAGCAGGGCGTGTTCAGCTTCCATCACTGGTTTAGAAAGGCCCTGGTATTCACGGACAGGATGGATTGGGGGAGGGTAGCAGCAGGTGGCAGAGATAGTTGGAGGCAGGTAGGGCAGGCAGAGAGTGAGTCCTAGGAGTCGCATGGTCCTGATGACAGCTGGAAGGGAAGAGGCACTCGGGGGAGGAGGCTGAGACCAGTAGACATTCCACAGGTAGAAAGGAAGGGACTTGGGGTGGGTGGAAATGGGAAGGGCAGATGGCAAGAAAGCTGTTAACTAAGGTAGCCACCTTGGGGGAGAAGGGGGTTAGAACCTCTGTCTTTGGCCTGGGATCCACAGTCAGAGGCATGGCAGCATGGCTGAGTCGAGGAGGCTGGGCTTGGGTGTCTGAAATGCCTGGGTGGGAATCCAGACGCCCCAGATTCCGCGCTGCCTGGAGCACGTCACTTAAGCTCACAGGACGCAGGAAGCAGGAGTGGAATTAGCGACACCTACGAGCACAGGCTCCACATTCGGCTCCTGAGTTCAAACACTGGCCTGGTTCTGTGACCTCCTCAAAGCTGTCCAGCATCCCCAGGGTTGCGCACAGGATGGAGCCCTTGCTGCCAGCAGGAGAAACCCACGTGAGGCCTCCCACGCACCCCATGCCACATGGCACATGACCGTGAAATGATGCCTGCGATATGAATCCCTCCCTCTCCACCCCACTTGCTTTCTCACTAAGCTTCCACCAAGTTCTTGTTACCTGGGTCCTCCCCGGCCCATTCCTTCCTGCTTTGCTGACCTGCCTCCCAAGCCTTGAGTTTGCTTCTGGCCAACATTAAACACTGGCAGGAGGCCCTTTGCCTTGACCTCTTGGCTCCCAGATACCACTTAGCTCTTGACCTCTGGCCATGACCCCAAGGCCTTTGCTCCCTGACCGCTGCCCAAGATCCTTCACTAGAGCCAGGCTCCTCTGTCCAGCCCAGGACCGCTGCCGCTCAGGTTCTAGCATAATGCTACCAGGTCACCCCTTCAAGTTCCCACCTTTGCCATAATCACTGGGCACTAAACATGGCCTGGGACATATGGCAGTGCCTGTTCAGAACCCCCAGCCACAGTCCATTCTTCTGCAAACACCCAGATCTCCCCGCCATCCCCCCCAAACCCTTTAAAATCTGTTTGGTTTTCTTACAATTTATGCTCAAGACACACAGAAATATCCACCATCGCTTTTTCATGGTACCTAAAGAGCTTGCTTTGCTTATGTGTACACTAAAGCTACAGTGACGACAAAACAATTCTATGTCAGTGGAACAAGCAACTCACACAAAGAAGCGTGTCAGCTTTTAACAATGCCAAGAAAAAAGCCCTCCGCTGCTGTGCCCACCAGTCTTCCTACATCTGATGCCCATTTAGGGACGCCTGGAAGAATGGCAGCCTGTCTGCTGTCTGGGAAAGCATTCTCCGGCTGGGTTGTTTTACTCCTAAATTATTCATAATCTTGACTGAGATTCATCGAGGTCACCACCTCCTGGAACCTTTGCACTGAGAGGAGCATGCGGGTGCCTTCCAGGCCTAAAAAGATGCAGGAGATGAAAGTCTCTGAGTGCAAAGGCCTCTGCTAAGCCCTCCGCACCTGCTTCTGGCCTCCTCCACAGAGGAAGCCAGGCTTATCTTTACTCTGAATCAGAGACCTGCAACACGGCCTGTGCTCATTTCAAACGGGCAGAGAGGACAGTCTTACCACTTACATTTAAATCCTAACTCCAAGCATGTTCTGAACCTGGTAGTTACAGTCCAGGAAGCCTGATTGTCAACAGCTCACACTTTATTCCTGATTTCTGCCTGGGTAGAAAGGCACTCCAGGTCCTTACCAGCTCGAGTCTGTCACTTGAACACATGAGACATACTGAACACACTCGAGGACACACACCTAGAAGGCCCCAGCGTGGGTGCGCACAGGGATGAGGCTCTCCTGCCCAGGAGACACCCACTGCTCTCCCAACACAGTGAGTCTAGTCTCCCAGCCCCATCACCACTGGGCAGAAGCCCTGGAACCAAACACTGGGGGTCTGGAGCCCAGAGGCAGGGCCATCCGGAGCCGGTCATGCTGCAAGGCTGCTGTGGAATTCTCCATTCTCCATGTGTTTCCTTTGGATCAAGAGGTTTTTGTTTTTGTTTTTAGAAGAAGAAATAGAATGAAAAACAAAATACTGAGCTAAAATCTAAATTATTTCTTCTCCTGAAACACACTCACTATGCACATTGATGGAAGTTCTCAAAGACTGATGTTCAAAGGGTGAATTTCTAAGGATTTCAAAAAAGACGGTCAAATAGAATCTTTTCTTTCTTCCTTCTGAAGAAGAGTGGATCACAAAGTTATCTGAGTTGTACAGCCAGGAAGGTGAAAAAACATAGATTTGGGTCGTCTCGGCATAAACATAAAAATGCGGCAGCCCGCCTGCGTGCTGCTTAATTTCTTTTTGTCTTATAATTACCACTCTGCCCCTCGGCCTGAGTGACAGGCGCGAGGCAACAGCGCCATCTGTAGGAAAAACTTCACAGCCCAGGCAGGACGCTCAACCCTGTGGTTCAGCCCCGTCCGACACTTTCAGGATTCAGAAGCTCCGATACCAACACCCCTTCCCCAGCACACACACACACACCCATCCCTGGATGAGCTGAATGCCCAACTCAGTCATCTAAAGAATAAATGGGCCAGGCACAGTGGCTGACATCTGTAATCCCAGCACTTTGGGAGGCCGAGGTGGGAGGGTTACTTAAGTCCAGGAGTTTGAGACCAGCCTGAGCAACATAGTGAGACCCCGTGTCTACTAAAAATAAAAATTAGCCTGGCACGGTGGCGTGGCATGGACCTGTAGTCGTAGCTACTGGGGAGGCCAAGGTGGGAGGATCGCTTGAACCTGGGAGTTCCAGGCGGCAGTGACCTGTGATCACGCCACTGCACGCCAGCCTGGGCAACACAGTGAGACCTCGTCTTTAAAAAAATAAAAATAATAAATAATAAATGGTTACTATTATGTTGGAGGAAGAGTTAGTAAGATCTATCACTTTTTTAATTGGCCATTTCCTCTAATCTAGCAATTATTCCAATTCTAGAGGTTTATCTCGCATAAATATTAGCTTGTATGCAGAGATAAAAATCCAAGGGATACTCACTGCAGTGTTCGTTTAGTAGTGAAATATAAAAGCAATGTAAACATTGTTAATAGGACTGGTAAAATAAATTAAGGCCCTCTAGGGCACAGAAGCCTGTGTGAAATTTACCATGAACCGATTTGCCATGAACCAGGAGTTATGCACGTAAGGAGACTGGACGGTTTGCCATAGTAAAATTTTCAGTTACAAAAGTAGCTTTGCCAAAATCATGTAGAATGTGGTCTTTCTGTAAAGATGTGTGTTCTACACACACACACACGCACACACACATAATATCTGGAAAAATGTGTTCTACGCTGTGATGTTACAAACAGTGGCTATCTTGGGGGTGGGAGGAAAAGGAGGAAATTCACTTTCTACTTTGTACATCTTTGCATTATTTGAATTGTGTTGCAAACATGTACTAATTTTGGATTTACTATCACGGTGCTTGAGGACATACTCGAGGCATCCTCAGAGTATCTCTGGAAGGCAAGCTTTTTGGGTCCTTGCATCTCTGCAAGGGTTCCATTTTGCTCTCTAACCTGAATGTGATTTCGGCTCAGCACAAGATCCTACGTGCAAGCCAGCTTCCCTCAGAACTGCCAAGTCCCACATCGTCTCCTAACATCTGACACTGGCAGTGAGAAGTCTAATGCCGATCTGAGGTTCCTTTGCAAGAAACCTCATTTTTCTTTCTGGGAGCTTTTGATATTCTACTCGGCCTTGGTTTTCTGAAAATTCAGCACAATGTGTCCAGCGCAGGCCTTTCTTATTTCTCCTGCTCCCAATGCAGTGGGTACCTTCAATATGATGACACGCGTCTTTTTGTAACTCTGGAAAATTTTCACTGATTTTTTCTTTTCAATTCCTTCTCCACATTCCCTCTTTTCTTCCTTCCCAGAATTCTTTAACTAGATGTCCATCATGGAGATTCATTCTCTATGCCTCTTATATACCTTACATTATCTCATCTATCTTACACATAGAATGTTGGTGCATTCTAGAAGAATCCCTTAAGCTTTAGCTATATCCATTCTGCTACTCAGCCCATGCATGGAGCTTAATACAGTATTTCAATAATCCCATTTTTAACTTCTTAGATCTCTGGTGGATTCATTTACATCATAGATGATGCTTTACATACTTGAATCTCTCCGAAGTACCTAAAGTTGCTCCATTTTCTTCAGTTTGCTGGGTTATTCCCATTCATTAGGTTTTGGTTCTTCAGTTGGATACATTTGGAGTCATGCACCCCACTGTTGATTTCTCTCAAGTGTCTGCTGATGTGTGATGATTTGCTTATCTTTATGTGTTAAACGTCCTGGTTTCCTGCCTGGTCCATTTATTGACGCCTGCTTTCTGAGATTGTGGGGAGGGGCAGGGCCAGCTGCTGCTGGCTGACAGATCTTGTTTTCTGGGTGTGGGAGCCACCCTGGCTGTCTGGAGGTCACTGACTCACTGGCTTTGTGACCTGGAGCCCTCACTACCCGCTTTGGCCTCAGGCAAATATCACTCCTACTTGACACTGTGGAGAGATGGAAAGAGCCTCCTCCCCGAATGAAGACCGTCAGGTAACCTGCTTGGCAAGGCCCCTGAACCCCACCTCCACCCTCCCGCCTGCCAGGTCTTCAGCTCTGGACTTGTTTCTTGTTTCCTGCCCTTCCCGGACCTTTGCCTGTGTTTGATCTGGCTTCGTTTCTGTGAGTGGCTGATCTTATTTGCCTTTTAACTTTCAAGACCTCCTGGTCTACTGTTGTCACTTTATCTTGTTTGGATTATAATTTGCACTGTCGTTTTGCTCTTCCCATATGATTTGGGATGGGATTTAACATGTAAGAAAAATAAATACTATTTCTGTGGTTACATGACTTCCCCAGTGTAGAGAGGGCCAGGAAATGTATGAAGTCATCCATACTGATGCCAAAGTGTGGTGTCGGAGGTCACCATCCCCCAAATGGATTAAACAGCACAGATGGCCCATTCCATGGAGTTAATCAGCTTAATTGTGTTTCTTGGCATTACTGAATTTGGGGAAATAAGTTACTCTAAGTAACTTCAAATGTTAAACGTCAGATCACCAACATCTTATATTAAATTTGGAAATAACCCTTCACTAATCAAGAGAAACATATACTCAAAACGGAACAATTGATATTTTCCTCTTCTATTCTCTTCCTCTCCACCAATAAATTTTAATAAGGAACATGTAACTCCTAAGTTTGTAAAACTAGATAAACAAAGTACTTAAAAATCTAAATTTTTTTGTTTTGTTTTTGTTATTACAACCCAAGATACTCTTCATGTTAAGGTTAGAGGTTGGGTTTGGTTACCATCCCAGAGTTCCGCGTGGGAAGTCTTTCAGATTTCTTCTTTAATTCTTCTTTCACATTTGGTTTTCTTCAAACAGGATGAGAGAAGCACACAGAAAGAAGGCATTCACTTAATTTTACAGACTATTTTTCCTGGGTCCTAGCTGAGAGAGGAGCATCTTGACCTAGACGTCCTCTTTAGCATCTTTTGTGTGTGGGGAGGACTCAGCTGCCGAGATGCTGGCAAAGGTGTGGATGCCATTTGCTCCTCATGTGCTCATTTGTGCGTAATGACAGGAGTACACTGGGCAATGAGTTTGATGAGAAATTGAAAAAGCAAAGGTGAACGGCCCACATAGCCCTTCTAATGTAGGCGTTGAAAGAGTGTAATTTCCTGGAAAGCAACTTCAATGTCAGATTGAAATGCTGGTTTCAACGTGCTCTTCATGCACTGACTCCCTAAGCCTGAAAGAAATGCCTTCTCAGGGGTGCCGTCCCACACAGATAGCAAGTGGGCCTCCCTGTTTCCACTCTCTGCCCTCCCCAACCATTTTCACCAACAGGCAGAAGGATCCTTTCAAAATAGAAACCAGATCCTCTCACTCCCAGCACAAAACCTGGCAAGGGCCTGCCATTGCCCTCAACCAGAAACCCAAAGTTCTCACATAGCTGATGATATGGTTTGGATCTGTGTCCCCACCCAAATCTCATATCGAACTGTAATCCCCAGCTGGGGCCTAGTGGGAAGTGATTGGATAATGGGGGCTAATCTCCCCCTTGGTGCCGGTCTGATCATGAGTGAGATCCCCTGATATCTGGTTGTTTAAAAGTGTGCAGCACCTCCCCCACCCCCTTGGTCCTGCTCCTGTCCTGTAAGACGCCTGCTCCCACTTTGCCTTCTGCCATGATTGGAAGCTCCCTGAGACCTCCTCAGAAGCAGATGCTGCCATGCTTCCTCTACAGCCTGTGGAGCCATAGGCAATGAAACCTCTCTTCTTATACCCAGTCTCGGCCAGGCATGGTGGCTCACGCCTGTAATCCCAGCACTTTGGGAGGCCAGGAGGGAGGATCACGAGGTCAGGAGATTGAGACCATCCTGGCTAACATAGTGAAATCCCTTCTCTAATAAAAATACAAAAAATTAGCCGGGCATGGTAGCAGGTGCCTGTAGTCCCAGCTACTCAGAAGTCTGAGGCAGGAGAATTGCTTGAACCCGGGAGGCAGAGGTTGCAGTGAGCTGAGATTGTGCCACTGCACTCTAGCCTGGGTGACAGAGTGAGACTCTGTCTCAAAACAAACAAACATATTACTCAGTCTCAGGTATTTTTCTTTCTTTCCTTCTGGTTTTTTTTTTTTTTTTTTTGAGACAGGGTCTCCCTCTGTCACCCAGGCTGGAGTGCAATGGTGCAATCTCAGCTTACTGTAACCTCCATCTCCTGGGTTCAAGTGATTCTCCTGCCTCAGCTCCCCACCCCACCAGTAGCTGGGATCACAGGCATGCACCACCATGCCCAGCTAATTTTTGTATTTTTTAGTAGAAATGGGGTTTCACCATGTTGGCCAGGCTAGTCTCGAACTCCTGACCTCAGGTGATCCTCCTGTCTCAGCCTACCAAAGTGCTGGGATTACAGGCATGAGCCACCGTGCCTGGCCTCAGGTATTTCTTTATAGCAATGTGAGAACTGACTGATACAGCTGAGGAGCCCCTCTGTGATCCAGCCAGCTTCCCCCTAATCACCCTCCCTCACAGGGCTGCAGCCACAAGGCTTCCAGACGCTCTAGGATTCTGTCAAGCCTTTGCACTTGCTGTGCCTCCAGCTAGGAATGTTTTCCTTCCAGCTTCCCCCACCATGGCTTCCTCAGTCAGTGGAGGTTTCTGCTTCAATGCCTCCCTGCAGGAGCCCTCCCCGCAGGAGCCCTCCCCAGCCACCCAGTGATGACAGGAGCTCAGGGAGACTCTCCATCGCCCTCTTCTGTTCTGTGTCCTCTTAGGACTTTCTTACTCTCTGACATCATAGATTCACATGCTTGCTTTCTGTCTCCCACATTAGAACATAAGTTGCACGAGAACAAGGGCTGTGTTTTGTTCTCTACATAGTCCCCGCATCTAGAACCCAACCTAGCAATCAGGAGGGGCTCAGTAGGTATTAGTGGGTAACCAAATGCTTCTGGGTCTTAAAATAAAATTTAAAAAGGACTGTGCCTCATAACTGTACAGATAAATTCAATTTCCAAAGGATTCATTTCACATAAAAGTATGACAAAAGGGTTCCTCAAAAAGTTAAACATCCAATAACCATATGACACAGCAATTCTGCTCCTACGGATATAACCATGAAAATTAAAAGCAGGGACTCAAACAGGCACCTGAATACCCATATTCATGGCTGCATTATTCACGGTAATCAAAAGGTGGAAACAACCCAAATGCCCTTCAATAGATAGAAAGACCAACAAAATATGACATAGCCACACAATGGAATATTATTCAACTCTAAAAATGAATGAAACGCAGATACATGCTGCAACATGCATGAACCTTGGAGATATTATAAGTGGAATAAGACAGACACAAAAAGACAAATATTGTATGATTCCTCTTATGTAAGGTAACTAAAATTGGCAAATTCACAGAGACAGAAGCGAGAATAGAGATGATCAGTGGCTGAGGAGAGGAAGAAAATGGGGGTTATTGTTTAGTGGGTACAGAACCTCTGTTTAGGATGATAAGGAAGTTCTGGAAGTGGGTAGCGATTATGTTTTCATAGCATTGTAAATGTACTTAATGCAATATACACACACACATACATATATACACATATATTCATATACACACACATATATATTCATATAGACATATATATTCTCAAAAGAAAATGGTAAAGCACTTACTCTATTTGCTTTGATTTTATGAAATTAGATGAATTTATCCTGAGATTTTTTTTATTAGATGAATCGGCACTAGTAAGTCTTTACCATCTGTTTAACTTAAAATTCTAACAAAAATTCTTGATTTAACATTCCTTATTGGTTTTATAAAGATGAGTCCTGATAATTATGTACATAAGCCAGTGATGTCTGATTTTATTATGCAAACAAGAGAAAATACGTCAGATGCTTTCTTATTTTTCCCAGTGTTATTTGTAAATATTACTCAAAGTTTTTACCCATATTATTACTTCTGTTCCCTCAGGATTTAAAAAAAAAACACTTCTACAAATGTTTGTCAAAATTGGGAGCACTTTAACAAACAGCTCTCAAATATAGTACCTTCTAACATGTCATTAAATATTCTCCTTTGAATATCATTTAGACCTTTTCAGTTACATTGGGAAATTTCTCTAATATATTTCCATAAATTATAATAAATAATGTCCTGTTAAACTTCTGGGGGTTTCAGCTCATGTGTGATGTGAGTAATTCAAGTTCAGTTCTGTGTTCTCCCTGGTGTCCCCAGTTCCTCACACCAGCCATACCCATTAGGGACAGAGCCAGCTCCACCAGGCATTTCAAAGGATTCCAAGCTCCGTGTTTGAGTGGTCATTGTGGGTGGAAAGGCGGTGGGGGAGGAAGGCTTGAAAGCCTGGTTTACTGTGGCTGAGGGTCTGGGTCACCTTTGTAAAACTCCTCAGAGCAATTACGAAAGCATTTGCATCCACAGGTCCTCAATAAACACCATTTGAATGAATACCCCAGGGTTTTGCAGAGGCTGTTACTCCATCGTGAATGGTGGGAGACAGATTTTAGTACGAGGACAAACACTTGTTTAATTGCCATGCATTTTTTAAAAATTAAGACAAATTAAGACATTGGTTTTTCACTGATAATAAAAATATGAAGTGTCTTTTAAAAATACATACTTTTAAATTTTAAATGTTTATATTTAAAAGAATGAATTGACTTGCAGTGTAGGATTTGAAAACCATCCATAGGGTGGTACACAAATAACTGAACTGGCCGGGCGCGGTGGCTCATACCTGTAATCCCAGCACTTTGGGAGGCCAAGGCGGGAGGATCACTTGAGCCCAGGAGTTCCAGGTTAGCCTGGGTGACATGGTGAAATTCCATCTCTACAAAAAATACAAAAATTAGCCAGGCATGGTGGTGTGAGACTGTGTGTAGTCCCAGCTACTGGGGAGGTGGGAGGCAGCAGGATCACTTGAACCTGGGTGGTGGAGGCTGCAGTGAGCCGTGATCACGCCACTGCACTCCAGCCTGGGTGACAGTGAGACTCTGCCTCAAAAAAAAAAAAAAAAAAAAAAAGACTGAATTGAGGGCAACACTAAACTAGCAAATGTTCATTGTTAACCATCAGAACCTAGAACCTGGGAGGACAGAGCAGAGGGCACGGCCCAGTGTGTACAGGAGCCTCACAGGCCCCCGAGGCTGGCTTTGGGGTGTTGGAAGAAGTAGAGCTTGGAGCCCACAGTTGGGGGACACCCGAACAGAAAGGAGCCCTGCAGCCTCCTGCCTGTTGTCAGGACCCAAAGGAGAAATGTAGTTTGCAGGATCCCACAGCATGATGAAGCCACGAGCTGATGAGTGGGCTGGGGCAGGGGCAGTGGCTGAATATCTGCTGCAGACTGGCCGGGCTCACCCACCCTTTGTGTGAAATGGCCCGAGGCTGCCTTGCTTCCCCTCCCCTGCTACCTTTTGCCCACACTAGACATCACTCCCACCTAAATTCTGAACTCCTCTGTCCTTCCAGCTCTCCTGCAAATTCCTTTCATAGTTGGGGTGGGACTCATCAGGCCATCCTGCCCAGGCTTACTGCATCTACACCTTCTTGCCCACAGAGGTCCAGGCTCCCTGGCCTTGGAGGGCCTTCTATGGTGGGAGGTTGCCAGGCCTAGGAAGCTACAGGCCTCGAGTCAAATGTCTTGCTCAAGCCAGTAGGAGTTGACAAAATTTAAAACTAGAGCTCATAGACCTGCCACAAATAAATGGCAAGTTTTTTATGATCAAGATTCCATTCTAGCCTGCATCCTAGGAGGATTTGGCATCCCTGATCTCTGGTTCTCTCTAGACTCCGATTAACACCACCTGCTGTCCATCTTCCCAGCTGTCGGGCCTTAGCAAAGGTACTAGTCCTTGCTGTGCTTCACTTTTCACATCTGTAAAATGGGCTTAATCATGATATCTACGTGGTGTTTGCTTTGTAATGATTAAATGAGATCATCCAGGAGCAGTGATTAGCACTGTGCTGGATCAGAGCAGATGCTCACTACATGTCAGCCATCAGAAAAGAAAATAGAACGGGCCTCCCCATGTTGCCTGTCTAACAATGAGAAAGACATTGGATGAATCCCAACTGAAGGATATTCTACAAAAACCCTGACCGGACCTCCTCAAAAATGTCAAGGTTATCAAAAACAAAGACAGTCAGAGAAACTGTCACAGCCAAGAGGTTCTCAAGGAGACATGATGACTAGCTGTCATGTGGGGTCCTGGATGGGCACCTGCAAGAGAAAAGGGACATCATAGAGGAAAAAATAAGGAACTCTACATGAGGTTTGGACCTTAGTTAATGAGAATGCATCAGTATTGATTAATTATAACAAATATGTCATACTGATGTAGGTTGTCAATAATGGGGACAGTTGAGCTTTCTGTGGTGTATTGGCAGTTTTTCTATAAATCTAAACTATTCTGAAATAAAAAGTTTATCAAAAAAACAAAAAAGATTGGAACAAAAATGTAAGCCTCTCCCCCAAAGACACACAGCTGGCATAAAGAAAGCTATGGTTTAGGACCCACTTTTTAGTGACCTAGGAGCCTGCACGCCATCCATTCGGGGCTGCACCTAGTGTTATTATTTAAGACAATTACAGACTGAAAGAGGAAAGCTGGAAAATGCAATGCTCCCAGTAGGGCTTTAGGTCTGCAGTCACCTAAGTGGAACCACAGTGGTGAAGAAGGGCTGTGGACGGGAAATAGCAGCCCACAGGTAAAGGCAGAGTTTAAAGGACCAAATCTGCTTGTCCACAGATCACGTAAGAGCAATACCCTGAGGGTGTCCAGAGCAGCCATGTCCCTCCCTCCTGAGCCACAGCCCTTGCTTTGGAGAGACTCTAGGGCAAGTCAGGCTTGTCAGGACGGAGTTATCTGCCCAGAACAACTGTGAGAGTTGGCAGGCAGCTTCTGCGACTGGTGCCATCCTCTCCTTTGTCAGGACAACCCAGGGGCCTGTGGGGGAGCTGCCTATAACACAGGAGCCCTTCCTCTGCCCAGCAGTGCCGGCAGACATCAGGACGGGGAGCAAGGCTGGATCAGTCTGGGTTTTCAGTGTTGGGTTGCAGCAGATCTCGTGGGAACCTTGCCTAACTCTGCCCAAGCGCTGTGGCGCGTCATCTCTCCAAGGAGCCCATGTGTCAAATCATTTGATTTTCAAACCAGTCAGGTGGAAGGGAGTCAGCCACTGTACCTATCTCCAGTAGTTTGCAATTTTGCCTTACAGATGACAGTTTGCTATCTTCTGCTTTCTTGAACAATTATTTCATTTAACATATTTAACAAAGTTTCATTGAGCACCAACCTCAGGGGAATTCCAATTGAATAGGCAGTAGGGAGAATTTCCTCTTGAGCCTCACTTGGATCACCGATTAATTTTCCATTTCTCAGCCTTAATGTGAAAGACACCTCTTCACTGCCCAGCAAGCATTCCCCTTCTTCCAGGTGTGCTGTCATCATTTTGTTTGGGGACCTCACCCCTTCCCTACTCTCAGACCATGTGGTAAGGATGGTGCAGACCCACAGGCCAGTTCTAGGAATAGTTTTCACATCTAATCATGGGAATGAGTGCAGAGATGGTCACATAACCTAATGCAATTAAATGAAGCCATCCTCTAATTGTTTGCTGGATCTGTGCTTTCTCTGGTGAGGGTGCTGAGCTGGGAGGCTGTGTGCCTGGAGCTGCTGAAGGCCACCTTTTGTCATTGCATGGAGAGAGACTGCTGAGTATAAGGCATCTTAGAAAATGAAACCAACATAGTGAGTGAGAAATGGAACAGAGTGAGTCCTTATGTCACCTGGGGCCCCTGGATCTGCCATGCCTGCAGCCAATTAATTCCCCTCTTCCTTTTCTAATCCAGTTTGAGCTGGATTTTTTTTAACCTAAAGAGTCCTGGTAGATGTGTTGTTTGATGATACTGTTAAAAACCAATGCGGCATAGGTTCAGGGGACATTGCTGTGCCACATGACATCACCATATTGAAACCATGTGAACTCATAGAGCCCTTTGTCCCCCGGGTCTCCGGGATGCACTAGAGACCTATTTCCTTCCTGCAAAGTGCTGAGGTCTCAGCTTTTCTGGCCTGAAGAAAATGGCAAGTTAAAGTAGAAAAATCTGTTTTAGAAAGTCTTCTGCTATAAGTATCAGCACCACTTTTTTTTTTTTTTTTTTTTTTTTAAGATGGGGCCCCAACTGATAACTCAAAATCTAGAAAAAGAGCATTTCTGGGGCCAAGATGGCCAACTAGAAACAGCTATGGTTGGAGACTCCCACCGAGCAGAATAAAAACGGCGAGTGAATCCTGCACCAGCATCTGAGGTGTCCAGGTTCTCACTGGGACTGACTAGGCAGTTGGCGTGACCCACGAAGGGCGAGAAAAAGCAGGGTGGAGTGACAGCCTACCCAGGAGCCACCCAAGGCAAGGGGACCTCCCACCCCCAGCCAAGGGAAATGGCGAGTGATTGTGCTACCCAATCCGGGAAACCACACTTTTCCCACTGATATGTGCAACCCATGGATCAGGAGGTCCCCTCGTGAGCTCACGCCACCAGGGCCTCGGGTCCCAAGCACACAGCTGTGCAGGTTCTCAGAGGCCACTCGGCAGGAGGCTGCCTAAGACTGCTGAGTTGCCAGGGTGAGGAGCGGCCACCATCACTGCAGCTCCAGTCTGCGGTTTCCCTCTGCTGGTGCCGTGGTGACTGGGTGGTTTGGACCTAGGAGGAATTCCCCACAGCACAGCACAGCGGTTGTGGCAGACCATGGCCAGACTGCCTCTTTAGGCTGAACTCAGACCCATCCCTCCTCACCCAATAGGGCCTCCCTGTGGGAATTTCAGCAACTCCAGCCAGGGGTTTATGGACAGAACTTTGATCTCCCTAGGACTGGGATGGAACACCTGGGGAAAGGGGCTGCCGCAGTCTCCATAGATCAGCAAACTTAGTCTTTCCCCTGCTGGCTCTGAGGAATCTGGGCAGTCCAGACAAGTGGGATTCCCCTCAGGGCAGCACACCTCCTCTGCCAAGGGGCAGCCAGACTGCTTCGTTAAGTGGGTCCCTGATCCCATGCCTTGTGACTGGGTGAGACCCTCCAACAGTGGTCACTAGACACTTTATACAGGAGCATTCTGGCTGGCATCAGGTCGGTGCCCCTCTGGGATGGAGCCCCCAGAGGAAGGAGTAGGCAGCCATCTTTGTTGTTTTGCAGCCTGCACTGGGTGACAGCTCCAGGTGTGGGACAGACTCAGGCAAATAGGGTTTGGACTGGGCCCTGAGAAAACTGCAGCAACCCTACAGAAGAGGGGCCTGACTGTTAAAAAGAAAAGCAAACAAACAGAAAGCAACAACCACAACAGCATCAACAAAAAAGTCCCCACAAAAAGCCCCATCCAAAGATCAGAAACCTCAAAGCCCCAAAGATCAAAGGTAAATAAAGTCATGATGATGAGAAAGAATCAATGAAAAAATGCTGAAAACTCAAAAAACCAGAGTGCCTCTTCTCCATATGATTGCAATACCTCTCCAGCAAGGGCACAGAACTGGGCTGAGGCTGAGATGGATGAAAATGACAGAAGTAGGCTTCAGAAGGTAGGTAAGAAGAATTGTTACCAGCCACTACAAAAGCACACTGAAGCACACAGACCAATGACACTATGAAGCAACTACATCACAAGTGTGCAAAATAACCAGCTAGCATCACAATGACAGGATCGAATCCACACATAACGATATTAACCTTAAATGTAAATGGGCTAAATGCCCCAATTAAAAGACACAGACTGGCAAGCTGGATAAAGAATTGAGACCCATCAGTGTGCTGTATTCAAGAGACCCATCACTTGAATACACATAGATACACATAGGCTCAAAATAAAGAGACGGGGAAAAATTTACCAAGCAAATGGAAAGCAGAAAAAAGCAGAGGTTGCAATTCTAGTTTCTGACAAAACAGACTTTAAAACAACAAAGATCAAAAAAGACAAAGAAGGGAATTACATAATGGTAAAGGGCTCAATTAAACAAGAAGAGCTAACGATTCTAAATATATATGCACCCAATAAAGGAGTATCCAGATTCATAAAACATGTTCTTAGAGACCTACAAAGAGACTTATACTCCCACATAATAATTGTGGGAGACTTGAACACCCCAATGTCAATATTAGCCAGATCATTGAGACAGAAAATTAACAAAGATGTTCAGGACTTGAACTCAACTCTGGATCAAGTGGACCTGATAGATTTCTACAGAACCCTCCACCCCAAAACAATAGAATATACATTCTTCTTGGCACCACATGTCATTCTAAAATTGATCACATAATTGGAAGTATGTGATCAGCAATGCAAAAGAACTGAAATCATGACAGTCCATCAGACCACAACACAATCAAATTAGAACTCAAGATTAAGAAATTCACTCAAAACCACACAACTACATGGAAATTGAACAACTGCTCCTAAATGATTCCTGCGTAAATAATTAAATTAAGGCCGAAATCAAGAAGTTATTTGAAACCAATGAGAACAAAGAGACAAGATACCAGAATCTCTGGGACACAGCTAAAGCAGTGTTAAGAGGGAAATTTATATCACTAAATGCCCACATCAAAAAAGTAGATCTCAAATCAACATTCTAACATCACAACTACAAGAACTAGAGAACCAAGAACCAACAAACCCCAAAGCTAGCAGAAGACAAGAAATAATCAAAATCAGAGTGGAACTGTATGAGTTAGATACATGAAAAACCCTTCAAGAAAACAGCTAATCCAGTTTTTTTTTGAAAAAAAATTAATAAAATAGACCACTAGCTAGATTAATAAAGAAGAAAAGAGAGAAGAATCAAATAGACACAACAGAAAATGATAAAGGGGATATCACTACTGACCCCACAGAAATACAAACATCAAAGAATACTATAAACACCTCTATGCAAATAAACTAGAAAATCTAGAGGAAATGGAAAAATTCCTGGACACATATATCCTCCCATGACTGAAACAAGAAGAAGTTGAATTCCTGAATAGACCGAAACAAGTTCTGAAACTGAGGCAGTAATAAATAGCCTGCCAACCAGTAAAAGCCCAGGACCAGATGGATTTATGGCTGAATTATACCAGAGGTTCAATGAGGTGCTGGTACCACTTCTTCTGAAACAATTCCAAACAATTGAAAAGGAGGGACTCCTCCCTAACTCATTTTATGAGTTTATGAGACCAGCACAGTCCTGATACCAAAACCTGGCAAAGATACAACAAAAAAAGAAAATTCAGGCCAATATCCCTGATGAACATCAATGCAAAATCCTCAATAAAATATTGGCAAACTAAATCCAGCAGCATATCAAAAAGTTCATCTACCACAATCAAGTTGGCTTCATCCTCAGGATGCAAGGCTAGTTCAACATATACAAATCAATAAACGTAATTCCTCACGTAAACAGGACCAAAGATAAAAACCACATGATTATCTCAATAGGTACAGAAAAGGCCTTCAGTAAAATTCTACATCCCTTCATATTAAAAACTCTTAATAAACTAGGTATTGAAGGAATATACCTCCAAATAATAAGAGCCATTTATGACAAACCCACACCCAGTATCATACTGAATGGGCAAAAGCTGGAAGCATTCCCTTGAAAACTGGCACAATACAAGGATGCCCTCTCTCACCACTCCTATTCAATATAGTATTGGAAGTTCTGGTCAAGGCATCTGGCAAGAGAAAGAAATAAAGGGTATCCAAATAGGAAGAGAGGAAGTCAACTGTCTCTGTTTGCAGATGACATGATTCTATAGTTAGAAAACCCCATCATCTCAGCCCAAAAGCTTATTAAACTGATAAGCAACTTCAGCAAAGTATCAGGATACAAAATCAATGTGCAAAAATCATAAGCATTCCTATACAACAATAGACAAGTAGAGAGTCAATTCATGAATGACCTCCCATTCACAATTGCTACAAAAAGCTTAAAATACCTAGGAATACAGCTAACAAGGAAAGTGAAGGACTTCTTCAAGGAAAACTACAAACCACTGCTTAAGGAAATCAGAGATGACACAAACAAAAAGAAAAACATTCCATGCTTATGGATAGGAAGAATCAATATTGTGAAAATGGCCATAATGCCCAAAATAATGTATAGATTCAATGCTATTCCCATTAAACTACCATTGACATTCTTCACAGAATTAGAAAAAAACTACATTAAAATGCATATGGAATCAAAAAAGAGCCTGTACATCCAAGACAATCCTAAGCAAAAAGAACAAAGCTGGAGGCATCATGCCACTAACTTCAAATTATACTACAAGTCTATAGTAACCAAAACAGCATGGTACCAGCACAGAAACAGACACATAGATCAATGGAACAGAATAACTCAGAAATAAGACTGCACATCTACAACCATCTGATCTTTGACAAACCTGACAAAAACAAGAAATGGGGAAAGGATTCCCTATTTAATTAGTGGTGCTGGGAAAACTGGCAAGCCATATGCGGAAAACTGAAACTGGACCCCTTCCTTACACCTTATGCAAAAATTAACTCAAGATGGATTAAAGACTTAAATGTAAAACCCAAAACTATAAAAACCCTAAAAGAAAATCTAGGCAATACCATTCAGGACCTAGGCACAGGCAAAGCTTTCATAATGAAAACCTCAAAAGCAATTTGTAACAGAAGCAAAAATTGACAAATGGGATTTAATTAAAGAGCTTCTGCACAGCAAAAGAAACTACAATCAGAGTGAACAGACAACCTATAGAATGGGAGAAAATTTTTGCCATCTATCCATCTGACAAAGGGCTAATATACAGAATCTACAAGGAACTTAAATTTACAAGAAAAAAACAACCCCATTAAAAAGTGGGTGAAGGACATGAACAGACACTTCTCAAAGACAATAAACATATGAAAAAAAGCTCAACATCACTGATCACTAGAAATATGTCAATATCACTGATCACTAGAGAAATGCAAATCAAACCCACTATGAGACACCATCTCACACCAGTCAGAATGGCTACTATTAAAAAGTCAAGAAACGAGAGATGCTGGTGAGGCTATGGAGACATAGGAACACTTTTACACCGTTGGTGGGAATATAAATTCGTTCAACCCTTGTGAAAAATAGTGTGGCGATTCCTCAAAGACTTAGAACCAGAAATAACATTTGACCCAGCAATCCCATTACTGGGTATAGACACAAAGGAATATTAATTATAAAGACACATGCACACATACATTCATTGCAGCACTATTCACAATAGCAAAGACATGGAGTCAACCGAAATCCCCATCAATGATAGACTAGATAAAGAAAATGTTGTATATATACACTGAGGAATACTATGCAGCCATAAAAAGGAACAAGATTATGTCCTTTGCAGAGACATGGATGGAGCTGGAAGGCATTATCCTCAGCAAACTGTTGCAGGAACAGAAAACCAAACACTACATATTCTCACTTATAAGTGGGAGATGACAATGAGAACACATGGGCCCAGGAAAGGGAACAACACACACTGGGGCTTGTCATCGGGGGAGGGGTCGTGCGAGGAGGAAGAGCAACAGGAAAAATAGCTAATGCATGCTAGGCTTAATGCCTAGGTGATGTGTTGATAAGTGCAGAAAACCACCATGGTACATGTTTACCTATGTAACACGCCTGCCATCCTGCACATGTATCCCAGAACTTAAACTTAAAAAAAAAGAAAAAGAGCATTTCCAAAAAATATATTCCTTGGAACAAAGGGTATATTGTTCAATATATTTGAAAGATACTGAATTTCACGAAGTTATCTGAATTTCTTTTGCGTAGGGTTCCCAAGAGACCTGAATACACAAATGTACACAATGCTAAGGGCTCAAATGGGTTTCTCTTAACTGACCACAGAAAAATTCATTTTATAAAAATAGAATGTTATGCAGAACTGTGTTTTTCCAGGGACCAATGTACCAAAAGTTCTTTTTACACAATATTCATTCTTGAAGTCTCATATCTCACAGCTCTAAGCCACTTGCTGAGTCCCAGCCTTGCTGGATTTCTCAGTGGGGAGGGGACTGTAGGAAAAGGTATTTGTGCAGAAGAGTCAGCAGGACTTGCAGGGGCAGGTCAGGGAGGTGCTCCGTCCATTCTCTTCGGGAACATTACTTTAGAACACCTTCACTGCAAAGTTTAGCCATTTCATGATGAGCAAAAGCATCCCATTTTCGGTAATTTCAAAGCCTTACAAAAATTAAAAGCAACTGCTCCCAATAAAATATGTGGGCCCCTGTTCTTGTTGGATGCAGATATGCACACTGGCATTCTCTCTCTTCAAGCACTCACAGGTCTCACCTCCACACAGCAGTGTCGAGGGACCAGCACCTCCAGCTGACTATTCTGCACAAATATCTTATCCTTAGGACCAAAGGAATCATTTGGAAACTTCCCATTTGAAGTCTTTTCCTTTTGAAATACCTTTGAATTTGTTTCATTTCCTTTTACCTTTCTTTTTGACAAACTGGCACTTTCTTAAACTTTTAGAGACATCCCAATTATGGAGGTAAATTCTTTGGCAATTTTTCGGGCAATTTCTGCATAAATGGACATTGTGTGACATGTCCAGTAAAGACCCATTCATTTTCATTGACTTTTTAATGGATTTAACTTGGTTTTAAAAAAATGATGGCAAGGAAATTAAAGGTAACGAGAGGGAAAATGGATGATTCCAGACTTTTTTCCACTTTAAAGATAGCCAAATGTAATATGCCCAAGTTTGATGAAATTATTTTATTGTTTTAACCATCATTTATGGGAAATTGAGTTTCCCTAGAGACTGCAAGGACCCATTGAAGAGACACGGGACTTTTAACAGGTAAATTGGCAGAATGTTAGGGACTGTTTCTCCTCTTCTGCAGTCACCACGCAAAGCACTTGCCTCCCCTCTTTTACCCAATATGGTGGCTGTGGACCACACACTTCTTTAGGGGATTTGCTTGGGTTGGGCTACCCCAACATCTATTTCGCTACTTTTTGCACAATGCCCATCTCCCTTTGGGGAAATTGCCCCTCTCCCACTGTGCATGGTCTTGGGTTGGCAGGAGGTCAAAGTGCCCTGCTTAGTTGAGTGGGCTAGCTATAAGTAAAGGTATTCTGCCATTGCTTGGTGGGGTGGGCTGGCTGTATGTTAAGGTTCCCTGCCATTGTCTAGTAGTGTAGGCTGGCTCCATGTCAAGGTATCCTGCCATTGCTGGTGGGGTGAGCTGGCTACAAGTCAAGTTGTCTTGCTATTGCTTAGTCGGGTGGGCTGGCTGCAAGTCAGGTGTCCTGCCACTGCTTGGTGGGGTGGGCTGGCTATAAGTCAAGGTGCCTCGCCTTTGCTTAGTGGGATGGGCTGGCTATAAGTCAAGTGCCCTGCTATTGCTTAGTGCACTGGGCTGGCTGTCAGTCAAGGTGCCCTGCCATTGCTTAGTGGGGTAGGCTGGCTGTCAGTCAAGGTGCCCTGCCATTGCTTAGTGGGGTAGGCTGGCTATCAGTCGAGGTGCCCGGCCATTGCTTAGTGGGGTATGTTGGCTGTCAGTCAAGGTGCCCGGCCATTGCTTAGTGGGGTAGGCTGGCTGTCAGTCAAGGTGCCCTGCCATTGCTTGGTGGGGTGGGCTGGTTACTGGCTATAAGTCAAGATGCCCTGCCGTTGCTTCATTGTTTAGCAGTGTTGGGGTAAAGGGGCACTGGAACTCAAGCTGGGGCAATCTCATGAGCTCTCTTTCCACCAACCCCCAGATATTCTGTTAGCCAAGATGACACAAGATAGGGAAAAGAGTTAACCTGATTCCCACCAGATACACTGAGTTGAGATGCCTGGTGCCAGCTCCTGCTACCTGGACCATAGCTCTGCCCTTGATCTTGCCATTTCCCAAGCAGAGTTCTCATGCTCTTACTAGATCCTCTTCTGCTTAACCAGAGTTTGTGACCTGGGTAACCCTCCCTAGCCCAAACTCATTTTGACAGATCAAATGATTCCTCCTCACCTGAGAAGAGGCAGCTAGAAGTCCTCCCAGACACTGCAGGGCATCTAATCTTCCTCCTCTGCAACAAGAGCCTGGCAGTGTCCCCCTCCCCTCAAAGGATGGCCAGGCCAGCACCCAGCACAGGAGGCCCAGAGCTCCTCCACTGTGGCCCTGAATAATGGAGGGGATGGCACAGATCCACAGTGAAGTATGTGCCCTCTGGACCAAGGCTGTCCAGCTTGAATCCCAGCTCTGCTCCTCACCACTGTATGACTTGGACAAGTCACCAAGTCACCTCCCCCCCATGTGCCTCCATTTCCTCATCTACCAAATGCAGCTAATGCCATTGTTTTTATCTCAAAGGCTTGTTTTAAGGATTAATGAGTTAACATGTGTAAAGCACATAGAACAGCACTTGACCCAAATATTCATTTACTAAGTTTTAGCTATTCTACCCTTCCTCTTATTACTGTTGTTAAAAAAAAATAAGTAGCATTCTCACCAATTTAGTTTAGAGATGTAACTGGCTTTCATTAGTGAGTCATGTGTCAGGCAACATTCCATCTAAAGCTTTAGAAAGAAGATCCTGTAAGCTGAGAAAAGGAGATGGCCTTTATGGCTGAAAAAAGGAATAAAAAGTAGAATGGGCATTACAAGTTACTTTCCTTATAAGGTCAAAATGGAGGGACTTCTGTATCATGCTGTTTCAGACAAATGGGGCTTCTTCCAACTGCTGCTAGGAATCTCCTGTTTTTTGGAAAACTGGTCCATATGAGTCAGTTTGATTACATGGCACTTAGCATGGATGAATCCATTCTGGTCTGGTTGGTCTGCTGTGCCTAAAACGGAGCTCATTCTAAACAATGACCCCCATCATTGTTATACAACATTATCATGATTTCTACTGTCCTCTTCAGCCTGCAAATGTGCCCTGGTTCAGGCTGTGGTCACAGACTTTACAGATGCTGGTTTGCCAGCACATCAAGAGCTGATCCTTCTCACAATGGCAACCCCACATATGCCAAGTTTTTACAGCTGAAGTCTAAGCTCCAAATGCCAATTTTTAACTTACAGTAACTCATCTCTGTCATTTTGTGGTCAAGAACACAGACTCTGGCATCAAACCCACCTAGATTCAAATCCCAGTGATGCCACCTGCACACTGTGGATTGTTAATCCCCTCTCTCAATCCTACCTCATAGGATTGGAGTGGGGATTGACACAAAATAATATGCACAGAGGGCTTCGTGGGGAGCCTGGCACCTAATAAGTGTTCAATAAATGGCAGAAAAATGTCCTGTAATTATCATGGTGATTGAAAAGATTGCCCGTGCATGGTAGGCATAAGAAGCCAACTTGTATTCAGAGCATCATTTGTTTGATTTTAGAATGAGAAGTAACTCATGCTGGGCACAGGATGCTCAAAGTCTCTATGATTCCTGCATTATTTCCCTGCAGGCAGACAATGGGGGTACCACAAATAATCAGCACATAGCCTGGGGAGCCTGGAATAGACACAGGAAGAGGGAGGGGTGTTCAATGTTTAATGTCACTGGGTTAGGAAGATGCATCAGCCTCACCTGATGGGCTTTGCCACTCTGGCCAGATTGCCTCCATGGCTAAAGGTCTCTCTACCCCTCAGAGAGGTTCTAAATGAAACCCCCAGTATTTGCCAGTGGGATTTATACACAGCTTCCTGAGCACAGCAAACCTTCTTTGAATGACACAACCTCATCTTGAAGTTGTTAATAAATTCACCCAGGTCCCAGCCAGCCTTCTCTCTCCCTCCCTAGCTGGCTCTGCCTCTCTCAACTGGGGAATTCCGTGTTAATCTATTTCTTAAAGCCCTGTTGAAGCCAGTGTTTCTAAGTTCTGCAGGAGAGGGAGGCATCTCAATTCAGCCTCCCAATACTGTTCGTAACTGAACACTTACTCCAGGGTAACTTGATCTCTTCTGTCCTAAAGTTGCATGTGTAACTGAACTCAATTTTTAAAAATTACATCATGTTTCTGCATAGAGGAAAAGCACCAGCTTCCATTACAGGATGTCCCATTATGCAGTAGGCACATATAATGTCACCATTCTAAGCTTTAAACATAGTGTATCTTATACAATCCTGAAAGGAAACCCCTGTGGAATACCTCTCAGCAATGAAAAGGGGTGAACTACTGATGCGTGAGAAAACCTGGTTGGATTTCAAGGGAATTACCTTGAGTGAAAAACACCAATCTCAATGGGTTACTTAGTACATGACTCCATTTATATAACTTTCTTAAAATGGCAAAATTTTAGAGATGGGAGGCAGATCCATGGTTGCCAGAGTTTGACAAGGAAAGCGCGTGGTGTGGCTATGACAAAGTGGCACAAGGGGCCTTATGACGGATATGCTGTTTCTGGACTGAAGTGATGTTCACAAGAATCTACACGTGGCATAAAATTACAGGGAACTAAATACCCACGTGTAGGGAAGAAAAAGCACCTTTTCCTCACCCATGGCAAGGGTCTTGACCGACAACCCTGTAACAAAAGGCAGATTGCCAGGAGAAAGCATAACACATTTATTTTTATAAAGGTTAATGTGAGGAGCCTCCAGAAATGAATATTCAAAGACCCAGGGAAAACTATGTATTTTTATGCTAAGTCTGATGAAAAATTTAATTTGTGGAGAAGTAAAATGGAACAAAATGGGTATGATCTAATGGTAATAATCTGGGGGGATCTTCAGCAAGGCCGGTTTGATCAGATTCTTTTCTGTGTTTCTGCAAAACATTCCTCCCCCACCCCGGGTATGAGGAAGGACAATGAGGATCTTCAGGGGAGAAGGGAAGAGGTAAGAGTGACCTTTCTAGGTGTCATGGCTTGCTTTGGGGAAGAAGGATTCTAGTTTCTAAAGCCTGCTTCAGGTTTTTCTCCTAGTTTTGGAGGCTAGAAATTCAAGATCAAGATGCCAGCACAGCCTGGTTCCGGTAAAGACCCTTTCCAGGCCGCAAACTGCCACTGACATGGAGAAAAGAGGGCACGAGAACTCTCTGCGGTCCCTTTCATAAGGGCACGAACCCCATTCATGAAGGCCCCACCCTCATGTTCTAATCACCTTCCAAAGCCGTATCTCCTAAGACCATCACCTTTGGGATTAGGATTTCAACATAGGAATTTTAAGGGGACACATTCAGTCTATATCAGGGTGCACATTAAATTGGTGCCATGTCAATGAAGTCAGTTGAGTGTGTCAATGCCAACATCCTTGTCTTGATATACACTTGTACCCTAGTTTTGCAAGATTGGGGAAAGCTGAAAGAAGGGTATGCAAGATTTCTCTGCATTACTTCTTACAACTGTGTGTGAAACTACCTTGTCACTGGGGAGTAGCAGGACACAATGGCATCTGTGGACTGGGGAGCATCAGTTTGGATCCCTACATCACTCCCTATTTCCTCTGCAACCTTGCGCCTGTTACTCAACCTTCCAGAGCCTCAGAGCCTCAGATACACAATGAAGGTCATGGTAATGCCAATCCCAGATAGTACACTTTAAAAAAAATTAATTTAAGTTAACCAGAGTCAGCTTCTGTTGCTTAGAACAAAAACAATCTTTGCTTTTTTGTTGCTTAGAACAAAAACTGATACATAGGATGTTATTTTATAACAGGAAATCAAGTGACTAAGATATATATTAGTCATCTGGTTGATGATATAAAGGACTAGTCTGCAGCAAGACAAATCTTTTGCTGAAAACATACACACACAAAAACTAGATGAAATATGTATATTAAAAAGGTGAATTTTACGTAATTGTGTTATTTTCAAGGTTGGAGAAAGGTCTACCAAACGAAGACAGATAGTCCAAGATCCTGGAGAAAAAGAAAACATATTTAGATGAGGCGAGTATTCTCCATTGCTTTCACTTTGAGGCTTATTTAGTTTGCAAGTTACGTGGGCAAAAGGCTGAGAACCTGAGCAGAAAGCCAAGCATGAAGTGGAAGCTGAGCACAGCTTTTGGCAGTTTATAGAGATGGGAGATGAAGGTTATATTCAAGGACATGATGGCTACCAGGACACATAGGTCCAAGATCTTGGAGGGAAGGCAAGCATTGAGACACAAGCCCAGCATTTCTACTCTGGTTTTCCCCTTCAGATATTTGCCAATGCGTAAGTGGGGACTAGCAAAAGGTTAGAAAGACAAGCACAAACGGTTCTAGATGTCGGAGAAACTAAGCATGGCTTTCAGCAGTCTTACAGGGCTAAAAAAGAAAAAGTGAAGTTCAGGGTATACCTGGGAAAAGCGGCAAATAGAAGAAAAAAGACCCTGTCTTACAGAGTAGAAACCCAGTCCTGAAGTGATCAACCAAATTCTGATTAGCCTGAGTGGTCTTCCCCTGATATAACTGCCTGATATAAACTCAAATAAAATAAAATTCTTCTCTGGAAGACTGTAATACCATAGAGAGGCTCTGCACCATCGTTCAAGAAAAAGTTCCAAAATTAGCATGTATACCAGGAAATAAGACACAGAGAAAAAGCAGACAACAGAAGCATATCCATAGATGATCCATACATCACAGTCATAAGGTATGGATTTTTAAAGAACTATGGTTAACATATATGAGAAAATAAATAATAAAATGGGGAGTTTTAGTAGAGAATTAGAGTCTCAAATTGAAACTGGACATCCAAAAACTCAAAAATAAAGTAACTGAAATTACATATTCAATAGACGAGTCTAACAGCACATTAGATAGAACTAAAAAGAGGACTCATGAGCTGGATGATAGAACAGAAAAATACCCACATTGAGGTGCAAAAGGGGAAAAATGATAGAAAATATACATGTGATTATAATACTAAATATACATATTAACTACAGTCCCCAAAGAGATGAAGGAATAAAGGTGGGAAGGAGCCCTATTTGATAAGGTGATGGTCAAGAATATTTTAAAACTGATAAAATTATAGAAGTATATATTCAAAAATGTTATGAACTCTAAGAAGTTTAAATAAAAAGAAAACCACACCTGGGGACATCTTAATGAAATAATTGAGAATCTAAGACAAGGAAAAACTGAAAAGCAACCAGATTTTAAAAACCCACTTTATCACAAAGAAGTAACAATAAAACTGACAAGCAGGATACAGGAAAAGAAAGCCACACTTAGGTTATTTTTTTCTCCTCGCTTTAAAAAAAATTATTTAAAGTTCATGTGATAGTAACCACTCTTAGGTTCTTAAGGAGAAAAGCCACATGAGGCATTACTTTCAAAGGAGTAAACAGTAATAATGACAGTTAACTTCTCAACAGAAATGGTGGAAACCAGTAAAAAAAAAAAAAAAAAAAAAAAAAAGACACCTTTAAAGTGGTTAAAGAAACTAATATCCAAACTAGAATTCTATGCCCAGTGAAAATATCATTGAAAAGTGAAGATTAATAGACATATTTCCAGACAAACAAAAATTAGCAGGCCTAACTAAGATATTAAAGAGACGTCCACCGGTATAATACAATGATCCTGCACAGAAATTCAGGAACATGTAGAGAACAGAAAAATGTATGTAGATATATGGATCTCAAGAATTGTTCAGAGTATTGAATCATAAGAGTGACGCTGTCTGTGGTGCTTGAAATACATATATAGAAATAAAATATACCCATAACACAAATGGTAAAGAGGTTAAATGAAGTTAAAGTGTTCTAGGGTAATTGAATTGTCTGGGAAGTGGTAAAAGTGCTAATTAGATTAGACAGAGGCACTGCAGTGACACAAGAATACATGTTATAATTTCTAGTTTACCTATTAAAATAACAGCAAAAGAATGTATAACAAGGTAAAAAGGGGAGAATATAAAATCATGAAAACATTGATCCATATAAAAGAAAGCAAGGAAGGGAAGAACAGGTAACAGAGAAAACAAATAGCAAAATTATAAGCTCAAATATATTAGTACTTGCATAACACATAAATGGATTAAATGCTCCAGTTTAAAAAGCAAGAATGTCTGATTAGATTTTTTTTAAATGTATGATGTAAAAGAGACACACTTTCTACATAAGGATACTAATGGGTTGAACATTAAAACATGGGAAAAAAGGCATGCATACAGTAATCAAAAGAATGGTGGTTTCCTAGGCTAATATGCAAATCAATTTTAAAGAAAGGAGCATTACTAGAAATAAAGAGGGATGTCTCATCGTGGCAAAAGAATATGTCAGAGAAATATGATCATTTTAAATTTGCATGTACCCAATTAACATATATTCAAAATATATGAGACAAAACTTGATGGGAATAAAAGAGGAAACAGGAAATCTACAATGAATATGATAGACTTTAACATACCTCTCTAAGGAATTAATAGAATAAGCAGACAAAATGCCAGAAAAACATACAAAAGATTCATGCATTCTGACACGCCTGACTTAATGTACATGTGTAGAACACGTCACCCAACAGCTGTAGAATTTGCATACATTTAAAATACATGTAAAACATTTTACACACATACACACACATATCAACATTTCAATGATATATCAACATATCAAAATGTGCAGTGTGCAGCTAAGCCATGCTTAGAGGAAAATTCATGGTCTTAAATGCCTATGTAGGAGAGAAGAAAGCTGAAAGATCAATTGTCTGACTACCAATCTCAAGAAATTACATTTGGAAAAACCAAAAAACCTGAAGTAGAATGAAAGGAATATAAAAGAAGATACAGGATATATTCAAATAGAAAACAAGGCTGGGTACGGTGGCTCACGCCTGTCATCCCAGCACTGTAGGAGGCTGACACAGGAGGATTGTTCAAAGCCAGGAGTTCAAAACCAGCCTGGGCACAGCCATTATTCAAAATTGTACTGGAGCTCCTAACCAGGACAGTAAGCAAGCAATCAATCAATATAATAAAACATGAAAAGAAAAAGATAAGACTCTCCTATCTAATACTATGTAGAAAATCCAAAAGAATTCACAAACTATTGAATTATTAAGAGAATTCAGCATCACTGCTACGTGCATGTCAAAACACAAAAGTCATTTCATTTTAATGCCAGTAACAAGCAACTAGAAACTGAAATGTGAAGAATAGTATTTACAATATCAGTAGAAATGTACAAAAGCCAGGAATGAATCTAACAGAAGACTTGCTAGATTCCTATAAAGAAAAACCAACAACAACAACAAAAAAAAAAACACCATAGTGGCATTATTCACAATAGCAAAGACTTGGAACCAACCCAAATGTCCAACAATGATAGACTGGATTAAGAAAATGTGGCACATATACACCATGGAATACTATGCAGCCATAAAAAATGATGAGTTCATGTCCTTTGTAGGGACATGGATGAAATTGGAAATCATCATTCTCAGTAAACTATCGCAAGAACAAAAAACCAAACACTGCATATTCTCACTCATAGGTGGGAATTGAACAATGAGATCACATGGACACAGGAAGGGGAACATCACACTCTGGGGCCTGTTGTGGGGGGCAGGGAGAGGGGAGGGATAGCACTGGGAAATATACCTAATGCTAGATGATGAGTTAGTGGGTGCAGCGCACCAGCATGGCACATGTATACATATGTAACTAACCTGCACATTGTGCTCATGTACCCTAAAACTTAAAGTATAATAATAAAAAAAGAAAAAAAGAAAAAAGAAAATATAAAAGACCTAGGTAAATGGAAGGATATATCATGTTCGTGGATTATAAGAGTTCTTATTGGAAAGGTGCCAGTTTTCCTCAAGTTGATGTATAGATTATAGGCAATCCTATAAAAATCCCAGCAGCTTTTTTTTTGTTTTTTTTTTGTTTTTGTTTTGTTTTGTTTTTTTGGACACTAACAAAATGATTCAAAAATTTACATAGAAAAAAAAAAAAGCAGCACCAAGTATACCTGGAAAGAATCACAGAGTTACAGGTCACAAGACCAAAAGCAGGGGCTGATTGTGGAGCCACAGCTACAGCCAGTGAGACACTGTGGCCTTGGTGTAGTCACAGGCCAGGTTTCTTAGCCAACCTCAGCATTACTGACATTTGGGGCTGGATGGTTTTTTTATTAGGGAGTGTCCTGTGTGATGTAGGTTGCTTAGCAACATCCCTGGTCTCTACCCATGAGATGCCAGTAGCAGCCTCTGCACATACTTGTGACAACAAAAAACAACTCCAGAAATTGCAAAATGTCCCCTGTTGGGGGAAAAATTTACCCCCGGTTGAGAACTACTGGAATAGAAAACAGAGCCAATAAAATGAAAAATGAGATACAGACCATACATAGGGTTCTTTGATTTATGACTAAAGAGATACCACCTCACACTATAGGCAACGATCTGTTCCCAAAGCTTTGGTGCTCTAAATATGAAAGGTGAAAATTAAAATGAAGTTTCTAGATGATAATATAAAACAATATCTTCATGGGCTTGGGGCAGACAAAGATTCCTCAAATAGGGCAAATGGCACAAACCATAAAAGGAAAAAGATGACACTGGATTTCATTAAAATTAAGAACTTCTGTTGAGCAAAGGACATGTTACAAGATTAAAAAGGACAACCGTAATGATGGAGAAGGCATTTCTAAAGCAAATATCTGATGAGGACTACAGTCCAGAACAGGTAATTAACCCACACAATAAGAAAAAGGCAGATGACCCAATTAAAGATGACGTAATTGTAGAGTTCTTGAGACACTTCTTAAAATAATATAAACACACGACAATAAACATAAGGAAAGGGAGCCTTATTAGTCATCGGGAAAATGCAAATTAAAGTCACAACAAGATACCACTGTATCTTATTAGCCAAATGAGCACAATGGAAAAAATAGCTAAAATGAAAAATCAGACAATACCTAGTGTTGGTGAGAAGCTGGAACAACAGAAACCCTCCTATGATGCTCGAGGTATTCCTATCCATACAAACACTAGCAATGCCTGCTAATACTGGCCATTGGCTCCTTGCTGCCTTAGTGTAGCAGACATGCTTGGTGACCCATCCAGGCCATTTTATGAGCCAGGGCACCAATGTCCCAGCTCCTGAGAGTGTTAGCTGCTGAGGTCCCACACCTTTTCCAGAGAGTGATTTTGCTGATGGGAGCCATCACACATACAGATGCTTCACAATGTTATCCCCACCCCTCTGGGATGACACCCAGCCAATGTCTGGCTGATGAAAAGATACCAAAGCCCTCAGAGGATCAATGCTGTGGTGCTGGTCACCCCCCAGAGCTCCCTATGGCATCAGGCTGCCCTGGACTCTACCCGAATCCATATATGGTATGGCTTCTCCCAGGCTGTCTCCTCCTTCCCTTGCTTCCTCCCAGCTTCCTCCTGAGAGCACCCTTTCTGTAAATCACTTGCACAGTAAGACCCAGCTCAGACTCTGCTTCTGGGGAATGTGATCTAAGTCAGCCAGTAATTCCACTCCTAAATAGAATTCCACTCAATAGAAATGTTTGCATGAATCCACCAGAAACAGGAACAAGGATGTTATAGCACTGTTATTTATTGTAGGCATCCCAAACGGCCCTCAACAGTATGATGCATAAATCACGACTTCTTCTTCAGTGGAATATTACATTGCAATGAAAATGAATACACTACAACCACACACAACATGGGTGCATCTCCCACACATAACGATGAATGAAGGAAGTCCAACACAAAAGAAAGCACACTGTGTACACATTGTGTATAAAGTTCAACAATCAGAATTCCTAATGATAGACCTTCTGATAGGGATTAGATTTTGAGAAGGCTGTAATTGGGAGGGGGCAGGAGTGTGCTTTCCAGATGCTGATAACCTTCTCTTTCTTTCTTTGAGTAGGTAAAGACTCATTAACTACACAAAGTATTATTTATGTACATTTATGTATGTTATACTGAAATAAGTATATTTTAAAAGAGATCATATTGTTATATATCCAGTAATAAATTATACAAATGTACTGCTTGCAGAAAGTCTACTGATAATTCCTTATTGATTTTCTTTCTAGTGTTTTATTATTCCTCAGGTCTCTTTCTGCTGAATAATGTAAGTACATTTCAACAATGTTTTCTCTACCTAAGTTGTCTGTTAGTCCAGAAGGAATTGTATCCAGATTACTCCTAAAATCCTAAACTTCCTAAGATTCAGTTACCCCTGAGGCTTTTTCCATCTAAATCAATCACTCAATAATTATTGGACACTATGAACCAGGCGCTGTTCTAGGCTCTGGAGGTGAAGCAGTGATTAAGACAGGTGTGGTCCCCTGCCTCACGGGGCCTACAACCTCCACAAAGACCCATATCTGGGAACTAATACCCGTCAGTCCACTGGGAGGCCCTTGGAGCACAGTGGAAAATGTTTATTCAAAACACTGAGATAAAATCATCTTTTGAAATAATGATACAGCATGTGCAAGGTCATCAGTAGTGAGCACCAGAGATGGAGACCAGCACAGCCACCCTCGAACTCACCAAAACCTCCAGAATGTCTGTGCCCCAAAAGGAAGGCACAAGGAAGTCCAAAATGTCTGAGATTGAATTTCCCACCAGCCTGCCAAGATATTGCTTGAGAGTCATATTTAATTCAGTCTTTTACGAAATAAAGAAACATGACATTTTTCATCTTCCTCTGTGTGCGGATACAAATCCTTTCTCACCCCAAGGCAACAACAGCAGTAACAAAACAAGAACGGCTGAGCAGAAAGCCACAGCCCAGAGCAGCTGAGCTGGGGACACAGAGCACCAAGGAACAGAGTGGGGGGTCACTGGGAGTAAATGTGGGTCCCAATGTCCACTGCATCTTATGGAAGTGCTGATATCCAACCCTTTTTGACCATAAAAACATCAGTTTCACAAGGTGTGTGCTAAGCTAATGTTCCTAAGCACTTAGCATGCTCCCCCATCGGTCAGCAGAGAGTTCAGTGGGGTCCCTCTCAGCCACCAAGAGGCTTCGTCCTGGTGGAAACACCTCAATTACCTGACTAAAAAAACAATGCCCTCAGGCATTGTGCCCTCAGGCCAGGCGCATTGGCTCACTCCTGTAATCCCAACACTTTGGGAGGACAAGGTGGGCAGATCACAAGGTCAGAAGATCAAGACCATCCTGGCCAACATGGTAAAACCCCGTCTCTACTAAAAATACAAAAATTATCTGGGCTTGGTGGCGCGTGCCTGTAATTCCAGCTACTCGGGAGGCTGAGGCAGGAGAATCGCTTGAACCAGGGAGTCGGAGGTTGCAGTGAACCAAAATAGTGCCACTGCACTCCAGCCTGGGCGACAGAGCGAGCCTCTGTCTCAAAAACAACAACAACAACAACATCAACAACAACAACAAAAATTGCCTGACGCCACAACTACCTGTTCCTGGGCCAACAGGACTCAGGCCCAACCTGCATTCCCTGCAGATGCCTCCTGATCAAGTGAATGGTGTGACTTTTTTCAAATAATCAAATGCTGCCCAAAGATTATTAACTAAGTACAGAAAAATGTCCCATTTCATTACAGACAAGGTCTTCCAAACGTGGCTCCACCCGGAACACAGCAGTCCCAGTACGCATGCCATGATGGGTTTTTATGCCCAGCTTATAAGAAGAAGATATTCTTACCAGGAAGTGGAGAATGCATCTAATTTCTACCTCTCTCTTAATGAGATGAAATCAGTTATATTAAACAGAAAAGTACAGTCAACCTGGGCTATTAATTAGGAAGATCTAAACAAATCTGCCCTCATTCTCTTGCAGTTGGAAAGTCAAAATGTATATTCATTAAAATTAGGTTCTTAGAGTGTCCTCGCTGCGTTGATGTCAGGGGGATTTATCTATACAGGCCTTCCTGATGCTTCAAGAGAATCAAACCGTGGGTTTTGCATATCTCTCTTAAGAAAGGCCTTAATGCTCATGCAATTCAAATCACCATTCAGCTGTCTGTAATTTCAGTGACAACTGTCCCTGTCGCATATACATGCACCATTAATCAAAGACTGCAGCCTGAGCCTAAAGGCTGAGAAGATGTGCCAGGAAAGTGGCAGGCCTGGGGATTCTGCAGAGCAATAGACCTCAAACCGAATGCAAGAAGATTTTGTTAGCTGAGTTTACATGCACTCAACCCCAGCTACAGAGTTGTATAGGGAAGAAAGAGCTGTCTTAACATACAAACATCCCCCTATAAAGGACCACGAGAAAATTAGCCCCTTTCAAATGTCCCCGCCCATTCACCTGTAGCTGCTGCCCTGGTGCACCCCAGCACCGCCTTCACAAGCCCGTTCCGACCACGGGAGACTCATGTTGTCAGCATCTAAAAGGACAAGACAAATTGGTTTCAAAGGAAGTGTAAAGATCTCACAAATGATGTATGGTGTTATGAAACAGATAACTGTGATTTTGGAAAACACAGAGTCTTGTGCAGCGGCATTCGCAAGAGGATTCTTCGGCAGAGACAAGAACCGAAAAGAGAATTTATAAGAATGGTGACAATGCAGACATTTTCGAAGAAAAAATCATTTGAATTAAGAAATGTTCTTGGCAGAGTGGTTATAGCATCTTTATAACAGGCAATTAAAACAACCCAAAGGTCCATCAGGAGAGGAATGGATAAATAAATGATAGTACTTGCATAGCAAGAAATAGCTCAAAGTCATAACAATGAGTGAGCTGCAAAGAACAGTCGCCAGGATGAGCCTCACAGATGACAGACAGGCTGGGTGAAAAGCCAGACGCAAAAGAACTCAGGATAACAATTCCATTTCTATGAGGTTGGGGAAGAGGGGAAACTAGCCTGAGGTAAGGAAAGTCAGCACAGCGGTGACCTGTGAGTGGAGAGGAGTTAACACCTGCAAAGAATCACATGAGAAGACTCTGGGTGGTGGCAATGTTCTAGATCTGCATCTGAGGATGGCCACATGGAAGTACCCGGATGTGAAAGTTGATTGGGCTGAAGACAGAAGACATGCACTGTGCTCAAGTAATACTTTACTATAACTCATTTCCACATAAAAACTTGAAGAATATTCTTGCAAAATTGATGAAGCCCTTGAATGAAGCCCTTGAATGACTCTACAAAATGTCCTCTTCCTGATGGTTCCGTGAAAGCCAAGCAGAAAGGGAAGGTTATTTTATTGTGCTGTCATACAACCTGGTTTGGAAAATTCTACAAAAAATTAACACTCACTAGTCACAAAAGGACCACCATGTGTCATTTCACTTATATGACGTACCTAGAGTGGTCGAATACATAGGGAGGGGAAGTTGCATGGTGGCTGCCAGGGGCTGGAGAGTTGTTGGTTAATGGGGACAGAGCTTTAGTTTGGGATGATGAAAAAGTTTTGGAGATATATGAAGGTGAGGGTTTTACAATGGGAATGTCCTCAATGCCACTGACTATATGCTAAAAAAATAGTTAAAATGCTACATTTTATGTTACATATATTTTACCACAATTAAAAAAAATTGGAAGTCAACTTGGTTTATTCTTTCTGTATTTTAAAATTAGCTTATAGTTGTGATTATAATGTAAATATTAATTATAAGATAAACATATCTTCCTAGTTTCATTTCATTATTTTAAGATGAAGTTTCAATCAAGTTTGGGTTTGGGAAGGGATTTTCTTTTTACTGTTTAATAATAAAAAGCAGGTGCCCATTGTAAGGAACTCACTTATGAGGCCTTTCTCTGGGGGCCCCATATCCTAGGATCACAAAGACCTTTGTGGACATGATAAGAAGTTCAAGGGTTCTGCCAAGATTGTGCTCAAATTTCTTTTTCTTAAAATGTATTTTAACTATTTTCAAAAAAACCTGTATAATAAAGAGCAATATGCTTAAATGTCATATATACCAAATTATAGCACAGGTTAAACTGTGTTTCTGCAGAACTTTGAATAAATTCTCACGCAATTTTTGTGCCTAATTTAATTTCCTTGAACATGTTTTACTGGTTAAGAAGGCTGTAACTCTGCATTGTGCGTTTAAAAAATTCAGTGCTTTTTCCATTTTACTCAGATAAAATTATCTAAGCATCAAGCTGATGAAGCACACACGTGCCTCTCTCAACCACGTGCCAGGCAAGACTGGGAAGAACCTGTGTGGGGCATGCTCCAGCATCACATGCAGTACGCCTACATGTATGACACATTGTGTATGCACGCTTTAGGTATAATAACTATAACATTTGTCACTGAGACACCAGCTAAAGCCTATGTAGAGTGGCCATTCTGTAACAGCCCTGTTCTGAGTACATTAATTTCCATGATCTCATTTCAAATTATTTTCATATCTCATATCAAATCCTTAAAACAATCCCACAAGGTAGATCATGTTATTCTCGCATTTTACAGAGGGAGAGGATAAAGTGAGGTGGAGTGAAATCATTGGCCCAAGGCCACAGAGCCAGTGAGTGGGGAGAACTGAAAAACAGAAGCATTAAGAGGCCAGAGCCTGGCCTCCTCACCACTGCACTAACTGTGCACAACGGTGAGTACACACCACATTGAGGTTGAACCTTAGTTCATATAGACATTTCAGCACTTGAAATTTTAGGGTGCTTCTTGTCTGATCTTTCTATTCAAGGAAAGAAATGTGGGCTGTTACCAGATATTGTTGGCAATGCTGTACAGACACACAGGGCCCCACAGGTTTACTACTCTGCCATTGCTGTCTTGACATTTTTAATAACTTTTGAACAAGGGATCCACCTTTTCATTTCGCATTAGGTCCCACAAATTACACACCAGTCCTGATAGTTGGTGTTTCAATTCATGTTGGAAAATGTTTCCTACTGTTTCTCTTTCAATCACACTGATTAATGTAATTGATGAGACAGGAAGGCAAGGTGTTGAAAACATCTACAATTTTTACCTCTATACCAATGTGAAGCCTAACATTCTTAATATTCTGCAACCAAAACAAAACATAAAAGCAAATTTGACCTTGAAACTAACATAAGGTGCAAATGTCCTCTGCCCCTTCTGTGGTGGGCACATGGTGCTGTCCTGCCACAGCTGGTTCCCTTTCCCCTGGCCATAATCCCAATTTTTATTTATGGTCTTCACCTCCCCATGCTCAGTCCTGGTACACGTGCAGCTCTGGCCCCAGCTCCTGGAATGGAGCCTGGGACGAGCTAATCAACTCAGCTCATTCCCGGGCACATGGTCCAGCTCAGTCCATCCAAGTGACTCTCTGGACTTGGGTTAGCCTTGCCTTTCTTGGCTGGATGTGAGGAGTATGGCCATCTGGCCACCATGTGCAAAGAGCGGGTCAGAGAATGGAACCAACTAGACTAGGTAGCCCTGGGGAGACTGAGTTGGTTGTTAAACTGTCAAAATACCTCCATACTTGCTGGCAAATAGCCACCACCCTCAGGTCCTGCAAGTTCTCCCTCTACCACCTGTCACCCCAGCCCCTCCTCTGGTCCTCCTGTATCTCCCCACAATGCAGCAAATGAAGAAGTAATGCTGGCACAGCAGGGGTCTTCCAGGAGCCACTCAAAACTTTGGCCTGTGTTCCTTCTGATCCTCAGTGCGTGGTTGCTAAATAGTTTTAATATCTCCCCTGGGGCCACCTAAAGGAAATGCAGCAGGGAAGTGGAGGGAGAGACACCAGCTCCCATAGAGGGCTTGAGCCCCTGTGTCAGCCTGCCCCCAAATCCAGTCCCAGCTCTTTATATCATGGGAGCCAATGAATGACACCATGCCTGGGCAGTTTGGGTTGGAATTCCTGCTACTTGCAAGCAAAAGAGTTTTAAATAATGCAGCCCCAGTTTCAACGCTGATGCTATTCTTGGTTTCAGTTTCCTCATGGGGAAATGGCTGAATCAAAGTTGTAGGTCGAGAAATGTACAAGATTAGCCTAGACATCGTGTCATGTCTGACAGCAGACAAAGTCACAATCAACCTGCAGCAGCTCCCACTGGCCAGAGATAATCACAGTCCATTGAAGTACATCAAACATGTTCAAACCTATGAGTTAATAATACCATCCTCTACCTCGAAAACAAAAAACAAAATAAAAACTGATTGGTCACCTCTGGAGAATGCCAGGAAGTGAAGTTATTTTGAAAATTAGTAAATAAAAGGGGAAAGATTTAAGTTTTTATCCTAAATTTCCTATACAAACTATACCTCAGAGTAACCAAGGACTTGAATTGGAAGAATTATTCTGACAGAGATGTTCCACCAAACAAATGAGAAATAAATGACAGAACAAGGGCATTCTAATGTTGTCACACTTACTGAATTAAGGTCTTATGCAGTGATCAACAATGGTTGATCTAATCTCTCTCTTTCTCTCTCTACCCACTCTCTCTGTTCCTCCCCCCATCTCTCAATCTACCTTTTTTCTTCCCTTTGTCCCTCTCCCCACCCATCTCTCTCTCACACACACACACACGCACGCACACTCAAAAAGAAGAAAAAGGCATCCAGATGTGATGTACCCTTTGATGCTACCTATGAAATATTTTTGTCAAGGTTTCTATTCTGAATTTCCTCCAACCTTTAGCCCTATCAGTTTACAGATGCACAGAGAACAGAGGAACATTAAATAACACCCCAGAGAATCAAGCATTAAAATCGAAACTGCGAAAAACTCCACAGGACTAATAAACAAGTAAATTATAAGAGATAAAGAAAAATACAGATAAAAAATATTGAGAAATTTATCAACCAATGGCAATGTATGGACCTTATGTAGACTCTGATTTGAACAAACTAAATGTAAAAGAAAAATTTATAAGGTACCTGGGGAAATTTGTGCACTGACTAGGTAGTGAATGAAATTGAGGAATTATTGATATTTTAAATACTATTGTAGCTATGTGTAAAAACAAGAATCTTTATCTCTTAGAGATACATGTAAATCTTCAAACCATTAGTTGGGGAGTGGGCAGGAGTACCTGTAAAACGAGATTATCAGGGAATGGTAGGTGTTGAAGTTGAGTGGCAGAAACATGAGGTTGATTATTTTAACATTTTTCAAATCGTTTCTTTTAATTTTCTTATTATATTTATTAAATATACAAGATAGCTTCAACAAATCTTGGAAAATATGTATTATTAAAAAACTATGTGTGGATTTCAAAAAATGTTTTAATTTTTTTTGAAAATTTTCAATTTTTGCACCAAAATAAACTCATACTAATTTGTTATAACTTGTCTGAATAGGATCTAGTTTGAAGTACTAAGAAGGATAAGACAACAGTTTGCAAAGAGCCCCTATCAGAGCAACATGAATTCTGCTAAAAATGAAACAAGAACAAACATCAAGTTTATGGTGAAGTTTGTGTGGAAGAGTGTGAAATGATTGATGCTTTACAAAAAATGTATGAGGACAATGCCCCAAAGAAATCATCAGTTTACAAATGGATAACTCATTATACGAAGGGACAACACAATGTTGAAGATGAAGCCTGCAGCAGCAGAGACCACACCCCTAATTTGCAAGGAAAACATGCATCATGCTCATGCCCTAATTGAAGAGGACTGACAATTAACAGTGCAATCAATCACCAACACCATAGACATCTCAGTTGGTTCGGTTTGCACAATTCTGACTGAAAAAATACAGTTGAGCAAATTTCCACTCAATGGGTGCCAAAATTGTTGCACCTATATCAGCTGCAGACAAGTGACGAGCTTTCAATGAAAATTTTAAACAAGTGGAATCAAGCTCCTGAAGCACTTCTTTAAAGAATTGTAACAGGAAGTGAAACATGGCTTCACCAGTACCATCCCGAAGACAAAGCACAACCAAAGCAACAGCTACCAAGAGTGACCCAGTCAAAATACAAGTGCACTGGGCTAGAACAAAAGTCACGACAACAGCTTTTTGGGCTGCTCAAATTTGCTTACTGACTCCTATGAGGCCAAAGAACAATAACATCTGCTTGTTATGACAGTGTTTTGAGAAAGCCAAAGCATCAGCAGCAAAAAAACCCAGGAAAGCCTACCAGAGAGTCCTTCTCCACCACGAGAATGTTCCTGCTCATTCCTTTCATCAAACAAGGGCAATCTGGGGAATATTTTGATGGAAAATCATTAGGCATGCACCTTACAGACCTGATTTGGCTCCTTTTGACTTTTTTTTTGTCTCCTAATATTAAAAAAATTGTAAAGGAAACCCATTTTTCTTCAGTTAATAATGGAAAAAGGACTGAACTGACATGGTTCAACTCCCAGGATGCTCAGTTCTTTGGGGATGGTCTAAATGGTTGGTGTCCTTGCTTACAAAAGTATCTTGACCTTAATGGAGCTTATGTAAAGAAAGTTTATATTCTTTATTTTTATCTCTTAATTCAATTTTTCCATGAACATTTTGAAGTCCCCTTGTACATTATATACTGAAATTTTAAATTTATACACAATAATTTATTCTAACACTACTATGCTATTTGTGCTGATCTTACATATTAAAGTTCCATAAGATATTCAACTTTTGGAAAGAGGTCCTTATGTACCCCTCCCCACACTCAAAGTACAATTTTACAGCTTCTACCTTCTGTGATTATTCTGTGATTATTCATTGTACCATTAAAACATTTATAAAAATGAGTAATATGGACCTAGATCTGAGCATCCAATCCAGTGGCCAATAGCCATATTTTGCTATTGAGCACTTGGAATGTAGTTAGTCCAAACTGAGAGGTGCCACAATTAAAATACATGCTCTGCTGGATTTCAAGGATTTCCTACAAAAGAGAAAGGTAAAGTATCCCATTACACGTTTTATGTGGACAACATGTCGAATTGATAGTATTTTGGATATATTGGGTTAATAAAGTATAATATGTATTTATTTTTTTGAGATGGAGTTTCACTCTGTTGCCCAGGCTGGAGGACAGTGGCACCATGTCGGCTCACTGCAACTAGCATTTTGGGAGGCCGAGGCAGGTGGATCACCTGAGGTCAGGAGTTCAAGACTAGCCTGGCCAACATGATGAAACCCCATCTCTACTAAAAAAATACAAAAATTAGCCAGGCGTTGTGGTGGGTGCCTGTAATCCCAGCTACTTGGGAGGCTGAGGCAGGAGGAAAAGTATATTATTAAAAGTAATTTTACCTTTTTTCCTTTTGTGTTTTAATAGGACTACCAGAAAAATTTAAATTACACATTTGGCTTCTATTATATATCTATTGTATAGTGCCACTCCAGATAAGCAATGAGTAAAGCAAGTATATGGAGTGACCATTTAATTCATGATCCAAAGTGAGACAATTGGACAGTGCCCACAGGCATTCTTAATAATCACACTAGAACAACAGGCATAAGCCAGGACATATGCTCACCTCACTAATTAACCAGTAAATGTGATTGTTGAAAACATAACAGAAGTAAAAGATTCCTCTTGTAACTTCAACTGCTCTTGAAGGGGTGCATGCCCCATTGAAGGGATGCCTTGCTGCCTGCTGTGTCTTCATGGATTTGTTGTTAGGTTAGAGCGTGGACTTTGCAGAGGTTGCAAATACCCTGAGAGTCTGGAGTTTTAGGAACAATCTGACGGAGGAGCAAGAAATATGGAGTGAATCAGAGAAACTCCCTGGCGAAGGAGTGGGGTGGTCAAAGGGCATTTTAACAGCATTACCTGACTATTCTACATGAACTTCTTTTTTTTTCTCTTTATTCCAGTACAAGTTTTCCCCCCTCATCCTCATCATTCTTATCTCTATTTTTTTTTTTTTTTTGAGATGGAGTCTCACTCTGTCACCCAGGCCAGAGTGCAGTGGTGCAATCTCAGCTCACTGCAAGCTCCGCCCCTCGGGTTCACGCCATTCTCCTGCCTCAGCCTCCCAAGTAGCTGGGACTACAGGCACCCGCCACCACGCCCAGCTAATTTTTTTTTTTTTCGTATTTTTGTAGAGACGGGGTTTTACTGTGTTAGCCAGGATGGTCTCGATCTCCTGACCTCATGATCCGCCCAACTCGGCCTCCCAAAGTGCTGGGATTACAGGCGTGAGCCACCGTGCCCAGCCTTTTTTTTTTTTAAGGTTTCTGTATTCACATACATTGTATGTGAATAGGGCAAATTTATGATTTGTAAAGAAAAACATTTTTTCCATCTGGTTCAACATGGGGCAAAATAGCCCACAGGCAAGGCAGGTGTCCCCTGGGATGCAAAGAAGCCATGAGAATGAGCTCCCACCTTCTGAATCACCGCTCACCCTGCTGCCCACTGGAGGAGAGGAGAAGTTTCAATGCAGGTTTTTCCTTTCCGAGTATGGGACGTGATGGGAGCTGGCCCTGACCTTGTCTATGTGCCTCAGAGGACCAGGAGGTCCCAGCCAACATCAGGAATATGATAGTAAAGGTTGAGTAATAATGACAAAATAATACTCTGAGAATTATTCAGTAGTTTCCAACTACAATAGCTCTCCCTTCAGAAATGCATAAGATTGGCATTTATTTTGCTCTAGAGAGAACATTCCTTATTAGAGCAAAGTGAAAAGGAAAGCAACAATACCCAAAAAGAGGCAGAAAATGAAAAGCCGCAAGCTTCCACCGGCCTAGAGGATGCAATTTCTCTTTGCTTATTTAAGAACAACTGGGATGCATCGAACACCCCATAAAAGGCCGGCTGTGGACTCACATGTTTTATCTCCTTATTACAACATCACTGTGTGTTGCTGAAAATGGCCAATTCTGTAGCAAAGAATCATTCCCAAGGGCAGCATCTGCCTCATTGCTGTTGACAATGCTTTGGAAACAGCACTGGGTTGCTTTCCAGATTCCTCAGACCTCTGCCCAAGAGGTGACCTGAGCTGATTCTCACAGAATCCATAGAAAGAATATGTTGGCATAAGCTAGTCCAAATTCAGGTTGCTGGACTCAAAATTCGTGTCCCTGAAGAGGAGTTAAGTAGGTGTCATCTTCTCCTGCCCACTCCCCTGGTAATCCACTGTTTAAAACTAACTAGGCATCAACCTCAGAAACATTTACTGGACCCAAGCTCCATGTCAGGCCATGCAGTACAGTTGCAGGCAGGTTCCATTGCATCTTCACAGCACTAACAGGTATGCCTTTTTTATTATCCTCACTTCACACATGAGAAATGGAGACACACAGAGGTTACATAACTAATGTGGCTAAAATGGAAGAGCAGGTCAGATAAAAAGCCATGTCTCCTGACTCCAAACAGCATGGTGGTAACGCACACAGGGCCACTCCCCAACACATGGGCCATATGTTAATTACCTATAAATCCATGTGAAATATTCATTCATTGATTCATTCATTCACTTAAACTTGATTCGATGCTTCCAGCTGCCCTGGATACAAAAATAAATAAAATCTGGTCCCTGACTTAATTCAAGAAATTCACCATCTGGCTGAGAATAATTTTGGAATGCAAAGGTCCAAACCCCCATTTATTTGTTTTCTGATTTTGAAAAACTTTTCTTACTGGGTTTACCCATATTAGGTTTTTGCATTTTGTTTGTTTTCTCTGAGCTTGGAGGCAGAAAGACCTGCAATCAAAGACTGTATTTTTTTCATTGTTTTATTTCCTGTCTATTATATTTTGGATTCAGAATCCACTTTTCTGCAAAGTCTTTCATTTGCATCTGTATACTATAAATATGCAAATCCCAAACAAATAGGAAAGTAAAAACTCAGCCAAACCAGCCACTTGACATCAGGGTAGTTTACTGACTTCTAACTCTACTGTTAGCCAGTTTGTGCAGAGCAGACATTACAAAGTGGCAGTTTAGCCTAAAATGAGTTTTATTTTGCCGGTTCAGTGTTTTACTTCCAAGTGAATCAGTGTTTTAAAAATATAAAACGTTACATAAAAATCCAGATTTCTGGTATTTGTTGAAAAATTGGAAATTCTCATAGCAAAACACTGGGCCCACATGCCTACATAGCAACAAGGGCTGGAGCGGAACAGTGGCTATCTCTGTTAATGACATGCTCATTCCAGCTCCCCACAGTCCCCACCACTCCCTACTGAATCTCCATCCTTGAGACTGTGTGTACCAGTCGTCATCCGGCACCTCTCTTAGACAGTTGCTTTCCTATGGTCTGTGGCTACTTCTGTATCTGTACATTTATCCAAATATGTACAACAAAACTCAAACTAAAAGGGCCTGATGATTATTTTTCTATGCAGCTTGCCTTGCTCATTTGCCTGACTACCTGATCCCTGTAGATATGGCTTTGACCCACAGTGTCAATAAATTGCATTCCCAATCAGACCAACAGAAGGGCGTGCAACTCAAGTTGTTTCAATGGAGTATGTGGCTGAAAACCTCTATATCCTACATGTGTCAATTACGTATAGCTGAATAACAAACCTCCCCACAACTCAGTGACTTAAAACAAGCATTTATTTGGCTTTTAATTATGTGTGTCTGAAACCTGGGCTGGGCTCAAGTCAGTAGCTCTTCTACTGGTCTCACTAGACTCACTCATCTGTGGTCAGCTGGTGGTCATTGAACTAACGTGCCTGCCTACAGGCTGGCTGGCTGCAGGCTGAGGCCATGAAGGTACCTAGGTGTCCCGTCTTTTATCACCCAGCAGGCCTGCCCAGACTTGTACTTGGGATGGTGGTTGTAAAGTTCTTGTATGAGTTTGCTAGAACTGCCATAACAGAATACCGCCGACTAGGGGGGGCCTTAAACAATATGACTTCACTTTCTCACAGTTCTGAAGGCTGGAAATTTAAGATCAAGATGCCAGCAGGACTGGTTTCCAGTGAGGCCTCTCTTCCTGGCTTGTGGACAGGTGCCTTCTTGCTCTGTCCTCATGTGACCTTTCCTCTGTGAGCCTGTGGAGAGGAAGTAGTCTCTGGTATCTCTCCCTCCTCTAATAAGAACACAGTCCTATCAGAGTAGGGCCCTACCCTTCTGGCCGCATTTAACTTTAACTACTTCCTTAAAGGCTTTACACTCAAATACAGTCACATTGGGAGTTAGGGCTTCAACCTATGAATTTTAGTGGGACGCAATCAGTCCGTAACAGTTCCCAAGAGCAAATAGAAGACAGCCCTTTGTGTAATATTTGATTTTTTTCTCATTGACCTGAACAAGTCCTCTGGCCAGGTCCTGAGTCAGCGTGAGAGTGGACCACACCGACGCAAATGCCAGGACACAGAGAGGCATGAACAAATGAGGGGCTGTGACAGCAGCAATCCACCATGTCCAGGCCAATTTTCTTCACCTGCTGCATACTCTAGGTCAGCGCATTTTAGATCCATGCTGTGGGGGTTACTGTGGTTCACTATTCAACAACTGATTCTCATCAGCAGGTTATTCTAAGAGGATTATGGGCTCCCTTTCCCCTTCAATGACTGATGGGGGAGTGGGCATGGACCCAGTGCAGATAAAATGGAAATGTCTGCTACACGTCCTTATGGAAAAGGTTTCCAGGCTCCAATAAAGAACAGGAGAAGAGAAGGTCCTGCTCCTGGACGTTGTTGAGTCAGATAATGCCTGGATCAGCTGTGGCCACCTTGCCATCTCTGGAGGATGACGCCAATCCCTCAAAGGCAATGGGAGACCAGAAAAATGCAGATAAAGGCCCCAGAGCCTGACATCCATGCCTAGACCCCATTCTGACTCCGAATTTCTTGTTACGTAGCACCATGGATATCCTTGCTGCTTGGATTGGTCTGAGTCACTGTATTCAGTCGCTTATAGCCTAATGCAGACCAACAATGCAGACACTGATTAGATTGGCCCATCCATGTGGAGCCAGGGAGGTCACACACATTTCATGGGGAGCCCTGGATTCTATGTTTATGTTGGCCTGGGGCGGCTGCTGTCTCAGCTTCCTCCACTGAAAAAGTAGAAAATGTCTATTCTATAACCCCAAGTGTGGATTTATGATCAGATGAGATAATGCATAGGAAAGCATTTCAAGCTGTAAAAATTGTCAAACCAGTGTAAAGAAATGAGAAAACAGCATCTTTCAGGATGAAAGGATTGACAGCTAATAGCTAGAATTATGTCATATCAACAATCCATCCATCCAGTCAAGTCAGTCAGAGGACTGTCAAACCTGTTTACTGTTACAGAGACCAAAATAACCACATATTCTACAACAGACCTCCGCCTATAATTAACCTTTCAATTAAATGAAGACAGCCTCAGCATTGTGTGAGTGCTAAGAGTGGTTAAAGGGTGGAGGCACTGGGCAGAAGCAGGTCCACATCAGCTAGGATGATTTCAGCTGCAAGGAGCCAGCACCTAACTCATCCTGACTTAGAAAATAATTTACTGGCTCAACTACGAAGAGTATAGCAGTAGGACATCTACCTGAGGATTTCAGGTGAGGAGTCATTCAGTGGTTCAGTGACATAGCCTAAAATCCAGCTTCCTTCTTCCTCTGCCCTCTGTCTTTCATGGTATTGGCCTTATATTCCCAAATGTCCAGGGAGTAATTGCTAGACATATCCTCAAGTAAGATCACACATTTAGTCACTGCACTTGACTGTGTAAAAAGCATAAATTTCTTTAATGAAAAGAATATAAATATATCCAATTTTTATAACCTGTTTCAAGATTCCTTCATTTTTCAATGTATTGGAAGCTTCGGGAATTGACAATAGCCTGGGCTCCCTCAATCATGAAGAAGTCCTGTTTGTCCTGATATAACTGATGATTGGTCCTGAAACTATTTGCCTGAAAACTTTCTTCCTGGAATGCAGCTTGTCTTCATCCTGCAAACACACACTTCGATACCTGCATTTGTTGAGATGGGCTGAAATGACCCAACAACAGATCCCCACTTTCACCACAGACATAAAGAAATGTTTGTACTTGAGATGGTAGCAACAGGCCCCAACTCTACATGTCTCCCACTGAGATTTGAGAAAGTAAAGAAAAGAAGAAAAACCTTGCTTACATTAATTTACTATCATCCACTGTGGCTGAAATGCTCATTAGAATCTGGCATTTATACATAATTTTAAATTGGCCCAGGTCTTCTAATCCTTCTAATGAGTTATTTCCCTGCACTGGCCATAGATGTTAAGGCAACCATCAGTCTTTACACCCATGTAAATATTTTTGTACTTATTTCGTGGTGAAAGTTGACAGGGAGCTTGGTGTCACAATGAAACTGTGTGTAGAAACCAGAGAAGACTAAGTGCTAACAAGCATAAGCCACATCCCCAGGGTTTTGAACAACCATGGTCTGGTCTTTCTCAACTCAATTGAATATGTATTCCTTTACATAAGCAAGCCAAATACCAAATGGAAATTATATTAGACATGCAGAAACATCAGCAAACCTCAGTCTCTAGTCAAGCAGAAAGAAATAGCAATCAATTAAACTCACCCGGAAATCAATGCCTGAATCTATTTTGTCTGACATCATATATCCTGGCAGTACACAATTTAAGACAAAACAAACTCACCCATTTCAGAGATTAACATCTACGCCCCTTAGCTGTAAGGACTTTTGGAACAAAAATCCTAAAATTGAATTTTACTCTATTCATTCCATCAGTAGGTCTAGGAATGAAGCTCCATTTATTGAAAAACACAAAATTCCTGACATTTCACTACAAGTCCTCTTCTCCATTTTCTTTGAATTAATCTGATGTATAACCTGTTATAAGCAGATCATCCCTATTAGACACCAGAGGTCATGTCATTAATATATCTGCATGCCCAAGGCACAGTAAATCATACAGTATACAGTCAGTGCTCAATATATGTGGGCTAAAGTTTGATGAGACTTCAGAATACCCACCCTAATAAACACTTGACTATTTGAACTTCCTATCTCATAGTGTCATTTAGATGCTACCTTTCCTCAGGTGGCTGGCCATGTGTTTGTGACTGTATAATATTCATTCTTTGACCAAACAGAAAGTTCTAGAAACAGCATTCTTGAAAGCTATTCTATCACATAACCTTTGTTAATGTAAAGCTAGAATAAATAAGTGTCTGTTGTATTTCCCATTAGGGTAGTTGACTAGGGGGGATTCATTTTATCACTTCTAAAATCTCAAAGGATTACAGGTTGCTTTTTCATAGGAATTTTAAAAAGCCAACGATCCATCAGTAAATGTATATCTGACCATTCTTGCTTTTGCATCCTTAGAGAGAAAGACAGATGGACAGCTCAACATTCACATTCTCCTCAAACTGCTCCTTCTTTTACCCTCAAATACAGAACAGCAAAGCTTCTGCCAGCATTTCAAGTCAGCCTTGCTATTGTTCCTTTAGCAAGCCTGGAAACAGTCAGGCTAGACAGAGTAGTGACTAATATTCCAGAAGTTATTTAAAATTCCACAAAAGATGTCTGTTGTGATTTCTGCCTGCCCAACATTCATTCTCCCTTTTCTAGGTTGTGGAGACAAAGTTTCCATCAAAGAACTACCCTCTGCCATTTGGCGTATGGGAGGTTGAACCCATATTGTGGTTTCGGAGGTGGGCTTGGGACCCAAGCTTGGCCAATGGACAGCATCCCCCTGGCCAAGTGACGTGTTTAGGGCTGCAAATGTGACCACAGCTAGGCTAACGAGAGCCTTAGTGCTCTTTATAGCAGGGTTGCTAAACTGGTAAGATGTGGCCAGAAACTCCTGGTGACCACCTTCATCACCAGGTGGAAAGACACGAGAACAGGAACTGATTCCTGAGGACGCCATTTATGCACCTGGATCCACCATGCCTGGGATGCTGGCTTCTGGCTTTTCCATTATATGAGACAATAAATTCCCTTTTAAAAGGGAAATGAACCTATGTTTTGAGCTGGATTTCAGTAACTAGAAGACTATAACAGAATCGTAGGGCAGTCCAGAGAAACATCTTTTTGGAAAAATAGATGAACTAAACTTTGTAAATAAGCTAATTAGAACAGAAACACAGTCTGGGATATTTCAGTGCAATTCTTTTCAACGTACTCAATTTAATCTGATGTCTTAGAGTTATAGAAACCAAGGAGGTGTTTCTCTGTATTGTCATTCTGAAACCACCCCCACTCTAAAGTTAGCCTGGTCCTATATCATACAATTAAGTATGCATGGGGATTCGTGCCCTAATTACCCAATAGTTGTGCTGAAGCCTTGGTCTTAACAGTCCCATTAATATTTCCCAGCAATGACAGATGAAAGTGCTGAGAACATTATACTGCAATTAGTGGTTGACCCACGAAAATAGAATTATTCTTTGTTGCCGTCATATAATTGATTCAAATACTTCATATTATTTCCAATGTGTCTGAAGCTCTCAGCTCTCACTGCTTCTCTATAGAATAAAAGGTGATTGTTAGTTTTTTTCCCTAAACTTCACTTTCCTACAAAATAAGAAGGATCTTTGTATTTTTTCTTTCATATTTCAAGCTTTCTGTTGTCGTGATATCTGGCTGATGTGAAATCTAGATGTTGGCATATCACATGTGGGATATAAGTTGCTTTGGATCAACTTCATTTAATTCAATTAATTCTATTATGATTGAATGATGAATTTGGAGAAAAAAGGAAAAGAGAAATATAGAACCAGCCCAGGATACCTCATTTACCCAAGGGAATTACAAAATGAGAAACAGAATAAATGGAGTTGTGGCAAGGATCAATAAAATTATAGAAGAAAATTTCTGAGCACTGAAAATAATTAAATCTCATCTTGAGTATTCAAAACAGAACACTCTCAAGGACCTAAAAAATCAGTGAAAGTCAAAAGAAGCTACCTCTGTTGCACGTTCTCGTGAGCTTATTTTTTTCTGGAAATAATTCACACGTATCTCTAAAATATAAGATTTTTTAAATGGCCACAATACCATTATCAGCATAACATATGACAATAACGTCTTTATATAACCAACATCCAGGGAAAGTCAACATTTCCCTGATTGCACATACGTGTGTGTATATATATAGTTGTGTGTATATATATAGTTGTGTGTATATATTTTTATATAGTGTAAAACATCTCTAAACTCTCAACACTAGGCATTAGCATTCATTTTATATAGTGTGTATATATATGTGTGTGTGTACATACATAGTATATATATACAGTGTGTGTGTATACATAGTTGTATGTATATATATTTTATATATATGGTGTGTGTATACATAGAATTGTGTATATATTTTTACATAGTGTGTATATATAAATTTTATATATAGTATATGCATATATATAGTGTATATTTTATATATATAGTGTGTGTGTATATATATATTTTACATATAGTGTGTATGTGTTTATATATATAGTTGGCTTATTCAAGTTAGGATCCAAAGAAGGCCTCGCCTTGCAGTTGCCTAATATGACCCTTAAATCTCTATCTGTAGGTTCTTCCTCCTCTCTTTTTAATGGCTTCACAATTTATTTGTCAGTGACGACATAGGGTCTCTCACATTCTAAAATTTGTTGATTACAACCCTGTGGTATCATTTAACGTATTGCTCTATCCCTGGTCTTCAGGTTCAATATTTTCCAAGAAAATCCCTAAGTGGTATCATGTACTTTCATCTAGAGACACAATACCAGGTTGTTGCTCTTTTTTGTGATGCCAACAGTCATTGGGGATGACAGCATCGTCCAATTATTGCCTTTGAGGCTGAAAAATTATGATATTCTAATTCTATCATCCATCATTATTATTGAGCTGGAACTCTTCAATATAAAAAGAAATGTTCCCAAATAAACCACTGTGTTATCCTGAGGTACAGTTGTAAAATTAAGGCAGGAAAAATGCTCAATTTTTTCTCTTTCTTTGCTGGTTTTCAAAATTGTGAATTGGTTCCCTATCATTCTTTCAATCCATTTCGTGGTGGTGTTGATTTGCTGCTGCTTCTGTGGTGGTTTTGTGCTTTACCTGTGGATTTCGACATGGTTGATGTGTCTTGCTCCATTGTTGTCTGTTGTCTGTCTTTTACACATGGATGGGAACACAGACGATGTGTTTCCATTCCACGTTGTTATTCTTACTGAAGCCCTGAGTGTGTGACCTCTGTCCGGTGGAAGCCTATTTAGGTCAGCTACTGGGTCCTCTGAGGAGACCCAGCAACCTTTTCTTTTGCTTCCTGGGGTTGAGTAAGATGATCTGGGATCTTCTCATATATTTCGTGCCCCAGATTAGGAGTCAGCCATTTCTCCAAGAATCCCTGCTTTGTTTTAGTGGATAGGTGCTCAGCAGTGACAGTGCAGATGCTAAGTACATCCATTGCTACTAGTTAAGTTCTTTCAGGGCTTGTTCAGTTGACAGAGGTGGAAAATGTATCTTTTAAGTGAAAGTATATTGGGCATCTATGCTGATATTTTCAATTCAAATTTAAGGTTGCAGGGTTTTTATTTAAATTCTTTTATATTTTTCTCTCTTAAGCTAAATATATTATTTCTTGTTCACGTTAACATAATTTGATTTCTCCTAGAATTTACTTAAGTAGCTTCCAAACAAAATACCAAAGTTATTATTAACAGTATAATTACTGAAAAGAAAAGAAAATTTCTTTGATGTTATTTACATCCTTAACATATATTCCATTAAGATGTACAGCCAAGTAACTGTTTTTTATAGTAACTTAACTGATGTCCCTCTGTGAGGGTTAAACCAACAACTCAATGCATAGGTTTATTTGTCTCATTTTGCTTTTGATTTTGAAAAGGATCACATTAAAAACAAAATCATGCCAAACCACAGAAAATGACTTAACATTTTAATATATGTTTCTAGTCATTTGCCTACATAAATGCTATTTCAAAAAATGGAATCATAGTTTCATAAGGCTTGATATTTGCTTTATTCACCCGAGTATATCATAAACCTCTTCCATGTCACTAACATATTTCTAAATCATTATTTTAATACCTTCATAGTATTCTGTCATTTAGATAAATTACAACTCTCTCAGCTAATTCTCTACCATTGACCATTTAAGTTGTTTACAATTTCTCACAATTTTAAACGACATTGTGACGAATATCCTTGGTCCCAAATATGTCCACACATTCCCAAATTACTGCTTTAGGGTAAATTCCCACAAACGTATTTGCTGAGCCAAAAATAAAATAATCACTTTAAGACTTTTGCCTCATGCATCTAAAGTGTTCTTGTGAAGTATTCCAGAGCTCCCACATCTGCAGACTCTCACCAACATAAGGCATTAGCATATTAGCATAGCATTCTTTTTTTTCGGTTTTTCAGACAGAGTCTCACTCTGTTGCCCAGGCTGGAGTGCAGTGGCACGATCTTGGCTCACTGCAATCTCCGCAACCCAGGTTCAAGCAATTCTCATGCCTCATCCTCCCAAGTAGCTGGGACTACAGGAACACGCCACCATACCAGGCTAATTTTTTGTATTTTTAGTACAGACAGGGTTTCACCATGTTGGCCAGGCTGGTGTTGAACTCCTGACCTCAGGTGATCCACCTGCCTCGGCCTCCCAAAGTGCAGGGTTTACAGGCGTGAGCCACTGCGCCCAGCCAGCATTCATTTTTAATGTGTCTAATATGAAAGGTTAACATAGCCTGTGATGGTGGCTTATGCAGACACTTCTTTAAATGGATTACTATAGGCATTCAGTTATTCATTTTTTTAATTCAACAAAACTGTAAATCAGGATTTACCATTTGCCACACTGGCCAACATAGACACATCCCCCCGCTTCATGGGGCTCAGAGTCCAGTGGAGAAAAAAGACATTTGAGCGACTCAGCTATGAGAGAGCAATGCAAAGCATCAAGAAGGTGCTTAATAGGGAGACCAAGCTAGACCCAGCAGGGGCAAGTGGGCGTCACAAAGAATGCAGAGGTTTACGCTGAAACCAAAAGGATGAGTGAGCCACAACTAGGAGGTGAGCAGGTGACACACAGGGAGAATGACCCAGAGAGAAAATAGCATGTGCAAACGCCCAGGGGTATGAATCATATTTTTTCTTAATAGGCAAATATTCCATTCATGAACGAGGAGCTGGAACTGTAGAGACCCATCGCCTGCATGCTTACTGTATGCAGGACCCAGTTCATGTGAAACACCAACGCTGTCATAAACCATCAAAAAGGAAATACAGCAAGACCTCAGCATCTTGTCTCAGACTTCTCCTGCAGGTGCTTCTGTCTCCATCATCTTTGCCAGCATAAGCAACAAGTGCTTTTTCGTCATCCCTAACATTCTCCCAGTCAAATCACATGAATGTGGTGATTTACAACAGCTGTACATCCAGGGCAGATTAGAAAGAGAAATCTTTATAATTATACAGGCTTGCTGTTATTTAAATATTTACCAACATTAAACACCAAAGGGCTGTGCAAATGATCCAGGGATTCATATTGTTCTAAGCTACTATTCTTTGTACAATATTATGCAAATTGCATAAACTTTATTTTGTTGTTGTTGCTGCAAGCGGTGTATCCCAAGGCAGCCATTCACTAAGTTGAAGCAGATAAAGTTTTAATAATAAATAGTGATGATAAATAAGTCACAAAGTTTGTGCAATGCTAATGTACTCGCTCACCCTAGGGTAGTTTATTAGATAAACAAGTAACATTTCCTGCTTTGCTCTTGCTCAAGTGGCTTCGTTTTCCTGGAAATGTTTGTGCAATAAATTATTTCAACCCATTAGGTGTTAACGAACAAATCACATTCACTTGCAATCTGTCGTGAATTGCTGAGAATTGAGATTTAAACACTGAAATCATACATTAATTTTACTTTACAACAACAAAGCTGGTTAAGAGAAATTAAACTTGGCTGAAATGGGAACAAAACAGTATGTCTGATGCTGAATATTTTAAGCCTGCAAAGGAGGCTGGAAATTGTTTCATTAATATTCAGAACATTGGGTGCTCGTGACAATGAGAAAATGCAAATAACAACCCATGCCTTGGGAATACCCATTAGCAGCAATGCGTCCATGCAGGCAGCATATCTGCCCACACGATGCCATTGTTGGTTCACAAAGGGTCAGGGCTCCACACACCTGTGTGGTGGCCTGGAACAGGCTGAGCTCCCTCTTGGCATCTGCAGGGTAGAATTGGTCCCATGCACCAAGGTATCATCTGTCTGTGCTCATAACAACCTGCTTCTGTTTAGAACGGTGATTAGAAAATATCTTGGAAAATGCATTCAACAGCAAATAGCCAGAAACAAGTGTGCATGAGAGGGTGGGAGTCTGAGGGAAAATGCCATTTGTCTGTACAATAAAGGTGTCTACAGCTATGAAAGAGAAGGCGGCAAACCCATATGTTCTGAAATTGACTTCCAAGATACGTTTTTTTAAATTTCTAGCATGAATTTTATTGAAGAAAATCATGCTTACAGAAATGTGCACAAACCATATGTAATGATGAATTTTCACAAAGTCTACACATTGGGCAGCCAACAGCTACAGGGAGTAGGACATTGTAGGCACCCATCCAGGGTCTCTCTTACACAGGATGACCACTGTCCTAACTTGTGACCTCATAGCTAAGTCCTGGGGCCATTTACATCTGTACTTCGTTCATTCTCATCAATAGATAACATTCTATTGTATAAATATACAATTTGCTGACTCATCCTCATGTTGACAGATATTTAGGTCCTCTCCAGTTTTTAGCTATTTCAAATAGTACTGCTTTAGACATTCTTGAACATATCCCTGGTGAATGTAATAATTTTTTTAAGTAAATGCAGTCAAGTAAAGATCAGGTTATGTTATGATCATTGATATGAAAAAGAGATGGTGGTATAGGCACATACACACAAATACATACACACACCCCAAATATTCACTAGTGATATGTGCAGAGACCATTTCTGAAGTGTATAAAGATAACAACCTCATCTGCCCTTGGGAAGAATGTGTGAGGGACAGTGGAGTCTTGCTTTTCATTGTTTATATTTTTGCACTATTCTAAACTTTTCAAGGGCATCGATTAGGTTTGCAATATAAAATTATTTAATCAAAGGGGGGAAAATGTAGTGACTCTGAAGTCATTTAGGTCCTAACTGCACATGTAGCCATTATTATAACATTATATTTACTTCCCTTCAGCTGTGCATTATCATTTACAAAGTGCTGTCCCAAAGTTTATCTCACTGCTTCTCACAATACTAGTGAGAGGAAGCATTTGCTGCCCATTTCTATGTAACAGACATGTATCATTATGCACTTAATCTTCCCAGTTAACCTAGGAAAAGGGTGTCATTAAGTACCCCACTTCACTATCTGGAGGTCAGAGGGGTTGGGTGAGTTCCCAGGAATTGCATGGTGAGTAAATGGTCTCTGGACCTTCAGTCAAGTGCAATTTTCACTCGTGACTGCTCCCCACTGCACCCCCGCCCCCAACCGCAGAGCCTGGAACATGCTGGTGCCCAAACAGAGAGAGGCAAAGAAAGGTGAGGGAGGCAGAGATTGTGAGGTCAGAGCTTTAAGGGGCAATTCTAGAATGAACATGGAGCTTTCTGACCCCTTCTCATCCCTAAATAAAGGGTATCTTCTTAACGGCCCCAGTAATGCCAATGCTTTCTGCAGTAGGTTCTTTAGGTCAGGGATTGGCAAACATTTTCTGTAAAGGGGCAGATGGTGAATATTTTAGGCTTTGTGAGCCATCCAGTCGCAGTTCAGCTTCTCAATTCTGCCTCACGTGTATGAGAATAAAGTAGCTATAGATGATACATTAATGAATGGCTTGGCTGTGTTCCAAAAAAACTTTATTTAAGACACTGACATTTGAATTTCATATGCCTTACGAATGTCATATTCTTTCATCTTTCAACCATTCTAAAATGCAATGACTATTCTTATTCTTAGCTCATGGGCTGTATAAAAGCAGAGAGTGGGCCAGATTTGGCCCATTGGTTACAATTTGCCAACTTCTACTTTAACTAGATGTAAAAATAGGTTAAGATACAGCCACTGAACAGAAAGTAATCAATTTATAGTTAAAATCCTTTCAGTTGCTAAACTGGGACGAAACTCAAACCAGTCTCGGTCAAAACAGGGAATGTAAGAACTCATAACTGAGAAGCCCAAGGGATTGGTATTCAGAGATGACCACTGTAGGGGTTTGAATTGTATGAAGGTTCTCTTTCTCTCTCCCTCCCTCCATCAGTTCTTCTCCTCCTCCTTCTCTTTTGCTATTTCCTCCTCCTCTTCCTCCCTTTCCCTTTCTTTCTCCCCTTCCTTTCTACCTTTTTCCTTCCCCCAGTTTGTCTCCTCTTGGACATACTCCGTTATTCTCTTTAAGACTATATGTATATATACCACAGTTTCTCTATCCAGTCTATTGCTTCTTAAAGTTGAGTGTTGCTTTTAAAGCAGGTATGGAAACCAGCTGGTTTCCAACAGTCCCTGCCATTAATCATTATTTTGTTCAATAAGAAATACCACAGTTCTCTTCCAAGCCCACAAGTTTTCATAGCCCCATCCCCTCAATTTTCATAGAGCAACACACCCTGCCTATGATTTCTGTTACAGTTTAATGAGTTAACATGGATTAAAATAGTTGTTGCAGTTGGTAAAATCATCACATCGTAATAACAACAAAGATAATAGAAATCTGTTATCACAAGAATGCAGAAAGTTGCAAGAGGTAGTTAATACCACATGAACAATGAGAACAAGACAGATGGACCACAAAATCAGTTTTTAAAGACCCACCAGAGAGGTAAAAATGAGACAAGCCTAAATGAATTAATTCCCTATGGGGATGAGTCTTATGAAAGCCTAGACCCAGCTCTAAGGCAGATTAGATCTACTCAGCTGCCAACACTTGTGTCCTGACAAAAGAAGAGGCACACCACCTTTCCAGTAGATATTTATTCAATATCTACTGTCTTCATACAGGCAATATCTAGAATAGGATTAAAAATTATGAGACATAGAAAGGAGGAAAAGGTGACCCATTTTCAAGAGAGAAAACAGTCATTAGAAGTAAATCCACAGATAACCTAATCATTGAATTAATAGATAAGGACTTTAATATCACTATGAAAAATGTGTTAAAGGTCTAGTAGATAGGTAGAAAAATTTTGCAGAATATTCAAACCCTTAAATAACAATTGGAAATTCAATAATTGAATAACATGATACAAAAAATATTTTATTAATTTTACAGACTGGATATCAGAAGGATTTGGAAACTTGAAGAAAGGACATTAGAAATTATTCTATCTGCAACACAAAGAGAGTAAAAGCAATTTTTTAAATTTAATTTTTAAGTTCAGGGGTACATGTACAAGTTTGTAGTATAGGTAAGCTTGTAACATGGGGGTTTGTTGTATAGATTATTTCATCACCCAGGTATTAAGCTGAGTACCAATAGTTATTTTTCTGGATCCTCTCCCTCTTCCCGCCCTCCACCCTTCAATAGGCTCCAGTATGTGTTGTTCCCCTCTATGTATCCACGTGTTCTCACCATTTAACTCCCACTTATAAGTGAGAACCTACAGTCTTTGGTTTTCTGTTCCTGTGTTAGTTCACTTAGGAAAATGGACTCCAGCTCCCTCCATGTTCCTGCAAAGGACATAATCTTGATCTTTCTTATGGCCACATAGTATTCCATGGTGTATATGTACATTTTCTTTACCCAGCATACCATTGATGGGCATTTCGTTTGATTCCATGTCTTTGCTATTGTGAATGGTGCCACAATGAACATAATATGCATGTGCCTTTGTAATAGAACGATTTATATTCCAAAAAGAGCAATTTTTTTAAATGTTAGAGAATGACAACTGTGAGTCAATATGAAGTATTTAATATAAGTGTGATTGAAGCCCCCCAAAACTGGAAATAAAGAATGAAGAAAAATATTTGAAATCATTGTTGGAAATTACTAAAAAGGGATGAAAGACATCAATCTAGAGATCCAAGAATCTCAGCAAACCCCAAACAGGATAGATACAAAGAAAACTGCAACTAAGACTAACATACTCGAACTGATGATATCAAAGACAGAGAAGACATCTTAAAAGCATCCACAGGGGAAAGAAAAGATATTGCATACAGTGAAGCACTAAAAAGAATGTAAGCTACTTCACAATAAGAACTGTGGTGGCCCAAAAACAATGAAACAATATTTTTAAAAGTCTAAGAGAAAAAAAAAACCTCCCAATCTACAGTATACTATCCTGTTAAAATATACTTCAAAATTAAGAAATATAAAGACATTTTTATGTAGACAAAAGCCGAAAGAATTCACATCCAACAGATATGTGCTGCCAAAAAAAAATGCTAACAGACCTTGTTTAGGATTATGAGAAATTATACCACACTATGAGCTGCTTAAAGCACGAATAAAAGTATTGCAGGTGCATAACATACACAGAGGTAAAATACATGACACTAAGAGGACAGAGTAGTGTAGGAAATAGATAGAGTTATGTGGCTATAAAATATTCACATTGTGGGGCATGGTGGATCACGCCTGTAATCCCAACACTTTGGGAGGCTGAGGTGGGCGGATCACGAGGTCAGGAGATCGACACCATCATGGTGAGACCCCGTCTCTACTAAAAATACAAAAATTTGCTGGACGTGGTGGCAGGCGCCTGTAATCCCAGCTACTCAGGATTCTGAGGCAGGAGAATTGCTTGAACCTGGGAGGCAGAGATTGCAGTGAGCCAACATCGTGCCACTGCACTGCAGCCTGGTGACAGAGCAAGACTCAGTCTAAAAAAAAAAATTCACATTGTTCATGACATGGTAAATTATTATTTGAAGATGTGTTTGATAATTTGAAGATAAATATTGTGATATATAGAACCACTAAATGTTAAAATAATTGCTTTTTTTTTAAAAAAAGGAGATTAAATGGAATACTACAAAAATATTTAGTTAACCCAAAAGAAGATAGGAAAGAAGGAAGAGAACAACAAAGAATAAATGGGACCATCTTTTTAAATGACAAAATAATAGACTGAAATACAATCCTATTGACTACGACACTGTTAGTAGACTAAACATGTGAAAGGCAGAGATTGTCAGTTTCAAGGAAAAAAAATCAAGATACAACTATATGCTATTTACTAAAAACATTCTTTAACTATAGACATACGGGTTAAAAGTAAATGTGTGGATAAACATATACTGGGCAAAAAATAAACATAAGAAAATTACATTAATATCAGAAAAAAAATTCTACGTAAGTGGTATTAATAAAGACAATGAGGGAAGTTTCATAATTATGTTAAGTGTTAATTGATAACATGTAACAGTACTACATATTAGGCAAAAAAAAAAAAAGATTGTGAAAATTTAAGTAAAATTTCACAGCGAAATGAGAGAAACAGACAAATCCACAATATTAGTTAGAGGTTTTACCACTTCTCTCTCAGTAATTACTAGAACAACTAAACAATAAATTTATAAGATTATAAAAATTTGCTCAACATTCTCAATCAACGTAAGTATTTAAATACCCATTGAACAGCCAACAAGATAAAGCAATGCTGGGCCATAAAAACAAGTCCCTATAAATGCAAAACATTGAAACGCACAGAGTATGTTCTCTAATTAAAACGGTATAACCTAAGAAAATAATATGATTTCTAGAAAACCTTAAAATGGTTTGAAGTTTGTTAAAATGCCTCTAAATAATGTATATCGACGAATAAATGACAAGGAAAAACTGAAATTAGATCTACTGAATAACAAGACAAATAATAAAATATCAAAATTTTAGGATGCTGCTGAATTGATCTCTAGAGGTAACTTATATCTTTATATATGTATATATATACTTAAAGGAAGGTTTAAAATCAGCGAACTGAGCTTCCGACTTAATTAGCTAGAAAAAGAACATGTTTAACTGAAGGAAGTTAAATAAAGCAAGTGATTTTAAAATGAGTGGTAGTCAAAAAATAGAAAACAAAGAAACAATAGAGAAAATCAAAGGTCAAAGTTTGGTTCTCTGAAAAGATTAATACAATTTACAAACTTCTATTAAGACTTATAAGAAAAAAGGAGAACATACAAATCACCAATATGAAGACCGTAAGAGGCAATATTACCAGACATCCTACGGACATTAAAAGAGTAACAGGAGGAATGATGTTTTATCGATAAACTTAATGAGTCAGATAAAATGGAAACATTCTTTGAAAAACACAGCCAACAAAAATGACACAAGAATTAGTATATCTAAATGATCGATATCTTTTAAAGAGGTTGAATTTGTAATCAAAAACTTTCCAACAGTTAAATATCATCCAGATAACTTCACTGCGAATGCTATCCAATGTTGGAGAAAGAAAATAATACCAAATGTATATTCTTTTAAAGAGGAGAAAAAGGAAGAAGGAACAGTTCCTCCACTTGTTTTAGGGCAGCATAACCACAGTAGCAAAACATGACAAATCAAACAAATAAAATTACAGACCAATATCTTTCATAGTACAATCGCAAAATATCAGCAAATCAAATATGGCAATATATAAAATGTATCATAACTGAATAGAGCTTAACCCAGGAATTCTGGTGGTTTCAACATTCAAAACTCAATTGGTATAACTCACTACATAAATGAAATTAAGAAGAATAACCATATAATTATTTCAATAAATGCATAAAATGTACTTGACAAAATTCAAAACCCGTTATTTAAATAATTTTTTAAAGCTTTCAGCAAAATGAGAATAGCAGAGAAATTTCAAAATCTGATAAAGGACATCTATGAAAAACCTAAGGTTTATACTTTACTTAATGAAGAAGGACTGCTTTCCTCTTCATATCAGGAACACAGCAAGGACGTCTTCTCTCACCAGTTCCATTGAACACTGTACTAGAGGTCTTAGCTGTTGAAATAAGAAATAATAAAGAAACTATAATCACTGAGAAAAACAATGTATATCTGTCCCTACTATAGACATAATTGTGTAAATGTAAAAAAATCAATAGAATCTGCAAAGAAAAACTACTAGACTTAATTGAATTTAGAAAGGTTACAGAATATAAATACACCAAACTCAAGTGTATTTCCAATATACAAGCAGTAACAACGGGAAAACAAACATTTAAATCTGTATACATATATATTTACAGTGGCATTCCAAAATATTAAATAGCTAGAATAATCTAACAAAAGATCTGTAAGACCTCGTCACTGAAAACTATAATACAGTCATTTATCTCTTAACAAGGAGGATATCTACTGAGAAATGGGTCATTATATGATTTTGTCCTTATAGAAACATCATAGACTATACTTACACAAACCCAGATGGTTCAGGTTACAACACACCTAGGCTATATCTGGTAGAGCCTATTGCTCCTGGGCTACAAACCTGTACAGCATGTAACTATACTGAATGCTGTAGGCAATTGTAACAAAATGGTGAGTATTTGTATATCTGAACATATCTCAACACAGTAAAATATGGTACTATATTCTTGTGAGGCCACCGTTGATTATGCAGTTCATCATTGACTGAAACATTGTATGCAACCCAAGTGTATGTTGTATTGTAATAATATAAATTAATTTTAAAAACTAAATAAATGCTCACAGCCTGATAAACTAATATTGTTAAGATGCCTATTCTCCTCAAGTTGATTCATAGATAAAACACAATCCCAGTGAAAATAATATCAGGTTTTTTGCATCAATTGAAAAGCTAATGCTATAATTTATATGGAAATTCAAAAGATCTAAAATAGAATAATCTTAAAAAAACAAAGTCACAGGACTTATAATTTCTGCTTCAAGGTTTACATAAAGTTATAGTAATCAGGATGAGTTGATATTGGCACAAAAATAGAATATACCTCCATCAGTGGAAAGAATGAAAGGTACAGAAAGAGACCCATACATTGATTTTTGAGAAAGGCATCAAGTCAGCTCAATGGAGAAAAGAAAGTGCTTTAAACAAATACTGCAGAAACAAATGGACAGCTGTATCCAGGGGAAAATAAATGCTTGACCTCGCCTTGCTCCACTCCAAAATAATAATTACAATAACATGTAATAAACTGAAATGTAAAAGCTATAGCCATAAAGCTTCTAGAAGAAAACATAAAAGCAAAAAGGAAAAATAAAGGTTACATGGGATTCATAAAAAAATGTGCTATTTAAAAGACATCATTTGGCAAATGAATACACAACCACAGAGAAGAAAATATCCATAACACATTTGTCTAACAAAGGACTCATATCCAGAATGTTTAAATGACTCCAAAAAATCAATAATAAAAAGACAAACACTCCAATTAAAAGAGTGGGAAAAAGACTTTAACAGGTACTTCACAAAAGAAGACATAAAATGGCTAGTAAGCACATGAAAAGGCATTTAACCCCATTAGTCATTAGGAAAAAGTAGATTAAAGCAAGATACGATTTCACATTCACTAGTAAGACCGAAGCGAAAATGACTGACAATACCCTATGTTGGCAAGGACACAGAGTGATAGAAACTCTCATATGTTGCTGGTAGGAGGGTAGAATAGCACCTTGGAGAACTTTTTTGGCAGTTTTCTATAAAAAATATACAAGTCCCCTATAACCCAGCAAGTCTGCCCTCTTGAGATTCACCTAAGAGAGATGAAAATCTGTGTCCACAAAAAGACTTGTACAAGAGTGTTCATAACAGCCTTGTTTATAATAGCTCATAACTGGACATAAATGTCCATCAACAGATGAGTAGATAAACAAATTGAAGTATATTCATAAAATGCTTCTTGGCAATAAAAAGGCAAGGACTACTGCTAATACGCAATACCATGACTGAGTCACAAAAATAAAGCCATTGCCCAAAGTAGGCATTCTGTGTGCTTTCATTTGTATGAGATCGAAGAACACAGATAAACTCACCTGCAGTGACAGAATCAGAAGGTGCTTGCCTTTCCAGATTAAGGGTATCAACTGGAAAGGAGACTAGGGAACTTTTTGGTTGGGGGTTTCATGGCAAAAGTATTCTATATCATGCCTTGGGTGGATGATCACAGGAGCACACACCGTTGACAAAACTCATTGAAATAGATACTTAAGATGGTAAGACCTGTTGCACATTATTGTTCATAAAGTAATCCTTTATTATAAAAATATTTTTAAAATAATATCTCTAGATGCTGAATGGATAAAATTTAACAGAGTTTGCAGGACTGATGGTAGGTGAGTTAGGAGACTACTGCCATGATCCAAACCATTCAACAATGTAAGCTCTCAAAGAAATTCCACTTCTATTCATCCTAGCCTTTTGGGATGAACTCAACCTTCTTCACTGGAAGCAAAGAAATGGAAGTCGATCCTTGCTAGAAAAGCCACCCTTCAAAGAATGAGATCGCCCTTCTCCCAGTTTCTTCCCACACAATGATGCTGTGAGCATAGGCCACACAATGTTCCACTTTCTAGCATTACAATGTTTTGGGGTTCACCTCACGTGTGATCACTAGAATGCACTCATTCTGAAATCCCCTCTTCGTAACTTTTTCATTTTTCAATGTCTTTCTTGAATCTGACAATTGATCATTCTCTTCTATGAATTCAACACATTTCCCACTGTCATTTCAAAAGTGGAAGGGAGTGGTAGTGAGTTCTCTGTCTCTGGGATGATTCAAGTAGAGTGTGAACAATGATGTGTCTAGGGAAATGAGAAATGGTGAGGGTGAAGCTCTTAATGGAGGATGGGGGATAGGCTAATCACCTGGGTCCCTTCCAACTATAAAATCTCTACTTTTTGGTCAAAGTCTTGATAAATGTTAATACAGTGTAAGAAATTTAAAAATCAGTTAATTTATACTTAATTTACTTAGCTAAATTTAATTGTACCCTGTATGTATTTTGTTGGACCAGAGGATAGAATTTTATGCATATCTACTCTGGCAAGAAACTCTGAAATTCTCCTTGATCCTCTGCTAATTTTGCCGCTACAACAGTTAGCCGTTGCTCAGTTGCTGTACCTTTCAGGCACAACCTGATGTTGATTTTAATTACTTAACCTAAGACCAAGGCAAAATGAAATACCCACTGAGCCCTATTCCAATTTCAGTTCATTTAATGCAAAATCTACTGCTTGCAGACTTGGACTTCATTCTCTGAATTAAGCATCACACATTGGGAGGCGTTTAAATATTAGTTTCCTCTTTTCTTCAATTCTCCACTCATGACCTTTCACAGTTATCGTTATTAATTAGCCCAGCAGTCACTGCTTTCTATCATTGTGGCTCCTCTCTGTAAGCCTCCCTAGTGGTCCTCCTAGGGGAACCACACACATCCAGCGTGGGGTTCTAAGCACAGTTAAGTCCAGCTGAACCGTGTTTCCATCCTCAGAACAGAAGTCTGGAGCTTTTGGTTCTATGGTGTCAAGGCATCATTGTAGGTAGTTCATGCTTTATATCTTCCACCTTAGGTCCCCTCTCTAACACCAGTTAAAGGGTTTTCTTTAATCTCAGGTGATTTGGATAAGTGTGGATATGAGAAGCAGGAGCCAGACTTTACTTTTTGTTTCACCCACAGCCAGATCTAATGACCACAGGTGACGGTCTTGACTGGAGTTCAATACTAATCTGGCTTAATGGATTTCTCGAGTTTACTTCATTTTTTTAATTCAACCTGTAGCTTAAAAAAGAAAAAGAAAGTTGAAATGGCTCAATGCAATCAAGTTGCTGCATCATTCAATCCCTGTCAACAGACTGGATCTGTTTATACTTTGGTTTCCCTCCTGCTGGTCACCTGTACATTATGTCAAGCAGTAACCAAGGATCAAATTTATTTCCAAATGATGGCTAACAGGGAATAGGCAGATAGAGTCTTCAGATATCTATGTCTTTTGATAGTCTGCAAAGTTGCCTGAAGAAAAAGAAATATAATTTTCTTTATTTTTTAAAGCAAAGAGAATAGGGAACACAACACACATTGATACTTCATAAGAAGCGTTTGCCCTAGTTTAGAAATCCAAATTTCCTCCCACTTCAAGTCGGGAGGATCACTTTGGTGTCAATTATTAGATAATTGTAATCCCCAAAGATCCTATTTGGGAGCCATGTGGGCTTTACCTTATTGTTATTCTGGAAAGGCAAGCTGAGGGAAGAAAAGGTATGCTTTCACGATTCACGAAGACAAGTCATATATCTAAGGCATGGGTTGTGTGTGTGCACACACTGCATACTCAACATTCGGGGAACACGTTTGATCTCCACATGATCGGGCACATTGTCCTGCCGAGCCAGATAGAAAGTAGCTCCTGATAATGGAGAAGAAAGAAACTATATGCAACACATGGTCATGGGCATAGAAATTGGGGCTGTCCTGGAGGTCACACACACATAGCTTCAGTGTTCAGTCCGCAAGTGAGCTGGCTGAGCAATCCCAAGCAGTCTCAGCTCCCAAATACAGGAGGCCATCCTATTCACAGCATCTTCCCTTGGAATTGGCCACCATGCTAAGAGAAAGAACTATCTACTTTAGCACTGCTCTTGAGGTTCTGAACCTTGGGGCAACCCAAGCCTTTCCTTGCCCCTGGTTCATGGCACCTGCCAGCCATTCTATAAACATTTAAGTGCATATGATATATCAGTCTAAGGCAAATTTGTGACTGAGGTCATCATTCCCCAGACCCCCATGTCAGCAGTCGCCCACTGTGGGGGCTGCCTTTGGAGGCTGCAGTCTAGTCTTGTTAGCAGGGGTGGATCTGTACAAGTCTGCAGCAACTCAATTCTTGCCTTGCAGAAGAAAGAATACAGCCAAGGGGTAGCAGGCAGGGTGAGAGACTGAGGCAAGTTTTAGAGCAGGAGTAAAAGTTTACTAAAAAGTTTTAGAGAAGGAATGAAAGGGAGTAAAGTACAGTTGGAAAGGGCCAAGCAGGCGACTTGAGAGATTCAAGTGCTCTGTCTGACCCTCGACTTGGGTGGGGTCTTGTATGACATGACTCCAGGGTCCACATTTCTTCTTCCCTGATTCTTCCCTTGCAGCAGGCTGCTCCCATGCAGTGGCCTGCCAGCACTTGGGAGAGGAGCATGCACAGTGTGTTTGCTGAAATTGTGTGCAAGCTCATTTGAGGCACTCTTCCTTTTCCAGGTAAGCATTCCTAGAGGAAGGTCACATACCAGTTAAACTCTGCCATTTTGCCATTTAGTGCACATACGTGGGCCCACTCATCCAGCTCCTGAGATCCTATCAGGAAGCTGATCACCAGCTTCGGATGTTTCCTATCTACTGGAAGACAGCCTTTCCCTAGTGCCAGGCGTGGCCAATTAGAGACAGCTTAACCACAACCTGGCTATCACCTGATGGTCACCTGACATCCCTGGGGCAGGGGGCCCTCTTCTGCCCTGCTCATGTCTGCCTAAATACCAACTCTAACAGTCTGATGCCCCAAACATCTTATTATGAAAGGACCACTCCTGCTCCCTCTCTGGGTTTTTGAACTTCCCACTCTATCACAAGTGTCCTCGCTCTCCACCCCTCAGCCCCTGCATCTCTGAGACTTTCCATGCTCACTCTTTACAGTCCTGCCTGGCCTCACTCTCCACCTCGCGGCCCTTGCATCTCTGTGACATTCCATGCTTTTTTATGCTCCCCCGGCCTCACTCTCCACTCCACAGCCCGTGCATCTCTGAGACTTTCCATGCTTACTCTTTATGCTGCCCCTGGCCTCACTCTCCACCCTGTGGCCCCTGCATCTCTGTGACATTCCATGCTTATTTTTTCTGCTCCCCCTAGCTCATTCTCCAACCCTTGGCCTCTGCATCTCTGCGACTTTCCACGCTTTCTCTTCCTGCTCCTGCCTGGCCTGTTTTCTTCCATACTGCTTCCCCTTTCCTCTTTGTCTTTGTATCTTTTCCTGCTTCTCCCTCTTTGTGTCTGTCATTCTTTATTATTTATGAAACAGATCCTCAGAGTGCTCTCTTCACAAAGAAAACTGAAGAGTGAGGTTTCTCTCTGCTTTGAATGTTTGGCTTTCTCCTCCTGAAATAGGACATAGCTCTCTGGATACCTCGGTGCCGGCCCACCATTTCACAGGGTTTCTGAGTGGATATGTTAAGACCATGTTGAGTACAAAATAATCCACCCTTATGCAAATATAAAGTATTAATTTTAAAGTCATCTAACAGGATTGACATCCTGAAATTATTTTTCTAATAGGTCTTTGTTGCTCACCTATTTTTGCTCTGCAGTGCTGTCCATGGGGTGGGGAAAGGGCCGTAGAGGTGAATGATGCATGAAAGGGTCATTGTTCTGACCTGGCCAAGCCTGACCTTCAGAAGGACCATCAGCAAAATTCCCACAGATTGGAATGGTTGCTATAAAGGGAAAATGCAAGGTGTCTTGATGAAGAATATAATGGGGACTACTTCACCTCAGGTGATGTGTTAGTCACTCAGGCTGCCATAACATAATATCACAGACTTGGTGGCTTAAACCAAAAGAGATGGATTTGCTCATAGTTCTGGGGGCTGTACGTCCAAAATCAGGTGCCAGCATGGTCGGGTTCTGGTGAGGCCTCACTTCCTGGGTTGCAAATGGCCACCTTGTCACAATGTCCTCTGTAAACCAAAAATAAAATTCAAAGTCCCCTGACTGAAGGGACCCTCCTCTTGGCCAAGGGGATTTCAAAATAAACTGGTTCAGACCATGATGGGAAGTGGGTGTCCGACATGCCTCCTTATACCCTCCTCCCCTGGAATTCAGGCACAACTGACCAGCTTTAACATTAAAATGTAGATCTTAAGACTGACAGAAGAAAATCCATGTAGCAATAAGATATCAAATTCCAACCTGCCTCTAGTAGAGCATCACATGACAGATAGCAGGCCCTGAAAGAAATCAAAGTATTTTCCCCCAGAACATATTTCATTGACATATTTTGAAATGGCCCTGCAAAGCTGTCTCTCATGGGGAAAATCTACATTCCATAGAGAATCCCCTTCCCTTTCCAGGTAATTTCCTACCCAGGAGAGATTTAACTAAGAGTCTGGCACATTTTAGCACCTGATAAAAGACATTTACTATTAATATCTATTTTCTGAGGCCCGCTACCTAGAGGCTTCATCTACACAACAAGAAACTTGGCTTCCACAACTCTCCTTATCTTAGCATTTCTTTCTGCTGACTTCAACTCTTCAGGCAGAGCTTAACCCTGTCAATGAACTGCCATCAGGAAATCTTTAAATCCACCTATGACCTGGGAGCCCCTGCCTCTCCAGGCCAAACCAATGTACACCTTGCACGTATTCATTTCTGTTTTTATCTATAATTTCTATCCCCCAAAAATGTATGAGATCAAGCTATAACCCAATCACCTGGAGCACATGTTCTCTGGACCTCTTGAGACCATGCCTCAGGCCTTGGTCACTCATTTGTGGCTCAGAATAAATCCCTTCAAATATTTTACAGAGTTTGACTCTTTTTTGTCAAAACCCCACAGAGCCTTCCCTCTGTGCATGTCCCTGGAGGAAGAGAGAGTGCATGAGCTCCACCATTAAGTCTGCAAATTCATAGACCCCTCTCTTATGACCTCATTTAACCTTAATTTCACTCGTGTCCGTGTAAACAGACCACCAAACAGGCTTTGTGCGAGCAACAAGGTTGTTTATTTCACCTGGGTGCAGGCGGACTGAGTCCGAAAAGAGAGTCAGCAAAGGGTAGGACTGTTTTATAGGATTTGGGTAGGCAAAAGAAAACTATAGTTAAAGGGGTTGTTCTCTGGCAGGCAGGGGCGGGGATCACAAGGTGCTCAGTGGGGGAGCTTTTGAGCCAGGATGAGCCAGGAGAAGGAATTTTACAAGGTAATGTCATCAGTTAAGGCAGGAACAGGCCATTTTCACTTCTTTTGTGATTCTTCAGTTACTTCAGGCCATCTGGATGTATACGTGCAGGTCACAGGGGATATGATGGCTTAGCTTGGGCTCAGAGGCCTGACACTTAATGACCTCCTAAAAGCCCCATCTCCAGATGCTGTAACATTGGGGGATTAGAGCTTCAGCACATGAATTGCAGGGGTGGTGGAGGGATGGGGAGTAGAGACACAATTCATTCCGTAACAAGTGGTCAAGAAAAGACTCTCTAGGATGGTGACACTTATGGTGAGACCCGAAGAATGAGAGGGAACCTGCCATCTGAAACTCTGGGGAAAGCCCACTGCAGAAAGAGGAACAGTAGGTGAACAGGGGGAGAAATAAGTTGTAGAGATTAGCATTAAGCATTCTATTTCACATTTGTTAAATTTGAGGCTTGTGTGACATCCAAATGGATCAGTGAAGCAATGGAATAAAAGAATGGAAAATCCAATAGTAATACAAATAATTTATTCCTTGCCAAAGTACAACCATCAAAGGTTTCAAAGATACATGTGTATGGCTTTCTATGGCTTCCCTATCTGGATCATTGTCTTAATCGCTTGGCCATCATGAAACAAGTCATTTGGGTGTGGAGGAGGATGGAGAATCAGTTGGCAAGCGTGGAGCCAGGCTAGCTTCAAGTGCAGCCCAGAGAGCCAGGAGGAGGAAATCAGCACCAAGACTTTTCCCAGGTGAAGCACTTCATCAGGCTTATCAGAGGAAGTGTGTTTAGGGGTTCATTAGAGAACACAATTAGTCAAAACAAATTCTTCCTGTCTGGGAAGCCACCAAGTCCTTAAAAAAAAAAAAATGCTGTATGAGCATCCCCAGTGGCCAATTGTGCATCCAAGAAAATGCTGCTGTCACCATCTGAGTAAGTTTCATTAAGTCCAAATGCCTCAAATTGCCTTCTTTTTCTTCCTGAAACCCTCAGGTTTTTAATTCCCTGAAATCCATGGTCTTTGACTTCCCACTGCACACAGTTGTTTAGATAAATCCATTGAAGATCTCTGCCCACAAAGCATACGATTCTGGAGAAAGGAAGAGACGCTTCCCAAACCCCATGAGAGGCCTCACCCACTTCCTGCGAGAAGTTCAGAAAAGATCCGTGTTCTTGGTATCAGAGAGCACCTCGAGACATCGAGAGGCACTGGTGATGTTAGTTAAATTGCACGTATAAACAGAACGCATCCGATTTTAATTGCTTTATTCCTCTCTACCAAACAAAACATGTATAAGCCTTAGCAGGCTGATAAAGGCCTCCAGGCACTGTTTTAACAACTTGCATATAATTTGCAGTTTGCAAGCACTGGTGAGGACAGGCCTGCTGGGGGCAGAGGCTCTGTTACAAATCCTGGAGGTGAGGTTGCCAGGAGGGGAAGGAGGAGTGGGAAAAATCCTTATTACTTTGATCGTGTATTTTAATTCCAATATATTGAAAAAAATGCACTCATTTTGTAATATAATTGTGTCGATGTGTTTTAATACAGCATGTTGTTAAAGTTACTTATACATTCCTGGGAAGATAAAATCTAGGGGCTAGAAGTCAGTCATTTAAATAATATGAAAATATCCGGGACTCATTTGATGACAGTGTTTCAAATATTGGACAAAACAAGAAGTAATTCTCCCAACTTCCTATGATCTTTACCCCTTAATGTTACTCCAACAAGTGCTATTTTGAATTAATTCCATCTCTCATTTATTATCTTGTTACTGGAAAAAGGAGTCCCAATCCAGACCCCAAGTGAGGGTTCTTGGATCTTGTGCAGGAAGGAATTCAAGGTGAGTCACAGAATACAATAAAATGAGATCATTTATTGAAAGCTACTCCAGTTACAGAGTGGGGAGCCTCAGAAAGCGAGAGAAGGAACACATCATCCTTGTTTTAAGTTTTTCTTCCACAGCGGTCTTATCTATGCAAAAGCTAAGCTAAGCTATGACTATGTGCAGACGGGCTGACAGCGTAACAAAATTTATTATTCTGCTGATTTAAAGAAAACTGTATTTGGCATTTTAGTGCATATGTACATCAAAGCATAATAAGAAGTATCTTGAAGGCATATATTTTTATGTACATTGGGGCATCTGGACATTTTGTTGTCATAGGAGTTTGTCCTTGCAGTCATTGTAAACTGCTTCCTTAGCCATAAACATCTTATGACCATGGGTTGTGATTGGCAAGGAATGCGCCTTGCTGGTTTTAAGATGGCATTAATTCTAAAATGGTGTCACCTGGGCTCTCCTGGGCTCCTGTTTCCCGAAAAAAATCTCCTACAAGGGAATGGAGAGTGGACACAACATTTCCTGGGAAAAAAACCGTAAGTCTCTTGTTCAATTAGAAAATGCTAAAAATTGGGCTTATCTGAGTGTGTAAATTATGTCAAAGAGTTGACAGATGACATACGTTGATATATTCATGAAAGCGGGCATTTTTCCTTTACATATAAGGAAGAGAGTTTAGGTTTCAAGTTTACATGTAAAGAGCTCGGAAGTCATCACTCCAGTCCTTCCAACAAATAAAAGTTGGACAAACTGAAAATCAATGACCTTTCTTGAACCTATTGGAGAACTGAGTTCACAGTGTGAAACAGAGCTCATGGGAGGCCATTGTTTAGGACTGGCCTCCTGCACTAGGCCCTGGACAGACCAGAACGGAGTCAATGTACTGAGGGCTACCTAATGAAACTGAACTTCGAAATGAACCAGTTTTCCTAAAAAAACGAGAGATTCTGGTTAACCTGAGTCAGCATAAGAAAGTTTCCTTTGTTTTAGTCCCATAAGGAAAATATCTTCAAAATGACCAGTCAGCATAATAGGAAAGTTCTCTTTGTTTTAGTCCTACAAGGAAAATATCTTCAAAGTGCCCAATCTGCTTTCTGTTTCTGCTTTCTTCAGCCCCTTTCTGCCCATGAAGCCAACTTCCTATGCTCAGCTCATTAGAACACGGACTCTATAGAATGAGGTGTTGACAAACTGAAAATAAAAGCCCATTAAGACCTTTAAGTTTGTTGTAAGTTTGCCTTTTGATAACAGGGTAAGTCACTACCCAGAAATCTGGAATCTCTCCATCTCTGGATGAGTCCAGAGAATCACAGCTGAACTCTGCCTCTCTGGAGCAGAAGCCGCTGTAGACATAAACTGGTAGGAACACTTAGATGATCAAGTTGACACATTCCTATGAACTGAATGTGTGAGACTGAGGAAGGCAATGTAAGACTGGTCACTGCAGCCTTGGGGAGACCTCACGCTTTTATGGATTTTATCTCCAGGAGCCCTTCAGGTTCTGATGGTGAAGATCCTGGAAAGAGCTGCTCCCAGCTTTGGCAGGGAAAGGTCGAGTATTCCTTATGAAAGACACTAGACCTTCTCCTTCCCCTGGAAGGTCCACTCTCCAAGGGAAAGACTTCTCAGCCTCATTCCAGCCTGGGGAAGGGCTTTTTCTACTGCAGCTCCCTCCAGCCTTCCAGTCTCACCTAAGGCTGGGGGAAACACTTGTGAAGTCACAGGCCAGACACAGAGCCCCACTGAAAGACTGAGATTTAATTTGATGATTATAGGACACTCCCCTTCCCCTACAATTTACCACCTCATCAACAGGGCTTCAGTATAACAGCAGTGAATTACAGTTGAAAGAGCTCCAGACAGAGGCTCTGAAGAGGAGGACTCAAGGTCAAGAGGCGAGGCTTCTGGCACCTACAGCAAATATTGAACACAGCCCAACTCTGAGCCAGATGAACATAAATCCTCACACTAAGGCCTGTTGACCTCAGTTCCTATTGCTCTGAATTACTAGCCAGATAATTTAAAATACTGTGGTTAGTATGTTAAGGGTTCCAATGAAAAACTAGATAACATGCAACAACAGATAAGTAATATAAGCAGAGTGATGAAAATACTAGGAAAGAATCAAAAGGAAATACAAAAAATCAAATCACTGCAAAAGAAACGATGAATGCCTTTGATGGGCTCTTCAGTAGCCCAGACAGAGCCAAGGAAAGAATCAGTGAGCTTGAGCATATGGCAACAGAAACTTCCCAAACTGAAATGCAAAGAGAAAAACATATTTAACAAAAAAACAATAGAATCCTTAAGAACTGTGGAACATCAAAAGGCTTTATGTATGTGTTATCAGAATACTAGAAAAAGAGAGAACAGCACATGAGTGTTCAAAGTAATAATGGCTAATGACGTTTCAAAATGAATGATAGACCCAGAGAACTGATAAATACAAAACAAGCAACAAATAAACAAAAGCCATAAACACATACCCTTAGGTATATTATGTTCAAACTGCAGAAAACCCAAAGACTAAGAGAAAATCTTGAAACAAGACAAGGGCTGGGGGAGAAACCTCTTACCTAGAGAGGAGCAAAGATAAGAATCACAGCAGACTTCTCATCAGAAACCACACAAGCCATGGGAGAATGGAATGAAACATTTAGTCTTGAAAGAAAAAAAAAAAAAAAGAAAACGCTTTCTTTCTCTATCCAGAAAGATCATCCTTCAAAAGTAAAGGAGAAACAAAGACTTTCTCAGACAAACAAAAACTGGATGGAATTCACAGCCCATAGACCTGCTCTGAAAAAATTGTTGAAAGTTCTGCAGGGAGAAGGAATAAGGAAGAGGTCAGAAATACAGATCTCCATAAAGAAAGGAAGGGCGTCATGAAGGAATCATGAAGATAAAATATAATCTTTGATCTTTTTTATTGATATTTAAAAGGCAATCATTTAAAATGACAGGAACAATTTATTGAGTGATTATGGCACATGGAGAAGTGGGGTGAAGGCAACAACATCCCAAGAATTTGAAGGAGGAACTGGGAATGTTCTGTTAGGTGGCATCTGCACTGCCCGGGGGGGCACAGTGTTATCTGAAGGTGACTCATTGGTAATTGGGGAGAAGGGTCCCCAAGGAGGTAGAGTGGCTTGGTAACTCAGTGGGTGCACCAAGCATGGATAGCAGTGTGACTGGAGCCAGAGAGACGGGGGCTCAGCCCCAATCCCATCACTGTGCCAGCTTCAATAGGGTTTTCACAGCTTTTACTCTCAGATACCTCATCTCAGAAATTAAAGCTATCAATAGTTCCTTTGCAAGTCTCTCTGGAGATTGAGATAAGGCAAGTAAAGCTGTCCACATAACACCTGGCACAGGTAAATCGCCTATATATAGGAACTGTTATTATTTCAATTGACAGCAGTGGTGCTCATATTGTGGTTTCCCCAGACCAGCAACATCACCTGCAAATGTGTTAGAAATGCAAATTGTCAGCTCTCACCCCAGATCTACTGAAGCAGGAACTCAGTGAGTGGGTCCAGAAATTTGTGTTTTAACGAGTCTTCCAGGTGCACTGATGCTTGCTAGTGCACGAGAAGCACTGCTTTATACAATGAAGAAATTACTAGTGAGGCCAAATACTGAATGGCAACTCTGATCAGCTGGCTTTCCTGACATCAAGCTCTAACATCATAAGTAGCTCAGACAACAGTGTTGTTAAACACAGCTATTATTGATCACATTCTACCTTCACTATCAGAGGCAGCTCAATGCTTGGCACATAGTAGGTCCCTAAAAAACACTCAAGTGAATCAGGACCACAGCTCTCCCCATGTAACCTCACTATTTCGATAAGGAAGGCAGAGCATCCAGCAGCTTTCTGCTCCACCTTGCCCTGTGTGCTCTGCTATCTGATGACAGCCCCATGAACAAGTCAGAGTTTGACTCCTAAATATAGGACTAAGGGGATTGAGATTTGATCCTACAGCCTCTGTTTTCAAATGAGATAAGGCTGAAAGGCCACATGACTCCCTCATATGTGATTCAGGGAGGAAAGAAAACTAGAGCTAAGATCACCAATTTTTTTGTTGTTCTTTGTTCCATGGTTGTGCTGAACCCCTATTAAGCTCAATAGGAAGGCCGAAGAAGAGACCCAGAGCTAGCAACCAAGCCATGGGGTTTTATTCGGGGCTTAAGTGCAGGGAGAGTGTTCAGTGGTGATGGGCTGAACAGGGAAATCACCTTATGTACAGAAATGTTCCAGTGGTGGCGGGCCGGGCAGGAAAACTGTAACCTCTTCTGAACAGCATGCCATGTACTTTCCATTTTCACTTAACACCCTCCTGGTAACCTCCGCCTGGCAACCTTCATCCAATCCCAAACTCAGGGCCTCAATCCCCTGAACCGCCCACGTTCCACAGAACAGGCCAGGGGCTCAGATGTTTATTATAGACACAGAATCAATCTCCGGGTTGGCCACTCCTGGATTCCCTAGCACAGAACACACATTTAGGCGCATCTGCCATACAGGGTCATTCTAAGGGTATGCTTATTACTATCAGGTGCATTTACCCTACATTCCCCCCTCATGAACATTAAAATGTTGAGGTTTCTTGATGGAAATTTTTTGTCCATTCGTAATTTTGGTTTAACCATTGTTAGTTTTTGATCAAGCTCTGTGGGGCCTCTGTGGCATGTACAGTGCTGTGCTGGACAAGGCAGGGGACTAAGAGAGTAACACACGTCCCCATCCCCTGCAGAGCCAGAGCCCTGCCCAGGAGAGAGAAAGGGTGTAGACAGCCTCATGATTATGCAGAATGGGGAACAACTGTGTCATAGCAAAGGCTCACGCATGATGTTAGGGGTGTTTAAAGGGCAGAAAAGAAGTCTGTTCCAAGAGTGGGGGATCAGGGAGGCTTCAAACAGGAGCTGGACACCAGAGCAGCTTCTGCCAGGGCCTCCTGGGAGACATAGTGATCTGGCCTCTCCAGGAGAATGGAATGTCCCACCTGACAACCATGCAAAGAAATGAATGGTGAAACAGACAGCAGGTCCCCTTTGCCTATTACACTAGCATTAAAATGTAGTGGACATACCTAATGCTGGCAACAGTGTGATGAAATTGGCATTCTCATCTATTTCTGGAAGCATCTGGCAAACTGCCTACTGGGAAGATAAGCTTTTGGAAATCATCAGTCAACACGCGTGAAGCACTATTGTCAATGTTTGTGTCATCGGCCCCAGCAATCAGACATGTGGAAATCTGTCCTAATGGATGTTGTTGTTAGCAAAAGAAAAACAATATTCTCCACTGGGTTCATTTCCCAACAGATGGAAGCAATACAGGCGTCAGAGAATGGCCACCTGAATGAATACTAACTGCTCAGTGTTGAGTAGCCTTTAAAATAATTTTTCTGAAGAAATTCAGCCACCTGCAAACAAAAATCTTAAGGTATGTTAAATTAAAAATCATGTCTCAGAATTTTACTGAGGACAATTGCAAATACTCAACAAGTAATAAACCTTGGGCAAAGATACTGGAAGGAATTACGAAATAATAGTGCTATCATTAAGATGGTGTGGTTGGTTGTGGTTTTTATTATATATTTTCCCTGCTTTTCAAATGCGCTAAGATGTTCTTACAGATAACAGTTGGAGAATGCAAAATATTAGAGAGAGAGAAATGAGAATGAAAGGTCACCTCCTTATCGTTGAAGTGGTAATAAAAGTAGTCACAGGACCTTCTCATTGCCGGCAGCACTAGCCCTCATGTGAACTTTATTTTCATTCTTTTCTGTTGCTGAAAATTGGTATCCAAGGGCAGTTAAGTCTCAGGGGCATGGCTTGACCTCAGGCTGACCTCAGCCCAGCACCAGGCTGGATTTCTGAAGCTAAGCAACAGGTTCTGAGGTAGGTCAGAGAGGGTGGTCACAGCCTCACTTAAAGGAGAGCAAACTTGCTAAATAGATGGCGAGAACAAGCCACCTGCGGTGCACAAGCCGCATCCCAAGCTCGTGGTTAGACCATCCTTTAGCGAGGAGGTCAAAGAGCGAAGGAAAAATCCGCGAATTCATCCAAGTGCAGAAACCCAAGATGAGTGTCCTTGGGCTGACCTGCGCTCATTAGAATACTGAAGAACTGGGTGGAGATTTACGATGCTAACGAGACATGCGATGTGTGTACTAGCATGCACAACCACAGCACATATGCCACCAGGAGACAGCCCAGAACATGCTTAATGGCAACACCCCTTCCCAGCCCTTCATGAATAACCATGTAAGACCCCCATAAAGGGGGTTTCCCCAGTGTCGGCCAGCACTGCCTCGCCTTTGAGCGGCCGCTCCGATCCGCTGGCAGAGTGCGCTTTCGCTGTGCAATCAACTCCCTTGCTTACCTTCACTTTGGACGTGCTCTCAAGTTCTTTTGTGTGGCGAAGTCAAGACCCTGAACCGGTCCACCAGCAACAGTTCTTTCGGAGTCCCTCAACCACAGGCCCTGAAAGCCGCTGAGTTAAGTCTTTAAACTGCGGGAGAGCCTGGGAGCATCTGAAACGCAAAAGGACTCCCAGTGGATAGGGAGGCAGCACCCTGACCGGAACCGGAAGAGGTTTGCCGGTGAGCCTAAGTCTCCACACACAGTGATCCGGGCACCTGGGCTGCCGTGTGGCAGGTGAAACCGCGTATGGTGTGGATGTTTCTCCAGCTGTGTTCTGTCGAGCCCCTAAAAGTCTGGCCTGCATTGGAAGGGCCTCCCCAGTGTCCTCGTTTCTGTTCAAACAGAAAAGTTCTTATTTTCTGTATTTGTGGTTTTTGCTTCCTCATATAATTTCGGTTGCACAAAGCTAAAAAATATTTGAAAACCTCTACTTAATCGTATAACTAAATGCAACATTATCTTTTGCTTATTTAATAACTATTTTAATATTTATTTTCTATTTATATTAATAGTGATAATAAAAATATAGCTTGGAGTGAGAGAAAAGCTTTCCTCTCTGTTAACTATCACTGTATCATTTAACTACCACTAGCTATTCCTCACAACGGTTTCTAAAGTGTAAGCACCTGCCACTTCATTAGCCTCTAAGCTCCACAGTGCCAGGGACTCTTTGCCTTAGTCTCTGCTATGTGCTCAGAATACCCAGCACATACTAGGTTTGAACAAAATGCATTTTGGAGAGTGGATGCTGCTGCCACCTGGTGACAGCATACCCACATTTCATGCTTAGCACTTTGATTACTTAATGAAATTCATGAGGAATGGAATCAGAAAACCTAAGACATGCATCTGTGTGATAGCAATCTCACTTTCCTCACTTAGCTTTTTCTGTTTCCCTGCTCTGCACAGATTGGAGACATCTGAGTTTTCTCTGCCCCCATCACCTGCACCTGCCCTGGTGGCGTACACTTGCACCTCCTCTGTGTGGTATTAGGTTGGTGCAAAAGTAAGTTCTGTTTTTGCCATTACAACTGCATAAACTGCAATTACTTTTGCACCAACCTAATAATAGGGCTTGCCCCTCCAGAGGATAGAATCTTTGCTTGTCACCTTAGAACTTCTCACACAGAGCACTGCATTCATCAAACCCTGGTCTCAGCCATCCTCGGGGCACATGGAAGGTCATGCCCATAAATCAATGCCTCAGCCAACATCTGGTCTCCCCTTCTGCCATTCCCTGTGTCCCTGCCCTGGCACCAGGCATTTGCAGGTGCAGGGGGCAACATCATTTAGTTAGCTTCATCTGAGCAGGGAGGAGCATTATTAAACGTGAGAGATAGCTGTTGGCTCATGGAAAAGATTAGTTTTAAGCTATTTAAGGCAAAGCAATAAAGGATGTGGTTTCCTCCTCTGACATGCTTCCTAATTTGTAGATTCATATGACATCACACTGGATTACAAAGCCACATTACTCTGATTGGTAATATTATGCTATCCTAATTCAGTTTGTATAATTATTTAATTTTTTAGGACTGCTCTCAAATATTAACATTGTGTTCGGTAGAGGCCAGAAAAAATTGGGAACATGCATCCACACACATCGAGAAGCTTAATTGCTAGAATAATGCAGGGCAATTATTGTAATGAGAACAAAGCCTCATGTCTGGCATACACATGTGACTGTGTCCAGCCCAACTTCCACTGAAGTGACAGTCACTGGACTCGAAGCTCCTCAAGGACAGGGGCCGTGTCGCCTTCACAGACATGACTCATTGCTGGTGCTCAATCAGGGTTAAGCTGACTTGACTTGAAGCCGAACAAGGACAAAGAAAGGTCAGGCAGTCCTGAAAAAGCCAAGAGTCTGAGAGACAACATTCGCTGTTGTCCTCGCTGTTTAATTCTCTGAGGTCCATTAGGAAGTAGGTAGGAGCCATGTCATCATGGCCACTTGGGCCAATCTTCTGCACAGATGGGGAAGGCATCTGCCCCCACAGTGAACGCTAGGCTTATCTGCCTCCTAAATCTCTCTCCAGGCTAACTTCCATGGTTATTCAAATCCCTCTATTAAATATTCAGATCTCCAGCCCCTGGACCTCTATGGTCCTCCTGACAAAGCTAGAGCTGTGATTTCTCTGCACCTCCATTTTTCTTCTGTAAAATGGGGCCATAGAGTCTACTCCACTGGGTTGAGAAGCTACTGGAAACCAGGCTGACAAGTGCCTGATGCAGTATCTGTTTTCAGCTGGCCTCCACACAAAGACAGTTTCCTCTTTTAAATTATATCTAGACTTTTAATCATTTGTTTACATTTTTATGGGTACACAGTAGGTGTATATATTTATGGGGAACATGAGATGTTTTGATACAGGCATGCAATGCACCACAATCACACTATGGAAAATGGAGTATCCATCTCCTCAAGCATTTGTCCTTTGTGTTACAAACAATCCAATTATATTCTTAGCTATTTTTAAATGTACAATTAAATTATCATTGACTCTACTCACCCTATTGTACTATCAAACACTAGGTCTTATTCATCCCCATGTCCATCCTCCTCACCCCCACAACACTTCCCAGCCTCTAGTATCCATCCTTCTACCCTCTATTTCCATGAGTTCAATTGTTTGGATTTTTGGATCCCACAAATAAGTGAGAACATGTGATGTTTGTCTTTCTGTGCCTGGTTTATTTCACTTAAGATGATGACCTCCAATTCCAACCCTGTTGTTGCAAATGACAGGTTCTTATTCTTTTTTATGGCTGAATAGTACTCCATTGTGTAAAGTACCACATTTTGTCCTCTTATTGCTTTTCGTCACTGCTGAGAGCCAGTCCTATCTGCTGCTTTTCCAGGGTTTCCTAGGAAGATGCCCACTCTATGTGTTAGACCAGAAGTTTAAGTTAATGTGGTCTATGGACAATCACAGCCCATGCACCCATGGCAGGACCTCAGGTACTTGCATGTCACTAACTCCTTACCCCAGAGGAGATGCCCACTCTGGCTGGGAAAGTTTAACCACCTTCCACGCACACATCTGCCCAACAAATATAGACGGAATGCCTACCATGTACAAGTGTTAACCAAACATCTGAGAAAGAAGCATTAGGTTAACAGAGACTCTATTTGCACAAGCAGTTTGCAAAATGGGGAGATGCAGCCTTCAGTACAAAACAAAGGTGGGCCCGGAGAGAACCAAGAGAGTGGTTGTCTTTGATAGAGAAAGCTCTTACCCAGCTTCACACTCTGGGCCACTTATGCAATTGCAGGATATAAACTGCTCAGTTCTGATTGGCCGATGCTGTCACAGTCTATTGCTCAGGTCCAGGAGGAAAATAAAGTTTTCCCACAGCTACTGATTCAGGTGGCACGAACAGGAAAAAACAGCCTTAAATGTCCCTAAGTTACACGGCAAGGGTGTGTGTTTTCCTGGAACACAGAGTATGTGTGTGACCTCTAGTCAGCAAATGGCTGCTTGGCTCTATTTGGAAACTAGGCCCAGTTAGATGCTCAAGAGCTGTTTCGGAGAATGGGCTCTTTCAGGGTTCACACAAGACAAAACAACTAGCAAAAGGGAGAAAATATTCCTGCAAAGTCTACTTTCTAGATTCTCTAGGAAGGTTGTTTAGTCAGGGTTCTCCAGGGAAATGGAACCAATAGGAGATATTATATATATATGTGTTTATATATATATAATATATATATGTGTTTATATATATATAATATATATATGTGTTTATATATATAATATATATGTTTATATATATATAATATATATATGTGTTTATATATATAATATATATGTGTTTATATATATAATATATATATGTGTTTATATATATAATATATATATGTGTTTATATATATATTATATATATGTGTTTATATATATATTATATATATGTGTATATATATTATATATATGTGTTTATATATATATTATATATATGTGTATATATATTATATATGTGTGTATATATGTGTATATCTATTATATATGTGTATATCTATTATATATGTGTATATATATTATATATGTGTGTGTATATATATGCATATATATACGTGTGTGTGTATATATATATAAAATATATATATATACACACACACACACACATACGGGTGTGGGGAGATTTACTATAAGAAATTGACTTGTGGCCGGGCACAGTGGCTCATGCCTATAATCCTAGCACTTTGGGAGGCCGAAGTGGGCAGATTGCCTGAGCTCAGGAGTTTGAGACCAGCCTGAGCAACATGGTGAAACCCATCTCTACTAAAATACAAAAAATTAGTCAGGCATGGTGGCGTATGCCTGTAGTCCCAGCTATTCGGGAGGCCGAGGCAGGAGAATCACTTGAACCCAGGAAGCGGAAATTGCAGTGAGCGGAGATCACACCACTGCACTCCAGCCTGGGTGACAGAGCAAGACTGTCTCCAAAAAAAAACAAAAAGAAAAAAGAAAAAAGAAATTGACTCAGGTGGTGATGGAGGCTGAGAAGTCCCACAGTCTGCCATCAGCAAGCTGGAGACCCAGGAAAGCCCATGGTATAACTGGAGTTCAAAGTTCTCAGACGCAGGGGAGCTGAGGTGTAAATCCTATTGTGATAGCAGGAGAAGATGAGATGAGATGTCCCACCTCAAGCAGGGAGTCAAGAAAAAGGGCGAATTCCTCCTTTCTCTATCTTTTGTTCTATTCAGGCCCTCAACAAATTGGGTAATGCCCATCCTCGTGGGGCAGGTCAATCTACTCTGCTGAGTCCAGCAACTCAAATGCTAATCTCTTTGGGAAGCCTTCTCACAGACCCACCCAGAAGCAATGTTTAACCTGGGCACCCAGAGGCGCAGTCAAGGTGACACCTAAGATCAACCACCACAGAGGGTGAAACCATCAACCACTCTAGGAGTTTGGTGTAAGGGTGAACCCCTAACCAAGCCAGGGGTCTTGTGTAGTAAAAGAAGGAGGCCACACTCTGACCCCAAAGTGTCTCATTTAAAGATCTGAGATGGGCTCCAGAACATTCTATGTGCTCACAAGAACCTCTGCTATTTCTGACTCTGTTGGTCCAAGAAACAGCACAAGACAGTGAGCTCTTTATGAGCTGAAACCAGGCCCCAGCTCTGTCCCTGAAGGGACAAAGCACAGTGTGTGGAAGTAGCAGTGTTCAGCATCTCATTTGTGAGATGAAGCGAAGGCACCATGAAGGAGTCTGGAAGGACGGAACAGCTTTGCTAAGGGGAGTGAGAGTGAGGTCAGGAGTAGAGGAGAAACAGGAAATGGGAGTTTCTTCGAGAGTTGTGAGAACTAAATTCATGCTGGGAAGAGGTGGAGAGGATTCAGAGAAGTGGCTTGCTCTGGTGTGAAGGATCCTTCCAAGGAGGTCAGGATTACAATGATCTCATTACTAAATTGGAACTTGCTGCCAATAGACCCTACTCATCTCAGACAGAGAAGGAGCTCCACAGCAAGCAGCTGTGATTGCACATTAAATATTTAACAGATCGTCTCTTGAGCAATCATTTGTGGTCATAATCTGGCTCAGTCTACCACCACATCACAAAAATGCTCACGTGAAAAGAAACGTGGGTCCAGGAGGTGGTTTCTCAGTTCAATGCACAGATCACTGGTAGCCAAACTCCACACAAAGGTGGATCTCCCCTCGCCATAGCGTCTTCTGCAGTCTTGAGTCTCCAGCCTGAACTACTCCATGAGACCAGGCCCAGAGGACACCCAAAGCCTGGGGAGCCCAGCAACAGAGGTGTTCCACCTTTGCCTCTAAAGGGAACTTGCTGCCCATGCCTCCCTCCCCACATGGGGGTGCTGGCTTCTCACTGCTGTCAATATCGAGGTTGTCCTGGCCCCTACCTCTGCCAACAGGCACACTGACTTCGGCCCTTCCTGCCTTCCTCACACTTTCCATTCTGCCCACCTGATCCAGGTACAGGTGCTTCCTACCTGGAGGAGGGGAGGAGCCTCACTGGCTCGCTGTGTCTGTCACGTGCCTTGCTGACGGTTTGCCCTCAGCCACCCAGGAGGTTCCATTTAGTAGTCTTAGAGCCTCCAGTGACGCTGCACTCAGGGTCTCACTTTCCATCACAGGAAGTTCATCTTTAGGTTTTGTATTGCCTTTGGCTATTTTTTTTGTAAAGTTTTATTTGAAGAGGGAATTCTGAGGCCAGTGCTTGAAATCTACTAAGATAAAATGCCAACTCCCTAGCCTGGCATTCAGAGCCTCTCAATGACTCACCCCTGCACACACCTCTGCACGAATCTGCATCTCAGGTCCACATGGTCACCCACTGTCACCAACACAGCTTTGCTTTCATCCTACTATGCTTCACTCACATTACCTAATTCCCTCGGCCCAACTGACCCTTTTAAAGGACATAGCAAACCAGGTCACCTCTCCTGTTAAATCTCTCCAGTGTCTATCCTCACCCACAACGTGGCCAAGGTTCCCATCACCAGTAATGGCGTGTTGACAGCAGCAGCCCAGATATGATCACGGGCCTGCCACCTCTGTGGGCCTCTCCCTGAACACTCATCACCCCAGTCCAACCATGAGAAAGACATCAGTCAAACTCAAACTGAAGGACACCTGGCCAGGATGCCTAGAAACCATCAAGGTCATCAAAAATGAGAAAAGTCTGAGACACCATCGCAGCTCAGAGGCATCTAGAGACATGATGACTAAGTGCGAGGCGGTGCCCTGGACGGGGTCTTGAAACAGAAAAAAAAGACATTAATGAAAATGAGTAAAAGCAGAATAAGGCTTACGGGTTCATTAGTAGTTATACACCTATGTTAGTTTCTTAACCGTGACAAACACACCATATAAATGTAAGAAGTTGATAGTGGGGGAAACAGGGTAAGGGATATGTAGGAAGTCTGTGCTATCTTCGCAATTTTTCTATCAATCCAAAACCATTCTAAAATTAAAAGATTTTTAAAGCTCTCCAACAGTTTCCTGTATCACCCAGAATAAAGTCCAACTCCTTGCTGGACTTGCCCAGACCCCACAAGGCCAAGTGCAGCCTACATCCCTCACCCTGCACCTTGGTTACACCTGACCTCTCTCTCTGTTTCCGGGCCCCGAAGTCGTTTCTTCCTTGCAGCTCTTGCATTTTCTCTTTGCTTTCCCTAGAATGTGCTCCTCCAAAGTCATCCCATCTCTGGTGGTGACTCAACAGGCCAGCTTGGTTTGAACGTTTCCTCTCCGGAAAGTCCTTTCCTGCTGTGGCCCCACAGGACTGCCGTCTGTCTCATACTGCAAGTAGTTTCTTCCCATGCCTCTCTCTGTGGTTGGCCCCTTTATTCCCCCACTGGATGCCAAGACCGTGGCTTCCCTATTCACAGCGGCTTCCAAAGCACAAAGAACCATGCCTCGCACAGAGCAGGCACTCCGACGTCCTTCCTGAGCAAGTGACATTCCTTTCTTTTCTTCACTCAACAAACATTTTGGTAAGCCTGGTATTGAGCCCCACACAAGGACCCACTAGTGAATGAGGCAGGCATGTTCTTTGCCCTCAAAGAGCTCTGGACCTATCCTTTTTTCTTGGCCTAACTAAATGTCCAGCTCCTAGGAATGGACATCAACCCTACCTCTTCATCTGTGCCCCCTGAATACACTTGCCTGAAGCTGGGACCGACTCAGCTAGATGTTGGCAGCATGGCTCATTCTGAAGTCAGAATTAGGTTGTCTTTCTTCATCGTATTTAATAAATGTTGCTGTTTTTATTCAGTTTTTCCTTGTGGTAAACTTATTACAAATTAGAAAATATAGACTATAACAAAACAAAAATTCCTCATACACAATAACTCAGGAGACATGAATATTTTTATGTATGCAAGCAATTATTACAGAAAATAAGTATACATACTCAAAGGGATACATTTTCCAACTGTGTAATTAGCTGAACTCTCCCCCCTCCACAGTTGCAGTGGGGTCTTTACCCTTTCATATGATGTCCTATTTTCATGCTTATGTATCCCCCCACACACAACCTCAGTATTTTGCAAATAACTATGGATTCTTTCAGATCACTATTCTGAAACAATCTCTCACTTTAGCAAATACAGAACCACAGTACCATTTTTTTTTTTTTTTTGAGAATTTTAGGAACATGCATTCCTGCTTGTTTCCTTTTTTTCCTTTTTTTATTATACTTTAAGTTTTTAATGGCTATTTCCTTGTCAATTGTTTCACTGTACCACAATTCAAGTTGTTTTTGTTTGTTTGTTTATTTTGGACATTTTGCTTATTACCATTTTCTTCACCATTATAAACAATACTAGTCAATATCCTTGCACATACATCTTTGCACACTTGTCCAATTATTTTCTTAGGATAAATTCATAGATGTTGAATTGCTAGACTAAGCGGTTTTTCGTTATTGTTATTTTCAGGGTGTTTTAAATTATTCATGTTGTCATGTTACCTCTCAAGAAAAGGATATAAATTTATATTTCCACTAGCCACGCTGTTATTTTCATACAAATCTCCTTTTAAAGGAATATCCAAGGAAGAAATGCAAATGATAAGATAATGTATTAAGGCGGCAGGAGATATATCACACAACAATCAATGGCCTTCATATATACAATTTAATTATTTACTTTTTATTCTTAAAAAATATTTCACTTATTTTGTCAAAATGATTTAAACTTAACATCAAATTTAAAACTCAAGGCAGACCCACCAGGATTTGTCTGCCAGCAAGATCAAAAGCACTGTTCTGGCAGACAATGGGAGAGAAGGGTGTGAGCCTACCATGATCATCCATCCATCCAACAAATTGCTACTGAAACACTGATTTTTTTTTATAGCAGAAGTGAGTCATTGGGGCCACTTTAGAGACTGACTGTTCTTACCACCTATCTCACCACCCTTTTTCTTAAATTAAATTATTTTGAGATAACTGTAAATTCACATGCAGCTGTAAGAAATAATGCAAAGATCCTGCGTACACTTTATCCATTTCCTCTGGTAGTAAAATCTTGCAAAATTAAAGGAAATATCACAACCAGGAAAGTGACATTGATATAACCCATCCATTTTACTGAGATTTCATGAGTTTCCTTGTGCTCCTGTGTGGGTGGTATGTGTGTGTGTGCACACGTGTGTTTAGTTCTATGCAATCGCATCACGTGTGCAAGTTTACACTTCCACCGTCAAAATCATTACAGAGAACAGAGCAACCCTGGGGCTATTCCTTTATAACCACACCCACCTCTCACCCTCACCCCGCTCCTTAACATCTGGCAACCGGCAATCTGTTCTTCATTTCTATAAATTTGTCATTTCAACAATGTTATATAAACAGACTCGTGCATACAAAAATATATAACTTTTTGGTATTGGCTTTTCTTCCACCCATAATTCCCTGGAAATTCATTCACGTTTATGACTATCCGCAATTAATTCCTTTCGATTGTCTAGTCGTATTCCATGATATGATATATCACCACCTGCTTAACCATTCACCCACTAAAAGACAGATGGATTTTTCCCAGTTCGGGGTTATTATAGACAAACCTGCTGTAAAGATTTATGGACGGGCTTTGGTGCAAATTTAAGTTTGCATTTCTCTAGGATAAATTCCTAAGAGTACAACTGTTGGATGTCTGGTATAGTAATTGCATATTTAGTTTTATGAGAAACTGCCAAGCTGCTTTCCAGAGTAGCTGTACCATTTCATATTCCTGCGGGCAAAGTGTGAGTGATCCAGTTTCTCTGCATCCTCATCAGCATTTGGTGTGGTCACTATTTCTTTACTTCAGCCATTCTGACAGGTATGTAGTGATTTCTCACTGTGGTTTTCATCTACATTTTCCTTATGGTTAATGATGTTAAATATCTTCTCATATACTTATTTGCCATCTGTATATTCTCTTCAGTAAAATGTGTCTTCATGTATTTTGCCTATTTTCTAATTGGATTCTTTTATTTTTTTACATTTGAGTTTTGAGAAGTCCTTAAATATTCTAAGTATAAGTCTTTTATTGGATATATAGTTACTGAGTATTTTCTTAGCCTGTAGCTTCTCTTTTCATCCTCTTCATATGGGTTTTCACAGAACAAAAGTTTTGTATTTTGATGAGCTTCAGTGTATCCATTCTTTCTTTTATGGGTTGTGCTTTGTGTGTCATGTCTAAGAATGTTCACCTAGCCCTCAACTCCAAAGATTTTATGATTTTTTTAGAAGTTTTATGGCTTTAGTTTTACATTAGCCCATGATCCATTTTGAGTTAATTTTTGCATAAGGTGATGAGGTTTAGGTAGAGGTTCTCTTTTTACCCTTTTCTTTCTTTTCTTCTTGCCTATGGGTGTCCAATGGCTCTCACACCTTTTCTTGAAAGTCTATTCTTCCTACTATGAGCTGCTTTTGCATCTTTGCCAAAAATCAGTTGGGCATATTTATGTGGACCTAACCACTGAGTTCTCTGTTCTTTTCCATTGATCCACGTGTCTATCTCTCTGCCAGTGTCACACTGACTTGATTATGGCAGCTACACTGTAAGTCTTATTATCAGTTAGAGTGAGCAATGGCCTTCTGAAGACTCGGTGATGAGACCAATGGGAGGCAGCACCTTGCTAAGCTAAAGTCTGTATCTGTAAGATGCAGTGTGAACTCTGGACCAGTGACCAATATGTAGTGGTGTTTTTCCCCTCACCAGAATAAGTGGATCTGGGAACTAAGGGGTGAAAATGCAAGTGGCCCCTGTCTCTATAACACTGAACCCTCCACTCAACAGATTTTTACCTCTCGTCTCAGCAACTCTCAACCCTGTAGATTAGTGGTCTTGGTTTCCAAAGAAACAATGTTGGGAGTTAATACTGTGGTGCAAGAATCTGAGACTCCTTGTGCCTCCAAAGGCAAAGGAAGCCCCCCCCATGCTGGCTGAGCCCACTGAAGGTAGTTCTAAAAGAGAAACGTGGCTGCTGCCCTAGGGGAAGGAAAGAGAAAAGTGGAAGCCCAGGGACTCTCTGGGGTTCTTCTTAGGACTTGCACATGGAAAACCATAGCAATCTCAAAACAGGAAAGACCACTGAGAGCACAGTCCCCTCAGGAATGAGATGTTGGGTGGAACTGCAATGGCTAAGAGAAGCAAGAGCATGGGAAGAGGATTTTTTTCTTTTTCTTCTTTTTTTTTTTTTTTTTGAGACAGAGTCTCACCCTGTCGCCCAGGTTGGAGTGCAGTGACACAATCTCAGCTCACTGCAGCCTCTGCCTCCCAGGTTCAAGCAATTCTCCTGCCTCAGCCTCCCAAGTAGCTGGGACTACAGGCGCATGCCACCACGCCCAGCTAATTTGTCTATTTTTAGTAGAGACAGGGTTTCAGCATGTTGGCCAGGCTGGTCTTGAACTCCCAGCCTCTGGTGATCCACCTGCCTTGGCCTCCCAAAGTGCTGGGATTACTGGTGTGAGCCACTGTGCCTTGCCAGGAATTTATAAATACCAGATAGGGCTGTGTTAAGTTCTCCAGAGAGACAGGACCCATAGGATATTTGAGAGGGGTTTATTAGCAGAATTGCCTCACATGATCACAGGGGCAGAGAGGTCCCACAACAGGCTGTCTGCAAGCTGGAGAACTGGAGAAGCTAGCAGTGTAGCTCAGTCCAAGTCCACAGGCCTCAGAACCAGGAAAGCAGACCATGTGGCCCCTAGTCTGAGGTCAAAGGCCCTGTAGTTCCCAGGCCACTGTTGCAAGTCCCAGAGTCCAAAAGCCAGAGAACCTAGAATCTGATGTTCAAAGGTAGAAGGAGAATTGTATATTTAGTTTTGTGACAAGCTGCCAAACTGCTTTTCAGAGGGGCTGTGCCATTTTATATTCCCACGGGCAAGGTAGGAGTGATCCAGTTTCTCTGTATCCTCACCAGCTAACTGTATACTCGCTGAGCGTCCCACTCAGGAAGTGGGGAACAGAGACTGAGACCGAGAGAGAGAGAAAAAGAGAAAGTGAGAATCCCTCCTTCCACCCTTTTGTCCCAACTGGGCCCCCAGTCAATTTGACAGTGGCCATCCACACTGAGGGGGGTCTTTCTCAGTCTACCCACATGCCCGTCTCCCCTGGAAACATCCTCACAGACACCTAGAAGCAATGCTTCAGCAGCCATCTAGGCATTCCTCAGTCCAGTCAAGCTGACACCTAAAATTACCCATCACAAAAGCCTTGTGACCACTGGTAGAGATGAGGACTCTAGGACCTACACAGCGTTTCTTGTTTGCTTTATTGTGTATGTTTTTACATACATAACCCAGTATCTCTTTCCCCTGCTCTCCCCGCCTCTCTTATTTTATATAAGATATATTGACTGTGGCTAACCTAAAGGTTTAGTCTTTCAACCACAGTCTACCCAAGGGTGTTTTTTACTGAATATGGAGTGAGTGACCATCACTCAGAGATGGATACCTGGACCCTTTCTATTGGGGTGGAGGTGAGCATTTCTTCTTTGTGAGGAAGCATGATGATGTTTCTCTGATGGCGCTTTGGAAATTAACATGGGTAGGATGTCAATGTGGATGCTGAGTGGCCATGTGGGCAACTACACCTGCTATCCTTCCTTGGTATTCAGCGACACCCTCCCCTCCAGCAATTGTCCTTGCTTATCTCAGAGGCTGGAAGCATAAGAACTACACTTTCCAGAATCCCTTTCCAGAAGGAATCTGGTTTGGATTCCACCTAGAAGAGGTGTTCCTGTGAGATTTGGAAGGTGGAAGATAACCATACCTCATCCTTTCTCCTGCAGCAGCAGGGGCTTCCTGCACCTTCCTGGCCCCTGCAGTCCACCATCAGTCTCTTGCTGCAGGCCACAGGCAGTGATGAGTTCCTCAGCAGGTTCCAGCACGCTTCTCCAGTTTCCTGATTTCCAGGCAGCACCCCCATCCCACGGCTCCCGCTGCTCTCAATTCTGCCAGCAATGCTATGAGCACCTGATTCCCTTTCTGCTTGAAATTTCTTGCCTGCACTTTAACTGATACAAGCCTAATGCACACGACTGAGTTGAAAGAAAGGCACAGTTGTAAGGATGTCCTTCTCTTAATGCCGCATCCCATGGTTGATCCCTTCTAAGAGGATGCTTGCACCTGGCCTGTTTCAGGATAAGATCTGCGGCTTCTACTTCATCAGAACAGATCCAGGCTGCAGATGTTCCAGATGGGGGCAATGCTAGGTGCCAGTTGACTGCATCACAGTTTTCTCACCTCCAGCAGCATAATGAAAGCAAACAGCACCAAAATGCTCTTAGAAGCTGCGACAGATGATTTTCAAAAACAATCTCACCCTCTCACACCTTTCCTGGCAGCCTTCCACGCTGCACAGGAACAGAATCTGTAGATATGGGAAGCCAACAAGCTTAGCTTCACCTGTGTCGAGACTTCTTTTTTCTTATTTTTTTCCCCTTTGCATCCCATTCTCACTTTATTTTATTTTATTTTATTTTTTGCTGGAGGTGGCACAACAAGCAGAAAATATTTAGGCTGCTGCTACACCATTTGTGTTTTTAATTTGACAAGAAAACTTGTGCAATTGCATGGAACATTTATCTTATTTCTGCAAAATTTTGCTTTCCTCTATGAATAACAAACAGGCTCTAAAGACAGCACCGCTTCCCCCGCCCCCAGCACAGAGCCCTGCCTCTGCTCTACAAGACCCTAACTGCATCTGCAACCATGGCCTGAATTCTCTTTCTCCATTCTTGGAAGGTCGACCCCTGCACCTCTGATTGACCCATTCATCAGCATGTGGCAGGCAACCAATATACAGAATTTTTTTCTGGAGCCAGCTCTGTATGCAGAACACAAATGAACAGAAAGACATGTTCAAAATGCAGAGAGAGTGGGGGCCATGTGACTCAAGGAACAAGATAAACATACATTGAGACACATCAGCCATCCTGCACAATAGAAATGCAGACGGGAATACACAAATCTACTGACATGGCCTGTGCTCTGCCCACCACCCACACTGGCTTGGAACTGAGCTCAGTTTAGCCCCCACTCCCCTGCTTGTCTGAATCCCACCTATGCCTCCAGTTCTTCCACAAACCTAAACTTCTCTAAGAAGTAATTTCCCAGACTTTCCTGTTCATACTGACTGGTCCATCTCACACACAGCATTTTGCAACCACCTCTTCTTTGCTATACAAAAGTCTAGTCTCTCCAGCTAATAATCAACACAAGCAGTTTGATTCAGGGCCTGCTTGGGGCTGGCACAATGCGGATACATCCCGTAAATTATCTCCTTCAATCCTCATAATCCTGTGAATGGGATATGGTTATGATCTCCATTTCACAGATGGAGAAACTGAGGCACAGATAATGAGGCAGTCCAAGATCAGAGGATTTTTAAGGAACTGACCCAGGATGTGAGCCCATGGCTTCAGAGCTCAGACTTTTTTCAGTGAGCTAGAAAAAGCAGCTAAATGATACAATGTACAACATAAATAAGTATCAAGTCTATGCTCTGAATTCTAGAATATTTAAACTAAATGAAATGCATTGTTCAAGTCAGCAACTAGTGTAAAGCATTCACATTATTATTCTGGGTTCAACCTGCATCCTGATGAAATGCACAATTAAAAAAATAAAAAAGCATCCACTTTGATTTATATCAGGTTGAACAATGCCCAGAATCAGTTTCTACATTCCTATATACCCCAACTTTGGAAATTCCAATTTAGGCCTTTCTACACTATAAATATTAAATGTGAATTTTTAAGTTCCATCTGAAAGACTTCTCAAATTCTCATCATTATTCTTCCAAATAACAACCAATGAGCAAGAACATTAAGTGGAGGAAATTTTACTTAGGCTTATTGAGAATGTGACCCATAGTACGAACCATGTGGAATCTTAAGGAGGAATGTTCTGTTGTGCATTCTTCCTTATTGGTGCTTACGTAAGAAAGAATACGAAGATAAAACCCCTCCAGTGGGAAAACAGCCATACTATGAATTATTCCTTCAATGAAATTTACCTTACTCATTGTGGTTAAACAACCACAAAAAGTAAATGAGGTGGTTGCTCATAACATCCAAAAACTTGGCATCAGATTAATCTAGAGGTAGTGAGACAGAGAAGAAAGGTATTGGGTACATGTTACAACAACTCCATTTTTATCTAGGTAAAGCTTTTCAATACATTTGCAGGCAGATGTTCTACCAACCCACTCACAGGTTAGGAGTCTAGAAAATAAGCCCCCTGCCCTGCAGCCAACCACCTGCTACTCACATGATATAGTAAGGCTGTGCCTTCAAATGAAGCTGGCCTTAGCCCTGGAACACCTGGCTCAGTGGGAGATGCTGGCACGTCCAGCGTGGACAACACCCAGAACACAAACGCCCACCTGGGAGAGGACGAAGGTGTTCATACTAAGTTGATCCTATAGTCCCTGAACTTATCAGACAGTATCAGCTCAATGAATATTTGGTCAATAAATGAACATGCCAAGGGGAGAGCTCCAGCGACTCTGAGTTCCACCGCTACTAATCGTGGGAGCTGGGCCAGCTTGACAACTCTGAGCCCGGCCTCCTCATGTGTCCAATGATGGTAGCAGCACGACCTCATGGGTTAGCTGAGCTGAGGAATGTGAACAGCTCACCAGTGCGTGGCCCAGACTCAGTCCTTGATGATAGGCAAGTGGTTGGAGCCTCTTGACATAACCAAAAACAAAAACAATGTAGGATGTGTTTGATCCCATGTAATTTTTTACTGGGAAAGCTCTTCATTTCCTTCCCTTGCTTTTTTGTTGAAAAACAAATCACTTCCTACAAAAGATCCCTAGAAAGAGTAACGTGTTGGCCTTTAGAGACCCAGTAACTCAGACTTATTTATACTCAATAGACTTGTTTATACTCAATAGATATTTGAATGTGTCCCACATACCTGGCAGGATGCTGGGCACAGAAAGACAGTGCAGAAGGTAGAAATGGCGTGGGCTGTGGAGCTGACTTCCTGGGTTCAAGGTCTCATTGCATCTCAGAGCTACCACATTACTTCAAGCTAGTTACATCCGTACTGTGGCCTCAGTCTCCTAGGCTACTGAAGATGGTGATAGGTCTCCTTCAGAGGGAGAGCTGCGGTGAATGAGATCATGTCTACAAAGTGGCTTGGGAGGACCTGGAGGAGCAGAGGCTGGAGCAGTAGTGACAGGAGAATGATGATGGAATATATAGACAGCCACAGGGAAACAGACAGGTACTCAACCAACTGAATCATGAGGGAGGGAATAGCAAGGGGCCCAAGAGAAGTAAAGTGAAATATAGAATGTCCCAGTGAAGAAGAGATGATGTCTGTCTGTCCGTATTGATGACTGCGGAACGGAGTCCCGGGTTGATCATTCATTCAGTGATGCTCCTTAAAAACATGTTAGGTGAATGAATAAACCTGAAAAGCTACCGCAGCACATCTAAGGACGAATGGGGGAACCCCCAAACCAATTTAGCCCTTCTTGGGGCTCTGCTTTGAACTGGTTGCTGGGGTGTCTCTGTGTGTCCCAAAGAGCCCATCCGAGCTGGTCATCAGCCTGTTAGCTCTATGTGCAAAACCCCCTTTCAGAAGGAAACCTGCCTCACCCACTAAGCTGGGCTTTTCCCAATAACAACCAAAGCAGAATCTCTACCTGCATGCAGAAAGTAACCATGAATTATCCATGCGCTCAGAAGCCCCGTTTGACAGGGAACGTGGGAACCGCTGCAGACAGGTTGCAGGCAGTGGGACTCGGGGTGCTAATTACTTCTCACTGTCACTTAGCAAGACTGTCACATCTGCTGGGGGAGAACGGGGCCCTTTCTTGTCTTCCTTGTGGAAGAGAAGGATGTAGTCAAACAAACAATCCAGGATTCCGCAAAGCATACAAAGTAGCAAGGTGAGCCAGTGAATCTATTTAATCTCAGGGAGAAAATGGGTTTTGCCAAGTGTCTTATAACAAAACGCCTATAAGGACATTTGGCTGAAGTTGAAAGGCAGGGTGGTGGGACACAGAGACTGGGGCCCTTCCAATAAGACCAACGGGACTTTAACACCTTTGGCATGTGATTTCAGCCTTCTAGCTTCAGTTCGTTCATCTGTGAGAGGTGAGAGCAAGACCTACCTCACAGTATCAGGACGGGGGCGAGTGGCAAAGTATTAAGAACAGCAAGTGACCTGCACACCACAGAAGCTCCACAGAGGAGATTCTGGGACAACATAAGCTCTTACGAGGCTGCCCAGCCTCTTACACTTTGTTGTCTTTTTACGATGTGATGTTTGGTATAGGAGATGTATCCAGATCTCCTCTGGTCTTTGACTGTTTCTGCCTGTGGCCCTGCACTCCCAGGTTTCTTCGTGTTTTTGCTTCTAACTGCAAATCCCACCCTGGCTGGCCTCTTGGCCTCCTCTGTCCCACCGCCCCGGTCCCCCACCAGTAGCCCCTGGGAGCTTCCTAATGTCTCCTCTGTGCACAGAGCTGGTCCTCAGGGCTGGTTTGCATCAGGCATTGGGTAGCATTCATCACAGATGGAAGCAGCCGTCACCACTCCTCCACTTTGAAGGGGTAGCGAGGATCAGCTCTATGGGATAACCCCAAAGAAAACACCTCCAGCTTTGTCTCCAGACCTTCCAAAGCACACCCTCAAAATCGAAAACTGCTCCAATTATAAAGGCCAAGATTAGTCTCGAGCCCTCTTTGGAGGATGATTTGACCTTTATTACTGTTCTGAATCTCTGCTCACCTTCCTTTCTGCTCTGTGATCCAACGGGGAAAAAGACGGATAGCCCAATTCCAGGCTCTTCTTTTAAAAAGGTGAGGTAGAATTTCACTTCTCCCTATGAATTGAGGAGGAAAAGAGAGTTTTGGTTTTCTTTCTTTTTCTTTTTCTTTCTTTCTTTAAATGCTGCCCCAAGATTTCAGCAGGAGGGTTTCAAGAGCAGTATTCTAGAAATGACTTTTGAGTTATAAGAAAATGTCTTAGGGGTTTTATGGAAGCAAAGAGGTGGGCTCGAATGTTTTACTCTTTTTTTTTCCATATGGGGAATTTATAGATGGGAACCTACTTCCATTAGACTTGACACTGACATGGCCCTGGAATGAGATGGTGAAGTGGTGGGTACGTGAACCTAGATAAGAAGCATCCCTGTGTACAACACGGCAACTATGGTTATACCAATGTATTGGACTTTGAAAACTTGCTCAGAGAGTAGATCTGAAGTGTTCTCACCACAAACATTGATAAGGGTGTGAGGTAATGTGTATGTTCATTGGCTTAATTTAGCCATTCCCCAACATATACATTTTTTTTTTTTTTTTTTTTTTTTGAGACAGAGTCTCACTCTGTCACCAAGGCTGGAGTGCGGTGGCGTGCGGTCACTGCAAGCTCCGCCTCCCGGGTTCATGCCATTCTCCTGCCTCAGCCTCCCAAGTAGCTGGGACTACAGGCGCCTGCCACCACGCCCAGCTAATTGTTTGTATAGAGACAGGGTTTCATCGTGTTAGCCAGGATGGTCTCGATCTCCTGACCTCATGATCTGCCCACCTCGGCCTACCAAAGTGCTGGGATTACAGGAGTGAGCCCCCGCGCCCAGCACATATACATGTTCCAAGACATCATGTTGTACATGGCAAATATATACGTTTTTTGTCAATTCAAAAACAAATAAATAGATTTAAAATTTTTAAAGAGAAATGAATAGCCCTGGGACATCCCCTGAAGCCATCAGGTCATCTCCAGCTAGACTCTGGTTCAGAGCCGGGAAATTAAGTCTTATGGGGTATGAGCCACATGTGAACTTAGAACCCTGGGTTGTTTTGTTACAGGGCTCTTTGGTCAATGATGTTACTTCTTAAGCTTGGGAATGGACCCTGGCCTCCTCTAAGAGGGCCTAAAATCTAAAGATAAAAGAATACAGGCAAACACATGCCACTGGAATCAATATCCAGGTGAGCTCAGTTCTTGAAAAGGCTTGCATGTCTCACACAGAGCAAACCCTCCCTGGAGAATTCATTCAAAACTGAAAAAAACAAATACTCCCCTCTCCCTACAACTGTATTCTTCCACACTGGGAGTATTGAAGATAAAGCTATTTTCACAGGAGCGCTGGAACGAAACGGAAAACAAGTGTAACATAACTGCTGACATTTTCCCAGGAGATGCCTAGTTTGAGTGTATTTCCATGTTAATGTCATTTTAAAGATCTATATCAAAATTAGTGGCACGTACTCTCTTTTAAAATACGTGTGCCTCATTTAGAGTCTTTTAAGGAAGACCCCTCTCATGGTCGTGCTGCCTGTGGCTTTCTTATTTGCCATCTGATCATATCTCATCTTCCTCCTATTTATATCTCTGCACGGCTAGCAAGGAGGACATCTAGGAAGTTCCACCCAGGAACACTTTCCAGAGTGCCCTGGACAAGTGGCTTACTTGGACACATTCCTTGTTTCCTTTAAAAATATTATGTTGCTTTACAACCCACCTTCCGCCCATCAAAGATGATGTTTACCTGAAGGCCTTTGAATGGATTTTGCCGGGATCAAAAGTAATTACTTTGCAAAGTTCATTTCTGACTTCAGTGTCTTCTTTGGCACTGAATAAATATTTCATAAGCATGAAACTCAGAGGCTGTTTGTTTCTCTTAGTTTTGCAAGCTTTTTTAATTAGCCTATATGCCTGTATTGTTCATTTTTTCCTAGATTGCTTCATACTGTCTTACAGAATAAGATACCATTAAAACAAATCTGAGGCGTTTCCCAACAGAATACTAAAGCTGTCATTGCACAGGGAACACATAGAGGAGCCGGGCATTTGCATCAGAGCATGCATGCAAATCATTTATTCAGGTTTCATCCCAAATCCACATATTGAGGACCTACTTAGGAAAGATGTTGGGAATGAATGTTTGTTCATGTTTCTGGGGACCCTGGTTATTAATTAACTTGGAAACTTGTGAGATCTCAGATCAAGTTTTTGGAGTGCATCATTAGAAAGACTCTCTAACTCCCTGAGATGGTAGCATATGTCACTTATCTGCCTGGTGATGACAAGAATATTTGCCCTGGCAGCCGATGCTTCCTTAAAATCCTGACTTCAGATAAACAAGCAGGGGCAGCTGACTTGGGACTGACCATACTTTTTATCCAGTTGGCAGCCGAGGGTGGCTGAAGTAAGCAAACTTAAGAGAGGAGGATGGCTTTGGGTAGGCAAGGTGTTCTGAAGCTCGGGACAGATGAAGCCTGCAGTGCACTGTTAGCATTTTGGCTCCCAGCATCCCTTCCCACATCCTAACAACATCTGGGTGTACTTGGAGAGATCACCTCTGCCCCACTGTGCACAGGTTTCATGCATTTTAGTCTAAGTGCTCTGTCCTCCCTTAAGAACCAGGCTTGTGACCCAAACAAAGTTAGAAGGAGTCAGATCAGGGAAGAAAGAAAAACTAAAGGGCATCAGCTTATTTCCACTGGAAATGCCCAACAAACTCGCCCATCTGTTCTGTTCTTTGAAGGGAGCTGCCCTGGTTTCTCTCTGGCTCGAGAGCCTGATCCTACAGCATTCCTGTCCATTCCAGCCACCCAGCAGACTTTAGGCAAATTCATTTTTGCTTAAAATAGACAGAGCTCATTTCTATTGCTTGCTACCAAAGAACTCTAAATGATTCTGGGCTTAGAAAGGCCAGCAGGGACCTGCGGTAGGGGAACCAAGACCTCCATTCACCAACTGCCATCATTACCCACCTCTTTGTTTAAGCAGACCCGTTGTCTGGACCCTCTGCCACAGCTGCCATCAAAGGGAGCTGTGGGTGTCATTCTCTATGACCTCCCAGTGCCCATTGAAAGTATGAATTACTATCCCCATGTTAAAGACAAGGAAACTAAGAATCAGCAGGATTGAGGTCAGAGGACTAGTAAGTGGCACATAGATTTTGACCAAAGTCTGATCAATAGCAAAGCCCATTTACTTTCCACTCTGCCAAGACTCTTCAGCACTCAAAAGTAAACCAATTATTTTTTTCTTTTAAAACAGTTCACATCAATGTTTTAATTAACCATGCCTCACCTTTTGAATTAAAAACAGAGTCCTTTTTTGTTTTCTCCAGGGAAATCGTATTTGGAATCTCAAATTATAAGAGATAGAAGACGAAAGGTGAGAAAAGGACAGAGCCCAGCTGCTCCTCCGACGTCTGCAAGGGGTCCACAAAACCCAGTGGTCTGACCCGCAGCACAAAAACCAGCACTCTGAGGAGCAATTTGGCTTTTCATTAATTCAAATAGGACCGCATACCCTGACCTCAATCTATTTCTAATCATGGTGTCTTAGGAAGCTTAGACATCCAGCTAACTTCATGAGGCCACTCACAGTATGTCTCTCCCGTGTCAGCTCAAATATTCAATTTCAAACTCCTATCTGACCCGTGCTGCTTAACTGAGAGCCGTTCATCTTCTTCATGTTTAGGAAACTGCAAGCTCAGTATAAATGTGCCATCCTCTGGTGTCTCTTAAATTCTGTCTGGAAGAACGCCACGGGGAAAGGGTTTAGCATATCTCCTTCAGCATTTGGGAGCTCAGAATTCACAGGGAGATTAACACATATGCTGTAAGTCACGATGGGGAGAGCTATAAATAGAAGAGCCTCTTTCCACACAGTTGAGGATCTTCTGGTATAACCACAATACTTTATAACCCTGATCCTCACACAAGGGGAAGCATGAAAATGACCGTGCTCTGAGAGAAGATATTTTATGCATGAACTGGTTTCATTTCTGGAATCTGTAAGCTTTTAAGAGGCAGGAGTCACGGCACATTCCACACTTCATCCACGTTACACCTAAAGGTTCATTGGGAGCACCTGTGAGCATACTTTGGGGTCATAAATCCCAAGGGTTTCTGGAAGGCTACTTCCAAACGCACTGGGCAATGTTTTTAAAGGATGTGCTTAAAAAAAAAAAAAATGAAGCTTCCAAGTTGCATTTCTTTCAATAGAAAACTGAAGCAGGTCATTGGGGCTCATTTCTTTCTTCCCCTAAATCTGCCCACATATTCAGTTCTTGTGTCTCCTGTCTCCTAAAAACACCAGGTGCTTTTGCTTTTCACTATTTTACCCCCGTCAGGCAGGGTTTGGAGGCTGGCCGGCCACGCCCCCCCTCCATTAGGCAGGGGTTGGAGACTGCCCGGCCACGCCCCCCACATCAGGCAGGGGTTGGAGGCTGGCCGGCCACGCCCCCCACATCAGGCAGGGGTTGGAGGCTGGCAGGCCACGCCCCCAACATCAGGCAGGGGTTGCAGGCTGCCCGGCCACGCCCCCCACATCAGGCAGGGGTTGGAGGCTGGCAGGCCACCCCTCGCCAACTTTATCCAGTGATTTTATTTACAGCAGGTCTATCACTTTCAAGAACTCAACAAAACCATGACTCAAAAAGGAAAGAGAAGGAAATCAGGCAATCGCTTCTGAACGCCAAGGCCTTGCTTAGTAAGCTATCACTTAGATCAGGATTTCTCAGCCTCCGTCATGCTGAGATTCGGGGTTGGATCTTTCTCTGTGGCGGAGCTGTCCTGTACATGTTACGTGTCAGCAGCATCCCAGCTGCACCCGCTAGATGAATGCGCACACACTAGTCTCAGCACTGCCCCCAGGTGTGACAACCAAAAATGTCTCCAGACACTGACCCATGGTGGCCCTCAATGGAGAACCTCTGAGCCAGATGTTTATTTCACACCTATAGGACTGTAATGGAAGTCATCTAAGCTGAGTGCCAAGGCCTAATTTCCTAAGGACCCAAAACTATCCCACGAGGAAGCCTGATGGTCTCTGAGGTTTCTTCAGCTCTCACTTCTGTGGCTCACACCCAGAGCCCACAACAGAGACATGTCCAACCATTTCCCAGGCCTCCTTTTCAGAAAGTGCTGGATGCTTTTGAGTGCTATAAGGGGAACCTGACAGAGAAAACAAAACCCGCAGGAGGTGGCTGCTGTCACGACCGCCCCCCCAAACCCGCTCCTCCAATTCCCTGCTTTCCTGTTGCTAAACGCAGAGTCAGCTGTCCAGCTAGAAATAAAAGGTTTATGTTGGGTTGCCACATAGATTCTTATGGCAATAACATTTGGAGCCTTTTACTGGGACATAAACTGTAAGCTAAAATGTCACCCGATTTTATTAGACAATCTAAACGTAATTGCAAATAAGTTGATGTACACATAAAAGATGATGTAAGACTGTCATCCCAGCAGCGGCATGGGGACTGGCCAGGAGCGCAGGGCGATGGCAAAGTGCTGATCTGCCCTCCGCAACCAAAACCGTCCCCAGATTCCTGAAGTACAAAGAGGGAAGAGTTATGTTGGCAGGAAATGGCAGGAAGCAACATTATTTCCTAATAATAATAACACAGGGAACCAGAGGTTAAAAGAGGTCAGTGCAAACCATGTCCCAAGACCATTTTCTCTGGAATAAAATTTTCATAAAGAGCTCTAAGTCTTTTTTATGGGCAGGCAGAACGTCATTGGGAAATTAATGATGGATCTGAATGATAAATCTGCTTTCATATAGAAGCGTTGGTTTTTTGAAAATATGCTTTTATGCCTCAAAAGTTGTAAATGAGAACAAGACAAGGATACATCCAGAGGGATCATTATTCCAAGCTGGGCCAGCTGTCCCACCACCTGATTTCATCAAATTTATTCTAAATAAAAATATAGATCAACAAAAATCTACTTTTTTGTGCAAGAATGGGTAATTTACTTATTTAAAAGATAAAATACGCTCGATATTGTGAAGACATCATGGTTTACACAGGAATCTTGTGTGTTTAACATACAGCTTCAGAAGATTCACCCAGGATAACAAACGTGAGAACAAATTTTTGTGAATTTCAAAATGCTCATCAGTTTACCATCTCGGGCCATTTTTCTTAATTATTAATTGGTCAGTTTGCAAAAGTCATGATATGACTTTCATGGGCTGCCAACAAAGCACACAAACCAGGTGGCTTAAATCAACTGGAATTTATTCTCTCTCACTTCCGAAGGCCAGAAATCTGAAATCGAGGTGTCTATGAGGCATCTTCTGTCTGGAGACTCTAGGGAGGGTCCTTCCTTGCCTCTTCCAGCTTCTGGTGGTTGCTGGAAATCCCTGGTATTACTTGGCCTTGTGAAATAACAACACAGAGAGAGACTTTCCAAAGAGTTGATTCGGGAATAGCAGAGGATTGCAATCCAGGATATGCATTCTCTGGTGAGCCATAAGCACATCAAAGAGGTTGGGACTAGGAGAAGCTTTTAAAGACAAAAGGGAGGAGTCCACATTAAGTTGTTTTGAAATGAAGACCATTGATCACAGGGGCTTGTTCCGGGAGTTGGTGTTAGCTCATTGGTGGAAGCAGCCAGTGTTGGACAAGTTATGTGCATCCATAAGTGGCTTACCTGGAATCCTGTGTTTTTGAGAAGTTCCTTGCATAGTTCCTGTCATAGGCATACAAGCAGGGATGTCTTGTGATAAGTCAGGCATGTGGTGGGGGTGCTGCACCCCATTTTACTATGGTTGATGTAGCGACTCCATTTTTATATCAATTACTGGCAGCTATTCCTCTCCAGTCCTTCTTCTCACGGCCTTCTTCACACGGCCTTCTTCTCAGTCCATCTCTGCATCCAAATTTTCCTCTTCTTATAAGGACATTGGCCAATTAAGATCCACCCTAATCTAGTACAACCTCATCTTAACCAGTTATATCTGCAAAGACTCTATTTCCAAATAAGGTCACATTCTGAGGTTCTGAGTGGACATGGATTGTAGGGGGGACACTGTTTGACCCAGTAGAGTGGTGAGGAGCCTATCAGTGCACTATGGTCTCAGCTTGCATTAATTTCTCTCAGGATCCTTCCCCATCTGCCACCTGGTCAGGCACACTTCCCTGTGCTGATGCTTCCTTGCCATGCACAGCTCCACCAGAGAATCAACCGGCTTCGTGCAACTTCCTGCTGACTTCATCTCCAGCCTCATTTGTCATGAAACATGGGTTCCAGGAAAGCCCAGTACTGCTATGCACAGAGGCCGATACTGGGCAGGTGGGGGCAGAGGCATCTCTCCCAACCCGGAGGAGGTGCTCCCTGTTCTGCATTCAGAACACTCCTTAGGCACAGAAGTCATTGTCACTTGGTGCCATGTCCATAGGCTACTGAAAAGCATCACCCAAACAAATCTGCACTTTAGGACCCACTATCAGAGTGACATAACTCACGCTTCGAAGTCAGGCCGACCTGTGTCCAGTTGAGCAGTCTGGGTCTCAACTGGGTCAAGTGGGGATTAGACCATGTGAAAAATTCGCCAGCCAACCCTGGAGAGCCCCCACCCTCACTGTGTCTGCTTCTGCCTTTAATACTTTCTTCTCTGCACTGCAGTCTGGCCTGGGCTACCTGGCCCCCAGCAAGCCTCCTTGTTCCAGTGAATGGCCATGCTTCTCCTGCTCCTTCTTGCCTGCTGAGCACCAGGTCACTTAGTTGACTGTGCCCTTGGCTCACTCTCTCTCCTCGCACTGCGTCTCAGGGCTTCTCTTCCTCTGCCCCATGCCTGTTCCTGGAGTTCCTTGGCGGTCTGTCCTCACTGTGCAGATGCTCCAGAGAGACTGAGCCTCCCCCACAGCTATCACCTGCTACACACAGGCACAGACTACCAGGGTATGAGCTCATCTTGCACTCACTTCTCTCAGGAGCCCTCCCCATCTGCCACCTGGTTAGGCACACTTCCCTGTGCTGCTTCCTCACCATGCACGGCCCCACCAGAGAATCAACCTGCTTCGTGCAACTTCCCATGACTTCATTTCCAGCCCCAATAGATGGCAACCATTTTAAGGACAAGTGTGGTTCTTGTCCTAGCACAGTGCCTGGTGCACAGCAGGGACTCCAAGTGACTGCTGCATATCATCCACTCATTCATTCACTTCTTTATTCAAAAAATATTTAGAGAGCCTCTACCAGGAATCAGGCACTGTATAAAGCACTAGGAATTCAAATGAACAAAACAACTACCTACACCATCCCCTGGCTCCACTGGCATTACATTCAAGGAGGGGAGATGGACAATTAATAAAAAACATAAAAATACATCACGTGGTGTCAAGAGTTCTGAAGCAAGCACCAGCCAGGGAGGGGAGATGACAGGAGAGGGGGCCCTGCTGGATGCCATGGTGAGAGGAGGTGAGCAGGCTGCACTCTGGCATCAGCTGGGGAGGGAGCAGTGTGTGGTTATTTGGGGACGGGCACTCCAGGTGGAGGGAAAGGCCACTGTGCTGCTGTTGATGCTGCCGGAGCGAGGCTGAGATCAAGAGATGGGGTCAACCCAGGTCAGCAAGGGAAAGGACAGCCCATTTCTGCAACGCCCACCTGCGGCCACGATCTGGGCCTTTGCCTTCCAACCTACCCAGCCCAGATGTTAAATGAAGAGTCTGAAGCCCAGCTTTTAGCAATGAAGCTTTGACCATTCAAATGAGCCAGATCCTAAGGGTAGGAGTGGGTGGGGAGGCTGGGTCCAAGGCCTCAGCTGCAGCCCACCCGGACCTCCAAAACCACAGCAATTCCAGGTTTGAAGTCAGCCAAGAACTCACCGAAATCTGCAAGCAGAGAAGAGGGGACCCTGAGAAGGAATTTCAAACTCCACAAAGCAGATTAAAGCCAAAGTGACTCTGTGGCCCATGGCGCGTGTTCTACATTCACAAGAAGGAAAATTCAGGAAATGGAGCAAGAAGAGTGGAAAAGCTCCTCACTGCCCAGCCTCAAGATGCAATAAATTGCTTATTTAAAATGCCTGTTTTCAGGCAGGTAAGGAGTTTTTGTCCTACAACTGTCATCAGTATAAATTAGTGGCTTCTCTCAACAGGGCTTATTTACTTAGCAAGTAAATTGGGTTAGATCATTGCTAAATTTTGCCATTGGGCACATATGATATTTATGCACTTAATAGCTTCATTAAGGAGGTTTCTGGGAGTCTATTACTGAGCAAGTCTATAGATCACTGGGCAATAAATTCAGAGAACGTTCCTTAGCATTCACCTAATTTGGCCATAGTTTTAATTAAGTGTTTCAGCTAATGATTTCCATTTATGTTTAATAAAATTTATTGCATAAAAATAAGTTATCAGACCCCAATTTAATTCAAGTTCTTCTAGCTGATGTGGCTGCCCCCAGCAGGGTGCAGTGTGTGTTAATGGGTGGCCATTTCCATTTGGAGGTTTCCACTGGGCTGAGTCACTAGTCAAGGACACGCAAAAAGGGTCCAGCTTCCTAGGATTACCTTAAAAATCATTTGCATGGAAAAAACAATGTCATAAAGTGACCCTTGACTAGGTGATACACAGAACGAGATCAACTGTAGGCAGCTACAAATAAAGGTTGCTTTTGGAAATGGTTCCAAAAATGCAGGTATGCATCCCAAATGCCACAGAGCTTGCCTCGGATTATCTGGCACTGTCTTCTTACTCTAAAAGCAAGCAATCCATCTCCTGACAGCGCCCACTCTTCAAGTGCATGGGCCCATTAAAGGCAATTGTGCATTGCTCACTCCATGTGCAGACCTCACGGGCCCTGCTCTATGCACACTCCCTCCCTCAGAACCAGACCTCTGGGGCCTCAGGCTGCCCGGTGCTCATGGCCGACAGCCACAGCCAGGTTCTTATCACACACCCCTACCAGCCCATCCCCGGGACTGCTCAAGATTGTCAAGGTCATGCCCCCTCCCCAGGGCAACCCACATCCAATGACTGACACATGTGGGGATGCAGGCACCCTACCCTGTGGCCCCAGCTCAGAACAGCTCCGGGCAGCCGTCCCTGCTCCAGGACACAACCCCAACCCTGGGGGCAGCTGAGGCCTTCCTTCGCCCAACCTCACTGCCTCCACTTCCCTGGCAGTGTGACCCTGAGAACAGCCCCATAAACCCTGTCACAGTTGGCCTCACAGAGATGCCCTCTGGCCTCTACCCCTCCTCAGCACCCTCACTGAGGCAGAGGGTGGTACCTTGCCCCCACGGGCACACACAAGGCTGTTCATCACAGCACTTCTTTGTGAAAACCATAAATCAACCTAGAGACCCATCGAGGCTGTATAAAATGAGGAATATTTCCACAGCACAAACTCTCCTGCAGGTCTGCACGGAATTACCGGATAATTCACAAAGCTATGTTGAGGGGGGAAAGAGAGGGCCAACGACGAGGCCTTTTAGGTCAAAACAAAACCACTTGATAGATATTCTGTGGGAATCTAGCTGGCTAGCTATATCTACAATACAAACGCATGGAAACATTCTGGAAGGAGACAAAGAACTGATGGAGATGGTCACCTCAGAAGGGGTGAGGCCTGAGAAGGGATGGCAGAGAACAGGAGCGGGGAGACGTTTGATCAAAAGGGACTTTGCCTTCATCTGGAATGCTTCCATTTCCTTTTTTTTTTTTTTTTTTTTTTTTACAAAAGAGTGTATTCATGTATTGATAACTAAATTAAATGTTAATCACTTTTTTGGAATGTGAGCCATAATATACTAAGGTTGGTGCAAAAGTAATTGTGGTTGTTGCCATTGAAAATAATGGCCAAAACCGTAATTACTTTTGCACCAACCTAATAATTTTCTCCGAAATGTATGGATCGGATCATTTATGAGGATGAAAAGGAAAGAAGCACGTCAGAAACACTTAGATGTCATTAAGTGTCTGCTGTGTTCCTCAATTAGACGAAAATAATTGGGTTACTTGTAAAAAAGAAAGCAAACTATGAAAATATGTCTAATCCATGACACCAAGCTGTTACGAATTTACAAAAATCTTCAAAAAGCATTTCCCAAAACCTTGGGATTTTCTTATTGGAAATTCTCCATGACTCTGGTGGTTGTTAAGAGATGAATCAAGTTGAGACCCATCCATGCAGTTTCCTGATTCTTGAAGCTGGGTTCTTTTCTTTTACAGTCATATGTCCCCTAACAACTGGGATACCTTCGGAGAAATGCATCCTTAGGCGGTTTCCTCCTGTGGGAGCCTCATAGAGAGAACTGAACGAACCCGGAGGTTATAGCCTGCTACGCACCTGAGCTATGTGGGCAGCCCCTTGCTCCTGGGCTGTAAACCTGCACAGCCTGTGACTATACTGAGTGCTGTACAGCAGGACTGTACTGAGTACTGTAAGCAACTGTAACACAACAGTATTTGTGTATCTAAACATAGAAAAGGTACAGTAAACATATGGTATAAAAGATAGAAAACGGCCCACCTGTATAGGGCACTTACTGTGAACGGAGCTTGCAGGACTGGAAGTTGCTCTGGGTGAGTCAGTGAGTGAGTGGTGAGTGAATGTGAAAGCCCAGGACATCACTGTTCACTGTGTATACTCTATAAACACTGTACACCTAGGTTTTACTGAATCCATTTAAATTCATTTTTCTTTCTTCAGGCCAGGCACAGTGGCTCACACCTGTAATCCCAGCACTTTGGGAGGCAGAGGCAAGCAGATCACTTGAGTTTAGGAATTTGAGACCAGCCCGGCCGACATAGTGAAACCCCATCTCTAATAAAACTACAGAAATTAGCCAGGTGTGGTGTCACACTCCTGTAATCCCAGCCACTTGGGAAGCTGAGGCACGAGAATTGCTTGAACCCAGGAGGCGGAGGTTGCAGTGAGCCAAGATCGTGCCACTGCACTCCAGCCTGGGCAACAGAGACTCCCTTTCAAAAAAAAAAAATTTTTTTTTCTTCAATAAAAAATTAACATTAGCTTACTATAAATGTTTTACTTTATAAACTTTTTTTAAACTTTTTGTAATAACACTTAGCTTAAAACACATTTTAACTGTATAAAAATAATTTCTTCATATCCTTATTCTATAAACTTCCTTCTGTAAAAGACAAGGTTGTTTTTGTTTTTGTTTTTGTCTTCGCTCTTAGTTCGTTAAAAACTAAGGCACAAACACACATATTAGCCTAGGCCTGCACAGGGTCAGGATCATCAATGTCACCGCCTTCCACCCCACACCTTGTCCCACTGGAAGGTCATCAGAGGCTAAAGAGGCTTGGAGCTGTCATCTCCCATGGGAACAATGCCTTCTTCTAGAAATCCTCCCCAAAATACCTGCCTGAGGTTGTTTTACAGTTAAATTGTTTTTTTTAATAAGTAGAAGGAGTACACTCTAAACAAATGATTAAAAGTATAGTATAGTAAACATATAAACCAGTAACACAGTCATTTATTATCTAGTATTATGTACTATACACAATTGTATGTGCTAGACTTTTCTCCAAGTGGCAGTGCAGTAGGTTTATACCAGCTCACCACAAACACGTGAGGAATGTGCTGTGCTATGATGTTACGGCAGCTTCCATGTCACCAGGCGATAGACATTTTTCAGCTCCATTATAATCCTATGGGACAACTGTGGTATACAGGGTCTGTCAATGACTCAAACATCACTGTACAGCACTTGACTGTAATTCATGGTCACTTTTTAATACCAATACAATTAAGGCAACTTATATTGAAGAATATCACCATGTCCATTAACTTGGTGCAAGGTTGGGATTTTCATAGCATAAGTGAGGCAGACATCATAAATCAGAGAAGAGTATAGCCGAAACATCCTTGGAGGCCACCTCACCCAACCCTGCCATTTAATGTAGAGGGAAAAGAACTAAAAGGACTAGAGAGGGCAAGTGACAAAACCACTCAAGGAGAAACTCCATCTGAATCATGTCAGCACAGACCATTGCAGAGGACATTCACATTTTCCCAGCTCAGCTATCTTCCCCTTTTTCTAGAAACAGCCCCATTGTCATCTAGCAACTAGGCTGTACGATTTGTGGGTCCTGGTGCAAAATGAAAATGTGGGGCCCCTTGTTCAACAATTATTAAGAATTTGTAAGATGGTGACAGCAGAAAATTAAACTAAGAACAGGGCCCTTCTGAGAACAGGGACCCCATGCAGCCACCCAGGCCACACACTCAAGAAGTCGGGCCAGTCTCCCCATCTCCTCCACAAGGTGTGGACAGAGGCGACATCCATCCCTAAGGGCAAGATCATGTGACCCTGAGCTCACCCAACCCCTACGTTGCAATTCTCAGCCATATTGATTGGTTCAATGGTGAGCATGTGACCCAAAGACGTCCAATCAGAGTGACTCCCAGGGCTTGCGCCAGGAGTGCTGGGAAGCTGTATTCTCCTCATGTGGACCTTGGAGCCTGGGACCCAGCTTCTGCTGGCAGCCCTCCTGTGACCGTGAGGAAAGAACTTGCCTGGAAGGAAGACACACACAGCACGCAGAAGAGCTAAGCAGGGAGCCAGAGAGAACCAGGCTCTGATCGCATCCTTTATGCCCTTATAACAAATTTCCCCATTATGTGATCCAATACAATTTTGTTTGTTTAAACTGGTTTGATTTAGATTTTCTGCCACTTCCACTGAAAAGCATCCTCCCTGGTAGAAGTTTCCACAGATCATTAAAAGTGTACGTTTTGCCCAAGTTTGTGTGGATGGCAGTTTGGCGATGTCAATTAATACTTAAAATGTTTGTGCCGTTTGCCCATGAATTATATTTCCAGGAAGAAATTTACCCTGCAGAATCCCTCACTCAATTATGCAAAAACTTTTTTAATGGTCTTTGCAGCATGGTTTATAATAATGAAAAATTGGAAACAACCATATCTCCATCAACAGAGGACTGGTTAAGTAAACAATGGTTATTTCATTGTCCTGAGTAACAGAGAAAACTTAAAAAGAATGAGGTTGGTAGGTACTCCCATAGAAAGGAACCCATGATTCGTTGATAAGTTTAAAAAGCAAGCTGTACAAGAATGTTATAGTTTGATCTCATTTTGTAAAATACGTTAACAACCTGCTGCTAGCATAGATCTATGGCGAAAATGTTGCTGGAGGATTGCGGGGATTATTGGAGGGGTTTTCAGTTTTACAGGATACATAAAAATTCAAATGCTGCAGAACTCGAATAAGGATGTATTGGTTTTACACTGGAAAAAAAAAAGGTATTTTAAATTCCAAAATGCATAATTTGTCTTGAGGTATTTGGCCATAAGTAACTCTGTGACACCAGCATTAAATAAAACACGATGAGACTCATGCCTGCTGCTGCCAGTGGTTCCTGAAGGTTTGAGAATGTGCGCGACGGCCATTCCAGGCACCCTGGGTTCCCTGTCGCCAATGATGTTAACAGGCTCAGAGTGGTTGATTTTCTGCCTCAGGTCCCCTGGTGAGCAGGGGTATCACTTTTCCTGTCCATTTTCATATGATCACCGTAACACGTCTTTTTTTTTTTTTTTTTTTTTTTTGAGATGGAGTCTCCCTTTGTCGCCCAGGCTGGAGTGCAGTGGCACGATCTCAGCTCACTGCAACCTCCACTTCGTGGGTTCAAGCAATTCTGCCTCAGCCTCCTGAGTAGCTGGGATTACAGATGTGCCACCACACCCAGCTAACTTTCATATTTTTAGTAGAGACAGGGTTTCACAACGTTAGCCAGGCTGGTCTCAAACTCCTGACCTAAAGTGATCCGCCCACCTCGGCCTCCCACAGTGCTGGGATTACAGGCGTGAGCCACTATGCCCAGCCTCATAACATGTCTTGAGTGTTCCCTTTAACTGAAAGTTGAATGTTTAAAAGACATGGTGAGTTGGCTAAGCGCAGTGGCTCAGGCTTGTAGTCCCAAAACTGTGGGAGAGCAAGGCAGGAGGACTGCTAGAAGCCAGGAGTTTAACACTACCTTGGACAACATACTGAGACACTGTTTCTACAAAAAATTTAAAAATCAACCAAGGGTGCTGGCATGCACCTGTAGACCCAACTACTTGGGAGGCTGAGGTGGGAGGATCACTTGAATCTAGGAGGTTGAGGTTACAGCCAGTTATGATCATGCCACTGTACTCCAGCCTGGGCAACAGAGCAAGACTCTCTCAAAAAAAAATGACATTGTGGGTAGCTCCTACATTACTGAGATCTCAAGCCATCATGTCTCAGTGATGAAATAAATGTTTATTGAGCAGCTATTATGTGCCAAGCACTGAGGAAGCAGCACTGGCAGGTTTAGCCCCATGGCTCTGTCTTCCTAGAGCCCTGTAGGGAAGACAGATATGAGGAGTGGTGGAGAGAAAGATGCAGAGGGTTGTGGCCATGTGTCGGAGGCTAAATGCAGCTTCTGAAACCAGAGGCTTCTGAAAAGAGAGCAGTTTCCGAAGAAACCAGAGGCTTCTGAAAAGAGAGCAGTTTCCGAAGAAGCCTTAGATGAAGCGAGAGTCATCAAAGATAGACACGCATGAAGGCCCTGGGCAAGGAAGGCAACAAAAGGAAATCCAGTCTGTCTGGAACACAGAGTTAGGGAGAGAGATATGAGTGTGGAGAAGGAGGCACCTTGGGTTGGGCTTTACAAACCATGTTTAAAATGATGTCATTTCTCTTACGCAGGAGGCCGAGGCAAGGAAATCACTTGAACCCAGGAGGTGGAAGTTGCAGTAAGCAGAGATCACCCCACTGCACTCCAGCCTGGGTGACAGAGAGAGACTTCATCACCAAAAAAAAAAAAAAAAAAAGTTGTCATTTCTCTTGAGGAAAACTTAAAGTCCCAGGGAGTTTTTTAAGCCCCAAGGAGCTTGTGATCACATTTGCACAACAAAGAAAATCATCTGTTGTGCAAATGTTGCCGGTGAGTGGTAGAGAACTTGAAAAATCCCCAGGCAGAGGGTGGAGGCTGCAGTGGCATTCTGGAGGTGGGAGTGGGTAAAGCAATCAGAGTCCTTCAGGGCCAGAGGGAGAATCAGCCTGGCTGAGCTGGGGCCTGGTTTGGGCTGGTGAGGAGTCTGGCATGGGGAGCCCATCTGACATGGTTTGGATGTGAGTCCTTTCCAAATCTCATGTTGAAATGTGATCCCCAATGTTGGCGGTGGGGCCTGGTGGGAGGTGTTTGGGTCATGAAAGCAGCTCCCTCATGAATGGCTTGGTGACCTCCCCACGGTAATGAATGAATTCTCACTGTTAGTTCGCGTGAGTGAGAGCTGTTTGTTTCAGGGAGCCTGGCACCTCCTTCTCTCTCTCCTGCTCTCCCTCTCACGTGGGACACACCTGCTCCCCTTTTCCTTTCACCATGATTGTAACCTTCCTGAGGCCTCACCAGAAGCAAATGTCAGTGCCATGCTTCCTGTACAGCCTGCACAACTGTGAGCCAAATAAACCTCTTCTCTTTATAAATTACCCCGCCTCAGGTTTGCCTTTATAGCAGTGAAAACCAGACTAACACAGCATCTCAGCCCAGCTCCCCCTTCAGTGCCATACTCCAAGGCGGACCATGTGTCATCATGCCCTCACCACTTCCCAGCTGTTTGCTGTGCACTGAGGACCACGCCAAGCCCTTCCTGTCACTTCCACAAGTGCTCACAACACCCAGCACTGTGTGGTTCTCATCTGAGGTCTGACAAGCTGGACATGGTGCCCAAAGTGACCCCACCAGTGAGGGGCAGCAGGACAGACTGGATGCAGGACCTGCTACAGAACTTGCCATCCCAGAGCAGAATGAAAATGTGGGTCCTTGTTGAAAAGGTGCTGAGCATCTCAGGTCAGAACTGCAGAGAATTCAGTGGAGTGCAGGGCCCTTCTGAGCGCAGGGCTGTGCAACCCACCCGGACTAGACCAATGTGTCCAGCTCCCGGTTCAGGGTCAGTGCTGACCATGGGTGGATTCTGCAACCATATGGGTTACTTGATGAGCACTAACACACACCGGCTGTCAGACAGAGGAATGGTGAGAGTACAACGTGCCTGCTACGGTGGCTCACACACGTTTTTTCCCAGCGTATTAATGGTTTGAAGCAATCGGGGGTAAGCTTTCTGCCACTTGAAAAGCAAACCTTAGTGATTTAGAAAATGCTTTCAATCCATCGAAATACCTTCCTTTAATGCAAGTAGTGGCTGGTTTAGTGGCTTGAAGAGCCACTCCACTCTGCTAGTTAAGCCACCTGCAGCATCTGTGAGTGAACATGAAGAGGCCACAGCTTGTTTCTCCCTGCTTTAAAACAATGATGAGTACATGAAGGCACACCGTGGATGCAATTTGCTTTTTATTTTCATTTTTCATATGATCTCTATGCAAAGTGAATACACTCCAGGACCTACAACTTCAAGAAGGAAGCCCAGGCTGCATGTTTTATGGTTGGAAAGAATGATGCTACTACCCCAGAGGCCTCCCCACCTCCTCAAGCTGGGTCCCAGCTGCCTTTCTATGCCCCCCAGCTGGCCCCTGCTTCTCCTGGGACAGGCTCTTAAACCTCTTTACGCCTCTGCTTCCTCATGAGAAAATCAGAAGGACACTCGCCCCTACTCCACAGAATTCCAGGGCGATGAGTACCTGGTGCCGAGCCTACTCTAGGCTCTCAGTATGTGTCCAGGTTCCTCACTGGGGGTCCCATGTGTGCAGTGATTTATATAATGGCCCTCCTCTGAGCTCTGCCCTGGCAGAAACCCACCACATGTGCCACTGCATTCTTGAAATGGGACTTATCGCAACTGAGATCGACTTTAAGTGTAAAATCCACATCAGATTTCTAAGAGTTTGTTTACAAAAAAAGCAAAATAACTCATTTATATTCTTATATTGATGACATGTTGAAATGATAATATTTTGGACATATCGGGTTACATAAATATTAATGAAACTAGCATTACTGGTTTCATTCTATTTTTTTTAATGTGGCTACTAGAAAACATCAACTTAAGCACATAACTCATTTTATATTTCTTTTGGACAGGGGAGGTTTAGACCAGGGGCCAGCAAACTTTTTCTGTAAAGGACCAGAGAGTAATTGTTTCTGGCTTTGTGGGCCAGATGATTGCTGTCAGACCCGCTAAACTCTGCCACTGCAGCCTGAAAGCTGCCACAGAGACTATATAAGCAAGTGGGTGTGGCTGTGTGCCAATAAAACTTTATTTACAGTATCAGGCGGTGGGCCAGATTTGGCCTGCAAGCTGGAGTTTGCACTGTGAGCCCCATGAGGGCAGCAGGGACTCGCTTCCTCACCGCTCTCCTCTCTGCGCCTCACAGAGGATCCAGCACAGAGTAAATGTTCTGTAAATATCTGATGAATCAGCAGATGAAGTTTGTCTAAATCTGGTAAAAAGTATTATTGTTTAATTGAGAAAGGGATAGATTCTGTATTAAAAGGATAAATGTTGCCCTGTGTGACAGCAAATATATGATTTACAGGGTCAGAAATGTACATCCCTGCCCTTAGCTCACTGAGCCATGACTCCAGCAGACAGAGTAATGCAGTGTGGGGAGGACAGGCCACTGTGTGCAGGAGGCTGTGTCCACCTGTGCTTGTCAGGGGCCACCTTTCCCTTCTCAGCAGGGTCCTTGCAACCTGAGAGTGGTGTGGGATGCTTCTGTCTCCCAAGCGCCCTCTCTGAGGGCCCCTGCATGGCAGCACACATAGGAGAGATGCTGTTTCTCTCCCCTACCTGCTCTCCTCCACACAGCGTGTCCTACAGCCAGGGCCTCAGGCCAACTTCAGGCCTGTAGCCTGCTACCCTGAGGGTCTCCAGGGGAGAAAAGACTGACAGTCCAGCCTGATTCTCTCCTCTCATCCCTGCTTGTCCTCTCTCTCCTCCTTGGAAGGGCAGGACACACAGATATACACACACAGAAAGAGAAAAAACTGTAGCTATTTAGCTCCATTTTATCTGCTTCCTCTCGACAAGCAACTCTTTATCATCTCACTCTTTCTCCCCTACTGACCCTTCAAGCAGGGCTCACAGGAGCCCCCCAGGCTCCTGCTTTCTCACCACCGCCTCTCACGTGCCCTCCCACTTGCTCACCAGGCCACCAGGCTCAGTTCTATGGGCACCGTGCCCAAAGGACCCGGCCACACAATAGCTGCATTCCGTAGGGCTGATGCCCCGTGCAGTTATGTTAGGAGCTGGACTCCTATCCAACCTCCCCTGAGGGAGAGGATGCACACCTCTGCATTTCTCAATGAGGTCCCAGGCCCCCTCTAGCATCTGCCACCGATAAGCCCTCAATAAATGCCTGCTTGTTTCCATCCTAATAATGAGGAACAATCATAAGTATCAGAGCGGCCATTCCCCAGAACTTATTCGGGGCTGGGCACTGAACTGAGCCCCCCCACAGGCAACACCTCACTTACCTCTCACCGAGGAGGGAGGCGGAGTTTGCATCTGTCTTTGGAGGTGAGTGGCCTGAGACGCAGAGGTGAAGTGGCTTCTCCAGGGTCTGCTTGTAGGAGCCGGCCATGGTGGAATGGAAACTCGGTCCGACTGACTCACAAGCCCCAGTTCTTACTTTGTTTGTAGAACTGAGTGTCCATGCCCACTCTCACTCTTGCAAGTTCAAGATCACCGAAACGAGTGTTTCCTGAATGCCTGAGCTTCCCGTTGAAGAAGTCCTGTGCCCACTGGCACAGATCACCATGGCTGTTCAAGATCCATTCCCATTCTCTGTGGACAGGGCTTTACTCCTCCCGGCTCTCCATTGGACTCTGCTATCTGAATCATTCTGCTCCCCTCCCCCTGCCATACATGTGCCACAAAAACCACTGCTAATTCCAAGAGTTTACTTTCAAAAGAATTTCATTTGAGTTTACAAGAAGGTAACAGAAGCCCTTTGATCTCAACAAGGCACGTCCTGTTTCATTCCATGGTTTATGAAACAATTTTAGACTAATTATTTTTGACAACTTGCAAATGTTTGTAAACTTCTTCAAGAAGGAAATGGCACAATTATGTCTTCCTCTGACATACGGAGAAGGAAGTTTCCTTTGTGCTGAATGGCTGACGTCTGTTCCCCCAGGAGAATTTGGAAGCCTTGATCTTCTGAGGTGCTCTGGTTTCTGCTGAGATACAGAATGAATCAAATTGTCCTCTGAGCCGGTGTGAGTTAAATTTAATGAAGCAGGTGAAAAGCCACTGTGGTCAGAACTGTTCACTGTGGTGACATCCTTTGTCACATGGGCGTGATGGTCACGGTCAGATGCTGGCCTTATTGTGAGTCTGGATGCCAGCCCTCTCCCAGCATCTGTGCTGTTTATCTGTGTCTGTGCCCATAGCTGTATAGCTGCTGATAAACAAGCCTTGCCACTAAAAAGAACCTGGGTTCTTCATCTGCTTCAGCATTTAAGAAAATCATCTCAAATCATGGCTATTTGCAATGTGCCTGAGCAAGTCTGGGAGCTTGAAGAAACCCCCAGATCCTGGAAATGATAAATTAAAAACCACAGAATTGCAGCGAAGCAAAGTGAGGCCCCTGGGTTCAATACTACAGAGAAGTAGATTTGGGGTGGTCCCTCCACAGCCCAACTCACATTCTAATGCCCTTTTGATTATTGACCGTTGTTAATTCAAGTATATGCACAGCAAGCAGGTAGAAATATTGCCAAGCCAACCGATTCTTAATCCCTAGCTAATTCCTGGTCAACTAACTATATCCTTCCTTTATTAAAAAGAAAAGAAAAAGGCATTCCAAATCTTTTGTTGAAAACAAATTGCCAGCTGACGAAAAGAACTTTTTCTTCCCTTGAGACCAATGAGCTGACTTTTACACTCTGGCCCAATAAAAGGAATCACTCTCTGCTTCTCTCAAATATTTTTCCAGGGCACCAACAAAGTTCTCATTATTTTCAACATAAATCTGTTTTGTAATTTTTGGATGAAAAGTTCCTTTTCACTGCTGCGACTATAAGAAGACATTCTCAATACTCACCATTATGAGACAGTCACAAAAGCAGAAGCTTCGTCAAGCTGGTCACTTTCTAGAAAGGTAATAAAGACAAACTTCAGATTTTTAATTTTTAAAATGGGACCAGTAGAAGTGGAAATGACGGGCAGGTATTTCTAGCATCACCCACTGAGGGTGCTTCCACCTAGGGAGAAACAGCGAGTGTCTCAGGGCGGGCTGATCTTTAGAAGGGAGGAAGCCCACTCACACTGGCCCAAGAAGGGGCTTAATATCAGGAATGTCAACGAATTGAAGAAGACAAAGCGGCCGGCCTCCAGCAAGACAAGCAGGAAACAGAAGTCCCCTGGAGACGTGGCCAGCCCCACCTGAGCACCTGGGACCCTTCACATCCATTAAGGGGTGCAAGATGCAGCACCCAAAGCCCAACCCCAGCCCCGTCCCCATGCACCAATTTGGGGGCAAATGAGGGCATCTGTCATCTCTCCCAGAGTATAGACAGACATGTCCCTCCTTTCCACTTCTACTGGTCCATTTAAAAATTAAACATCTGGGTCAAACGGTATTTCTAGTTCTAGATCCCTGAGGAATATACCCAAAGGACTATAAATCATGCTGCTATAAAGACACATGCACACGTATGTTTATTGCGGCATTACTCACAATAGCAAAGACTTGGAACCAACCCAAATGTCCAACAATGATAGACTGGATTAAGAAAATGTGGCACATACACACCATGGAATACTATGCAGCCATAAAAAAGGATGAGTTCATGTCCTTTGTAGGGACATGGATGAAATTGGAAATCATCATTCTCAGTAAACTATCGCAAGAACAAAAAACCAAACACCACATATTCTCACTCATAGGTGGGAATTGAACAATGAGATCACATGGACACAGGAAGGGGAACATCACACTCTGGGGACTGTGGTGGGGTGGGGGGAGGGGGGAGGGATAGCATTGGGAGATATACCTAATGCTAGATGACGAGTTAGTGGGTGCAGCGCACCAGCATGGCACATGTATACATATGTAACTAACCTGCACATTGTGCACATGTACCCTAAAACTTATAGTAATACTAAATAAATAAATAAATAAAAATTAAACATCTGAAGTTTGTCTTTGTTACCTTTCTAGAAAGATACCAGCTTGGCCAAGTTTCTGCTTTTGTGATTGGCTCACAATGGTGAGTTAGTTGCATGCCAGCATCACAGCTTTGACCCATCCCCTGAACAGCACTGCACAGATCACCTGCACCATCGCTGACTCATTTCTTCTCTGTCGATCTACAAATAATAAGACCATTTAACAATTTAAAAACTATGACTTCCTTAGGGAGGGCAATTTGACAATGTCTGCCAAAATTAGAAGTTAATGTTCTCTTTTACTTAGCAACGCCACTTCCCAGATATGCTCCTATGCATGTGGGTCGATGTAAGTACAAGCTATTCCCAGCTACTCTGTTTACAGCATCAAAGACCACAAGCACCTTAAGTGTCCATTAGTAGGGGATGGTTGAATGAACTGTGGTACATCCAGAAAATGGAATTCTATGCAGCAGAAAAAAAGAATGAGGAAATATACAGATAGGGAACGATCACCAGGGTATACTGTTACGCCAAAAAGATACAGAACAGTTCATAAAGTATGCTACCATTTGTGTAGAAAACTGTTGAGGGAGAACATATATTTATAACAGGTTGTATTTGCATAAACTCTTTGGAAGGATGAACAGAAGTCAGTGGTAACACAGCGTGGGTAGGAGCTGGGTGGCAGGAGACAGATGGCAGGCAGAGTTTTCAATACAAACCTTTTGATTTACATTGATTTTTGAGCTGAGTGAGTGTCCTATCTGGCCAAAAATAAAGCAATTATATATTTAAAGGAAGTTAATTTTCAAATCAAAGAACATGAAAACTATATATCACTCCTATACGCAGAAAACTTATACCACTTCCCTTAACTGGTGCATAACCTTAAAAATAGATGAAACAAAGATTAGCTATCCAATCATGAAAAGACAGAGGAGAAGACTGAAACTCACATTGCTAAGTGAAAGAAGCCAATCTGAAGAGGCTTTGTATTGTGTGATTCCAACTGTATGACATTTTGAAAAAGGCAAAATTATGGGGACAATAAAAAGACCAGTGATTGCCAGGGACTATGGGGATGGAAGGATGAATGGCAGAGCCCAGAGGATTTTTAGGTCAGTGAGAGTGTTCTGTAGGATCTTGTAATGGGGGATATATGTGATTTTGCATTTGTCCAAACCCATAGAATGTATGACACCAAGGGTGAGCCCTAATGCAAACTATATGTCATCCATCTGTCAATATCAGGTCATCAATTACAACAAATGTACCACCCTAGGGGGAATCTTGATAATGCGGGAGGTTGTGTGTAGGTGGGGGCAGGAGGTAAATGAGAAATCTTTGCACCTCCCACCTAATTTTACTGTGTACCTAAAACTACTCTAAAAATTAAAGTATATTTTTTAAATGGATGGAACACCACTATATAGTGTTAGTAACCTCGTAGCAGTCACCTGCAGAAGCTCCCATCCTGAGGCCCACTCTGTTTGCATTACAAAAGGGTGTCAAAGAGAAGCTCAAGACACCTAGCACCAGCAGAGACTTCCTATGTCGTCTTCAAAGGCCAAGCAAGAGCTGAAATGCGTGGTTTTCTCACCCTGTGATTCAATGTCATTTTATGCCATGACACCACACTTCAGGAAACATAGGCAATCAATGCTGCTAGCTCCTTTTTCTTCTCCTCTCCCCAGAGGTCAAGTTGCCTTAATGAATTGCAGTACTGACTTGCTCCTTGTGGCTTCTTGTCTTTGATGAACACTGTAGCAGTTGGACACGGCTCTTGAGCTGGGTAACAAGCAGCTCCGTAAATGCCCAGCAATCTATTAAGTGTGTCACGGTCCGCTCTTCACTCTGCACCTCTCCAAGGTGAACAGAAGAGGTGTCAGCTCCAGTTTGTGATGGTGTCTCAAAGCTGTGACAGGTAAATAATTCTTATTTTATCTTATTTTTTGCAGATGTTAACAGGCCATGTAATCAGATGCATCAATCTGATTTTCACAGACAGCAGCCCCTGAGCCTGTCCAAGCCTCAGTCCTGGGGCTGACGATGACCAGGAGCACGGGCTGAACAAGGGAACAGAGCCCCAGAGCTCTCTGGAGCCAGAAATTATGTTTTAGTTGTGGAGATCACAGAGCACTTCAGAGAGATTCCTGCATGGGGAGCCATCTTGGACACTGACTGCCGAGGGCTTTCTGGCAGGTGACAGCATAGGACATTTGACGAGGACATTCTTACCTCCTTTGTCATTTACCTTGTTATTCTTGATGAGCAGCTGAGTGAGCATAGACTTGGAGCTGCCCATCTTACAAATGGAATATTAAACAGAGGCACTACAGCAAGGCTGCCTGGCAAAGGGACACGTGCGTGAAAAAAAAAAAACAGTGGAAGGTTGAATTATTTCTGGAATTTGATCTGCTAATTCATCAGCAGCTTAGGGAAGGCAAGGTATAACCAGAGTGCTTTGATTCTCTGTGATTGTTCCGGGCTTTGTCTCTGTGCATCTCTCTAACCCACAGGCTGGCCTCTGCGTGGAACAAGAGTGGTTGCAGGATCCAAAACCATGGGAATGCAGCACACCATCTGGAAGGAGACAGAGCTTTTCTTTCCCAGCTGCTTACCAAAGACGTGGGTGTCACTCAGATTGGACCGACTGGAGGCATCTTTCCACCCCTGAACAAGGACTACAGCCTTAGGCTTATGAAAGCTTCTCCTGGCATTGTAGATGCCACAATTCCAAGCCCCCTCCCCCACACGGGCGCGCGCACACACACACACACGCTTCACCGTGGGGAAGGGGGCAACAGCATTCGCATGGGAATTACATTTCATTATAATTGAAGTTTTATTTTAATCACCATCATTATCAGCAGCAGCTCACATCCACCCGGAGCATCTATGCTGGCATTTTACTAGGAGCTTAGCATGGATTCCCTCACTTCACCCTCCCATCAACCAGAGAAATGATTTGCTCAAGGTCCTGTGGCCCATACGTGGCTGAGCTGCAATGGGAGTCCAGGTCCCAACTCCAGTGCCTGTTTCTCTGACTGCGGAGCTATGGCTACAGCCATGCAGAGCACAAGAGAGTCTCCACGTAGGTCAGTAGGTACATGTGACTTGGAGTGGCTCATAACAAAACCTCAACTGAAATCAGTTTCAGAGAATAAGATGGGAACGCAAGGGACTCACTGGCTCATGCAAACGAGGGCTCTTGTCCCAGTTGTGCCCAGAATCTCTAAGGAGATGCCTGGGACTCGACCTTTCTCCTTCTGTCAGTTCCTCCTTCCTAGGTGGTGGCTTCAATCTCAGGACCTTCTGTTCACAGAGAGCTCCTCACCTGCCCCCACTAGCTTAGCAACCCTGGCAGAAAGCCATTCAGCATTGCTGACTTTATCCTCATGGGACCCTGTTGAGCAAGGAGCCCAGCCTTACACCAATCACAGAGGCCAAGGGTTTAGAATATGTGAGCTTGCCTGAGCTGGGTGATGTGTGCACCACATGGACTAAGAGTGGAGAAGGGATATTCCCCTGAGATAAAACAGAGGATCACCCTCCAGAAATTGGGGAATGCGTCCCAGACAGAATAGAATCACGGATACCTGCTACGAAAGACTTTGTCTCCCTTGGGAGAGTGTGAGCCTCTTCCTATCCAGTCTGTTTCCCACAAGACAGCAAAGCCAGCAGTCTGTCTGCCACCATCACCTGTCCAGTCCACCCCCTGCCCTGGCTTGTGTCCTTCCTCTTCTCTCACCTCAGCAGATAGTCTGCACAAAGGGTCAACTCCCAGAAAATGCATAAAACTGATGGAGTTTTCCCCCCTATCTATGGACAGCATTCTTGCGCCCATTTGCCCATAGTCTTCCCATCTACCTTGTGAGCTTGTTCTCAGGGAAAGCCCTGCTACGAGTCATTCACATGTTAGTTCAATGTTTGCCAAACTTAAATCGTCTAGAGAACCCCTACATGAATCATACCCTACCCGCATATCACCAGGACCACATTGTTTACTTCATATTTTTCTTCAAATTATCTCAGCTTTCAAATGAAAATAATACACTTAAAAATGAAACTTGCCACAAATAGAAAACAATCAAAAAAAGGAATACCATGAAAATCAATGAATATTATTATATTCTGCTGAGGTACTGCAGCTGTCAACACCTCTGGGCCTCTGGTCCATTCTCCCTGTTAAGAAAGAGAAAATGGCAAGAGCCACAGAGGCGGCTGAGCCCCAGTCTGAGACACTCTCTGAGGCTCTCAGGACTGAATGGAACTGAAGAGGAAGAACGAACGTTTACTATGTGGATGGTTACTTAATGCCAAGTCTCTGAACACCTCCTGGTGGTAAGTGCCCCTCACTCACCAGGGCACCCCTGGTAAGCACCCCAGAAAAGCCATCCATCGAGGACCTCAACCCTTCTCCTGGAATGAACAAGAACCCCCCACAGGGAGTCATTTCTGGTCCAGGAAAAAGATGATGCCCCACACTCTTGGAAGCAAACCAATCAATACCTGCCCTGCAGTTTATGTAACACACACATCTTAGAATCCTTAATGTACGCTTACATGAATCCCTTCCCTCCAATCCAGACAGCATCAGCCAAGAACCTCAATGAATTAAAACAGAGAATGGCAAGCTCTCTTGGGGGTTGTTGGCCCCACTCTCCTGTGGCTTCTTCCCAATGACCCCTGCTTATCGAAAAGCGTGGGGACACACAGAGGATGAAGGGTTGCCCCTCTGTTGTCAGAGGGAGAATGGAGGGCAAGACTCTCAGGAAATGGGGTTTCCAAGGCAACAGAGAAAATAAGCGACTTCATGTCCATGCAACAATGTCACCTGGAGCCGTCCCAGAGAGTAAGAGAATCTTATCTACTAATGTGGAGAGATGGCCAAGACAAAGCAGAGGGAGAGAAGAGCAACCGTCTGTGGTTTTATCGCAGCAAGCGATGTCTGTCTCCATACCCAGAAATGAGCATGTGCTCTCTCTATGTATAGATCAGATGACATGGAGACATTTATTAGGCAACTACAATGTGCCTTTGCTCCTCTCACCCTCAGAACTTCCTTGAGGGGCAGGCATTATGATTCCCACTTTACATCAGTGGGAATTTGGACTTGGTGAAGTTAGGTTGTTTGCCAGAGTTACAGGCACTGATTCAGGAACCTGCCGTTCTGGTGTTTACAGCCTGCACCCCTGACCATCAGAGGCCAGACTGCTCCCCGCAAGGATGCCAGCATGTGCATGAGAGAAAAGTCTGGAAAATCATACAAAAGCATCAACAGACCCTATCCTTAGGGGGTCAGATGGCAAAAAATGACCTCTTTTTTTCCTGTTACTCTACATACTTCTGTGTCATTTGAGCTTGACTTTACATTGGGCATGGATAGGTTTTGTATTAAAAGTGAACCAGGCAAGAACCCTGGGTAAGGCAGGGCTCTACCCTGTCTCTCCCAGTGAGTGTAACAATAAAAGCTGGGCAAAATTGCATGGAGCACTATTTGTGAGCTCTGAAAAGTAGACAGTGGCAGGCAAATCCAGAAGAAGACCAGAATGTGAAGTGCCACTGAGTGGGCAGCAGGCTCGCCATTCTTCTCCTTCTGGACCCCCGAGCCTGATACCAGCACAGCCTGAGACCTGGACATGGGCATCAGGACTCAGACAGAGAAATCAGTGGGGAGGCCTCTGGTCTGGCTTGGGGAGTGAGAAAGCAAACTCCTAGGACTCTGAGAGAGTGCAGAAATCCCCACATTTTTCTTTTTTCCATTCTCTCAGCCCCCAAGCAATAATCAGTGGCAGAAATAGGTTCCCACAAGAGCCAAAATTCTGAAGGAGGAGATGCTTCCTTTCTAGTCATTGGAGTTTCAGAAATAGAGGAGAAAGAGTGCAGGGCTGAAAAAATATGTAATGAAATGATGGCCAAAAACTTCCCAAATTTCACAAAAGATATAAGCCTGCAAATTAAGAAGCTCAGCAAACTCCAAAGGTGATAAACCCAAAGAAATCCACACCCAGACTATTTTGTATTCAAATTGTAATCAAATATTTCACTATTTCGTAATCAAAATGGTGAAAATTAAAGTAAATAATAATAATAATCTTGAAACTGACAGGGAAATGCAATCTGTTTAACCTGTAGGAGAACAATGATCTGAATGACTACAGATTTCTCATCAGAAAATATGGAGGTGAGAAGGAAATGGCACACCACCTTTGAAGTGCTGAAAGGAAAGGATGTTCAAACCAGGATTTATCCAGAGAAAATACACTTCAAGAATAAAGGCAAAATAAAGATGTTTTCAGATGAAGGAAAACTAAGAGAATTTATTGCCAGCAAACATGTACTTCAAGAAGTACTAAAGGAAGTTCTTCAAAAAGAAGGAAACTTGAAGAATCAGGAATGAAGAAGCAACAGAAATGGTAACAACCTGAGTAAGTGTAACAGATTGTTCTCCTCCTGAGGTTCCTTTGTTTGTTTGTTTGCTTGTTTGTTGTCGCTCTGTCACCCACGCTTGAATGCAGTAGCACCAACATGGCTCACTGCAGCCTCAACCTCCCAGGATCAAATGATCCTTCCACCTCAGCCTCCTGAGGAGCTGGGACTAGAGGTGCATGCCACCACACCTGGATAATTTTTGTATTTTTTGTAGAGATGTGGGTTTCACCGTGTTGCCCAGGCTGATCTTGAACTCCTGAGCTCAAGTGATCCACTGGCTTCAGCCTCCCAAAGTGCTGGGATTACAGGCGTGAGCCATGGTGCCCAGCCCAGTTCCCCTCCTGAGTTTTAAAAAATCTGCTGGATGTTGGAAAATAACAATTATAACCTCTGATGGGTCTTCACCCTATGTAGATATCATACATAAGACAAGTATAACATACAGAACATACAGGGGGACAGTGAAGGGACCTACAACATTTTCTGAATTCTGAATACACCACTTGTTCAATAATGACTCACAAATATTACTCAGTAAATACTTTCTACTGAAATGCACTGTGTGTTATCCCAAGCCCCATGCTCACCAATAGGAATAGGGAGACTTTGATGAAGAGAATGGGCTTGGTCTACGAAGACTCCACAGTCTCTCAGTGACTCAATGGCCAGATCCTACCAGGAAATAAAGCAAGGAACCTCCTGAGATAGGCCCCTTGGAGCTTGGAGGAGAACAGTTTTGCTTCCCCTAAGATATCTTCCCCTACAAGCAAACTAGGAGAGCCCAGAAGGTCACACATACTGCAGGAAGCCTGGGGCCTTTTCATATACTTCAGTCATTTTTGTTTGTTTGGCAAATTGCATTTTATTTTTGAAGACTATTGGTCAGAGAGCCTCCCCATCTCACACATAGATTGATGGATGAGCAAAACATAGAGAGATACTACACAGAGAGAGAAGAGAGAGCAAGCTTCTGTGGGTCGTCATCATTTACTGCTCTCCTCAGCCAACATCACTAGCATTGCCCAGTATGATCCTCAGGAGCCCTGGGACCAAACTGTTACACTCACGGCCAGAGCCTCCACCTCTCTCCCCTTGGGAATGTTCTCCTCGCTGAGCTAGCAGCAGCAATAAATGATCTGATTTGTGATCTGTCCCTTTGCTCTTGGGACTGTAAATGCAGCTTTAGTATGTGATGCACAGGGCCGGGCTGTTCCCAGCCTCCCAAGTAAGCAGCTACCCAAGGCTGTAATTTCACTTTATCTCTCTCCCATTAAAAGGCAATTGAAAGTGAACCAAAGAGAATGAGGGCTGCTTGCAACTCCTGGAACCCTTGAGCAGTGCTTGCTGAAGGGCAGCTGGTGGCCCAAAGGCACCTGGTGCTAAAGGAATGGAAAAAAGGCAACTATTTGCAGAATGGCAAACTCTTAATAATAGTCACAGTAATAATCATCACAATAACTGCTGCTGCTTATGGAACACTTCTGGATGCCAGGCTCTGTGCTAGGGGCACAGGTAAATGCCTTTGTTGATATCACAAGACGAATTTGCAGTAGAAGAATCTGAGTGAGGTCCAGCAAAGGTCTCAGCTTGTAAGTCAGGAAGCCAGGAGCTGAACTTGGCTCTGCCAGATTCCGAAGTGTCTGCTCAAAACTGCCATATGCTCCTCCTCCTAGAACCTGGAGGAGTTAGCAGAGTCCCTCCCTTAAATTTCTGTTTTTAAATGGCAGAAGAAGGTTCTTCTGAAATTACATTTCATCAATAAGCATTTGGTAGCCAATGAGCAATAGGACTCAAGATTCAGACCCCACCTCCAAATCACGTGTTCTTCTCAGCACTCCAAGGCTCTCCGCTCAGATTCTGCTGAAGCAGCTCCTGGGAAGTTTACCACTTAAAATGACCCACCAGGGGATGGGTGGGATTCCAGAGCCCAGGACACACAAACTGTTTTACTCACGGACAGAGCCTCCACCTCTCTCACCTTGGGAATGTTCTCCTCGCTGAGCTAGCAGCAGCAATAAATGATCTGATTTGCAATCTGTCCCTTTGCTCTTGGGACTGTAAATGCAGCTTTAGTAAGTGATGCACAGGGCTGGGCTGTTCCTAGCCTCCCAAGTAAGCAGCTACCCAAGGCTGTAATTTCACTTTATCTCTCTCCCATTAAAAGGCAATTGAAAGTGAACCGAGGAGAATGCGCGGTGGCAGAGGGGCCACACCGGAACTGCAGGCTTGACAGACAGTATTGGCATCTTTGATGAAGATTCAGCAAATGTTAGGAGAATTGCCAATATACACCCATTCTGATAAACTCAGGCCATCCTCAGGAGCAGAGGAGAATGTTTCCAAGTCAGTGAAAATCCCCAAGAAGAGGAAGAGGATGAAGGGTAGGGACTCTGCCTTCAGGGTCGATTTGCTGGGGCACCTGGCTTCTCCCTTTGTGACCTTGAGTAATTAATTAATAACTGACTGGGGCTCCGTTTTCTCATCTGTGACTTGAGGATAAAGACAGTGCCCATGTACCCTTTTGGGAGGAGCAAATTTAAAATGCACTTAAGATGCTTCACACAGTCAACGGAAATTGTTAATTGCATAGTAAACATTAGCAATACATAAGTCCATTCTTATTGACGATAACAGTGCGTGTCTTCTATCAGGCAGTGAGCACTTTCTTTTTGTTCAGTCTAGTTTTTGTGAAAACTGTGAGGCTGGTCAAGTCTAGTGGCCCTCTTTGCACCTTTTTTGCACCTTTTTGCATTTCTCCCCCTTTCCTCAGATTCCAGGCCTATGACACACTGTTGTCCAGTCCCTAAGAAATGCAACCATCAATGAATTTGTTCCTTGTAAGATATGTGTGGCTAAGTGCAAGCATTTCATTTTAAAAAGGGAATCTAAGAAGAGCTGTGTGGTGGACAACGGGGCACCATCGAAGCTGAGCGGGGTGGCAGCAGGAACACTCACACCATCGAAGCTGAGCGGGGTGGCAACAGGAGCACTCACACCATCCAAGCTGAGCGGGGTGGCAGCAGGAGCACTCACACCATCGAAGCTGAGCGGGGTGGCAACAGGAGCACTCACACGTTCCTGCCATTGTAGATTGTAGGGCTGCTGACTGGGCAAGGAAGGAGAGCCCCCCTCTCATTTTACGGGAGAGGGTGGGAGATGAGGTCCACAGAAGGAAGTGGATTGCTCAAGGTCAGTTAACAAATTAATGCGAGATGTGGGCACAGGACCAGTTTCACCTGACAGCATCGCATGCCCTTCCCACATCATCCCATTGCCTGGTAACTCCTAATGTGAGGGAGTGAATGATATCTGTTAAGACTCTTCTGCTGACACAGCGGCTCAGGCCTGTAATCCCAGCACTTTGGGAGGCTGAGGTGGGTGGATCACGAGGTCAGGAGCTCAAGACTAGTCTGGCCAACAAGGTGAAACCCCGTCTCTACTAAAAATACAAAAATTAGCTGGGCATGGTGGTGTGTGCCTGTAATCCCAGCTACTCAGGAGGCTGAGGCAGGAGAATTGCTCGAACCAGGACCTGAAAGGCGGAGGTTGCAGTGAGCTGAAATTGCACCACTGCACTCCAGCCTGGGCTACAGAGCAAGACTCCATCTCAAAAAAAAAAAAAAAAAAAGACTCTTCTGTTACAGGTGATAAAATCCCATGCAAACTGGCTACTGGCTTCTGTTTAAAAAGGAAGTTACTGGCTTGCATATCAGCAAAGTTAGGGAGAGGAGCTCTGCCTTCAGAACCAGCCTTGCTCTGGTAGCGTTGCAGGGACGCTGCTCTGCCTCAGCTCCTTGTCACCATGTCACAACATGGAAGTGGACAGAGAGAGGCAGCCCCTACTCAATTCAAGCAAAACACTCAAAACACTCAGAGCTCAGTCCCATTGCTCATGATTGGCTTCATTAACCCACATGCCCTACCCTGAATCAGTGGCTGCAAAGAGGGCAGTGCGGGCCTTTGATTAACAGGCCTGGGTCACCTTCTGGCCATATGGAGGGTCCATGAGTCAAGGTCTATTCAGGGAAACAGAACCCACCTAGGTCTTCCTTGCCTTCCAGCTTTTGGGTTGGTCAAGCTGGGGTGGAGAAGGCCTTTTGTTTCCAACCTCCCTACCTCATTGGTCTCTCTGCTCTTCCATGGCTGGTGTCATAACCTCTAGAACTAAAGAAGAAATGAGAGGAGGGTGACATTGCCAGAACACAGACGCCAAGGCCATCCTGCTGAAGGTGGAGTCAAGTCAGGGGTGTGCTGGCTGGAGCAGGGAAGAAAGGGGTAGGGGCTGTGCCACGGGAGTGGTGAGGGAAACACATCAGTGCACGAGACCCCCATCCCAGGCCACGGGAGAGAGGAGCAAACACCCTGGCTTCTGCCCTCCTCCCTCCTTCCGTCAGTGTTCCACGTCTCCCCAGAGGCCTGTCCTGGCAGCACCCACCCACCCACACAGAGGGCTTGCCCAGGGCGAGAACTGCACGCAGAGGTCTGGTAGCCGCGGTAGGACCCAAGCCTCTCCTTGCTCCTCCATGGCTCTGAGCTCCCCTCTCTAGGCATTCTCAGGTCAGAAAAGCAGTGAGAGCTAAACCTGCTGCCCTGTGGTAGCTCCCCACCCCGGATGGGCTGGCTGTAGCCCCGAGCTTTATTCCTCCCTTAATCCCTGCAGCCAAGAGCAAGGCTGTCACCACAGGAAGCTGTCCCTGTCCCAGGAGAAGAGACAGACTCAACGGTTCAGAGCAGGGCTCTGCAGCCTCATACCTGTGTTTGTCTCAGCTCTGTCACTTTCTCATCAAGTGAACATGAGTAAGATATTAAACAGCACTGGGCCTCAGCTTCCCCGCGGGTAAAATGGGCGGCAGGATACGGCACTGGGCCTCGGCTTCCCCGCCGGTAAAATGGGCGGCAGGATACGGCGCCGGGCCTCGGCGTCCCCACGGATAAAATGGGTGAGTAAAATGGGCGGCAGAATATGGCACTGGGTCTCAGCTTCCCCGCGGGCAAAATGGGTGAGTAAAATGGGCGGCAGGATACGGCGCTGGGCCTCAGCTTTCCCACGGGCAGGATGGGCGGCAGGATACGGCGCCGGGCCTCGGCGTCCCCGCGGGCAAAATGGGCGAGTAAAATGGGCAGCAGGATACGGCGCTGGGCCTCAGGTTCCCCACAGGTGAAATGCGAGGCAGGATATCTGCGGCGCTGCTGCAAGGCCCGATGAGATAACCAATATCAGCTCCGACCTTGGCACCCTAGCAAAGAGGGTGCCCACAGCAAGGAAGGGCCATTCTCATCTGAACACACTTGGTCTAGGAGGAAGCATGGAGCCATCCAGGGAAGTCCTAAAAACCAGATGTGCCCTAATTTATTCAATCTCATCATAAAATCCCATTAAATCAGTCAACAAATATCCACTGAGGACCTACCTACTAGGTGCTACAGCCTGCCCCAGGCTACACACTAGGTTACGTAAGTGACCACCAGGACAACAGAAATAACACTTCAGCATCACAGCTCTTCATGACTGATCCCTTTTTATGAGTCAAAACAAACCTGGGGGGATGGTTGAGGTACTGTGAAAATGCATTATTACTGCCCCAGGCATCCAATTACATATATAAGTTGCATGTTCTAATTAAATTTTCCTAATGTCATGTCGGCTTTGCCCGCTGCTATTAATTATTGAAGCCACGTTCAGCTTAGGTGGATTTTCCTCTCCCGCCTCACCTCCCATTCACTCTTCACTCCTGGCTGCCCTTCGGCTGGCTGCAAACTCCCTGAGGATGGGTCCCCTTTGAGCAAAGGCACCCACCATGAGGCTCCCCTGTTGGACAGAGGAGGAGTCACCCATAGGAGGAGAAGCAAGCATCACCAGGCTGCTTCGTAACGAACACGTTAAGCACAATGATGGTAATGGAAGGTACTCCAAAACATCAGCGCACTTCCCTGCACCCTCTCCCAAGAGGCTTGTTTGCTCCCTTCTCACCATCACCCACTCCCTGACCTAAAAAGGTGGTAACTACTCCCTCAGAAGGTTGAAGACTGTGGTCAGATCCCAAGACGCAAGCATGCAGGTGGATCTGGCAGAGGGAGGTTCCCAAGCCCCTGAAATCAGACTTTAAAATGTGCTGTGGAGGAAGGAAAGGTGGGGACCGGAGAAAGAACATGGAGCCAGGCCTGGAGCTTTTTCTGCTGGTGGCCATCCTGGGAGCTGCCCCCAAGCAGCAAGCCTAGCCCTTCGCAAAGGCTCATCCTGCAGCAATGCACCTGCCATGCCCCAGACTCTGCCATGGCTCTCACCCACAACCAGCCCTCCTTTTGTGGTAAGCATCCAAGAGGTGCATAAGCCCGATATGTTCCTGAGCCCTGGACTGTGCTTGAGGTGTGCCAACAAGCATAGCTGGAATGAATTCCTATTCACAACATTAGGAAGAAAGACATGCCACATTCTTTATTTTCTTTAAGCCAAAGTTCATCTGCAAATAACCGCCACTATCCAAAACACAGCAAATTCAACTGCATTCATTATTACTCCCCCGACCCCATGGTATCTTTAAGGGCCTGGACTCATACGTAGTGGACACCCCACAGAGATGGGGCCACGAGGGCGGGACCTCAGCCCAAGTCTGCTGCTCTACATGCTGGTCCCCTGAGCTCAAGCTGTCACTCAGCTCCAGGGAAAGGGCTCAGGGTGCCCCTAGCTGCAGTCCATTCTAGTACAGAGTGACCCACAGGAGCCTCTCAGCTGCTCTCCAGGCCATGGGAAATAGTGCCTAACTGCCCAACCACCCACAGCAGCTTCTCATCAGGCATGCTGCAGCCTAGCCCCATTCCCGTCCTCAGCAAGAGAGGACGCCCACTGCCATGGTGTCTGCCAATTCTTACTTTTGCAAAAGACAAGTCACTAAAACCTCCGTTTTCTAGACACAGAGGCTTAGACCTGCAAAATGAAAGCTTGGCTGCCATCCATATTGGGAGTGGAAGTAGGGAAACACCAACCAAGAGGTAAAGTCATCTTCAACATACAACTGGATCCAAACACCTCATATAGGGGCATCTCACCTGCCACATGCAGACACTTTTGCTCTCTGCCCCCAAATGAATCTGAAACACACTGGGAACAAGAGTGGCTCCAACAGCTGATATGCTCAGGGAGAATTTTAATCTTTTATTCATTCAACCAGAAAACATCTTCATGAGTGCCTGTGACATGCTAGGCATTGTGCGGGTACTGCGGACACACCCGTGGACAAGACAGACACAGTTCCTGTCCACGTGATGCTGTAACTGTAGAAGGGAGAATAATGCCGCATAAGCATTAGGGGTGCAGTGGAAGTGAATTCCAGGCTACAGCAGGTACAACTCAGCATAGTCTGGAGTCAGAGTGTAGTGATTAAAACACAGACTAGGGAACCAAGACGTTTGCATTTGAATCTCAGCTCTTCTACCTTGCATGTAACCTTGGACAAGTTCATTTATCTCTTAGTGCCTCAGTTTCTCCATCTGCTAACTGTAGACCATATGTTATCTATGTCATAGGGTTATTGTGAGGATTGAACAGGTTAATCTATGTAAAGGCAAGTATCTGGCACATAGCAAGAACTTTATTAATGTTTGCTTATACGGTTATTCAGGGAAGTCCCCACTGAAGAACTGAGACTGAGACATGGAAAATAAGCAAGATTTGGCTAGGCAAGAGCAGGGAAGGATGTTCTTGGCAGAAGGAACAGCATGAGTGGAGGCTGGGTGTGGGGAAGTGTGGCATTAGAGGAACTGGAAGAAGATAGGGAGGCAGGGAGCAGGATGGGAGACAGATGGAGAAATTCCTTGGGATCATACCCCAAAAAGCCTTAGGCCATGTAATGAGTTTGAACTTTGACCTCAAGAGCCATGGAGGTTTTAAGTAAAGGTTAACTAGATGTCATTCCAGCTACTACATGGAGAATAGATTAATGAAGGTGATGGCAGGAAGACCAATTAGGAGATTGCTGAAACCATTTCTTGAAATGGTGTTGGCATGGTCCAAGGAGGTGTTGGTAGAGATGGAGGGAAGTGGACAAATTCAAGAGATCGTGAGAAAATAGAAGAGGCAGTGCTTGGTGAATGATCTGGTATGTGGGGCAAAGGAGAATGGAAATTTAAAAATGATGCCAAGCTGTCACACTTACTTGGAAGACTGGGTAGACAGTAACACCATTCACTGGACTTCACATAAGATAAAAAATTCTTGAAGGGGACATTATCTGTCCTGTTCTGGTCATTTGGGATCCAAAGGGAGAAATTCATCAGGTAGTTGGATATGGAGATTTTGAACTGGGAGGAGTGGTCATCACAGTGCCTGAGATGCCAAAATTCTACACAGACAAGGTCCTTTATAGAGTGTATTTGGAATCAGCTCTCACTGGACCAGCTCCAGCTAAGTGCCCTGTGAAGGGCACTAGGATTTCAGAGATGAATAAACATTGTCCCTGCCGCGGGGGGTGACAATTTCATTGACCCTGCAGTCATTCTCAGTCTGCCTTTATGGTACAGCATCTCTGTTCACCAAAAACACCATGGTTCAAGCCCTGTGATTTAGCCTGTAGAATGCTAAAAGACTTTCTCTACTTCCTTATTGTGACAGACAGATTCCATTAAAGCATCCACAACCCTGAAGCTCTGTTTCTCCCCCACTGCCTCTCCCCAAGAAGTAAAAGAGGATGATTATTAAAAATTACAAGTGCCACCTTCCACACTCCATCTCCCAAACTTCATTTCACAATGGCTGCTGACATCAATAATGTCAGACAGGATAATCAAGTTTGCATAATGTAACAGTTCTCCAAGGGTCCCTCTGCACAAACACCCCTCCCAGCCTGCATATAGGGAAACAGACCTTAGATTAGGCAGAAAAGGCCCTTAGAGTGTCAAACACAAGAGTCCTTCCTCCACATGCGATTTTACAGGAGTTAGCCTCCATCAGAAAAGCTGACTTCTGATTCCAGTTTGACCCTTTATTGGCAGGAGGACAGGGGCAAATTATTGAATCATCCTGTGCCTCAATTTTCTCTGCTTTAAAGTGAAAATAACTCTGTAGTATTCTAAAAGAATGTCGATGTTGAATGTCATATATGTACCATGTAATTGATGAAGTTTATTAAGAATAAAAATATGGTGATAGTTCAATAAGTTACTTTGTCAACTTAATATTTGTTAACATACATTGCCAATAATGTATTTGGAAAATAACTAATATTTAGTAAAATAGAACAACAGAATTGCTGGCTTCTGGTATGTCTTAACATGAACTCTAGAAAAAATATTAAAAATTCAAAAATCAATGACACACTTGGGAAAATCGGGTTAAAATGAACAATAAATTAAAACAACTTCTTGTGGCCTCTTGGTAACTTTTACTTATAACATGTAATTATTTGCAATTTATTGCAGATAGATACGGTGGGCTGTATGCCATTTACATTCAGTTTAAGATATGAAACGCAAAAGGACACTTGATAACAAAACAATACATGTGAGAAGATCTCCACAAACTTGCCGTGTTTTTCTGAGCCAGGCTTTGACATACTGGGTGCTTCTGCCTTGCATGCCTCCCTCCACCTGCCTTCTGACTGTCCTTGTAACTACTTCCTGTTCATCCTTCCATAATCTCCTTACATATTACTTCATCTGGAAACTATGTCTGACCGTGCATGCTGTACCTCCACTGCCCAACACAGTGCATGGCACAGGGGAGTGCTTATGTACATTCCCTAAACGGATAAATGAAATGATTGAGGCAATCATAAAGCGTAACAGTTAGTGAATGGCTGAGGCTTAACGTGCATGACCAAGGCCTCAGAATCCTACTCTAAGAGCAAGCAGGAAAGGTGAACCCTTAGGACCAAGACATTATAAAATTTCCTTTGGGAGGCCGAGGTGGGTGGATTACTTGAGGTCAGGGGTTCAAGACCACCCTGGCCAACATGATGAAACCCTGTCTCTACTAAAAATACAAAAATTAGCCGGGCATGGTCGTATGCACCTGTAGTCCCTGCTAGTCAGGAGGCTGAGGTGGAGGATCGCTTGAGCCCAGGAGGCGGAAGTTGCAGTGAGCCGAAATCATGCCACTGCACTCCAGCCTGGGTGACAGAGGGAGGCACTGTCAAAAAAATAATAACAATAATAATAATAATTCATGCCATATCCTTTTCAGAGGGCTTGGAAGAGACTCAAAGGGAAAAATACTTGCAAAAACACTCTGTGGACTACAAAACACTGTCTGCCCCGTGATGAAATACCTCATTTCGCAGAGGATGTGTAAAACACCTTTGCAGTTTGCACAAATGCACACCAGTGCCCAGTCTTTGCATGGAATAACATTCAAAGACACACATTCCAACAGCTAAAAATGATTAGCAATAAATTACCATCTTTTCTTGCTTCTCTCCACAGACATTAATGGGAAACCTATTCATAACCCAAAGCATCACTTCTCCAAATTTCCTTTCTTCCCCAATTACCTTATATCCTCCTGATGTCCCACCTGCCAAACCCCAAAATCAATCTCCTGATATCCAAAGTGATCCTCTCTTCCCCTCCTCCTCCTCCACCCACCCCTTCTCTATGTCAACTTCCTGGGCACTGCCGCCGCCTCTCCCAGCTTCCTCTTCGTGCCACCCATAACCCAGATATTATAAAGAACAGAGAGCCTGGATGCTATTCCAGCCAGTATGAATCCCTCCATCGTCTTTCCAGTGGGCCCTGACTTTTCATCTCTGAATCTCAAGTCTTAGACAGAGGAAGAACTGGGGACAGCAAAGTCAAGCCCTTCTTAATGGTTTGAGGGTCCTGTGAGGAGGTGCCTGACAATGCCCAGCCATTCATCAGGCCTGTCTCGCTGGAATCTCTGCTTCTATTTTGACAGCATTTTGCAGTTTACAAAAATGTTTCCTTTCCTTCATCTCTACCTTTCTTTGCCAAACTGGGAAGTGATTCTCCCTCTGCCCCGACCTTTTTTGTTTTTATTTTTTCCAGATGAGGAAACTGAGGCTTAGGTAATCAAAGGGACCAAAGAAAAGTCACACATCAAGTAGGGAACAGAACGGAGCTGAAACAACACAACCTCTGACCATGAGTGCACAGATCCCAGCTCTCCTTAATGCTCTGTGTACTAGCTATCAGGCATCACACTCTAGTGAATGGCTATGATTACCATCATCCTCACTTTACAGATGCATAAACTGAGGCTTGAAAAGGTAGAGTAACTTGACCAAAGTCTCACAGCCAAAAACTGGCAAATTTGGCACTTGATCCCAATCTGATTAGCTCTAAGATCCGTGTTCCTAACCGCTATGACATCTGCCCCTTAGATGTTTGTCCCATTAAATATGATGAAAAATGCTAATAGTTCCTCACTTCTTTTTTCTCTGTTTGGGGCATAGAGCTCACCCTTCAAATATTAATGAAGTCAAATAAACATGTCTTTTGTGACCTTTCTCAGCACCTCCTTCCACCGGTGCCCCAGGACAGCGGCCTCTCACCTCCGGGTGCACACCTTGCCCATTCCTACTTTGGAGGCTGCATCACCTGGATCCTCTCAGTGAAGGGCTCTCTGCAGCAAGCTGTCAGGGAAGGAGCTTGAGTCCACAAGTGAAAACTGTGGGCACCTCCACCAGCAGTAACACCAGCTCAAGTTCAAGACCAGGACTGTTCCCAAAGGGCTGTCTTTTACTTTATTTTTATAACCTCAGATGAATTCTCTAGGTCTTTGGGGGCTTTTATTTGGTCAGGGAAGAAAATCAAGCAAGATTGATTTTTCCCTTAACCTCAGTACCAGAAAACTGTAATGAGCTTGGCCCTTGGGTCAGACAGACTTGGGTTCAAATTCCTGCTCTTTCCCTTGCACCCTGGGGAACCCAGGGCAGCTGTTTAAGCCCTGAGGTTGAGGTTGGGTCTGTCTGCAGTGAAATGGAGATGAAGCATATTGAAGACCCAGGTGAGCCTCCCTGTGTGCTGTACGCCTATCCACAGAAGCCAGCACACACGATACTCACCTGGGGGACAGAGGAGGGCTGAGTTACATCAAATCCTTTCTGTGCACCATGAGCCACATGGTCTCCCTCCCACTCCCACACCTTCGCTCAAGCCTAGACCCAGGGGCGTTGTACAGCTGGGGTCTCTGCCCTTCCGCCCCTTCCCTCTCTCCGGTTCCCATTGTGCTATGATGGCTCTGAAGTGTCAAGAAAGTCTATTTTTTTCAATCGAAAAAGGAGAATTCTTACATCTTAAGTCTGGGTGCTGCCTTGAAAGGTCACCCGGTACATACCCTTGACTTTAGATGGGGTGACTTTTAACTAAGCCAGACAAAGAGGAGCTTTTTCCCCATATTTGCTTAAAAAGGACACTCCTTTCCCTTTTTGTGGTTGGGAAGAAGCTAATTTTAACACATCAGAAGAGATATTTAAAGGGCCGAGCAATATGCAGTCAAATGTGCCAATTATACCTTTGAGCCATTTGGGTGACTGCATAATGAGTGGGCCGTTTTTATAGGCGGCCGTCTGGGTCAAGGCCTCATAGGGGCTGTAAGGTCAACCTTTCTTGTTCTTGGTTTTGTGAATCGAACAGGGATAGCCTAGACATGCAGATAAAGACCTAAAGTCATGATGAGCAAATTGGGACAGATTAGTTCACTTGATCTATAAGTGATAATTCTGGAAAAAATCAGAAAATGATAGCTTCCTAATCAAAACCCCTCACCTACTCAGCCTCCTGAATGGAGGACTGCCAGTCCCTGCAGCTGACAGCCTAGGCTTTGACATATTTTTTATCTAATCATTTGAATACCTCAAGAAAGATAATCCAATAAAAAGAGGAAAATAATATTGGAGCTTCCAGCCAAAAGAGAGAGGCATTGGTTGAGGCCCAACAGCAGCTTTAAAGGGAGCCAAGGGCCTGGGTGTTCCTGATGAGCGATGAGACTTAGAGGGGACAGTGCTGAGCACGACAGAGGGGGAGCCCTGTCCCCATAGTCAGAGCCTCCACCTGTGCCAAAAGCAACCCTGCAGAGGAAGAGCCACCTCAGAGGCACAGGTGGGATGGGTTCTGCACGCAGAGCACCCCGAGGCTGAGAGCAAGGCCTGGGCAGAGCTCACACGGAGGGGTCAGGGGTCAGGTGAGCAGGGTCTTCGATAGGCTCCATCAAGCCCTCTCAGGGGCTGACCACCTGCTCTTCAGTCATGCCCTGACAGTCTAAGCCTTGTCTGCACCTTCCTGTCTCTCAATGGGTCTCAACTGGCAGCGATTTTGACTTCCAGGGAACATTTAGCCTTGTCAAGAGATGCTTCTGGTTATCATATCTGGGGAGGGAGTGCTACTGGCATCGAGTGGGTAGAGGCCGGGGTACCGTGCACAGCACAACCCCATGACACAGAAGGATCCTGCACAAAATGTCAATAGCGCCGAGGCTAAGAAACCCTGCCCTAGAGACTGGGTGGACATTTCGGAAACGATCATGCCAGCTCTGCAAAGTGCTGAGACGCTGCCACTTTGGCAGACTGTGCTTGCGGAGTGAGCCCTTCCCTGGCTCCCTGTCAGGCACCTCACAAATCAGAGGACAGTGATGGGGAGGGTGGCTGGGAGGGTGCTGCCTGCTGTGTGTGGAAGAACAGTGAGATGAGACAGGAAGGAGGCCAGGCCCTCTTGCTCCCCGACGCAGGGCCCAAGACCACACAGGTGGTAGCAAGGACACGGCCAAGTGGAGGCAAAATTGCTCCTGTGCTTGGACAAGATGTTCTCCTAGACACGGGGCTGTGGTGATTGCATTATCTATTTCTGTGTGTGGTTTATCTGCAATGAAATGAAATTGGATGAATGTGACTTGGGGAGTGTGTGCAAGGCGGGGCAAGGGTGATGCATGTATAATCAAGGCGGACAGGGAACTCTCCCAGACATGCAGTTGTTTGATTAAACCAAATCACCACTGGAAGGAGCAGACAGAACTGATTGGCCTTGTTCCAGCACAAAAGGCCAGGGAGGTGAAGGTTGGACTATTCTGGCATGGAACAATCAAAAGCATTTCCTCCCAGGCTTAGCTGTCAGGTGTCAGCCCTGCCACTGGGGCCTACACCAGTTTAAGACAGAGCCTCAGGGCACAGGAGTTGCAAAAGCATTTGTGTAAGGAAAAGAGAAGTGCCTTGAAGGGCAGCTTCATCAATCCATTCACTGCTACAAGGCCTGAGCCCCACCCAGCCTGCAGCCTTGTGCAGGGGCCATGGGAGAGGCAGCAAAGGAAGAGAACGTCTGCAAGGAGGGGGCCCCAGCCCAGGACCTGGCTAAAATCTAGGTATCTTACCTTAAAAATTCACAAGCATTTTTATTGCTTTCTGTAATGTAACTGCATTTGTCTTAATAGTCTTCAAAGGCTGACATTGCTGACTGTGGAGGAAACTGGTGCTCCAGGGCAACACACCAGCCTTCTCCCTGGGCTTGACTCAGCCTCTGCCTCTCAGCCCTGCACCCCTGAGGCCTGCACCCCAAACCAAAGAAGTTCTGCCCTAGGGTTAAACCAAGGGGCACACACAACCAACTGGCCTTGTCCCAACAAGAGAAAACTAAAGTGCACTCCTCCAGCCTTAAATGATACTAACAGTAATTAACACAGATCAGCCACTTAATAAATGCAATGAACACTTTATATGGTTTTATCACATTTGATACCCTTGAGATTAGGGTAAGTGCTATTATTATGCCCATTTTACAGATGGGAAAACTGAGGCTCAGGGAATTTAAATGGCTTAACCAGAGTCACATTGCTGAGGCACTAATTGAACCCAGACAGTCTCCAGTCCAGAGCCCACCACAGCATAAGACCTGGCAGGCTCAGGCACTCTGCAGAGAAGGAAAAGAACGTGCATGAATCTCGTTCACTTGTTCATCCAGCAGATGCTCAGCATTGCCGTCCCTGTGGACACGAGGGGCTGGGTGCTGGGTGCTGGGAAAATGGAGACAGAAAGACAACATCTGTACCTGCAAGACATGTGCCCTGTGTGGAGCTGAAGGGAAGATTTCTGTGGTAAATGCCACAGAAGAGAAGGAAAGGGTGAAACCCATGGGTTGGAGACACCAGGAAGCTCTGGGCAAAAGGGAGCCTCAAGGGGGAAGACAAGAGTGACAAGAGCCAGGAGCAGGAAGAATGTTTCAGAGCAGTGGTTCTCTGAGTGTGGCCCCTGGACTGGCAGCATCAGCCTTACCTGGGAGCTTTTTAGAAATGCACACTGTGAGCAGAAACTCCAGGGGAGAGCGTTTAAGCAAGGCTCCCAGGTGATGCTGATGCCTTCCCAAGCTTCAGAACTGCTGTTTTAAGCAAAAAGAAAAAAATGTACAGAGAAGATGGAGTTTGGCATATCTGAAAATCAGGGAGAGCTTCTGGGGCAGAACCTGCTGGCTCCCTGCCTTCTTCTTGATTCTTAGAAATCTATGTTTGAGCAACAATGTGCTTAGGAAAAGTGGATGAATCTCGCTTGGCCTAATCCATTCATCTCCTTTTGTTGATTAAAGAGAAAAAAAAAAAAAAAACAGAAAAGAAATCAGCTAGGGGCTTCCAGGGAAAATTTTGCTGATCTGTAGTGGTTTGAAAAGTGTCCCTCAAAAGATATATCCACATCCTAATCCCCAGAATCTGTGACTGTAACCTTACTTGGAAAGAAGGGCCTGGTCTTTGCCGATGTAATTACGGATCTTGAGATGAGATCATTCTGGATTAGAGTGGGCCCTAAATCAATGACACGTGCCCTTACAAGAGACAGGAGAGAAGAAGATGCAGACACAGAAGTCTACATGATGGCAGAGACAGAGATGGGAGTGATGCAGCTACACAGGGAGGAAGGCCAGGAGATGCCACCGAAAACCAGAAGAGGCAAGGAAGGATCCTACCCTGAAGCCCCCAGAAATAGCAAGGCCCTACCAACACCTGGAGAGAATATGATTCTAGTGATTGGAGCCACTGAATGTGCGGTGTTTGTTACAGCAGCCACAGGAGGCTAAGACACCGCCTACATGGGTGGATTCCCTGATGCTCTTATTTCCTTTCTGCTACACGCTACCATCTCCAAGACATACAGTTATCTGTTTGTTTGGTTGGGTTTTTTTTCCTGTGTTCCTGCTGGACTGAGAGCACTAAAAGGGCATCATCTGGCATGATATCCAGCACAGAGTAGATGCTCCGTAAATAGTTGTTAAACGCATGCATGAATGGAAGAAGGTGGCATAACAAAGATCCATCTTCTGACTTCCAGTAATATTTCCTCCTCTACACATTAACAAAATGACAATGCAAATGATAATCTAATCAGTCATATTATGATACTAAGGTGCCTGGTGCTTGTTACATCAGACCACATCAATGTAAAATGCATGCTGTCTCTCCGAAACCCAGCTGTTGAAGCAAAGTGAGGCATATCAGAGTAAAATTGGCTCATTGGGCCTAAGGCAGAGTTTCTCAGCCTGGGCACTATTTATACTTCAAGGATAAATCTTTGTTTAAAGGGGGTGGCCTGTCCTGTGCATCTTAAAACATTCAGCAGCATCCCTGGTCTCCACCACTAGATGCTGGTAGCACACCCTCCCTGTGTCCCTGCCCAGCTGTGATGACCAAAATGTGTCTAGACATTGCCAAATATCCCCATCATGCAAAATCACCCCAAAGTAAGATCCATGGACCCAAAGGATCCACAACTAGACTAGTTAAGTCAGCCTTCCCTGAAACTGGGGAAAGCACACCACCATGCCACACTGATGGAAATCCACCAGAAGCAATCCAAATCACGTCAAAGTGAAACGTGCAAAGGATGTGAGTCACTTTAGCTCATGGACAAGTAAGAGAAGATGTGAGAGTGGGGTCTGGACCACAGGTTACCAGGGAGAAAGAGAAACTGTCTGCCTGGGCTGATGCCCCACCCCAGCAGGTCAGGTGAACAGCAGGACCCAGGTGAGAAAGGACAGCCCTGTCATTTTCACGAACTGGCAGGCAGTCCCGAAGCGTAACCTAGGAATCAGTGTTGCAAGTCAAAGGAGTCAAAAAGGGACACACATAATGTTCTCACCAAGCACAAGGGCCTATGCTCCAACTTCTCGATGGGGCACCATGCCCACCTCAGCCTGGGAAGAGCTGGGAACCAAGGGGGTTCACCTGAAGCGCACTGGCTTCACACCAAGGCAAGGGAACAGAGGATTTGGAGGGATGCACACAGAGCCAAAGTGTCCAAGAGGATGATGATGCCATCTAGCGCTTATTGGACACCTGCCCCGTGCCAAGCACTGTGTTATCTAACTCAAAGTATCTAAAGAATAACAATTGTCAGTGTCCAGCCTCCATCTCCAATTTTTAAAAGGAAGATGAACAGACAGAATTGGTAGAAATACAATAGGAGCCTTTGAAAGACCTCTCTAATCCTTAATGGAGAAACCAGATAGAAATTCATTAAGACCATAAATGAAGTGTGGTTAATATAACAAATATCCATGCCCCACCACACAGCTTTCAAAGATATCATGTGTTTCTGTATTTACAACAGACCTTTTTTGGTTAATGCATAAAATACTACAAGACCTTTGAAGCTCCACTTCTCTGTTACCATTTTGTCTCTGCTCCCTCCCTCCACAGGGGAAACCCTGATTCTTGAAGGTGATTAATACCCCTCTCTTCTGTGCTTTTGATGATATATGTGTATATATTATCCACACTTGGTGCACAAAATAATATATAACATTGTTTCCTGTTATTTGTTATATAACAAAATTATATATAACATTATTTCCTGTTATTTGTTATATAACAAAATTATATGTAACATTGTTTCCTGTTATTTTTACACAAATTGTATCATGATGAACATGTTCTTTTTCACTTTCTTCTCACTGTCTCCTCCCCCATACTAATTTTTTGAGAATTTTCCAGGTCGATATCAGTAGACCTAATTTAATCATTTCATCTGTGGCAGAGTAATCCACTACATAAATTACCTAATCCAATCCCCTACTAAGGAACATTTAAGTCATTTCTGATTTGTTAACCAGTACGAACAACACTGCAATGAAAATTCTGACACATACCATTTCTTGCGCATGCATAAGAGAGTTTCTCTCAGGCAGGGCCCCCAACCCCATGCCGTGAACCGGTACAGGTTAGGAACCAGTTAGGAACTGGGCTGTACAGCAGGAGATGAGCGGCCAACGAGTGAGCAAAGCTTAACCTGTATTTACAGCTGCTCCCCATCATTTGCATGACCTCCTGAGCTCTGTCTTTTGTCTGATCAGCAGCAGCACTAGATTCTCATAGGAGCGTGATCCCTACTGTGAACTGCCCATGCGAGGGATCTAGGTTATGTGCTCCTTATGAGAATCTAAAGACTGATGATCTGTCACTGTCTCCCATCACCCCCAGATGGGGCCAGCTAGTTGCAGGAAAACAAGCTCAGGGCTCCCACTGATTCTACATTATGGTGAGTTGTATAATTATTTCATTGTATATTACAATATAATAATAGAAATAATGTGCACAATAAATGTAATGTGCTAATAATAATAGAAATAAAGGGCACAGTACATGTAAGGTGCTTGAATCATCCTGAAACCATCCCCCACCCAACCCAGTCCCTGGAAAAATTGGCTTCCACATAACCCGTCCGTGATGCCAAAAACGTTGGGGACCATTACTCTAGGGCCCAGATAGAGGAGTAGAATTGCGGGAGCATAGGGTACAAGTGTTTTGACTTAACTAGATATTAACAAAAGACTTTCCAAAGTGGCTGAAACCATTTATATTCCCAACAGTGGGATAGGAGTTACTGCTTGCCAGAGTCTTATTTTCTCAAATCTTCAAGGAACTGATTATTTCTGTACCATGGAAACAATTCCAGTACATTGAGAAAGACAAAAAGTCACTGAATGGTTTCTCCACAGTCAGCATAACCTGAATGCCAGGGCCTGACACAGACTCCCCGCAGAAAAGGTAATTAGAGAAAGTTCACGCAAAAAGCTTGAGAAAAGCGCTGGTAAATAACACACCATGATGATGAGGAACTCATTTGCAAAATCCAGGAGCTATATGGTTTAGGAAACTTTAAAAAATACTCTCAAAGTGTTAATAGGACAAAGGAAAAAGAAGTATATGATCATTTCTTATAAGTCATAAAGACATTTGATAAGATTTAACATCCATTTCTGATACTTGAAATTATCAATAACTCCTTCTTATAAGATTTTGTTCGTTTGGTTGGTTTTTGATTTTTTTTTTTTTTTTTTTTTTTGGAGACAGGCTCTCACTCAGTCACTCAGACTAAAGTGCTGTGGCGCCATGCCATCTCAGCTCACTGCAACCTCCACCTCCAGGGCTCAAGTGATCTTCCCACCTCAGCCTCCTGAGTAGCTGCGACTACAGGTGTGTGCCACCATGCCTGGCTAATTGTTGGGTTTTTTTGTTGTCGTTTGGGTTTTGTTTGTTTGTTTTTTGTAGAGACAGGATTTTGGCATGTTGCCCAGGCTGGTCTCAAACTCCTGGGCTCAAGCAATCCACCCACCTTGTCTTCCCAAGGTGCTGGGATTGCAGGTGTGAGCACCGTAGAATTTTTTTAATGCACATTCCAATCCAAAAATTATCATCAAATTTACTTGTAAAAATACTATCAGCATCCTATGAGAGTCACAAGTTCAGAGTACCCTTTATCACTAGTATTGCATGACTTTATTCTAGAAGTGCTGAACAAAGCAATCAGACAAGAATATAAAAACAGTTATGAACATTGGAAAAGGCAAAACAATCATAATTTGTAGATAATAAGGTTGTATTCCAGGAAAACCCAAAATAATAGAAAAACTATTAAAACAATAAAAATACAGTAATATGATCAGTTATAAATAATATACAACAATGACTATCTCATATGTAAATTATAACAAGCTAGAAAATACAAACTTTAGAAAATCATTTCCCCTAAAATACCTAAAAATAAATTTAACAATACATTTGCAGGACATGTGAAAAGCCAAAAATAAGTCTCAGTGAAGATTTTAATACATGGAAATTCATATCTTTTTTATTGGATAAGAAGACTCAATGCAATAAAGACATACATATTTTCCTGAATTACTCTGTACATTCAGTATGATCTCAATGTGGGATATATTTTACCTTGGACAAAAAGAGTGATTCTAAAGTTTATCCAGAAGAATAAACATCTTACAACCACCAGAAAAACTCCAAAAAAGAGTGGCATTGAGAAACTTGTCTTGCTGAGTATTAAAAATGTATAAGATGATGACAGTTCAGTAAAGCAGTGTGGTTTGAAAAAGGAATCAAAAGATAGCTCAAAGAGATGAACTGAGATTATAGGAAGGGACACAAGTATGCAGATATTTTAGAACATAATATAGTGGTCATTTCTAATAAGGGAGAATATGGAAATGGAACAGCTGAATCACCATTTGGGAAACATAAAACTGGAAGCCAGCCCATTTCTTACCGCAAAGTAAATTCCTGAAAGAACAAAGGGTTACATGAAAAGAAAAAAAATGCTAAGAGCAAATATGGGAGAATATTTATGTAATCATAAGTTGGGGTTGCTTGACCATTCTAAACATATGAGCATCAGAAAACACAAAATAAGACATAAATTTAACAACATACACATTTACAACATCTCTGAATGGCTTTAAACTTGATAAGCAAAACTAAAGACAACAGTTCCATAATTCTGATCACAAAAGCTAATATTCACAATATACAAAGTGCTCTAACAAATCAATAAGAAAAGTTAACATATGAAGAGGAACATTGACGAAGGATAGGAACAGATGTTTCATAAAAGAGTACATGCAAAAGGCTAATGGGCACGTTCAAGGTCATTATCAATCAAATAAAAATTAAATATCATTTTTTACCTATCAGATTGAACAAGAATTAAAATGTAGTTGGAAACCAGTCATAGTAAGCATTTAGGAAAATGGGCATTTTCACACAGTCTTGGAGGGAAAGTAAAGTGAGCATCATTTCCAGAAGGTAGTTTGACATTATTGTATAAAAATGTAAAATGTTCATGCCTTTGAACCCAGCAATACAATTTGGGGAATTTATTCTAAGGAGATCATTTCAGAAGTGGGAAAAATGCATGCCTGAGAAAACTTTCTATTCCCACCAGTGAGTGACTAAGAAAAATGCAGTATCTGCTTGAATAAGTGCTCTGCAGAAATTAAACACGATGGTGAAATATATTGATTGATTGGTAATATTACCTTTGACATTTTCATTAAGCAAAAAAGGCAGGTGCCAGCATATAATGTGATGTCAATTACATAAAATTACACACATGTATCTTTATTTGTATGTATATATGTCAAAGGATTTTTCACTCTAGCTCTTTCCTAAAACCATCATAGCCCCCAAAGTTTGCATGGTTCATTCTATCTCATTGTCGAGAAGATTGTCTCAAAATAGACACCACCTGGAGCTCTTTTAGCACATGGTAGTCATTATCAGCATCTGAAAGTACCTGTGTGTTTCTTCGTTTTCTCAATGACTTCTGTGCAGCCTCTCCCATGAGAAACGACACCATGGAGGTCAGGGCTGGCTGGTCCACCTCCAGAGCCTAGCACGGACCTGGCCCAAAGTCCCTGCTTGGTAAATACCTGCTGGATGAATGCACGGTGTTGTGAGACCAGTGTTTTTCAGAGCACACTCTCTAGAAGAAATGCCAACCTGTGTTATGGACTAAGGTGTCCCACGGGCAAGTAGGTTTTGGAAACATGGCATTGGATCAAGCCAATCCAAGGGTTTATTTGGTGCAGAACTTTTCAGAGCCTTTAATACCCAATGCACATTGTGACTGTCCAAGAGTTTCCCAGCTCTCTTGACTGCAGAAGTCCCTCTATCTTCAGCCCCTTGGAGCATCTTGTGTCATGGGACAGTGTGGGATGGACTACGTTCAGAAGGATATTCAGCAATGCATTAAATTGGGGGCCGAGATTAGAGCTGATCTCCAATTTGTCATTGTATTGTCTGTGTTGTTTGAAGTGTTGACACTGAGTGAGCACATATCATTTCATAAATATATCAGTTTTTCAAGATAAAAGAATAAACATTAAAAATGCACTTATTGTCTGAATCTCAAAATCAAGTTTATTTTCCAAAACCATGAATTCCATTGAAGTTGTTTTGAAAGAAGAAAGGCTGGTTTGAACTAAATAGAAACACAGAAAGTAGCAGAACCAGGTCTTCTGTATTCAAATTCTACTTTCACCATATACTTAATGAGCATCTTTGGGGAAATCATGCAAGATCATAGTCTGTAAAATGAACCCCCTTGTAAGTTGTGAGGATTCAGACTAAAAATCTAATAAGCCCCAATAAATACTAGCTTTTTTCTATATTAGCGTTGATAAATCTAAATTAAGTTGTGCCATCTAAATATGTTTGCATTCCACTTATATCAGTCTGCTCAAGTCATGGTCTCCTATACCCGAACTCTCCAGAGCCTAGAGCTGCCTCCATTTGCTACGAAGTCAACAGACAAAGGTTTCGGGTGGGTCCCATGTTTACTCCTGTTCACTATCAGGAAGTTGTGTGCTGGACTCACCTTCAGCCTGTGGCTGTGCCCGTAGCCGTCTGCCTGCCAATAAGGGCTGTGCTGAAACAGGGCAACCATCAGAACCCAGCCCCGGAAGAGCCTCTGCTGGGACGAATGCTGAGAAGCCAGTTCTCACAGCTGGGTGTTCCTTTTGTTTATGGAGTGGTTATTGCAGTAACATCTGGATTCCTTAACCAACACTACGGAAAGGCAAAGATTATGTTTAGCTGCCTGGTGTATTTCAAGGGATGTAGCTTTTATTCTGCATGATCAGGAAGTAATTAGCAGCTTAAACTTGATGCCTTCACTCAGCGTTGATTCCACGCCTCTCTTTCAGCAAGGAAAGCACTGGAATTCATAATTAGTAAATTCCCATTGTCTACCCCAAATCCTCAGGGTAGGTGCAAACAGAAGACCTTTCTGTCCTTCCTTTGAGTAATTTACAACTTGAGCTGCCTTTTTCACGGGGCCCCATTTCACTGGGAAAGGTGAAATGGAAAAACTACCCAGCAGCCTGATTATTCAGCAACCTTTACCAGAACCCAGTCATGGCTACTGTCCACCAAGCAGCGATGGGATATATCTGGGGGTGGGGAAGTGGGGAGAATCAACCAGGAAGAGAGATTGAGCTTCAAGCGTAGCGTGGAATGGAAGAATTCAGGCCTGAGATTGGATTAATCTGTCTGGATCCTATTTCCACTGCGTGACCTCCATTTCCATCTAGAATTTGTGCTCTCCTCATCTTCAAAGTGGGGAAAGTGACAGTACTGACCTTACCATGCTATTTGGGAGGTCGATAAGATAGCACACACAAGGGGCTTTGCACCAAGCTGGGCACAGAGTGTCACACTTACCTAGTGGCTTTACTTCTGAGGAACGTGGCACATGGCATTTCCACTGAACAGATAAGCACGGGCTCAGCAAGTGGGCCGTTGGAGGGTCGGGAGGGAAGCCCTGCAGCCTTCTGGGAGAGGTCCCTGTGTCAGCTCTGGGTCTGAGCAGGCACTCCTCCACCTTGTGATTATTAACTGAATGTTTGCACACACATTTCTCTTCATATGTAATGGTCCAAGGTTTTATACATTTAAAAAATATTTTTAAAAACAAAGCTCAGGGAGCTGAAGTGACTTGCCCAAGGTCACACAGAGAACTGGAAGGCAACGTGCATTTGGAACCCATTTCTCGAAGTGTCACCACTTCTTGTGGCAGCCCCAGGCACAGCCTCCTCCTGGGTTGGAATTCTCCATTCCCACACGTCACTTTCTTTCTACATGTGCACACACAGGCACACAACACACACGTGCACATGTACACGCAAACACACACGTGTGCACACACACACATGCATGCATACACAAATGCCAGCACACAGTAAGGGTTTAGTAATGGCAGCACCGATTTCATTGCTGACATAATGACCCAAGGACAGTCTTAACAGAACGATTGCCTCATCTGTGTGATGGGGACAAACCTGGGAAGCACCTTCAGGACTCCGTGGAGATTAAATGACAGAGGGCACTCACAACACTTAGAATAGGGCCTGGTACCTAACAAAGGCACAATTAATGGTTGTTATTATCATTGCTATTGTTAATATTAGACTTCTTTTGACTTATTTTCAAACCAAGACATGTCAAATTCTCTCCATCTCACTCTTTGGAATCTGCGTGTTTTCTCTGAGCAGAGAAGAAATCTTGCCAAGCAATGCTTTTGTTCCTGGTCTGTAGAAAAGCCAGCCCTAAGCTGGGCTTTGCACCTCTTCAGCAAAGCCTTCTCTGCCTAAGTCGGGACTCCATGCCGCTCCTCATACAAAAGCTGCTACCAACCAGTGAGACCATCCCGAGGTAATACAGCTCCTGAGAACCGCCAGATCCCCAAAGTGGATTCTTCCAGCTTTCTCCAAATAGAAAGGTTTTTAACATGTTTTAGAACTGAAACTCGTTAGTTTTAAACCCCAAAGTGTGATTGTACACATTTATTTCCCTGGAATTATTTTTGAGATCGGAAAAAATACAATTTTCCTTCTTGAGGAAAATCAAATTACATGTGCACTGACTTTCTCCAAGTAACACAACCTCAGCCCTATAATTAATATCACCACCTTCCACAGCCTCATAATTAAACATGAGATGCACAGGACTGGGAGGAAGTCAGGGAAAGGCAGGAGGTAAATCACCGGGCTGGTCTCTGCCACCCATTTCTTGGGAGCCCACAGGAAGGAGGGAGTTGGCATGGGGAACAAGGGTGGCCCTGAAGCAGGCTGGAGGTCACCTGCACCCACGCAATCATTGATTTCCCTTGGTGGCCCATTGTCCCAGGGCTGTCTGGAGCATGAGGCCAGCAGTGCCTATGAATGGCTGTGGAGTCTTTGCGCGCTGCTTGACATGTACACTGCCGGGCCGACCAAGATGCAGATGCTCCAGCCCATGGGCCAACCTAACCTGAAAGGAGACGGAGGGTTTGTCCTGAGTCTATGCCTGCTGTTCTCACTGAACATGAGTTTCCAGAAACACCTATGCAGGGATGATCTGAAGGAAGCTGCAGAGTTTATTCCATTGGTGTTCTCCCTGCTTGTCATCTCCTCCTGCCACGGACCTCGGGCTGTGTGGCTCTTCCCCCTCCCCCCTCCTCCCAGAAATGCCCACCCAGCATCCCTCCTCCTGGCAGTGCCCACCCAGCGTCCCTCCTCCCAGCAGTACATACCCTCCTCCCAGCAGCACCCACTCAGCATCCCTCCTACCCTCTCCAGCTGTGCAGTTCTCCTCCCTCCCCACTCTCCCTAGTGTCCTTCCTGCCTCCTCTGCTCCCCACTCTCCTGCAGGTGGTGGGAGCCACAGGACTGGTCAGGCAAATGGGCCAAGAACAGAAGTGAGCCTGTGGCTGCCAGGCTGATAACAGCTAGTGTGTCTCCATTTTCTCCTCTTTGGCAAACCTCATAGGCCACATATTCCAGGTAAGGAGACCAGGAGGTGGAGAAGGTTCTTTAGGTGGAGTGGGGAGAGCAGAGGTCCATGCCCACCTGCTCTGGCTGAGTCATGTGATCAAGAAATAAACCTTTTTGGCTGGGTGCGGTGGCTCATACCTGTAATCCCAGCACTTTGGGAGACCGAGGTGGGGGGATCACCTGAGGTTAGGAGTTTGAGACCAGCCTGGCCAACATGGTGAAATGCCATCTCTACTAAAAATACAAAAATTAGCAGGTCCTAGTGGCACACATCTGTAGTCCCAGCTACTCGGGAAGCTGAGGCAGAAGAATCAGTGGAACCCAGAAGGCGGAGGTTGTAGTGAGCCCCGGGATTGCACCATTGCACTCCAGACTGGGCGACAAGAGCGAGACTCTGTCTCAAAAAAAAAAAAAACCTTTCCAAGATAAGCCACTGACGTTGTCTGGGTTATTCACTGCTGCTGCTTGTATTAATTACTCTACTGAAACCAGCACATTCTCTGTGCCGGGCACAGGTCCATGCAACATTCAACAGCCTCGTGGAAGAGACAGGAAAAACAAATATATATTTAAAAGTGTGATTAAGTCCAAAGACATCAAGAAGATAATGTCACAGACAACAATAGGGTCAACCTACCTATGTATCTAGGCTAAAGAAGGCCTCTCTGAAGAGTGTGACATTTAAGACAGGATGATGAATTTCTGGGAACAAGCCAAGTGTGGGGAAGAAGGGCAGGTGTTGCAGGCTGTGGGAAAAGCTTGTGCAAAGGCCCTGTGGGAGAAGAGAATTTGAAATTCTTTGAAAAACAGAAAGCAAAAACCATGTGGCTATGATCTGATGCATGACAGGACCAAGTGAGGGGGAGGAAACAGGCAAGGGCAGATCCCCAGGGCTCTTGCTCTAATTTTCACAGTGCAAGGGAGCCTCGGAGGATTTTAAGCAAGTGAAAGACATGGATGGTTGACTTGTTAAAGGATCGTCCTGTGTGGAGAACAGGCTGCATAGGGGCAAGATGAGAAGCAGGGAGATCAGAGAGGAGATGTGGCTGTCACCCCAGTGGGAGACAGAGGCAGCTCAGGGCAGTTTTAGGAGACAGGGAGAAGGCCACGAGCTTGAGAAACTGTCACATGAATTCCTCGTGTGCCACTCAGCTCTTAGGACATTCTTCCTCGCCCCAGATGCAAGGTGTGCAGTTCCATCTACCCAGACCCTCAGTGCTGAGGGTCCTGGCCCCTGCCAGCAGCAGCTAGGGCTTCCAGCGGGTCCCCAAGGTCGAGCATGTGCATCCCATCAGAGGATACTGATGTCAGGACCGTAAGGAAATCTGAAAGGTCCAAGGGGGGACATATGGAGAAGGAAGAAGGCCTCGCAAATGTCTCCAGAGCTCAACACCCAGAAAGGGATGCAGGGTCACCAAATATGCCTTTTCATAGACTGACCTCAGCGTAAGGACGCAGGCTGCAGCACTGACCTCCCAGCATGGAACTTTCTATCTGCCGTCCCTTTGTTCCCTGACTTGTTAGAACACTGGGGAATGGCCTCCCCAATTTTCTGCATTTTCCCTTCTTTCAAACAGATTTTCTGTTTTTGGGAGGTATGCCTGGCTGCACTGGAAAGTTAGTCTCAAATATGATTCTGCCTCAGTACTACTTAGGAAAGCTTTTCAAAAATACAGACTCCAGGGCCCATTGCGGGACTATGGGATCAGAATTGTTCAGGAAGAGTTCCAGAAGGCTCTTCTTTCTAAAAGCCCCCTAGACAATTCTGAGGACCAGCCGCTTTAGACCGGAACCAAATGGAAATATAGATGCAGGGATGCTTTCCTACCATTCCCCAGAACTTGCTTTAGGGACTGCAGTGCCATCCCAACACACAACACCCAGAACTGGCTCAGACATCAGAGGCCAGGTACACTGCCCACAAGAATTTCCAGCTAGGAGCTCCAGGCTCCCCAGAACTGGCACTTCTGACCAACTGGCCAAAAATTTGGCATTTCCCACAACCCCCTCAGGTTTCATAATTTGCCAGAACGACTGGCAGAACTCAGGAAACTGCTGCAGTGACAAGATTACAGTGTTATTATCAAATGGTGGAAATACAGCCCAGCCCAGTGAAGAGATGCATAGGGCCAGGCCTGGAAGGTTCCATGGCATCACCCTGTGGATCGGGACATATCACCTGCAGGCACCTTGATGTATTCACTAATTGGGAGCTCACCTGAGCCCATGTCCAGAATTTTTATTGGAGTTTCGTTACATAGGCATGATTGATTAACTCACTGGCCATGCAATTAAACCCAATCTCCAGCCCTCCTCCCCTCACTGAAGGACTGACGTCATGTTGGTCAAAGCGCCAAGCCTCCAATTACCTGGCTGACCTTTCTGGTGTGGTCAGCTTCCATCCTGGTAATTTCATGAGCATAAACTCAGGTATGGTTGGAAAGGCCCACCATGAATAACATAGATTCTCCTATCACTCGGGAAGTTTCAAGGATTTAGAGGTTTCCTCCAAGAAACCAGGGCCATAGCCCAGCCAAATCCTTTATCATGGAACTGGGAGATTTGTAACTGGACTGACGCTGTCATGGAAGAAAGCCATTTTGGTCTGGCCTCCAGCAGAATCAGTTGACAATAGCCTTGAGACCTCCACCTCCTTGTTAGTGGCCTGAGACGCCTGGAGTAAAACAAAGACAGTAAGGGCTCTGGCCATTTATCATAGGGTGTGGGTTCTGTGGTGATGACAGTTGAATTGGAGGAGGATTTAGAGAACATTCTGGAAGGAGATCTGTGTGCATTTCAGGGAAATTTCCTCTTTAACTTGTGCTTCCTTCCAGAACATTCTGGAAGGAGGTCTGTGTGCATTTCAGGGAAATTTCCTCTTTAAGTTGTGCTTCCTTCCAGAATATTCTGGAAGGAGGTCTGTGTGCATTTCAGGGAAATTTCCTCTTGAAGTTGTGCTTCCTTCCAGAGCATTCTGGAAGGAGGTCTGTGTGGATTTCAAGGAAATTTCCTCTTTAAGCTGTGCTTCCTCAGCACCAGAGTACCCGGGGAGCTCTCCCACTTCCTGCAGGGTGGGCTGGGTTCTGTGGGTTCGTGCCACTCCCGGATCACAGGCAGGCAGAGCTTCAAAGGCAAAAGGGGTGCAGGACCAGGCCACATCCTGGCACAGGAGACAATGTCTACACCACAGTCCGTGACACCAATGACCATCCATCCCATAGTGGGTTCTAGGCATCATGCTTCCATAGCAACTCCAGGCCCTCCACCCCAGCCTCATTTCTTGTGACTTTCAATGGGAAACTAGCAGGAGAGAGAATAAATTTTGGTTTTTCATTAAAGAGGACCACAATCAAGGGAATTAAATTGCACTTATTTAAGGCCGTTCTCTCCCAGTCCTGAGGGGAGAGGTAATTTCACAAATTAGCCCAAGAACCCAGAGACTGAGTTAGGTCTGCCGAAGCCAGAGTCCTATTCCCTTCACTGCAGAAGGCTTGGGCCTGCACATTTAAGATGTTTTCTGCCACCCCCAACTCAGAGGACACCCTCCCTCGGGCCTTTTCAAATCCCTCCAATTTTTTTCCAAGCAGCCAGCTCAGTCTTGGGCTCCAAGACCCACCCACGTTCAAAGCAGCGACTTTGGCCAGAAAAAAATGAAAGAAGGGAATTCTCTGTGTGAAATAATGGATTACAGATACAGCCACTCCCCCGTCACTGCCACCACTTTAAAATGAATTTCCAATTGAAAATAGCCATTGGACTATAGATAGCTTGGCGCAGAGATGGCCGGTCAGGCTGTACTCCCAGATGCCTGGGTCAACAAATTCCAAAGCATCTACTCAGCAGTTCCACATTCTTCCAAGAAAGTTCAGTTCTCTCCCTCCTCTCAGCTCTGGGACCCAGGGGCTAGAGATGAGGGTGGCCACCCCCCCCCCTGTGTTGATGCCAGGCACCTCTCCCCATGAGGACTCCAGGCACCGAGTTAAGTAAATTAAATAAAACGATTTGAGCTTATTTATGGCTTGTGGGTTTTTCTGGTCAGCCTGACCTCCGTGAGCACCTTCAAAATAAGATTTCTATTAGGGAAGATGACTTCAGCGTTTTAAACTTTTTTCCTCCCCCCAAAGTCATGGTTTTAATTAACAGTATCACCGAGTGGCTCTCCCTGGCAGACAGTGGCGTTGCAGGCCTGTTGAGGCCCGGCGAGGAATGAGCCAAGCAGATTCTGTTTGCGTTAATCCTGCCAGTGCAGAAGCTGCATCTCAGGGTAGAGCGACTACAAAATGAGCTTTCAGGCCATAAGCATCTTCCAGCAGAATCTGGGGGTGTCAAGGCTGCCAGACACAGCAGGCATGCCCGCCTGACCCCACATTGGACAGGCAGGGCTCGTGGCTACCCCAGCTTGCTGCGGGGAAGGCTGCAGAGAATCCCAGCTGCAGCTGGTTCCTGACAGGCCAGGCAGCACTTCGGCACTGCAGATTCATCGTCTTCTCAGGCACCCAGCGTGAGTGCCAGCCTTGAAAAAAATCAATCAGCTGTGGCTCTAATTCATTATAAGCTCCGAGCAGCCCGAGCCTGTGCCATGAGATGGGCCGAGCTCTGCATCCTGGCTTGGTGGAGCCCGTAGATATGACCAGCCTCCTGCTGCAGTGTGGCTGCAAAACGCCTTCCCCACTGCCCTGGGTAGTGTGCCTGCTGCCTGACAGCGAGCAGCAAAGCCCTGAGACAGGATTGCCATCAAGCATTCATGGTGCAGGGTTCTTTGGGGGCATTTATTCTGTCTCTTGTCAATGGCAAGGCGAGGCAGGGATTCATCATGTCAGACCCTGTTCTTCCCGATTCGATTCTGTGTTTGACCTTGCCCAATCATACAGAAATATCCCACTCTACCAGCAACTTAGGTCAAGGAAAGTACAGACACCCCTCATTATCCAAATATTGTCAATTCCTGGAAACACTTTGGAGAGCAAATTTTCAGACATCAGGGCTTCATCCCTTTATGTGAACTGGGAAAAAAAAAATACATTCCCAGGCCAACAAAAAGAGTCCCCAACCAATTTTCCAAATATCTCTTAAGACACTCTTAAACACCTATATAGCAATGTGCTAAGGATGCTTGCACAATGCAAACATTTAGGACTCCTGCTTTCTGATGAGTCTACATTGGATGAACTTCTGGATGGGGATGTTCACATGCAGTATTTAACTGCACTGAATGGAGTCCGATTAGAATTATGTTTTCCTTCTACACTGTAAGGGACGTGCATAAAATGTTAACTGCACAAATGAGGTAACAGGTAAAAGACAGAAGCTAGGTTACATCCAGCTTGGGAGGGGCAACACTGGAGCTAGAAACAGCTAGACCCCAAGGAAAGGGAGGGTGGGGAGGAGAGTGACACTGAGGAGCTGCTCTGAACAACCTGGCAGGATCCCCACGGGCAGAGAGCCGAGATGCCCACTGCTGTGCGCCCACCCTCTAGTGGGCACCTCTACGCACTTTCTTATTCTGAGTAAACTTGGGTAAAATGTTAACACATTGTTAAGGCAGATCATTCAGATCAGGAAAAACTGGAGTAGGCAGAGTGATCAGTACTGGGTTTTCCCTCCCAAAAGGTAATTGGACAATGACTGTGTGTGACAGGGACAAATGCATTCGGGCGCTAGAGGTTCAGCCCTCCTCTTCCCCCTACCCACTAAAGAAAATGTCATGTTTGCCGTTTAGCATGCCTGCCTCATGCTAAAACGTGGAGCAGAAAACAAGGCCAGAGCCGTGAGGGCTGGCTCCAAGGAGCCTCTGGGAAAGAAAAGGGCTCTGGAAAAGCTCTGGAGTGAGACCATGGGAGGGGAGAAATATGGGGTGAAAGAATCGGAGGGAAAGTCAGAGAGAGGTTTCTCCTTAAAGGGTTTGGATGAACTCAGGTCATTTTTCCAATTGCTTTGAGTGTCTGTTGCTTGTCTTAGTGGGATGCTAAGAGCAGGGCAGATGGGGCCCCAGAGACATTGAGGTTATGCTGGGACGTTCAGTTCAGTCTGTTCAGATTTAATTTGGGCAGCAGCATTCACTTTTTAAGGGTGCTACAGGTGCCACCAGAAAGTCTAGTGTTCAAAAGTGTGCTACAAACACAAGGAGGCTGAGTGCCACCTTGTGCCCCTGTCGCAACACCTGGTTACCAGTCCACCCCAACACACCTGCGCCTCCCCAGGACGGCCTCCTTCACAATCCCTTCCTCTCTGGTGGTGTTGCAAGCACTCCATCATGAACATGATTCAATTGAGTCTTCTTAGTGTTGACGAGAAACCAAGCCCAGAGGGAACAGGCAGTTCCCCCAAGCTCCCTCAGGACATGGTGAGTCTGGGATCTGGACCCAGGCAGGCTGGCTCTGCAGCCAGGCCCTTCACTGCAGCTGCCCTTCAAAGAATGCCTGGCTGTGCAAAACAACCCTGAACCACCTCCTGTCACCACTCATGAGGCCTGTCCTGCCCCTGCATGGCTCACACTTGCCAGTCATTGTCAGGACTTACCTGCTAGAATCACACAACCTTGATTCTTGACCTGGCTCTGCTGTGAGCCTCGCCCATAACACCCCTCAAATCTATAGACCTCCCCAAGCCCCAGATTCTTCCTTGTCAAACGGGGGTTGTTGTGAAGGACCCATGAGGCAGCACCTGTGTGGAGCGTGTGGTGGCCCAGGGCCCACCTGCGATCACCTGCAGCACAGGTCCCCAGCCTCTGCCTGTGGACCCTCGCTGGCCCCAGGAGCACATGGCCTATGCTGGGCAAACTAGGAGCACCAGGAGTTCATGGCCAGGAGCAGGAAGTGGCAGTCAACACCCAGTTTTCCAGTCCTCCAGAGGGCGATTCTGACACATGACACAACATAGTGGCTTAGACACCCCCACTGGAGAAATTGGACCCCAAGGTCCTCAGTGATGGCCTTGTTTGTGGTCACCCTAATCCCCGGCCTTGTTCCCTTCCAGGTTTCAGCCCCGCTTCCTCACGGTGCTGCTGGATCACCGTCCATGTTAGCCGCTTTCACCCGAATCCTCAGCTCAGGGTCTGTTTTGGGGCGACCTTATATTAAGAGAGCAGAGTCTGGCACCTAGTAAATACTAAGCCCTCAGCAAAAGGTATGTGTGTGATATAGAAGGAGAAAAGATTCATACATACACATATGTATGCATATGTGTACCAATATGCACTTGTAAATGTGGAAATCTAGGTGAATGTACATGTGTTTATCTGTATGTATATATGTGTGCCTACAGATATGTGCATGTATGTGTATATCTGATATTTGTCTATATCCACATATGTGTATGTATGCATATAGATGTGTGCATGCATGTATATATGTGTGTATATCTATATCATGTGTATGTGTCATGCATGTGTGTCAATGTCAGTGCATGTGTGTATATGTACATGAATGCACATGCATAAATGTGTATATATGTGTGTATATATGCATGCATGAGCATATTTAAATATAGCTGTGTGTATATGTTTACATAGGTGTATGTGGGCATTCATGTGCATATATGTATAGGCATGTGCATATAGGTGTGTGTTTATACATAGACATGTGAGTATATATGTATATATCTATATGTGTATATATGTATTATACATATATGTAGATGTGGGCATAAGTATTTGTGAGTACATGCATGTGTACTGTATATGTACACATCTATAAGGATGTACATTTATGTATCTGTAGGTCTATATGTGCATGTGCATGTGAGTGTACGTGTGTACATGCATATACATAGGTATGTGTGTATGTATATATGAATGTGTGTCTGTATATGTGTATTCATCATGTGTGTATGTGTGTCCATGTGTGCATGTGTTCCTATGTGTGCATATGTGTTCCTGTGTGTGCATATATGTACATATGTGTGTGTCCACAGCTGGGTTGTGAGAGTCACACAGCAGGAAACAGGTGTTCCCTGACTGCGTCCCCAGAACGTATTCTCCAAGGGCCTCTCAATGACTCTCTGCTGGCCTCACTTCCAGGCCCCCACGCTGGGCCTTATCCCACCTCTCCCTACCCTCGGCTCCTTCTTTGCACAGGTTCCCATTCACCAGAGGCCCCCAGCTTCCTCCCTACACCAGGTTACCTTGGGAAGTGGGAAAGCCGGAAGAGGAGACCTCACAGCAGACCCTACCAACAGCTGCTCAGTGGCAGGACCCAGGGAGGCTGCAAGGAAATGAAATCCCCTCTCACTTAACAGCCTAATAAGGATTTGAACCTGAGTCTGCCAGGAATTTCAGTTTAACTGCTTTCTCAGATGTGAAGAACATGTCTGGGCTTTCAAGCATGCCCCGGGGAGGAGCCGCGACAGGCTGAAGGGGAGGATGGCGCCTCTTGCTGAGGCTCCACCTGCCCGAGCTTCTCTGTGAGGCCCCAGAAAACAGCACAGGCCTGGCAGGGGAGCTAGATTGCAGATAAGAGGGGGCAGCCGCCCCAGGAGACCAGCGCTTGTGGGGGGAAATGATGTCAGCAAGACGCAGCCGCAGTAGCAGCAAGGAGTCACTTAAGGACATTTCCAGCTGCCCTGGGCAACCTGATCCTCCTGGGAGAGAGGCCCACAGACTCAGAAGGGCTGCAACGCTCAGAGCCCAATCCTCAGGGCTGCGCACTTAGCCAGACAGGCTGAGCTGCATGAAACTGCTTTGTCATTCACACTGGGCCATTCACACTCTCCCAAGTGGAGTCCTCACCCCTGATCCTGCCAGCTGGTGGCCAGGCCCAGGGCCCCTCACTTCCTCCTTCCGCCTCATGTGTTCTGCTCAGCCACCTTGGCCTCCTTCTAGTTCTTCAACAAGAGGCTCATCCCCCTCCCAGGGTTTGCTCTGGTGCTCCCTCTGCCTGGAGTGCCCTTCCCAGCTCCTCACAGGTGCGGCTTGTTCTGGGCAGTCAGGTGCTTCAGGCTTCCCTGCCCCCCTGCCACCAGCCTCCTATTTAATTTCATTCTTGCAGCTGGCCCTTTTCTACTTTGTCTTGTTTAACTCCCTACCATTTATTTTTCTCCTCTCTCCCTGGAAGGCGAGCTCCCTGGTCATCGTGGGCCTTGTGTGTGTTTCTCATGCTGCATCCTCAGAGCCTAGAGGCATGGAGTAGCTGCTCACTGAATCCTCACGGAATGAATGAATGATTGACCACACCCACCACATTAAGCCTTATGGGATTATTATCAAGAACACCCTATTTAATGATGGGGACATGCTGCCCCACTTCTATCCCTGGGCCTTGGTGCACAGTCCAGAAAGTCCGAGACAGACCATCTGTCCTCCCTACAGGGGACCAACTTGCACAAACAAATGGGCATCAGCACCCACTGGGAGCAGCCGTGACCCCTGGGTCCTCGGTACCAGCCACAAAGCCAGTTCTGAGTTTGTTCAGAATCCTGCTTAGAATGAAGGATGCTCCTACACCAGAGATCTCTTAATACGACCACCAAACACCATGGGATTTTCAAAGGTAGCTGCCACAGCCGCAGCACACAAGCTCTGTTCCTGGCTTGCTTCTGCCATCTGCTGGCCACTTGATAAAAGGCACCGGGGGTTATTTTGCAGTCTCTCTCAGGCTCTTGTTTTGTGGGAGGAACTCATCATCACCTTTATCTTCACAAGGGCTGCTTGGCAGACCTGTCCCATAAGTAGTGCAACTCGGGAAGATCCTAGACCCCTTGTGGGTAGGGCAGTCATCCAGTCCTGCATCTTATGACTTCACACGTTACAAACGTTAACTTGCTAAACACTCAATGTGAAACCTAGGAGTGAGGGACAATTATCTTTACTATCTACAAACAAGGATGTTCAGGCACAGAGAGGCTCAGTGCATTGTGCAAAGTCACACAGCTACAGAGTCGTGAAGCCGAGATTGGAACTCAAGCAATAAGGCACTTTGATGGCAGGCACCTTGATGGGGGGGGGGGGACACCCTTTACCAACAACCATGCAAATGGCCCAGGTGCTCCTGTGACCCCTGATCCCAGGGGCTCCACCAGAGCACCAGAGAGAGAGGGGTGTGGGAAGTGCAGAGGACAGAAGAGGACACGTGCATCTAACCACTCGGAGGACAGGAGAAGGCGCCCTAACCTTCTGAGCTGCCATCTTCCAATCAGGAGGAGGGGAGCACTGGATACATAATCTCAAGGCTTTCCCTACAGTTCTCTCAACAGGACAGACAGGTAGGGGTGCACAGTGGTTAGAGCACAGGCTTTTTGGTCAGACAGAACTGGGTTAAAGATCAGACACTTCCACTCACTCTCAATGAGTCCATATCTGTAAGCCTAAGCTTCCGTCCTCACACATGTTGATAAAAAAAAAAAAAAAAAAAGGAGGCCAAGTGCAAAGCTTTCAGCATTGTTTCTGGTTCAGGGTATGGACTTAATACATGTCTTCTATCATTATAACCACACTAAAGGCTCTGAGAAGTCCTGCGGGAATGAAAACTACTTGTCTTTATCTCAGCCATCCCCAAGCTAGCTGCCCACAGAGCCACCATGGAGCCCACAGCTCTGTCACCCCACAGGGCCCATGTGCCTGGCCCATTCATGTTCCCTCACATGGGAGCCTCAGGCCCCAGTGGAAACAGACTCAGGAGACAAACCCAGGCCTCCTGCTCCCAGCTCCCCACTCTGTCCTTCTGCTTCTACATCCAACTACCCCCAAAGCAGTTTCTACAATCCATAAACAAAAGAATTCAGAGACAATTCTCCAGGGCTCCCAAGACGACATATTTCATCTGTGGCTTCTACAGTGCTTATTTGTCAGTTTTACAGACCAGAGGCAATTAAGAGTCTAAGGCCGAGAAGGCTGTTTTTAATAATTCTGTCATTATTCTCAATTTTCAGCACCACCACACATGAAAAACCCATTTCCAGTTCCCTTAAAGGTGTTAAATGGTTTTTGCACTGTGTTGCAAAAGTTTGCCGTCCGCCAAACTGCTACGAAGCGGGCTTGTAGCGTCCGGTCCTGAGCTGTGGGAACGACTTGGTCGGGCCTGATCCGCTGGAGCCCAGCTCTTGCCCCAAGCGTTCAATTCCCAGCACATGCCGCGCGGGTCACCGTGGATTTCAGGGTGGACTCACCGCGCTGCTGGGTGTTGCAGTCCACGCGATTTCACAAGACTCCATGCAGGACACCTCCACCCGGCCCAGGCTCAGGCAGGATATGAACAGGAAACCACTGTTTCCTGCCGGTCAACACCCAGGAACTGTTGAAGTAACCCAGTGCCCAGCCCCTCTGACAGCCACGGAGCCAAGAAGAGGGAAGTGAGGCGGCATCCAAGGCGGCCCCTGAAAGAACTAAGCAAGGCAAGTTCAAGGGGTTCAGGGCTCTGCAGCAGCTGATGGGGAGCAGGGAGGAGCATTCCGTTTTCAGGGCATTGAAAGTCCTTGAAAGGAGAAAACTTTTATAAGGAATGACAAGGCCTGGATGCAGAAGGTGGGAGACCCCTGCCCTTAATAACCATCATAGTTACCAATGACAACTATGATAAAGAGATGACTTTCTGTGGCTCCCACTTGCTGCCCTCTGTGGTTCCAGGCACATCACAGAGAACTCTTCATTTTCATGAGGCCCCATAAGGACATCCCTATTATTATGATCCTTATCAATATCCTGATGTTACAAATGAGGGAACCAGGACACAGAGATGCTAAGGAACTTGTCTGAAGTTACATGGTGGAGACATAGCCTGGGACGCAGCAGTGAGAGGGACAGACAAGCCCTGCCCCTGTGCACCAAGCCATCTGCTGGGGACGCAGAAATCAAACAGCTCGTGGCTGCCCTTGTGCCCAGCGCTGTGGGCATGAGCGAGCTGCTTTGAAGAGACAGCATGGTGACCTGCCCTGCTGGCCCAGGCAGCATCGCACAGCAAGAAGGCGGGCTTTGAAGGGTTTTAAACAGAGTCATGTTCCCATGTCTGCAGTGAGAGGGCTGCAAGCCTTTGTGTTTTTCACACGGTGTTACACAGCGTTGGGGTCCACAGACCTGCCTCGGAAGCTGCTCATGGGCAAATGGACGACCACAGGTGGGGAAGGAAATTTCCCCCAAACACACACATGCTTCACCCAGAGCAGCCAAGCTGTTTGTGTGTTTGTGTGTATTCATGTGTGTATGTGTGTGTGTGTGTGTCTTATGCCTAATGGTTCATTGAGTTTAAGGATCTCTCAGCTCCCTTGCAGCACAAATGTTTCATAATTTGGTGGTTAGCGCACAGTGACCAGGCAATACACGTTCATCAAAATGCACCAATGAGACAGAGACAGGAGAGGATGTTTTGGCAGACAGACATCCAGGAGGCAAGGCACACCCCCATCCCCCGGCCCCAGCCTCAGAGAGATAATCAGGGGAACAAAGGGCATTAGTATGAAATGACCAAAGAGACTTACCAAGCAACATCAGACTCCCTGCAATACGTGTGCTGATGGGACAGAGGGGGAGTTATTTTTATACTTAAGAAACAACCAAGCATTCTGCATGCCCAAAGCCAATTTGGGTTTTAAATACCTTTCATAATTTTTCTGACTATGGAGGTAATACATCCTCAGGGCATAAAATTTAGAAATTATAGAAGAGTATTTTAAAAAATCCAACCATTGAGCAATAACCATTATAAAAATTTTACTGTTTTCCTTTCTTGTCATTTATCTAGGCTCATACAGATATTTGGGGCTTTTTTCACAA